>NC_069503.1:699967825-700642825 GCF_027579735.1 Bombina bombina
ATATGTTGTTTTTTCTATTACATATTGCAAGATGTCCCACGTTGCAACTGAGTCAGAAGATACTACTGGAAAATCGCTGCCTGGTGCTGGAACTACCAAAGCTAAGTGTATCTGCTGTAAACTTTTGGTAGTTGTTCCTCCAGCTGTTGTTTGTATTAAATGTCATGACAAACTTGTTAATGCAGAAAATATTTCCTTTAGTAAAGTACCATTACCTGTTGCAGTTCCATCAACATCTAATGTTCAGAGTGTTCCTGATAACATAAGAGATTTTGTTTCTGAATCCATTAAGAAGGCTATGTCTGTTATTCCTCCTTCTGGTAAACATAAAAAGTCTTTTAAAACTTCTCTTTATACAGATGAATTTTTAAATGAACATCATCATTCTGATTCTAATGATTCTTCTGATACAGAGGATTCTGTCTCAGAGGTTGATGCTGATAAATCGTCATATTTATTTAAAATGGAATTTATCCGTTCTTTACTTAAAGAAGTCCTAATTGCTTTAGAAATTGAGGATTCTGGTCCTCTTGATACTAAATCTAAACGTTTAGACAAGGTCTTTAGATCTCCTGTGGTTATTCCAGAAGTTTTTCCTGTTCCTGGTGCTATTTCTGAAGTAATTTCCAGAGAATGGAATAATTTGGGTAATTCATTTACTCCTTCTAAACGTTTTAAGCAATTATATCCTGTACCGTCCGACAGATTAGAGTTTTGGGACAAAATCCCTAAAGTTGATGGGGCTATTTCTACCCTTGCTAAACGTACTACTATTCCTACGGCAGATGGTACTTCCTTTAAGGATCCTTTAGATAGGAAAATTGAATCCTTTCTAAGAAAAGCTTATCTGTGTTCAGGTAATCTTCTTAGACCTGCTATATCATTGGCTGATGTTGCTGCAGCTTCAACTTTTTGGTTGGAAACTTTAGCGCAACAAGTAACAGATCATGATTCTCATAATATTATTATTCTTCTTCAACATGCTAATAATTTTATCTGTGATGCCATTTTTGATATTATCAGAGTTGATGTCAGGTTTATGTCTCTAGCTATTTTAGCTAGAAGAGCTTTATGGCTTAAAACTTGGAATGCTGATATGTCTTCTAAATCAACTCTACTTTCCCTTTCGTTCCAGGGTAATAAATTATTTGGTTCTCAGTTGGATTCTATTATCTCAACTGTTACTGGTGGGAAAGGAACTTTTTTATCACAGGATAAAAAATCTAAAGGTAAAAACAGGGCTAATACTCGTTTTTGTTCCTTTCGTTTCAACAAAGAACAAAAGCCTGATCCTTCATCCTCAGGAGCAGTTTCAGTTTGGAAACCATCTCCAGTCTGGAATAAATCCAAGCCTTCTAGAAAAGCAAAGCCAGCTTCTAAGTCCACATGAAGGTGCGGCCCTCATTCCAGCTCAGCTGGTAGGGGGCAGATTACGTTTTTTCAAAGAAATTTGGATCAATTCTGTTCACAATCTTTGGATTCAGAACATTGTTTCAGAAGGGTACAGAATTGGTTTCAAGATAAGACCTCCTGCAAAGAGATTTTTTCTTTCCCGTGTCCCAGTAAACCCAGTGAAAGCTCAAGCATTTCTGAAATGTGTTTCAGATCTAGAGTTGGCTGGAGTAATTATGCCAGTTCCAGTTTTGGAACAGGGGCTGGGGTTTTATTCGAATCTCTTCATTGTACCCAAGAAGGAGAATTCCTTCAGACCAGTTCTGGATCTAAAAATATTGAATCGTTATGTAAGGATACCAACATTCAAAATGGTAACTGTAAGGACTATCTTGCCTTTTGTTCAGCAAGGGCATTATATGTCTACAATAGATTTACAGGATGCATATCTGCATATTCCGATTCATCCAGCTCACTATCAGTTCCTGAGATTCTCTTTCCTGGACAAGCATTACCAGTTTGTGGCTCTGCCGTTTGGCCTAGCTACAGCTCCAAGAATTTTTACAAAGGTTCTCGGTGCCCTTCTGTCTGTAATCAGAGAACAGGGTATTGTGGTATTTCCTTATTTGGACGATATCTTGGTACTTGCTCAGTCTTCACATTTAGCAGAATCTCATACGAATCGACTTGTGTTGTTTCTTCAAGATCATGGTTGGAGGATCAATTCACTAAAAAGTTAATTGATTCCTCAGACAAGGGTAACCTTTTTAGGTTTCCAGATAGATTCAGTGTCCATGACTCTATCTTTGACAGACAAGAGACGTCTAAAATTGATTTCAGCTTGTCGAAACCTTCAGTCACAATCATTCCCTTCGGTAGCCTTATGCATGGAAATTCTAGGTCTTATGACTGCTGCATCGGACGCGATCCCCTTTGCTCGTTTTCACATGCGACCTCTTCAGCTCTGTATGCTGAACCAATGGTGCAGGGATTACACAAAGATATCTCAATTAATATCTTTAAAACCGATTGTCTGACATTCTCTGACGTGGTGGACAGATCACCATCGTTTAATTCAGGGGGCTTCTTTTGTTCTTCCGACCTGGACTATAATCTCAACAGATGCAAGTCTTACAGGTCGGGGAGCTGTGTGGGGGTCTCTGACGGCACAAGGGGTTTGGTAATCTCAGGAGGTGAGATTACCGATCAATATTTTGGAACTCCGTGCAATTTTCAGAGCTCTTCAGTCTTGGCCTCTTCTGAAGAGAGAGTCGTTCATTTGTTTTCAGACAGACAATGTCACAACTGTGGCATACATCAATCATCAAGGAGGGACTCACAGTCCTCTGGCTATGAAAGAAGTATCTCGAATTCTGGTTTGGGCGGAATCCAGCTCCTGTCTAATCTCTGCGGTTCATATCCCAGGTATAGACAATTGGGAAGCGGATTATCTCAGTCGCCAAACGTTGCATCCGGGCGAATGGTCTCTTCACCCAGAGGTATTTCTTCAGATTGTTCAAATGTGGGAACTCCCAGAAATAGATCTGATGGCTTCTCATCTAAACAAGAAACTTCCCAGGTATCTGTCCAGATCCCGGGATCCTCAGGCGGAGGCAGTGGATGCATTATCACTTCCTTGGAAGTATCATCCTGCCTATATCTTTCCGCCTCTAGTTCTTCTTCCAAGAGTAATCTCCAAGATTCTGAAGGAATGCTCGTCTGTTCTGCTGGTAGCTCCAGCATGGCCTCACAGGTTTTGGTATGCGGATCTTGTCCGGATGGCCTCTTGCCAGCCATGGACTCTTCCGTTAAGACCAGACCTTCTGTCGCAAGGTCCTTTCTTCCATCAGGATCTCAAATCCTTAAATTTAAAGGTATGGAGATTGAACGCTTGATTCTTGGTCAAAGAGGTTTCTCTGACTCTGTGATTAATACTATGTTACAGGCTCGTAAATCTGTATCTAGAGAGATATATTATAGAGTCTGGAAGACTTATATTTCTTGGTGTCTTTCTCATCATTTTTCCTGGCATTCTTTTAGAATTCCGAGAATTTTACAGTTTCTTCAGGATGGTTTAGATAAAGGTTTGTCCGCAAGTTCCTTGAAAGGACAAATCTCTGCTCTTTCTGTTCTTTTTCACAGAAAGATTGCTAATCTTCCTGATATTCATTGTTTTGTACAAGCTTTGGTTCGTATAAAACCTGTCATTAAATCTATTTCTCCTCCTTGGAGTTTGAATTTGGTTCTGAGGGCTCTTCAAGCTCCTCCTTTTGAACCCATGCATTCATTGGACATTAAATTACTTTCTTGGAAAGTTTTGTTCCTTTTGGCCATCTCTTCTGCCAGAAGAGTCTCTGAATTATCTGCTCTTTCTTGTGAGTCTCCTTTTCTGATTTTTCATCAGGATAAGGCGGTGTTGCGAACTTCTTTTGAATTTTAACCTAAGGTTGTGAATTCCAACAACATTAGTAGAGAAATTGTGGTTCCTTCATTATGTCCTAATCCTAAGAATTCTAAGGAGAAATCGTTGCATTCTTTGGATGTTGTTAGAGCTTTGAAATATTATGTTGAGGCTACTAAGTCTTTCTGAAAGACTTCTAGTCTATTTGTCATCTTTTCCGGTTCTAGAAAAGGTCAGAAAGCTTCTGCCATTTCTTTGGCATCTTGGTTGAAATCCTTAATTCACCATGCTTATGTTGAGTCGGGTAAAACTCCGCCTCAAAGGATTACAGCTCATTCTACTTCCTGGGCGTTTAGGAATGAGGCTTCGGTTGATCAGATTTGCAAAGCAGCAACTTGGTCCTCTTTGCATACTTTTACTAAATTCTACCATTTTGATGTGTTTTCTTCTTCTGAAGCAGTTTTTGGTAGAAAATTACTTCAGGCAGCGGTTTCAGTTTGAATCTTCTGCTTATGTTTTCATTAAACTTTATTTTGGGTGTGGATTATTTTCAGCAGGAATTGGCTGTCTTTATTTTATCCCTCCCTCTCTAGTGACTCTTGCATGGAAAGATCCACATCTTGGGTAGTCATTATCCCATACGTCACTAGCTCATGGACTCTTGCTAATTACATGAAAGAAAACATAATTTATGTAAGAACTTACCTGATAAATTAATTTCTTTCATATTAGCAAGAGTCCATGAGGCCCACCCTTTTTGGTGGTTATGATTTTTTTGTATAAAGCACAACTATTCCAATTCCTTATTTTATATGCTTTCGCACTTTTTTTATCACCCCACTTCTTGGCTATTCGTTAAACTGATTTGTGGGTGTGGTGAGGGGTGTATTTATAGGCATTTTGAGGTTTGGGAAACTTTGCCCCTCCTGGTAGGAATGTATATCCCATACGTCACTAGCTCATGGACTCTTGCTAATATGAAAGAAATGAATTTATCAGGTAAGTTCTTACATAAATTATGTTTTGTTTTTTTTCTATTTTTCTTCTCCATTGAATTCTATGGAGAATACGTTAACACGCATGCGATTTCATGGTTTACATTACGTGGCTTAACGCGCGCTTATAAAAAAAGTTATTTTGCAACTTGTAATAGCTGCGCAACCCCAAATGCGGAAAAACCCATAACGCACGCATTATTTTCACAACTGATTAAATGTAAACCGTTGGAAGTAAAATGTTAAAATCTGGATCATAAACTACAGGTTAGCAAGGGTTCTTTTGTTCTGGGGGACAGGGAAATCAGTGAAATAGGATTTCAGTAGCTTTCATCTTGATTTGAATATTTTAGCCAATAGGAATGCAAGGTACTCCAAATATAAAATGGGTACCTTGCATTCAATCTTCAGTGTACTGCAGTAACCCCATGAAGAGGATCTTCCACAACGGAATGTCTCCGCGGTCGGCGTCTTTGCTCCGTGACCTCTTCCGCTCCATGCCTCCTTCACCCTGGATGAAGATAGAAGAGGTCCCCACGCTGGATAAAGATGTCGCTGCTTTGAAGAAGAGCTTCACCGCCTGGAAGAAGACCTTCTCCGCCGGACTTCAGGAACGGTGAGTACCTATTTGGGGGTTAAACTTAGGCTTTTTTTTTTTTTGTGGTCGTTTTTTTTTTTTTTTTAGATTAGGGATTTTTTATTTTAATGGGCTGCAAAAGAGCTGATTGCCCATACAAATGGGTAGCTTAGGTTTTTTTAATGTTAGTTTTTTCTATTTTGGGAAGGTTTGGTGGGTGAGGGGGTTTTACTGCTAGGGGGACTTAGTATTTTTTTAGGTTAAAGAGCTGATCGCTTTAGGGCAATGCCCTACAAAAGGCCCTTTTAAGGACTATTGGTAGTTTAGTGTTAGATTAGGGGGTGCTTTTATTTTAGGGGGGCTTTTTATTTTTATAAGGGTATTAAATTAGGTTTAAATTTTTTATTTTTGATAATTTTGTTTTTCTGTAATTTTAGACTTTTTATTTTTTGTAATTTTAGATGTATTTATTTTAATTTAATTTTAGGTTGTTTTTTTTAAATAATTTAGTTTTTTTTATTTTAATTTTAACAGTATTTCTTTAGTTTATGTAATTGGGGTCAATTTAGGGGGTGTTAGGTTAGGGGGTTTAGTGATTAAATTAGTTATTTGTGTTGTGGGGGGTGGCGGTTTAGGAGTTAATAGGTTAATTCGGTTTATTGCGTTGTGGGGGGGTGGTGGTTTAGGGGTTAATAGTGTAATTAGATACTTTGCAATTTGGGGGGATAGCGGATTATGGGTTAATACAAATATTAGGTAGGTTGCGATGTGGGTGAATGGCGGTGTAGGGGTTAATAGTTTTATTATTAGTTGCAATGTGGGGGGAATGCGGGTATAGGGGTTTTAACGTGTCAGGTTTATTTTTGGAAGGCGTGTTAGACTTTTACGGGCGATGTAAAAAAAAAAATCTTGGGCGCCGGCAGTTTCTAAACTGCTGTATGTCAATGGCTACTCCAGAAATGTGTATTTACGCACATTTCTGGACTTACGGCAGGTTATGATCTGCCAGCGCTGTATATGTGATTCCCCGATGTGCGAGGTGAATTTATGGGTGACGTAGGTTTCAGCAGTTGTGCTGAAGCCTGCGCCACATATGTAATCTCGCCCCTAATATTCATATATGGCACAAACTCGGTTTTCATATGTGCAGCTGAGAGAGACTGGGGTAGCCTGTCCTTATCTCTTTCCTAAGGTGGTTTAGCACTGATTCAACTTAGTTGCTATTGCAAAGAATGATTTGCCTATCATGACTGTTGCTGCAAAACTGATAATCCACCTTTTACAAACATTTGACTGCTGAGAATCTTAGGGGGGAGGGTGAAGTAAACAAAAACTTACATATATTGCCTAAAAGTATTAACCCAAACCTCTGTGGGAGAAAGTGAAACAAGCACAATTTTAGATGTATTATACAGCAAAAGTAAGCAAAATAAATAATGAATGTAAATTGCAATAATGTTTCTCTTGCAATAATGACACATTTTATATGTTGTTGAAATGTCCCGTTTAATGGTCCTTTAAGGGATTCAGCACATTTCAAATATAGCTGCAGCATTTCCAAGATGGCAACCACATGGGAAAGAGTTTTCTGTTTGTTACTGACAGACAAGGGGGGTAACATTACTGCAATGTTTTTACTACTGACAGGTTAGGGGTAAAACCACTTTTTTTGTGTTTTACTAGCAGTTTGCTGCTCAGTTGTGAAAAATATACATGGAAACAGGTCAATCTGATTTTGTATTGGCTTCAGTATTATTTTTAAAAAGTGCACCCCCTGCTCCCTGCTAACTTTGCTCTCTCTAGTGTAGTTTCCCTTCCCAACATGCTCCATTACTTTCTATGGGAGATATCTAACAACTCGCAGGGACCAGACCCATTTTTAGGTAATTGCCCAAGGGTTTTTTATGTCAGCCCCCCCCCCCCCCCCGTATGAATATCAAAGTAACAGCAAATTGCATGGTTGATTTTCAAAGACTTGTGAATTTCATTGCCCATTGTCTCACAATAAACCTTTGTTATCCTCTTGGTTGTACAAAGCATGGAAGTATTACAGCCCTCAGCGGCAGCTAAGAGGTTAAATCTTGATATATTATTAAGGTGTGGATTGTAGAATACATGCTAACAACATATAACAGTGAAGCTGTCACAAGGATACATCTAAAAGCTTTGTATAGTGCATTCAAGTTTTCCTCACTAATTTATTTTGTGTCCTAGAGAACAAAGAAAATGCAGCATTAATTATTAAAAGTTGCACGCTGGATGCTTCTGTAAAAAGCTATAAAATGGCCCTTTACAGCCTTTCCAGAATTTTTCTTCTTCACTGCACACAAGCCGCTGCAGTGTACTTAGTTTAATAATGAGAACACATTTTGAAAAAGAGCTTTGAAGCAGTAGAAGTTACATTAAAGAAATATAGGGCACTAATAAATGTGTCTCTCAAAAGAGTTCTATTTTTGGAGCAGATATAATTTATTCATCCAGCTCTGATAACAAAAATGAAATGCCAGGTCCATATTTACAAGTGATGCCAGGGCAATAGAAAAACACAGATTTTGACACCAGATTGTGGTCCTTTCAGTCAGCTCAGAACGATTGTATTAAAAAAAAAAACTATCTAGTATAAATCTCACATATAGGTTGTGTTTGTTTATGTATAAGAAATAATTGGCTAGATTACAAGTGTTGCGGTACGGCTTTTAACTCTGAAAAAATGGCCATTCCAGCGTAATGGTCAGGAACGCATATTACGTGTTGTGTCGGTATACCTATACCGCAAGCCTTTTAGCTTGTAACACAACGTCCATTGCGCACTCAAAAAATGACATTTTTGTGTGGGATTTTCATAGCGCCGGTATTACAGCTTGTGGGTTGAGGCTAAAAAGCTTGCGTTACAGCCTATACCGACACGATTCATTCCCCCATCTGAGACCAGTAGTTATGGATTTTGCGAAACAAAAATATTTCATATAACTCATAACTAAACTGTAACAAAGTACACTAACACCCATAAACTACCTATTAACCCCTAAACCACCGGCCCCTCACATTGCAAAACACTAAATTAAACTATTAACCCCTAAACCTAACACCCCCTAACTTTAAATTAAAATGACAATATAACTATATTTAAATAAATAAAAATAAACCTAACATTAAACTATAAATTAAACTAACATTACTATTCTAATAAAATAAATAAATACTACCAAATAAAAAGTCTAAACTAAATTACAAAAAATAAAAAACACTATGGCCTAGATTTGGAGTTCGGCGGTAGATGGGTTGCTAACGCCACGCGTGTTTTATGTCTAACGCACGGCATTGTTTGACTCCGGTATTTAGAGTTCAAAACAGACCATCTAACGATGCTCCTAACACGTGTATGTCACACGCGTAATACTGCCCGCGTAAGACAGTCTCCCATAGAGATCAATGGGAAAGGAAAAAAATTGCTTTTTTCACCTAACACTCGATCTCGCGAGAATACGCACAGCTCGGTCATATGACGCATACCACATCATGCACAACAATAACACGCCGCAAATGTCACAACAACAATCAATCAACAAAGCACACAAGCATTACACATTCACAAACGGGGGGATTTGAAATAAAATTTAATACGGGGAATACGCATATACTTTAAGATGCGGAAAATCGCAAAATAACAACAAGGAATAAAAAATATATACATACACTAGAAAAATAATCGCATTCAATATAACTATATATTAGGACAAACATACATATACAACACTTCACTAAGAACACACCATCGCAAATTCACATTTAAAAAGAATACTATTGGACAATGTTAGAGAAAACGACCACTATGACATCATCGCATTCTACACATTCCACAAATACTAACTCAAAATGAGCATGCGCAAATTCACACACCTAATACACATTGCACTAATATCAATTGCTAATAAAGCACACCTGAACACTAATTACAACGGAAATTGGTACATCATTAAACATTTACACAGGGTATATAAGCACCACACAAGCAGGGCTTCTTTGACTGTGTTGCTGTTGGGTCTTTGGAGATTGGAGGTTTAATATTAGAGAGTTGGTGCATTATTGTGAGTGAGTTAGTGTTAGCGTGAGAGAGTCAGTTGTTAGTGTTATCGTGAGTGAGTTAGTGGGAGTTAGTGGGAGTGGGAGAGAGTCTGTTAGTGGGAGCGTGAGTGAGTTAGTGGGAGTTGTTAGTGAGAGTTGTTAGTGGGAGCGTAAGTTACTGGTAGTTAGTGAGAGTTAGTGGGAGTGTTTGTTAGTGAGAATTAGTAGTAGTGTGTTAGTGAGAATTAGTAGTAGTGAGAGTTAGCGAGTGAGTGATTTTTCTGTACACTTAACACATTTACACGCAAACACATTCAATACATACATACACTTATCAATAACACTACATACACTCCATACCCCCTACCCCCTCATACTACACTCCATACCCCATTCCCTGTAGTCCCATTCCCTTTCATCCCATTTACTCTTATCCCATACCCCATACCCATCCCATACCCATCCCCTAGTTACATTTAGTTTACATATCCTCCTTTTAGTCTTCTTCTTCTTTTGGTTTATTTTAATACTCCTTACCCTCTTTGTTTTTTTACATCCCTCTCACACTTTCAGCACTTTTTTTGTCTTTTTAGTTCTTTATTTTGACCCCCTTTCATTTCATCACACTCACTTTTTGTTTGATTATTTGGGGTTTAGTTTAGGGAACAGATGGAGGCCAGGCAGGGGAGAGGTAGAGGGGGGAGGAGAGGGAGGGGGAGAGGAACAGGGCAGGAAGGGGGGCAGGAAGGGGGGCAGGAAGCGGGGGTGGAAGCGGTGGGTGGACCCAGCCACTTGGTTCAAGATGAACAAGTGGCTGGGCCCAGTGGCGGACAGAGTAGGGCTTCACAGTCCGGGAAACAGAGGGCATCGTCACAGGGGAAGGCCAAGGCGACTAGGGAGGCGAGGTTTTCGATGGAGGAGAAGGAGGCCCTCATAGAGGCCTATATGGCCAGGTATAGGAGGCTGCAGCACCAGAAGACTACCCCGACTGACAAGAGGAGGCTCTGGAATGAGATAAGAAATGCAGTCAATGCAGTGGGTGGCCGGAACAGAGATCTTGATTCGATAAAACATCGCTACCGGGATGGATCTCAAGAAAAAGTTAAGTCTGGAGGCCCGACATGCCGCAGGAACCGGTGGCGGACCTGCCCTGGAAATAGAGTACTGCCGATGGGAGGAAATGTTGCGGCCCAGCATCTCCGAGGTGGAAATAGTCGGTATCGGAGGAATTGATACCGGGAACCTGCCACTCTCATCTGACGGTAAGCTCATTGAGCAATAATTTCACATACGAATGTATTTCAAGGGACACTATACGCAAACATTTACTTTCATGATTGAGGTAGCGAATACAATTTGACAAAACATTCAAATGTACTTATATTACCTAATTTGAATCATTCTTGAGATATATTTTAATGAAGAAATAGCCATGCACACGGTGAAACAATCACAGGAGGCAGCTATATTCAGCTAACAATCAGCATCTTATAAGCATATTTAGATATGCTTTTCAGCAAAGAATATCCAGAGAATGAAGCTAATTAGATACGAAAAGTAAATTAGAAAGTTGATAATAAATGTATGCTTCTAAATCATGAAAGATAAAACATTGGGTTTCATGTCCCTTTAAGGATCAGATTAATGCTATAACGTTGTTTACACGCATTCAATTACTTTGCGGTTACATCACTATCTAGGCTATAGGTTAGGTGTGCATTTAAACAGACTGAAAACAAATGCGAAAAAAATCAGATTGACCAGAGATATCACAAACACGGTTTTGAAAAAGCGGAAATCGTATTGATTGTTTGTTAGATTTCAAAGTGGATTAATGATTCTGCATTTGTAATTGTATCGTAAGCTAAGTCATTTAAAGCTTGATTTGCAAATATGCTAATATATACATTTTTGTTTTTTTGTTTTTTTTTAATATACAGAGTCTGGGGAGGAGGCAGCACAAGAAACACAGCCTCATCTATCTCCCCGGGATGAGAGTGGTGGGGAGGAATTTCCACTTCGGAGGGAAGAGGCCCCCCGTGACGAAGAGCGCACGGAAGCTGATGAAGAGGCCCCGGAAGCAGAGGAGGAGCATGCGGAACCAGAGGACCCTCAAGGACCCGCACCCCACCGTGCACGGGCACCCCGCCGTGCACGCGTACCCCGCCAAGCACAACAAGAGGAAATAGCGGAGGTGCGGGTTCTACTGGACTACATAGACCAGATGCGTAACTCCCGGATACAAAATATCTAAGGCCGCACTAGAATACTTGATGGACAAAATCAAATAATTGAAGGACAAAACCAAATAATAAACATACTCAATAGAATCGAACAAGGCCAAAACAGAATCTTTCATCTGCACCAAGAGATGTTCAATTTTTTCCGGGAGGCGCATGCTGGTCTACCTCCTGGTCCGCCTCCTGCTGCTGGGCCTCTTGCTGCTGGGCCTCCTGCTGCTGGGCCTCCTGCTGCTGGGCCTCCTCCTGCCGGCCCATCTCCTCCTGCCGGGCCATCTACTCCTGCCAGGCCATCTACTCCTGCCAGGCCATCTACTCCTCTTCAGCCATCTCCTCCTCTTCAGCCATCTCCTCCTCTTCAGCCAGCTTCTCCTCTTCAGCCAGCTTCTCCTCCTCAGCCATCTTCTCCTCCTCAGCCATCTTCTCCTCCTCACCTTGGTTGTCCCAGTACTCTTCCTTCCACTCTTCCCACAACCTCTCCAAGGAGAACTCTTCGGAGTCGGCAGTTGCCCCTCCCAGAGCCTCAGCCCCGTGGGAAGAGGGGAAGGAAGAGGAAGTAAGTATTTATTTTCATCTTTAATTTTTTTTTTATTTAATGTGTAATGGATAGGTATGTGATGATGTGGTTTTCATACACTTGTGGACCACACTCTGTATATAATTTACTTCTATGGGACCGGGTCCATGGAGGCAGATTGTTTGCAGAGTGTGTGTTATAAGTGTGTGAAAACCACATCATCACATACCTATCCTTGTTCATGATATTGATTGGTTTCTGTGATGTGATGTCCAAACTGTTTCCCGAATCGCAAACAAAATTACCATTACAATTATCCATGATGGCATATTACTGTTTGAATGCCAATAACACAGCTTAAAGGGACAGTCAGAAAATTATTGATTACAAAGAAAACACTGTATTACGCATTATCAAGTTGGAAACAACAAAACATGGAGAAATACGTGTGACTTATGTGCTTAACCTTGTATCTATGCCTAGGAAAAATGACCACTTATTTGTTGTTCTGACATAACAACCTTTTAGATATCAATGATCAATACATGGTAAATAATATGCTGTATGAGCACAAGGTTTTACATATACAAATGCTATCCAAATGCCCTCTAGTGGTCAAATTGTATAATGATTACATGCACTCTTCAAGCTCGAAGAAATGAGCACACGAACCTCATAGGTTTAGCTAGCAAATTTAAATAAACAAAGACAAATGATTAATTGGTGAGAAACCTTTGATATCATTGATATTACAAAATTGACTTTTATAATAATGCAAAACATTATTTGTTTTCTAAACTGTCCCTTTAACAAAATTACATATGCTAACACATATTTGAAGCTTGTTGGTATATCTACATGTACTTGGTCAAAAATTAAATATTGAAATCAGATTTATATTGACGTGTTAAATAAAGTATATTTTCTTAAAGAGACATTATTGTGTTAATTTTTTTTAAGAAAGACATTTGTTTGAACAATGAATATGGTTTAAAGTCCTTTTAGGAGTGGGGGGTGAAAATATGCTAACAATAATATATTTGAAGATTAAACAATGTGGAACTCATACATGATACAAAAATCAACATTTGCATTAAAGGGACAGTATACTATATTTTTAACAGAACTGTATGTAATAGACACTACTACAAACAACAAGATTAACATATACTGATATCAATATTACAAAGCTTCAAACACTTTCAAAGAAAATCGGGTTATCTCTATTGAAAATATAGATGAACCCCCATTACAACCGTAAAACAAGACAATACCCCATCATTAACATATGAAAAGACCCTTTACACAAATAGGAGAAAGCTGGAGATGGTACTCACATGAAACTTAGAGGCTTTGCGAGGAGTCTGATAATTAATTACATTTTCTTTGAACAGAAGCAAAATGAAACGTGTATTAGTTAAACAATGGACTATCTAACTAGAGACAAAATAAAAAAATTTGATTTATAATGTGAGTGTCTAATGAACCTTTAATAAAATTTACAACGAAATTACATTTAGAAGAAGTCGGCATCATATATTTAGCATATGATAAAGCTAAATGCATATTGATTACTTTATTCTAACACAATAGCGCATATTTATTAATTAGATATCTTTAACATTAAAAACAACAGTCATTTTTCTGAAAAAGGAACATATTGTTGACAAACATATTAAACAACATGGACTATAGAGATTTGCACTTGCCTCGAAATATCATATGCATGAAAACATTTTGCTTTCGTTTGTTTATTCAACCAGACATCCATCAAAAGAGAATGTGGTGGTCTTTATCAGCTACGGGTCAACAATGTAACATGATGCAAATAATCCATATTCTCAAGGTTTTTAAAATTGCCTGCAGTCACAAACGTGTTTAACGTGCACAAACAAATATTGCGGGACTACGTAATCCAATCATACGTTTTTTTACCTTTGCATGTGACGTCTTAACATGGCGCTTCCTTGATCACGTAAGAACGCCATCCAATAAAAGGCACATTCTTGATCACGTAAGAACGCCAAAAAAAAGGCGCATCCTTGATCGCGTAAAAACGCCATCCAATAAAAGGAACATTCTTGATCACGTAAGAACGCCCCAAAAAAAAGGCGCATCCTTGATCCCGTAAAAACGCCATCCAATAAAAGGAACATTCTTGATCACGTAAGAACGTCAGTCAATACAAGGAATCATTGGACAGCCTGGTAGGTGACGTTTTGAGCAACATGGCGCATCCGAGATAGCTGAAAAACCGCAGCCAATACAAGGACTCAGTTGACAGCTTGGCATATCACTAAAAAACGTATTTATATTTTAGGAACTAGTATTTGTCTAGATTGCTATCTAGGAATGTCACCAAATCATGAATCATCTTTTCGGACTTGACTGTCCCTTGAACTATAGCTATGGTGTATATCTTTAACATTTAAAAGATACACATGAGAAATACATATGCCATTGATGTTTTAAGATATGTTTTGATTGTTTTGGAATAACAATAATGATACATGGATTGATTAAACGTGTCATTTATTCAAGTTTAAATATGGTCAGCCTACCTATAGCCATATATGGGAGGAGAAGTATTTTGTTAACATATTTGTTAAAAAATATTCATCATCTAAAATATTTGCATTACACACAGAGATTTATTTGGTTACACTTTTACAATAAGATAGAATTGAAAATGAAATACATGTGCTGTCAACATTACAATAAGATTGTTTATTAATAAGATTATATGTCCTTGTTCATGTAAAAAGGACAAAAACGCTTTAGAAATGGAAATACATTCATTAACAATTGTGCTCACCATCACTTAAAGGGACATGATTTTTTTTATAAAAAGAGGATACACATAGACAATACTATTTCAATGAAATGAACACTTTACAGGGATTATATCATTGTATCAATACTCAGATCATTTGTTAAAGGTGCATCAATTCATGCAGAGTTTCTAAATACACACATGGATCTGAAAATTGAAATATACATATATACACAAATAACAATCTATATATACATATATAAAACAATTACTATGCTAATCATAATCATGCAATGATAAAGCTAAGAGAAAAATATATAAAGACAAATAATAAGATTACATTGGAGATGTTAATCTTAAAGTCATTTACAATTGTCTTACATATATGATTTTTTATAATAAATTATTTTTGGTAGGTCCCTTTAAGGATCAACAAGATAAACTAGAGCTTTCAAAAAATAACATGAAGAATGAGGACAAAGATTGGTGCAATGACATGTCTTTTATTAGTATGTAAGAAAACATCAACAACGTTTAGAAATAATCTTGTAAAAATAAGGAATATTTGAGCCATATGACAAGGTAACACAGTGCATCACAGTCCATGAAGAGAGTTGCCAAGGGCCACCATAGCCCCATTGGAGACATATGCCAAGGTAACAGAGTGCATCACAGTCCATGAAGAGAATTGCCAAGGGCCACCATAGCCCCATTGGAGACATATGACAAGGTAAAAGAGTGCATCACAGTCCATGAAGAGAGTTGCCAAGGGCCACCATAGCCCCATTGGAGACATATGACAAGGTAACACAGTGCATCACAGTCCATGAAGAGAGTTGCCAAGGGCCACCATAGCCCCATTGGAGACATATGCCAAGGTAAAAGAGTGCATCACAGTCCATGAAGAGAGTTGCCAAGGGCCACCATAGCCCCATTGGAGACATATGACAAGGTAAAAGAGTGCATCACAGTCCATGAAGAGAGTTGCCAAGGGCCACCATAGCCCCATTGGAGACATATGCCAAGGTAACAGAGTGCATCACAGTCCATGAAGAGAGTTGCCAAGGGCCACCATAGCCCCATTGGAGACATATGACAAGGTAAAAGAGTGCATCACAGTTCATGAAGAGAGTTGCCAAGGGCCACCATAGCCCCATTGGAGACATATGCCAAGGTAACAGAGTGCATCACAGTCCATGAAGAGAGTTGCCAAGGGCCACCATAGCCCCATTGGAGACATATGACAAGGTAAAAGAGTGCATCACAGTCCATGAAGAGAGTTGCCAAGGGCCACCATAGCCCCATTGGAGACATATGACAAGGTAAAAGAGTGCAACAGGCACAACAATAAACTTTGAAAAAGGCCAAATGGCAACAATAAAACAAAACATCAACATGTGGACAGAGGATTCTTATCTGCGACCTTGGAGCATCTCCAGATCCTCCACTTACTGGTCATCCTCTTCATTGTCCTGTGCATGTCCAGCTCCAGATTCAGGCCTTGAACTTAATCGCATTATTTCACGCAGAGTCAATTCCTGAATCCGGAGCAGGGCCTGCATGGTGTCGTTCATCCCTCTCTGGCCAGCTGCGTTCCTCAGCACGGCCTGCTCTACTCGTGCTAGACCTTCTAGCATGAGCCATGCTGAGTCACAGCCTAAAATAAAGAATAAATTAAATATTAAGGATAATTACACAACAGACGATCATCATAAAGACAAATCATTCTTTACATCAATTAGTTTTCATTGATTCTTTACACATGAAATATGTTATTCAGACAGACCGAAATCATTAAAGGGACAGTTTACTCAAACATATTGTCCCCTTTAATTGGTTTTCGATGATCCACTTATACAGCTTGAGTGTATAAAATCTTGTTAAAGGATTTACATTGTACTTACATTAGCAATTTAAATATTTTAATTATACTGTGGTAGGCACACCTATCCTTAAACATTTTGGCGTTGAGGACAAGCTGTGTAAACATAGCAACCTGAAGAAATTACATTCCCACTGGGTTAGACAAGAGATAATGTATCAACATTTGTATATAAATTGTTGGATCCAAGTAGTGGTGATTGGTATATGTAGTGATATCAAATTAAAGGGACACTGAACCTAAATATTTAATTGACTGATTCAGATAGAGCATGACATTACAAATATGAAAAAATTACACATATTCTTTAAATGTTAGAATTCTCTAGCTAGATTTTGAATGCAAGAATGTCGGTTTTTAGGGCAGGCCATATTTGTTTATCAACTTTGTTTGTCCCTGCTGGTTGATGGATACATTCATCCAACAATAAAGAAATTATGTCCACAATTATTTTCTATTTAAAAATAATTCTAGGCATTTCTTTGTTTCAATAAAGATAGCAAGAGAATGAAGAATAATTCATAAGAGTAGTAAATTATAAATTTGATTAACATTGCATGCTCTATTTGAATCACAATATAAAATATTTACCTTCAGTGTACCTTTAAGTATCTTATAATGTTGATTTTGAATGATACTTACAGCTGTGCCTGGGAAGGACAATCCGACACCCAGGACAATGAAGGTTGAGACAGGGGGGAGGGATGGGATTGGGTTGGGGAGGGATGGTATTGGCTTGGGGAGGGATGGGATTGGCTTGGGGATGGATGAGCTGCTGCTCCGGGGTAGGCCGTACAGCTGGGGAGTGGTGAGTTTGGGTCTGGGCAGCTGTACGGCCCATAATACGGGGAGATCGGCAAAGGGGGGTGTAGGGGCGTGTTTTGGGAGGGACAGGAAATGACGAATGGGAAGGGCCGGCAGGGGTCTGGGCATGGTCAGGAGTCTGGGCAGGGGTCTGGGCATGGTCAGGAGTCTGGGCCTGGGCAGGGGTCTGGGCATGGTCAGGGGACTGGGCAGGGGAGGAAACCAGATGACCAGAAGTGGCGGATCCATCTGAAAAAAAAAAATATATTAACATCTCATACATCATGAAATCAAATCAACGCATTTCAAATTGATTATGTTTTCAATATACTTCGAAGTGTGTTTGAATTTGTAAACAATTATGAAATGAGGATATGGTATGCATATAGGCACTCAGATGAAAATCAATTACTGTCTGTACAATTATAACATTATTATTGTGTTTTGGCCTGGAATATGCATGTGACATAATGATGGCATGAATTATACATTTTTAAAAAGAAAAATATTTTCATGCTGCCTGATATAGAAAGGGGGCAGTAGTGTATTTGAACAGACAAATAATATTCCTTTTTAATGTGCAAAAGCTGTAGACTTTGAATGTCTTCAATAAAATGATTTCAAATAAAGCAACATGTTGGAAACATGATAGATATATTTCACATACCATCAGACTCCAAGGCAGCCTCTTCCTCCTCCGTCACACATGTTACATCAAGCTCTGTAAAACATAACATGTTGTGTACACGTTAAGATCAGATATTATAACATATGTTACTGTTGTTCAAAGACACACATCAATGTTGCATTAAAGATATACACACCCAAAGTTATGATTTACATCATTTTGATGGAGCATACAAATTACATTAGATTTGTTATTCTCAATGATTCAGATTTTCAATGTATTGTTTGTATTAATTTCTAAATCAGAAAAGCATAGTACATAGAACATTTAAGATTTCTCATGTGTGTATCACTTGATGACTGTTGTCAAAAATGAACATGGAAACAAACATATGCTATACATCTTCTGAATAACAAAGGTGTAGACTAATAAAGTTGTAATTATTAATCTTTCAATATTCAAAGAAAATTAATATATAATCAGAAGAGAAAATTATATGTTTGTTTCAAATGTTATGCTTCATCAGAATCATGCTCATAATATTGATTACCAATACACCTTCAATGACATATAAATGAGTCAATGGACTTACCAGGGGACCGCAAACGCGGCTCTGTGTCACTGCTGGATTCCTGTGGGCTCCCCACACCAACTCTCTCTATGAATGATATAGATATATATTAGGAAACACATTTGGGATATGACTAAATCACATCTGTATCAAATTTTATGATTAATCAACTTTAAAATGTGAAGAATAGAGCAGTCATTAAACAAAAAAATGCTTGATTGAATCAAGGGGATTCTGTTAAAAATGATGTATTGAACATATGTTTAATTTCTGACTATATTAGACATCAAACTCATCTCATACGATGCTATTGCATATCTAAATATACCCATTGATCAATGTTCTTCAAACAATACACACAAACCACATTTTGAAGAACAGCTGTTGACAAATATAAACAAAGACATGTGGCACATCGAGGCATTTGTGCAATGTACAGTAATCTTGTTTAGGACACAACACATATTGATCACAATACAAAACAAAATTGATTAGTACAAATATGTAATCATGGTGCTGTGAGAGTATGCTGATATCTATAAAGTAACTCCAACAGTGAATATGTGAATTATATATCAATATTGTTTAATACAAAGAATGTAAAGATGAATGAATCTATTGTTTATTAAAGGGACACTGACATGATTTATTTCAATCATTGATTTCACTGTTCAAACTGTTCAAAATGATTGAACATTGACTCCTATTATAATTTTAATGTTGCTACATTTTAATATTAAAGGCAGATAAGCAATATTGGATTCCATAAATATTGTTTGTTGAAGGTATCCACCAATCATCAATAAAAACCAAGGTTGGTCAACCAAAATTGAGCTGCAGATAAACGTACATTCTTGATTTTAAAATACATTTAGCAATAGAATATTTCACATATGATTATAGTATTATATTTAAATGTTTATTAATATTGCATACTCTATCTGAATGACAACATTAATAATTTTAGCTCAGTATCCCTTTAATATAAAATTTTATTGATTTGACAATGTTGGTGTTAATGAATTCTCTACTCCATATGTTGATGTAATGAATGGGATTGAGCATGCAATTCAAATCTAATATGTTATTTAAGGATATCCGAAGAATTATTTAATTTTCATCTATTAAAGGGACATTACATATAAATATTGAACAATGTGGATTTAGTATGTAATGTTCTGTCCATGTTTCTAAGACAAATGTCAATTAAAATGAGACATACCATACTGTGACAAGCCCTGCCTTAAGGATCCAGCAGCAACATCCATATCTGTAATATATTAAATGAGGATTGCATATCATTAATACAAATCATGCCATGTTTAAAATCTTTACATTATTAGCAAATCAATTTAAAACTATTAATCCATTGGTAGTCCCATGAGTTAATTGTTTCCTCAATTAAATTCATGATAAATATATCCTGTACTCTTATTTTCAATCAGTTCTGTTGTTTACTGTAGCTTTAATTTTTTTTTTTTGTTATTTCATTCTCATCAATTGATGGGCATATGTTATAATTTATTTGTATTCTTCTTTTTTTATTATGTATAATATTGAAAATAAGAATACTGTATTCTTCACATATATAATAATTCACATTTCATTTTGACCAACATGTGTAAAGCAATGCCACTTACAGCAAAGCCATGTTAACGTGGATGCGCAATTGCATTTTCGCGATCATTGCGCAATGATTCCAAGCGGAATTACGCATCCGTCATTTGACCAACATGTAGAAAGCAATGCCACTTACAGCAAAGCCATGTTAACGTGGATGCGCAATTCCATTTTCGCGATCATTGCGCAATGATTCCAAGCGGAATTACGCATCCGTCATTTGACCAACATGTAGAAAGCAATGCCACTTACAGCAAAGCCATGTTAACGTGGATGCGCAATTCCATTTTCGCGATCATTGCGCAATGATTCCAAGCGGAATTACGCATCCGTCATTTGACCAACATGTAGAAATCAATGCCACTTACAGCAAAGCCATGTTAACGTGTATGCGCAATTCCATTTTCGCGATCATTGCGCAATGATTCCAAGCGGAATTACGCATCCGTCATTTGACCAACATGTAGAAAGCAATGCCACTTACAGCAAAGCCATGTTAACGTGGATGCGAAATTCTATTTTCACTCTGTGACGCATATTCTGTAGAGCGCAAGACACATCATTCCTATTTCATGTATCACTAATCTAAAATCAGATATCTAAACATCATATGTAGTGTATGTTGTGAGATCTGTATAGGTTTAGTATCTGACTATATACACATTTTTTGATAAAAATAACAAATATTAAGTTATTATATGAAGTTGGATAATTACCTTGTTCAGATTCTCCATCTCCTCCCAGGCCACCGGACGGAGAAGCAGCTGCCCTGGCCCCCGCGTCAGGACTTTCAGATCCCGCAGCTGGGAGGGAAGAAGAGGAGGCCGAGGATGGCGAGGATCGAAATCTTTTGGGGACCCGGAGATTGAGGAGCTCGCATAAAGTCACCTCATAAGGGAGTAGGTACAGTTTCCGCGGGGCCTCTCTTTTGCCACCTCTTTTACAGGCTTGTACCCAGTCCCTTATGAGGTTGACTTTTGCTAACCGCAACCTCATATCTCCGAATCTCCTCATGATCTGATCCTGGGTCCTCTGGACGTCACACACCAATCTAACCGCATTGGTGATAGACTCCCAGAGGGCCTTCTTAACGTGCGCATCTGTCAACCTCCTCTTGTTCCCAAACAGCTGGGGATAAAAGTCCTTGACGGCGTGGACCAGTGCAGCGCTCTCCTCCTTGGTGAACCTGGGAGCTGACATGCCTGCTGGGTTGTCTTCTAAAATATATATATATCAAAATATATCGAGTACGACTGCAGGCATTAGAGAACTGACAAAGATGGCAACGTGTAATGGACTTTTATATGGTGAAGTAAACATGAGATGCACCATGGGACAAGTTATCTGTACATCTGATTGGATAAAAGTTTGAAATATTGTTAGAATGTCTGTGAGACCATCCTGACTCAAGTTGTGTTTGTGTGATGAACTCGGATTGGCCGTTCATTAATGTTTCATATCTTATTAACTTCCTTACACATACCTCATGGTGGTGCTGTTACTTCATTTTTCATGTAGAATTATTAGTAACTCATGGGCCTGTCATGCGGATATGTGTGACGCAGATTTAATATCCGTGATCCGTTAAATATTAATGATTAAATTCTCTTTAAAATCTAATACTGTCACATTATTAAATGTTGGA
The DNA here is from genome assembly GCF_027579735.1 of Bombina bombina. Taxonomy (NCBI): domain Eukaryota; kingdom Metazoa; phylum Chordata; class Amphibia; order Anura; family Bombinatoridae; genus Bombina; species Bombina bombina. The sequence continues at coordinate 699,989,936 of NC_069503.1, forward strand.
GACATTTCTCGGTTTAATAACGGTCTTTTTCTTTAATACAAATACACATTTAATATTGTATGTCTTTATTGTTCATAAAATAAATTTGTTGACTTATTGTGAAGTATTGACATTGCTCTATTAAATGTATTTCATAATGCACATTGATTGTGTGCTATTGCGTGACATTAGACTAATGTTTAAAGATGCTAATCTGGTGTTTCAAGATGCGTTTCCCATGCAATATTTCTTAATGATCAAATTCAGGTTATAAGGTCAGTAACTTGGATAATCTGTTTATAAATGTTAAACTACAGGTTTGTTTGTTATTAGCAAATAAACCTCGAGCTTGTATTTGTCGGAAGTGCTCATATATGTTATTTTGCAATGGCGTCTTTATTTTTAAATAGACATTACAAACAAACAATTGTATCAAATGATCTGTAGAGATAGCAGATTGTTTAGACTTTAAAATGTAAATCAATTTGTCTTAGTATTTATATATCCTCAACAGAAGAAATTTAAATGCACATGGTTGAGCCAATCACATAAGGCAGCTCTGTGCATCCACCAATCTTCATCTACTGAGCCTATCTCGATATGCTTTTCAAGCAAAGTATGTCAAGATAGGAAGAGAAGTAAATACACTATTCAAATTTCTTAAAGCGACACTGTCCAAACAAATTTAGCGTTGGTGATTCAGATTGAGCATGAAATGTTAAGCAACTTTATAATTTAATCCGATTCGCAAATGTTAACAGTTATCTTGTTATCTTTCTTTGCAAATCAATAATGATATTTTAGATTACGGACAATTGTTTCCAAAAAACCGGGGTTGTCCTTGATGATTGTTGGATAAATTAATCCAACCAAAAAAACCAAGTTCTGTCCAGAGTACTGAAGCAAATAAATTATCTATTTAATGCCTTTTTTTTTAAAGTAATGATAGCAACATCACAAGGAGCATTCATAATACGAGACAATTTTTAAAGTTGCTTAAAATAGAATACTCATTCATAATGTATAAATTATTAATTTTTAAACTGTCTCCCTTTAAGTATATTTTGATTTCATGTCCCTTTAAAGAAACATTTCACAATAATGCTTAAAATATCAGAAACCTAGGCACATTCCTTTTGATAAATTAGTATAACATATGAGTAAAGCAAATTTAGATTAACTTCTGGATTGTTTTACACACTGACTGAAATATATTTTGTAAAGGAGGTATTTTGGAGCCTTCAGCTTAGAGGGACATTAAGCTATATGTTATGTATGCATTTTGTATAAGATTATAATATTTGAACAACTTAATATGTTTTGTTCTTCAATCATTAGATTGTAATTATATATATTCTTGGATTAAATACATATCTACATAGTCTATTTTGATGCTGATTGTTGGTTGCACATAGATGCCTTATGTAATTGACTAAGATATGTGCATTGATGTATTTTTTTCAAAGTATATTTAAAGACTGAATGTAATTCTATATTACTTTCTAAATATGTTTAAATTATTTTATGATTTTTAAAAAAATCTATACACAATATACTTTGTGAATGTCCCTTTAAGGACCAAAACATTTGGAATGTTGATTTAACATTGACAAAATAAACTAAAGGGGAATTAAAATTATATATAGATATTTGATGTCTAACCCAAGAGGTAAGATTTTAAAAACTACATAATATTAATAACTATAGTTAAATGACTCCACTAGAAAATTACATAGATTAACCTGGCATCCAATAACTAGCTTGTGAAAAATATCAAGTTAAATGACCTACCATTTATAAAAGTAAAAATTTAAATAATTTCGAAAATAATGTTTTGAGATACCTAAGGAAGATACAAGATCTTATAAAATTAATTTTACATTCAACAACACTGTCACTTTAATGTAATTGAACCACTTCCCCTTCTTAAAAGTGAAAATAAATAATTTTTGAGAAATTTTGACTACATATCCAAAATTAATTTAACATCTAAGAATTTCAAAAGAAAAGCATCGATGGATCTCACTCCCCAATTAATGTTAAAAAAGATAGTTTTATGTAATATTCCCGGAATCAGTCGATTTTCTAAAATTAATGCATTATTTGATCTTATGCATGTGCTTGTCAAATAGCCAACTACCAGTCATGGGAGTCAAACTTTTTTTTATTGACAGATTATATGGATATTTATTATAATCTGTTCAAAAGAATGTATTTAATAATAAAATTTTTATTATTAACATTTAATAAAAAAAAAGTTTATGAAAAAATAAAAAATTCCTGGAAGTCATCAGATGCCAATCTGAAAAAAAAAAAAAAAAATTGAACAAAGTTAATACACACGTTGTCAAATATTCATAAAATACATTTACAATCATCTTGTGTCTATGCTCTAACTTTGTTCAACATTTTTTAAAGATATTTATTAAATTGATTTTAAAATAAAATTAAAACATACACCATTATATTGTGGACTAAAAATTAAATTTAAATATCCAAATTTCTAATTATACATAATAATTTATATCAATATATACAATATATGTATGCTGAACATAAATGTAATATTTCATGTCCATTCAAATACTTATATATCAACTATAATATGTATTCCTTTTTCTGATTGTGATCCCTAAATATCTAATGATGAAATAAGTATGACTAATGTATGTAAGCTAGCAATAATCAACATTCTTCCTGTGATTCTTAACTAGCATGCACCAACCTGGATAATACATTGTCTTTGAAAGTCAATTCAGGGGTAAACAGTTGATCTTCAATAGGTGTCTTATTCATCAGTTCATTAAATAGAGGACTGGGAAATACCATCTAAAAATTAGAAAATCATCTAAGTGTCTCCAATAGGATGCCTCCACAGCCTTATTCTATCAAATAGTTGGCACTTACCATGTGAACATGTCTTTGTATGGTTTTCAAGGTCAGCAGATTTGAAAGATAATGCCAGACATGATCCCATTGGTATACTTCAATTTCAATCTTGGCTGTTTCCACTGTCAGTCTGGGCAATCTTCACTGTCAGGCTTCTAATTCTTCCCTTTCAGTCTTTAGATTAAGTCAGCTCCCTAATGGCATAAAGAGTTTATTCAAAATTACTACAAGTGTGTGAATCATTTCTGTAGCCCTCTCCCACCCCCCATTTCATAAGAAATTTCTGTCACTAGCTTACTAAGCGTGTGTAGCATCTTGTGTTATGTTCTATCAAGTGTGAAGATGAGTCATATTGAGCAGAACAAACCTCTAATGTGTGACATTGAACCATAGTCATGCTAGAGGATCCCTTTCTGAATATTTACATTTTAAGTAATGTGTAAACTAAATACTAGTTTATAAAATGTATGCCATATGATGTATTTGTGTACAATTCATGCCAGCAACAGTCAAGACATTTATACTTACCAGCTGATGTCCTCTTTAAAAACCAGGTGGCAAAGACTTGATACAGGACCCAATGCCCAGAGCATCACCTATATTAATAAATGAAACACATTTTTAGCATTGGATGAACAATCCTAACATGTTTGCACAATTCTCTACTTGTCATTTCCCTAGAGTTCACATCTATTGATAATACTCCAGTCTAACTTCTATTCTTTACCGTCTAAAGTTGCGGTTGATGATGTCTGCTCTGACATTGAGCCCCTCGTCCCGGAATGGCCCCTCTAGAACAGGATCATCCTCCACATCTCTGAGGAGGTTTCTGTCCGGCCGGACGGCCTGCAGCATCCCAGCCCGCTGTGCAATATTATGCAGGACGCTACAGGCTACAACGATCTTAGCCACCTTCTTTGGGTTGTACTGGAGGGCTCCTCCCGACCTGTCCAGGCACCTGAACCTCATCTTCAGGAGCCCGAACATCTGTTCAACCACCGCCCTGGTTCTCTTATGAGCCCTATTGTAGCGCTCCTCAGACACATCAGTCGGGCTACGCAAGGGGGTAATGAGCCAAGTCCGGCTCATGTACCCAGAATCACCTATAAATTATGAACAGAACATAATTCTAACAGAATCCTCAAAATAGTATTTGTAGTACAATGAAAAGTTTTTTACACGATAATCCATTAACAAATGTTTATTTTAAGTTTAAAATATCTAGTTCAATATAATTCTCTATCTTCCCATTTCAGCTAAGACATGCTACATATGCGTATTTCTCCTAAATCAAGGCTTGTGTAAAATGCTAACTACATGGTTACATTACATTCTCTATCTGAGCATTTAAGGTAAGACATGCTACATATCTGCATTGAACTAAAAGACATTTGCGGAAAGAGACAATGACATGGTTAAATTGCATTAGCTAATATGTTCCCATTTCAGCTAAGACATGCTACATATGCGTATTTCTCCTAAATCAAGGCTTGTGTAAAATGCTAACTACATGGTTACATTACATTCTCTATCTGAGCATTTAAGGTAAGACATGCTACATATCTGCATTGAACTAAAAGACATTTGCGGAAAGAGACAATGACATGGTTAAATTGCATTAGCTAATATGTTCCCATTTCAGCTAAGACATGCTACATATGCGTAATTCTTCTAAATCAAGCCTTGTGTAAAATGATAACTACATGGTTACATTACATTCTCAGAGCATTTAAGGTAAGACATGCTACATATCTGCATTGAACTAAAAGACATTTGCGGAAAGAGACAATGACATGGTTAAATTGCATTAGCTAATATCTTCCCATTTCAGCTAAGACATGCTACATATGCGTATTTCTCCTAAATCAAGCCTTGTGTAAAATGATAACTACATGGTTACATTACATTCTCTATCTGAGCATTTAAGGTAAGACATGCTACATATCTGCATTGAACTAAAAGTAGACATTAGCGGGGGGAAAATATATGGTTAAATTGCATCCTATAGCTGAACATTACGCTAACATTTTAAAACTACAGTGGCAATTGTCACAATAATTAACCATGTTGTGCACAAATACTCACCAACGAGATAACCAGGGGGCATTTGTCTTTCCTCAAACTGTCTCCACAGGGACGACAGAGAGAGGATGCGGGCATCATGACAAGCCCCTCCAAAATTCGCACACACATGCATAATCCTCATCTGTGCGTCACAAACATACTGCACGTTAAGGCTATGAAAATGTTTGCGATTTCTGAAGGGCGAGTCATCAATTGGAGCACGCAGCGCAATGTGGGTACAATCTATGGCTCCCAAGACATTGGGCATTTGAGCAATATCAAAGAATTCCCGCTTCAGGCGCCTCCAATCACCATCATTCTGTGGGAATCCTATGTATTGCTTACTGATACGTACCATGGCGTCCAGAAAGTTATCAAACACCACAGAGAATGTACCTTGAGCCAGGCCATGCATGTACAGTTGTCCGGATTGAAAACTCCCGGAGGCCAGGACGTATAGACAGCTTAGCATCCTACTCATGGCGGGAACAGCAGTCCTTATTCTTATACGTGGCTCCAAATGAGGTTTAAGAAGATCGTAAAGGCCAATGAGCTGTTCGCGATCGAGCCGATACTTATCAAAAACCTCAAAGTCACTCATGTTTTCCAAGGTGGGTCTCACCCTGTAGACACGAGGACCTCGAACCAGATGACCCCTTCGTCTCAGTCTGAGCCGCCGAGGCTGCCTGATTCGACCAACAGCTAGTTCGCCAATAGCAGCACCAGCAGCGTCTACCATGTCATCGTCATCCATCTTTCAAAACAGCGTAACAAGGTAAGCACTTGATCTGATGTGGATCACAAGTGATGCATTGGCCATGTTGTTTGGGGGATTTATAGTACAATTAGTCCAATGGTAGTGAGTTTGTAATGATTGCTAATTGTATTCACTTGTTTGTATGTGAGCGGCGCGAATGCTTTCACAGTGGGCGTTTATTTGTTGTTTGCTGAAATGTTAGTTTCAAACAATGATTCTCAATGTGAAAGTGTCAAATATCACACATACAGTGCATGTTTGTAATGTTTGTTCATATGCGTAATCAATATTTCTTAAACGCGATCTTATAGTAACAAGCACACGTCCAGGCTAACATGAATGAAAGTGCATAGTTGTGTATAATGTGCATCGAATGTGATCGATCAATGTTGCTGCAATATTGTTTGTAAACGATAAAGTAACATCTGCCATCTGTAATATTGTATATATAAGTGATTGCCGAGCAGTCAATATTGTATGCGTCCCTTTAAAATCGCACTAATACTGAATAACTTCCGGCTGTCATCTGTAGTATTGTATATATAAGTGATTTCCGAGCTGTCAATATTGTATGCGTCCCTTTAAAATCGCAATAATAATTCCGAACTTCCCATCTGCCATCTGTAGTATTGTATATATAAGTGATTTCCGAGCTGTCAATATTGTATGCGTCCCTTTCAAATCGCATTAATACTGAATAACTTCCGGCTGCCATCTGTAGTATTGTATATATAAGTGATTGCCGAGCTGTCAATATTGTATGCATCCCTTTAAAATCGCATTAATACTGAATAACTTCCGGCTGCCATCTGTAGTATTGTATATATAAATGATTGCCGAGCTGTAAATATTGTATGCGTCCCTTTCAAATCGCACTAATACTGAATAACTTCCGGCTGTCATCTGTAGTATTGTGTATATATAAGTGATTGCCGAGATGTCAATATTGTATACGTCCCTTTCAAATCGCACTAATGCTGAATAACTTCCGGCTGTCATCTGTAGTATTGTATATATAAGTGATTGCCGAGCTGTAAATATTGTATGCGTCCCTTTAAAATCGCAATAATAATTCCGAACTTCCCATCTGCCATCTGTAGTATTGTATATATAAGTGATTGCCGAGCTGTCAATATTGTATGCGTCCCATTCAAATGGCACTAATACTGAAGAACTTCCGGCTGTCATCTGTAGTATTATATATATATAAGTGATTTGCGATCTGACAATATTTATTAATTGTCCCATTGAAATCGCCTTAATAATGCTGTTCCAAACTGTTGTTTACGTATATGTTGTATTGTAGTATTGAGTGTTAAAGTTCCGAAAGGGGCGGTACAGTGGTGAATCTGTGATGTCTATGGTTGAATCTTCTAATGACATCATGATATTATTACCCTGCCTATGTAGTTCATAAATCCTCATTGTGTTGTTGTATTGTGCTACATTGTTATTGTGTGCTGAATAAAATCTAAATGTGTGCTTTGTGGTTGCGTGATGGGTGATGCGTGTTATGTACATGTACGTATATATTGTGATTGTGTCCCACATATGCTGACTTCTATATAGCGGTCTGGCATTGTTGTTCCTTCCCATAAAGTGACATCTGTAATCTGGTGTACTGATGTTCTTGTTGTACGTACTGCCTAATGGTTTCTGGTGATGGAATCATGATGTTAAAAGTACAGTAAAATACATATGTTGTGTTTTGTGATTCCTCTAGAGAATGTAATGTGTTTGTCCCCCATCATTTGAATGCACATGTATGAGTGAATGTTAAAAGTAATGTATGTGCATCCATGAGTGATCATGTGTTAAGCCTATGTAGATATGCTGTTGCTGCAAGCATATGAGTTGAATAACTGAAATGCAATAATAAAGGTAAATGAGAATTGTTTCCCATTGTGTGGTGTTTGTGAATCCTGAAAAGTTGACATTATTTTTGTGTCCGTTTAAATGTAATATTTTTAAAACTAAAATTTGGTTAATAGTGATGTTGAATTGTAGTTGATGTAATATAAAATTCTGAAAGAATGTAATGGTGTTGTGAATATTCAAACAGTAAAATCCATAAATCCACCATAGGGAAATAGTCATTTCTTGATCTATTTATCATAGCTGGGTCTAACGCATGAAATCATGTCTTTTCTAGCGCTGGTATTTGGAGTTTTTCTGTCTACGCTATTTGCGTGCGTTAGGGAAATGAGGGTTTCGCGTGCACAAGCACGTCTTCCCAATAGAAGTCAATGGAGGCTCTAAAAATTGGTAATTTTTTTTTCTAAGACTGGTTTTCATCGTAAAGTGAGTGACGTCATGAGCTTGTGTGAAAAAGTAACTAAATCGTGTTCTTTTTGTAATAAATAAATATTTTGTGTATGTCATGTGGTGTATATTGTTTGTATGCATCGATGAGTGTATGTTTGTGATAATGTTATTAGTTAGATGTAGGTATTTGAGGGTCTTTTCCCGTGTGTCAATGTAAGTCAATGGGAAAATGGATTTGTGTTGTTTTTTTTCAAACACCCGAGATCTCGCAACTTTAATCCTTTGTATTTTGCTGAAAAATTATTAAATATGGAAAATAAACATAGTGTAGTGTTTGTATGACAGTAAGTGTAGTTTGTGTAATATTTTTTATTTGATTCGTGGATGTTTTTTTTGTCGGTATATGTTTACTACTGGGTCTGAGGTGTCGGTAGAAATGTGAGCGTTAGGTTTTTTTTGAGTGTCGGTAACTGAACTCTAAATACCGGAGTACGTAAGAAACCCGCGTTAGGAGCCTCTAACGCTGGTTTTCACGGCTAACGCCGAACTCCAAATCTAGGCCTATGCATGCAAAAAATAATAAATAAAATTATCAAAAATAAAAACAATTACACCTAATCTAATATCCCTATAAAAATAAACCCAAAATAAAAACACCCCTTAGCCTACAATAAACTACCAATTGCCGTTAAAAGGGCCTTTTGTAGGGCATTGCCCTAAGTTAAACAGCTCTTTTACCTGTAAAAAAATACAAAGTCCCCCCAACAGTAAAACCCACCACCCAACCAACCCCCCAAAATAAAAAACCTAACTCTAAAAATAAACTAAGAAAAGGGCATTCAGTTCTTTTTCATTGCCCCTAAAAAGACATTCAGCTCTTTTCCCAAAGCCCTAATATAAAAACAAATCCATTTAAAAAAAAAAACACTAACCCCAGAATATCTACTCATGGTTCCTGAAGTCTGGATATCCATCTCCATCCAGGCGGCGAGAAGTCTTCCTCCAGGTGGCGATATCTTCATCCATCCCGGGGGCGATCCCATCCTGCGGGGAGCGTCCTCTTCATACGGTCACCGCCGTACACTGAAGTTGAATGCAAGGTAGCGCGTTTCAAAATTGTTTTTTTTAGTTTTTTTTTTAGAGTTAGGTTTTTTTATTTTAGGGGGTTGGTTGGGTGGTGGGTTTTACTGTTGGGAGGACTTTGTATTTTTTACAGGTAAAAGCTGTTTAACTTAGGGCAATGCCCTACAAAAGGCCCTTTTAAGGGCTATTGGTAGTTTATTGTAGGCTAGGGGGTGTTTTTATTTTGTGGGGGTTTTTTTTATTTTTATAGGGCTATTAGGTTAGGTGTAATTGTTTTTATTTTTGATAATTTCGTTTATTATTTTTTGTAATCTTAGTGTTTTTTATTTTTTGTAATTTAGTGTTTATAATTTTTTGTAATTTTAGATTTTTATTTTTTTTCGTAGTGTTAGGTTTTTTTAAATTTGTAATTTAGATTTTTTAATTGGAATTTTTTTTTTTATTATTAGAATAGGTTAGGTTAATCTATAGTTTAATGTTAGGTTTATTTTTATTTCACAGGTAAGCTTTTATTTATTTTAAGATAGTTATATTGTAATTTTAATTTTAAGTTAGGAGGGTGTTAGATTTAGGGGTTAATATTTTAATTTAGTGTTTTGCGATGTGGGGGGGCTGGTGGTTTATTATGGGTTAATAGGTTTATTTAGTAGCGGCGATGTGGGGGCCGGAGGTTTAGGGGTTTATAGGTTTATTTAGTAGCAGCGATTTGGGAGGCCAGAGGTTTAGGGGTTAATAGGTTTATTTAGTGGCAGCGATGTGGGAGGCATGAGGTTTAGTGGTTATTAACTTTATTATAGTGGCGGCAATGTCGGGGAGCTTTACTATAGTGTCAGGGAGCGGCGGAATAGGGGTTAATAACTTTTATTAGTGTTGGTGTTGTCGGGGACGGCAGATTAGGGGTGTTTAGACTTGGGGATTATGTTAGGGTATCAAGTTTAAAAGTAACTTTTTTTCCCGTTGACATCAATGGGGTTGCGTTACAGAGATTTTTCTCTCCCCATTGATGATTATGGGGGAAAGCGTGCACCAGCACTTGGATTTTGTGCGGTATGGAGCGTAACGCCACCGTATCGCACGCACAAGGAGGCTTTTCAATAACTCGTAATGGCAGCACTATGGAGAGTGAAATAACGCAACTTTTTGGCGCACCCTCTTTAGCGCAAAACTTGTAAGCTAGGTGAAAGTTTTTTATAACAGCAAACAAACAGACATTATAAAAAATGTTATTACATTTTTGAAAAGTGATACATTTTTAGAAACAGCTATAACATTATAGTAAAAAATAAATGTCCTCAAGAACCTTGGAGGAGGGGTTTTGACATCCTGCTAAGGTAGTGAGGGAGGGGTACAGTGGTAGGGGGTATTGTAGGGCAAGCAGCAGCAGATCATTCTCCATTTTGTCTTTAAAGAACAATCTCTCCCTCCTGCTTCATTTTTTTCATTAAAAATAAATAAAAATAAAGAGGAGAGAGAGGAAATGTATATTGTAGATGAGAAATGTTGCAGCAGTGGTGGGTGTTTTTGCCTTCCCTTTCCACTCTTTGCTCAGCCATGTGATACAAGTTGGTGCTGCTGAATCAGTTGGTGTTCTACAAATAAATAATAATAATAATTAGGATTATTGAATCCTTGAGAAGTGGCTCTTAGGGCAAGGGGTCCCAAGTTGCTATGGTCATGTAGGAATGTGAGGGGTGTTGAGTCCTGTGAGTTTGGTTGATCACTTAAGTTGTTCAGCTACAAAATGTGTAAAAGTTTACAAAAGTTTTAATTTTAACAAAGGTTGTGTTTTGCTGGTTGCGTTTATCAGAGCTTCTTATACTTTTTCTGAGACTCCCATTAAAATAATATTGTCCAGAACAAACCATGTTTACTAATCAGCTGTTTATTTCACCTGTTCTCTAGTTCAGATATCCTCACAACCTGACCTATTAGGGAGGTCTGAGGACAGGTTTGAAAAACCACACAAATACATATACACACACAAGCACATTTATTTACACACAGACAGGGTGTCCCATAACATAAATACAAAGAACTTATCTGCATTCATTTTTCTTTAGGAACAAGGTTGTGTGAAGATTGAAGACATTTAGCCAAACAAATTATGCATTTGAAGAAGTAGCGGAGGTCAACAGCAACCTCCTATTCCTTTCTGCCTAATTGCTTCACTGCTGTTTTGTCAGGCTGCCAGTAATCAGACTGAGACGAGAAGTGCAAAAATAATCACACGTTTATTAATAGCAAAAAATAATAAAAAGTCCACAAGTCAAATTACAAGCCAGGAGTCAAAACCAGAGCTGGTAGTCAGACGAGCCGAGTCAGGAGCCAAAGCGAATAGTCAGATGACCTGGAATCAGGAACAAGGAAAACAGCAGAGTCAGGAACAAGCCAGGGATCAGGAACCAGGAAGGACGTCAGGCAGCCAGGTAATACACAGGAACTCTCACAAACAGGTCTGAGACAATGCAAAGGCAAAGCGTACTGAACAGAAGCCCTTTAAATAATAAGTGATGACATCACAATTCTGAGACTGCATACTGTCTCACATGGATGATGCACACCAGTCTGGCCATAAAAGGAAGTGCAGGAATTGAGCAGCATCCCCCACAATGCACCATAGTCAGAAAGAGAGGTGAGTTAAATGGCTGCCAGCGGCACATGGCAAACACAACAGGAAAAAAAAAACTGACAGTACCCTCCCCTCAACGACCCCTCCCCCGCGGGAGGACAAAAGGATTATTGGGGAAACATGAACATCAGAGGAGGGAACCCAAGAATGCTCCTCCGGACCGTAGCCTCTCCAGTGAACAAAATACTGTACACGGCCCCTGGACATACGAGAGTCAATAATGCTGCTGACCTCATACTCCTCATGGTTGTCAACAAAGATAGGATGGGGACGAGGTAACACAGTGGTAAACCGATTACAAACCAATGGTTTCAAGAGGGAGACATGAAAAACATTGGAGATGTGCATAGCAGGAGAAAGGTCAAGAGCGTAGGCCACAGGATTAACCCGTCGGAGTATTCGAAAAGGACCAACATAATGGGGAGCCAATTTATTGGAAGGCACATGAAGGTTAAAGTTGCAGGAGGACAGCCAAACTCTCTCACCAACCTGGTAGGAAGGTGCGGGCAGACGCCTACAATCAGCCTGGAATTTTTGGCGCTGCATAGAACGATGAAGGCAATCCTGAATCTGCACCCACGTGGAACAGAGTTGCCAGAGATGCTCCTCCAAAGCCGTAATACCCTGAGACATGAATGAATCAACAAGGATGGTTGAAACCCATTATTCGCCATGAACGGGGATATCTTGGAGGAAGCATTAATAGCACTATTACGAGCAAGCTCTGCCCAAGGTAACAGTTCAGACCAATTATTGTGGTGATCTAAAACATAGCAACGGAGGAACTGTTCCAGAGCTTGATTAGACCATTCCGCAGCCCCATTGGATTGAGGGTGATATGCCGAAGAGAAGGAAAGCTGGATCCCCATTTGAGCTCAAAAGGAACGCCAAAATCTGGAGACAAACTGGCTACCCCGGTCCGACACTATCTCCTTGGGTAACCCATGTAAACAAAAGACCTCTCAGGCAAAAATTGAAGCAAGCTCCTGAGCGGTAGGCAGCTTCATCAAGGGAATGCAATGTGACATTTTAGAAAACGGTCAACCACCATAAGGATAACAGTATTTCCATTGGAAACAGGGAGCTCGACAATGAAGTCCATGGAAAGATGTGTCCAAGGACACTCACCATTGGCAATAGGTTGAAGAAGACCCACAGGAAGACGTCGAGGAGTCTTATTCTGTGCACAAACTGAGCAGGAGGCAACATATGCAGCAACATCAGAACGAAGACCTGGCCACCAGAATTGTCGAGTGACAGACCAAATCATTTGGTTCTTGCCTGGGTGACCTGCGGCTTTAGGATAATGGTAAGTGTGCAAAAGTTTAGTTCGAAGATTCTCAGGAACAAAACACTTACCACTAGGTTTCTCAGGAGGTGCATTGGTTTGTGCAGCCAGGATCTCCTCCCCCAAGGGAGAAGTCAAATTAGTAGGTATGGTAGCCAAAATATGGTTAGGAGGTATAACAGGAGTAGGTACAGACTCCTCCTTGGACAGAGGCGAAAATTGTCGAGAGAGGGCATCAGCCCTAACATTCTTACTACCAGGCAGGTAGGAGACCACATAATTAAACCTAGACAAAAATAGCGCCCATCTGGCCTGTCGGGGCGACAAACGTTTTGCTTCAGATAGATAAGTTAAATTCTTGTGGTCAGTAAGAATGAGCACTGGCACGCTAGTACCCTCGAGAAGATGCCTCCATTCCTTAAGTGCCAAAATTATGGCCAGTAATTCCCTGTCACCAATTTCATAATTGCACTCCGCTGGAGACAATTTCTTAGAGAAGAAACCACATGGATGCAAGGAACCATCAGGCGTAGGACGTTAAGACAAGAGGGCACCTACTCCAGTCTCAGACGCATCGACCTCAAGAACAAAAGGCAGGACAGGGTTAGGATGAGCCAGAACTGGAGCGGCAGCAAAGACAGTCTTAAGACTATCAAAGGCCATAATGGCAGTAGGTGACCAATGGAGTGGATCATTCTCTTTACGGGTCATGTCTGTGATAGGTTTGACCAAGGAAGAAAAGTTCTTAATACATTTTCTGTAGTAATTGGCGAACCCCATAAAACGTTGAATAGACCGAAGACAAACTGGGCGAGGCCACTGCAGAACTGCAGATAACTTGTCAGGATCCATGGAGAACCCTACAACAGAGATAACATAACCTAGGAAGGATACTTGAGTCTGATGGAACTCACATTTCTCGAGTTTACAAAACAGGCCATTCTCACGTAGTCTCTGAAGAACCCGTGTAACATCAGAACGATGAGCCTCAAGTGTGGGTGAGTGTATGAGGATGTCGTCTAAGTACACCACAACACACTGTTGCAACATATCTCATAGGACATCATTAATAAATTCCTCAAAAACAGCAGGAGTATTACATAGGCCAAAGGGCATTACAAGATACTCATAATGCCCGCTCCTGGTGTTAAATGCTGTTTTCCATTCATGGCCCTCCTTAATCCTAACAAGATTGTATGCTCCTCTCAAATCAAGTTTAGTAAAGACCGTAGCTCCCTTGAGGCGGTCAAAGAGTTCCGTAATGAGTGGAATAGGGTAAGCATTTTTAATGGTAAGACAATTAAGACCCCTATAATCGATACATGGTCTTAACTCGCCACCCTTTTTCTTCACAAAGAAGAAGCCAGCCCCTGCAGGAGAGCAGGATTTGCAGATGATCCCCCGCAACAGGGCATCGGCAACATACTCCTCCATAGCACAATTTTCTGCAACAGACAGAGGGTACACCTGGCCCCGAGGAGGAAGGGCTCTGGGTTGCAGGTCTATGGCACAATCGTAAGACTGGTGAGGAGGCAACGTACCGGCACACACCTTGTCAAACACGTCTAGGAACTCTCGGTACTCCTCTGGTAATTGAGAAACCGAAGAAGTGCACAAGACTTTAACTGGTTTCCGAAGACAAGTGGAAATACATTGCGGGGACCACAACAAAATTTTGGACCTGCGCCAGTCGAGACTGGGATTGTGCTTTTGGAGCCAGGGATAACCCAGAACAACCGGAAAATGCGGAGAGTTTATCACCTGGAACTGGAGGGTTTCAAAATGCAGAGCCCCAACAGCCATGGACAACGGAGCAGTTTCGTGAGTAACGAGTGCGGGCTGAAGGGGCCTGCCATCAATGGCCTCAATAGCAAGCGGAACGGACCGAGGCAAAACAGGAATGGAGTGCTTTGATATAAAAGCACTGTCAATGAAATAGCCCGCAGCATCCGAGTCAACAAGAGCCTGGGTGACTATGGAGGAGTCCACACAGGAAAGGACAACCGTGACCAAAGGCTTCTCCTTAAGCGGTTCGGGGGACGAGGATAAACCACCCAAGGTCTGCCCCCGACAGGACCTTAGGTGTGAGCGTTTCCTGGCCGTGTAGGACAAGACTTCAAAAGGTGGCCCTGTAACCCACAATAGAGGCAGAGCCCCTCCCTCCTCCTAAAGGCCCTCTCCGTCGCGGAGAGACGCGTGAATCCCAGCTGCATTGGCTCAGCAGTACCTGGTGACTCGGGACCTGGAGGCATGGGAGGAGAGGGAGGCATGGGTGGGAACGAACACATAGGAGACAACGGAACAGGAGGCTTCCGCAAGCGCTCCTTGAAAGAGGGCCTCTCTCTGAGTCTGATGTCAATTAGGATCAAAAAAGAGAGCAATGCCTCGAGATCCTCTGGTAAATCTCTGGCAGCAACTTCGCCTTTAATTGCATCAGAGAGCCCATGAAAGAAGGCAGCAACAAGGGCTTCATTGTTCAAACCTACCTCTGTGGCAATCGTACGGAACTCAATAACATACTGAGCAACAGATCTTGTACCTTGCGAGCCGGAATATCAAATACCCTTCGAAAGGAGGCCACAAATTCAGGGTAATTTGAAATCACAGGTTTATTAGTCTCCCACAAGGGATTAGCCCAGGCAAGAGCTGTGTCAGAGAGTAACGAGATGAGAAATCCCTCCTTAGCTCTGTCAGAGGGAAACGCCTGAGGTAACATGTCAAAGTAAATGCCCACCTGGTTCAAAAACCCTCTGCACTGAATACGATCGCCTCCATATCGCTGAGGTAGAGGTGCAGAACCGGACATGCTCCTGGTAGGCATAGGTGCAGCAGCGGAAACAGGAGCAGCCATTACTTGCGGGACACTTTGGTCCAAATGTGCAGTGTGATTCAGCAGGGTTTGCAGGGCTAGTGCAAATTGATCCAAGCGGTGATCCTGTACATCCATCCTGGAAATGATGGCAGGTAATGGTGGATTATTAGCACCATCAGGATTCATGGCCTTTGCTTAATGTCAGGGTGCCAGGAATCAGACTGAGACGAGAAGTGCAAAAATAATCACACCTTTATTAATAGCAAAAAATAATAAAAAGTCCACAAGTCAAATAACAAGCCAGGAGTCAAAACCAAAGCTGGTAGTCAGATGAGCCAAGTCAGGAGCCAAAGCGAATAGTCAGTCGAGCCGGAATCAGGAACAAGGAAAACAGCAGAGTCAGGAACAAGCCAGGGATCAGGAACCAGGAAGGACGTCAGGCAGCCAGGTAATACCCAGGAACTCTCACAAACAGGTCTGAGACAACGCAAAGGCAAAGCATACTGAACAGAGGCCCTTTAAATAATAAGTGATGACATCACAATTCTGAGACTGCATACTGTCTCACATGGATGATGCACACCAGTCTGGCCATAAAAGGAAGTGCAGGAATTGAGCAGTATCCCCCACAATGCACCATAGTCAGGAAGAGAGGTGAGTAAAATGGCTGCCAGCAGCACATGGCAAACACAACAGGGAAAAAACCCTGACATGTTGTTTGGTTAGTAATTGCAACTTAGCCTACTGTTGTACCAGGGACCCCTTCTGCTCTCCTGTCTATCTGTGCACAGTACACTATTAAATCTTGTGAAGATCTCTGAAAGTTTTTAAGCCACTCCTAGTCTAAGATTAACATGCTATGAGTTTTAATAAAACCTACTGCCACAAATGAACCAATGATTTGGTGTGTTGACTTATTTATGAGTTTTGAGTGGTAGTCTTGGGAGCACATTGGTGGCATTGGACTGCCAGTGACAACTCTTCTATGCTGAAAGATTACTTTTATTCTGACTTACTACCCCCACAATATTTATCTATCTGATTAGATTAAGAAATACTTGCGCCTCTGCTACCCCTGTCCTTCCTGATATGTTTCTGGAACAACTTATGAGCTGCAATATTGTTACCTTAGCAGTATCATAGGTAACATCACATACTACTGATAGGCAGTGGGACATAAATCCATATTGGTTGCTTGGTAGGCCAATGTATGTTCAATTTTGTTGTATTTGGGTTTTTTTAAAAACTTATTTTGTAAGGTATATATAATCACTAAAAATGTTAAGCTATTATATTTTGAACATATTCTCCTAATGTTTTGCCACAATAATGACTAATGAAGCTTTGGCCCAGGCAGCCATTGCAAATGTTATTCTTACAGAGTTATTGAATACACATAAAATATTTTAAATAAATAGAGAAGCACTTCTTTAAAAAAATGGAGTCTTATAGTAAGCATATTACAAAGAAAATACAGTTTGAAATTGGAGCAAATGTTGGCTTTTCTTCTTATAATTGACTATTTACATTGTGATTACTGTTCCAGGACAAGTTGTCACATGACCCTCACTAAATATCACAATATCTTAAAATGTACTTTATAGCTTTAAAAATCTATTAATTCAAATCATAAACTCCATATTTTATGTAAATAAATGTATAGTTATTTAGATATTTCCATGACAGCACACTGACTCACAAAAACCTTAATCAGCAGGAGTACACAGTACTCTTGTGTATATACATCCTAACTATACCATTACATTGGTGCAATTTATTGAATCAAAAATTGAAGAAGGTACATAACTTAACTTTTAGATTGTTGTTATCTAGATATTAAATTCATCATCTTGTACATATTCAAATATAGTATACAGATTATTTTATTTTCTATTTTCTTACCATAAAATAAGCACAGTCTTATTGATTCTAGTTTCTTCTCACTTGATGACTTATAGCTGTCTAACATGAAGTTAAAATGTTCTATAATTATAATAACACAATAATTAATTAAATATACAGTACAGCATGTATATAGATATTGTCTTCCCACCATTAAGAGACATGAAACCCAACATTTTTCTTTCATGATTCAGATAGAACATACATTTATAAACAACTTTCCAATTGACTTATATTATACTTTTTGCTTTATTCTCTTGGTATCCTTTGTTGAAGGAGGAGCCCGTTACAAGAGGCACACATGAGGTAAAATTGTATGCTTCATCTGGATCATAAAGGAAAAATGTTGGGATTCATGTCCCTTTAAACAGATAAACCCAGGCTACTCTAAGGGCACCAACCACTGCAGAGAAAATTACTTCTGCTCAGTATTTTTAATGAATTAATTTTATTAGAAAGAAGTATAGCGAAAGGGAACAGTTACTAGCAATGTACATACGGCTAGATTACGAGTTTTGTGTTATAGTGAAAAAGCAGCGTTATCCGGTTATAACGCTGCTTTTTCACTACTGGTGCTATTACGAGTCTTGCACACTTTTTTGGCCTTACCGCAAATCAACTTACGCAAATTGTGTAAAGTCTTTTTTCAATGGGAATTCCATAGCGCCGATATTACAAGCTTGTCTTGGGAGGCCAAAAAGTGAGCAGTACACCCTATACCGTCAAGATTCGTAACGCATTCTAAAGTCAGTAGTTATGAGTTTTACACTACAAAGCTGTAGCATAAAACTCATAACTAAAGTGCTAAAAAGTACACTAACACCTATAAACTACCTATTAACCCATAAACCGAGGCCCTCCTGCATCGCAAACACTAAAATAAAATTATTAACACCTAATCTGCCGCTCCGGACATCGCCGCCACTATAATAAACATATTAACCCCTAAACCGCCGTACTCCCGCATCGCAAACATTAGTTAAATAGTATTAACCCCTAATCTGCCGTCCCTAAAATTGCCGCCACCTACCTACATTTATTAACCCCTAATCTGCCGCCCCTAACGTCGCCACCACTATACTAAATTTATTAACTCCTAAACCTAAGTCTAACCCTAACCCTAACACCCCCTAACTTAAATATAATTAAATTAAATCTAAATAAAACCTACTATTAATAACTAAATAATTCCTATTTGAAAATAAATACTTACCTGTAAAAAAAATCCTAAGCTAGCTACAATATAATTAATAGTTACATTCGGCTAGATTTAGAGTTCTGCGGCCAAAGGGGTGCGTCAGCTACGCGTGCTTTTTTCCCCCCGCACCTTTTAAATACCGCTGGTATTTAGAGTTCACAGAAGGGCTGCGTTAGGCTCCAAAAAGTGAGCGTAGAGGCATATTTACCGCCACTGCAACTCTCAATACCAGCGGTGCTTACGGACGCGGCCAGCTTCAAAAACGTGCTTGTGCACGATTTCCCCATAGGAAACAATGGGGCAGTTTGAGCTGAAAAAAAACCTAACACCTGCAAAAAAGCAGTGTTCAGCTCCTAACGCAGCCCCATTGTTTCCTATGGGGAAACAGTTTCTAAGTCTGCACCTAACACCCTAACATGTACCCCGAGTCTAAACACCCCTAACCTTACACTTATTAACCCCTAATCTGCCGCCCCCGCTATCGCTGACCCCTGCATATTATTATTAACCCCTAATCTGCTGCTCCGTACACCGCCGCAACCTACATTATCCCTATGTACCCCTAATCTGCTGCCCCTAACACCGCTGACCCCTATATTATATTTATTAACCCCTAATCTGCCCCCCCCAACGTCGCTGCTACCTACCTACAATTATTAACCCCTAATCTGCCGACCGGACCTCACCGCTTTTATAATAAAGTTATTAACCCCTAATCCGCCTCACTCCCACCTCAATAACCCTATAATAAATAGTATTAACCCCTAATCTGCCCTCCCTAACATCACTGACACCTAACCCCTAATCTGCCGACCGGACCTCGCCGCTACTCTATTAAATTTATTAACCCCTAGAGCTAAGTCTAACCCTAACACTAACACCTCCCTAAGTTAAATATAATTTTTATCTAACGAAATAAATTAACTCTTATTAAATAAATTAATCCTATTTAAAGCTAAATACTTACCTGTAAAATAAACCCTAATATAGCTTCAATATAACTAATAATTATATTGCAGCTATTTTAGGATTAATATTTATTTTACAGGCAACTTTGTATTTATTTTAACTAGGTACAATAGCTATTAAATAGTTAATAACTATTTAATAGCTTCCTAGTTAAAATAATTACAAAATTACCTGTAAAATAAATCCTAACCTAAGTTACAATTAAACCTAACACTACACTATCAATAAATTAATTACATAAAAATACCTACAATTATCTACAATTAAACCTAACACTACACTATCAATAAATTAATTACATACAAATACCTACAATTATCTACAATTAAATAAACTAAAGTACAAAAAATAAAAAAGAACTAAGTTACAAAAAATAAAAAAATAATTTACAAACATTAGAAAAATATTACAACAAGTTTAAGCTAATTACACCTACGCTAAGCCCCCTAATAAATTAACAAAGCCCCCCAAAATAAAAAAATGCCGTACCCTATTCTAAAATTAAAATAGAAAAGCTCTTTTACCTTACCAGCCCTTAAAAGGGCCTTTTGCGGGGCATGCCCCAAAGAAAACAGCTCTTTTGCCTGTAAAAAAAAAACATACAATACCCCCCCCAACATTACAACCCACCACCCACATACCTCTAATCTAACCCAAACCCCCCTTAAATAAACCTAACACTAAGCCCCTGAAGATCTCCCTACCTTGTCTTCACCACACCGGGTATCACCGATCGGTCCAGGCTCCGAAGTCTTCATCCAAGCCCAAGCGGGGGCTGAAGATGTCCATGATCCGGCTGAAGTCTTGATCCAAGCGGGAGCTGAAGAGGTCCATGATCCGGCTGAAGTCTTCTATCAAGCGGGATCTTCAATCTTCTTTCTTCTGGATCCATCTTCATCCGGCCAACGCGGAACATCCATCCTGGCCGAAGACTTCCCGACGAATGACGGTTCCTTTAAGGGACGTCATCCAAGATGGCGTCCCTCGAATTCCGATTGGCTGATAGGATTCTATCAGCCAATTGGAATTAAGGTAGGAAAATTCTGATTGGCTAATGGAATCAGCCAATCAGATTCAAGTTCAATCCGATTGGCTGATTGGACCGATCAGTGATACCCGGCGTGGTAAAGACAAGGTAGGGAGATCTTCAGGGGCTTAGTGTTAGGTTTATTTAAGGGGGGTTTGGGTTAGATTAGGGGTATGTGGGTGGTGGGTTGTAATGTTGGGGGGGTATTGTATGTTTTTTTTTACAGGCAAAAGAGCTGTTTTCTTTGGGGCATGCCCCGCAAAAGGCCCTTTTAAGGGCTGGTAAGGTAAAAGAGCTTTTCTATTTTAATTTTAGAATAGGGTAGGGCATTTTTTTATTTTGGGGGGCTTTGTTATTTTATTAGGGGGCTTAGGGTAGGTGTAATTAGCTTAAAATTGTTGAAATATTTTTCTAATGTTTGTAAATTATTTTTTTATTTTTTGTAACTTAGTTCTTTTTTTATTTCTTGTACTTTAGTTAGTTTATTTAATTGTAGATAATTGTAGGTATTTGTATGTAATAAATTTATTGATAGTGTAGTGTTAGGTTTAATTGTAGATAATTGTAGGTATTTTATTTAATTAATTTATTGATAGTGTAGTGTTAGGTTTAATTGTAACTTAGGTTAGGATTTATTTTACAGGTAATTTTGTTATTATTTTAACTAGGTAGCTATTAAATAGTTATTAACTATTTAATAGCTATTGTACATGGTTAAAATAATTACAAAATTGCCTGTAAAATAAATATTAATCCTAAAATAGCTACAATGTAATTATAATTTATATTGTAGCTATATTAGGGTTTATTTTACAGGTAAGTATTTAGCTTTAAATAGGAATAATTTATTTAATAAGAGTTAATTTATTTCGTTAGATAAAAATTATATTTAACTTAGGGGGGTGTTAGTGTTAGGGTTAGACTTAGCTTTAGAAGTTAATATATTTAATAGAGTAGCGGTGAGGTCCGGTCGGCAGATTAGGGGTTAATACTTGAAGTTAGGTGTCGGTGATGTTAGGGAGGGCAGATTAGGGGTTAATAATTGTAGGTAGGTGGTGGCGACGTTGGGGGCGGCAGATTAGGGGTTAATAAATATAATATAGGGGTCGGCGGTGTTAGGGGCAGCAGATTAGGGGTACATAAGGATAACATAGGTGGCGGCGGTGTGCGGTCGGCAGATTAGGGGTTAAAAAAATTTAATAGAGTGGCGGCGATGTGGGGGGACCTCGGTTTAGGGGTGCATAGTTAGTTTATGGGTGTTAGTGTACTGTAGGGCACAGTAGTTAAGAGCTTTTTGAACCGGCGTTAGCCCAGAAAGCTCTTAACTCCTGGCTTTTCTCTGCGGCTGGAGTCTTGTCATTAGATTTCTAACGCTCACTTCAGCCAAGACTCTAAATACCGGCGTTAGAAAGATCCCATTGAAAAGATAGGATACGCAAATGGCGTAGGGGGATCTGCGGTATGGAAAAGTCACGGCTGGAAAGTGAGCGTTAGACCCTTACCTACACGACTCTAAATACCAGCGGTAGTCCAAAACCAGCATTAGGAGCCTCTAACGCTGGTTTTGACGGCTAACGCAGAACTCTAAATCTAGGCGATTGTAACTAGCTTAGGTTTTATTTTTATTTTACAGGCAAGTTTGTATTTATTAAGTTACTAAATAGTTATTAACTATTTAATAACTACCTAGCTAAAATAAGTACAAATTTACCTGTAATATAAAACCTAACCTAAGTTACACTAACACCTAATCTTACACTACAATTAAATAAATTACCTAAATTAAATACAATAACCTAAATTACAAAAAAAACAAAACACTAAATTACACAAAATAAAAAACAAATGACAAGATATTTAAACTAATTACACCTAATCTAATAGCCCTATCAAAATAAAAAAAAGCCCCCAAAAATAAAAAACCCTAGCCTACAATAAACTACCAATAGTCCTTAAAAGGCCCTTTTGCGGGGCATTGCCCCAAAGAAATCAGCTCTTGTACCTGTAAAAAATATACAAACAACCCCCCAACAGTAAAACCCACCACCCACACAGCCAAACCCCCCAAATAAAACCCTAACTAAAAAAAACCTAAGTTCCCCATTGCCCTGAAAAGGGCATTTGGATGGGCATTGCCCTTAAAAGGGCATTTAGCTCTATTGCAGCCCAAAGCAGTAACCTAAAAATAAAACCCACCCAATAAACCCTTAAAAAAAACTAACACTAACCCCTGAAGATCCACTTACAGTTTTGAAGTTTCCCTATAGGAATCAATGGGGCTGCGTTACTGACCTTTACACTGCTTTATTGCAGGTGTTAGACTTTTTTCCAGCCGGTTCTCCAGATTGCTGTCTATGGGGGAATTGTGCACAAACACGTACAACCAGCTCACCGCTGACTTAAGCAGCGCTGGTATTGGAGTGCGGTATGGAGCTCAATTTTGCTCTGCGCTCACTTCTTGTCTTTTAGCGCCGGGTTTCTAAAAACCTGTAATACCAGCGCTGTAGGTAAGTGAGCGGTGACAATAACGTGCAAGTTAGCAACACACCCCTCTTACCGCAAAACTCGTAATCTGGCCGTTAGGTTGGTATATTCACAATGCCAAAAAAAAACCTTGTCACAGATAAGTCTAAGCTATTTCTATGACAGGCAATTAATTCATAAGAAAAGCACCTACTCATAGGGGGTAAAATGTTTCTAGCAATAAAATAAAGGTTTAGTTTAATAATTTATCAAATTAATTTCTACAGAGATAACCAGGTAATTAATATGCCTTTTGTTCTTAATATCTTCTAAACATTCCATAAACATCTAGTAATGATTCTCATCCTAAAATAACCTTGTCATTATCATGTCATTCACATTCTGTGACTTATCTTTCTGCTATTTCTGACCTACTGGAAAAAGATTTTAATCAATGTCCTATTGTTCATCTCTGTACTATATTACCAATAATCTAACTTCCTTTGTCAAAACTATGTGAAGACAGTACTCACTAAAATGCCAAATGGGGACATGGGGGTTCTACTATAAGATGTTTCTGATAAGAAAGAAAGACAGATCATGGAGACCAGTTCTGGATTAAGGATCTTTCAATTGATTTCTCAAGCCATACAAGTCCAAGATTGAGTCAAGATTGAGCTCACCATAATTACCCTCATGACAAAATGTGCTTTTGTGGCATCAGTAGATCTGCAGGGCGCTTATTTTCATATTTTGGTAGCTCCCACACACAAGAAGTGGCTCAGGTTTGCAATAAATTGTTCACAGTCACAAAAGTGTTCATTGCATTGGTTGCAGAACATTCTTCTGGTAACAGTAGAGCAACAGGTGGAGGATCATGAAAAAATTATTGCAAATTCTAAATAACTTCAGTTAGATTTTCAATTACAAAAAGAGCCAGCACAAACCATCATCAGAAACTTCAGGACTTAAGATTGTTTCTTTTTAAAATTCAGAAATGCAAAGTGCTGACAACAAAGTAATGGATGAAGTTAATTGGCAAGCTTGGCGCCACCATTCATGTGATCAACTAGGCTTGGAAGTAGGTTTGGCATTCTAATTTAATTTTCTGAAGCATTGGGAAAGGAATTAGCGGCCAGATTACGAGTTTTGCGTTAGGAGCTATGCGGTGCTAACAAGTTTTTTCTCATGACTCACCTACAGCGCTGGTATTACAGGTTTTTCTAAACCCGGCGTTAAAAGACAAGAAGTGAGCGTAGAGCAAAATTGTGCTCCATACCGCACTCCAATACCAGCGCTGTTTAAGTCAGCGGTGAGCTGGTCGTACGTGCTCGTGCACGATTTCCCCATAGACATCAATGGAGAGAGCCGGCTGAGAAAATGTCTAACACCTGCAAAAAAGCAGCGTAAAACTCAGTAACGCAGCACCATTGATTCCTAAGGGGAAACACATTTTATGTTTACATCTAACACCCTAACATGAACCCCAAGTCTAAACACCCCTAATCTTACACTTATTAACCCCTAATCTGCCACCCCCGACATTGCCGCCACCTACATTATTCTTATTAACCCCTAATCTGCCACTCCGGACACCGCTGCCACCTACATTATACTTATTAACCTCTAATCTGCCGCCCCAATGTTGCCGCAACCTACCTACACTTATTAACCCCTAATCAGGCCGCCCCCAACGTTGCCACCACTATATGAAATGTATTAACCCCTAATTCTAAGTCTAACCCTAACCCCCAATAATTGAAATATAATTAAAATAAATCTAAATAAAACTGCCCCAAAGTTCAGTATTTAATCAAGTATGAGGCATCTATGCTCATGCGGGAAATGAGTCCAAGGATCCGACATCGTTAAGGGCTGCTTATGATAGTGAATACCAGAGTCACACAGAAGGCAGGCCAGGATTTGTAAAGAATTAGCCTATTCTAGTTCTGAGTTGGGGCAGCATGTGATCAATTGTTCTGAGTTGGGGCAGCATGAGAACAATTGTATATACCTGTATGTGGGGCAAGTTATTACACCTGGAGCGGAACTCCTGAATTGGTAAACTACAGCCGCCAGCCCTCAGCTACATTTCAGTGGAGGATCTGTTAAAACCTCTCTCACTCTCACAGCGCCAAGCCACCCATACATCTCTGATGGTGAAATTGAGGTAACTGTGGTAGTAGATGCCTTGGTCCTGCTCACAGATGTCTGTATAATCTCCTGAATGCTGCTGAGACCCTGTCGGCTTTGAGGAACCGGTAAGATAGCAATCATGCGACTCAGCATCTCGAGTAATTCTAACTGCTTGTGTATTAATGACATCGACCTCCTGCTTAGTGATGGTCATATTACCCATGTCTGGGGCTGGAGAGAAGGGCATGCAGCACGCTGATGTGTTCCTCCGAGTACAGGTTAGTTCACCCTCTCTCACAGATGCGTACGTATCTATTTGTGCATCTTCAAGCTGTTCTTTGGCCATAGCGGATGTCTCAAGTGCAGAGATGGCCGACGCCATGTGTGCACCCTTTATTATAGACCTGAGGTCTTCAAATCTAATGGATAACTTTCAATCCAGCTCCAGTAGTAGATTGTGGATAGTAATATTCGCCTCCTCCATGCTCAAAGAAAAAAAGCAGGTTAGTGTGCACTGGTTGCTTCTGCTACTCTGAAATCTTATATGTATGGCTTGCTGGTCCGATACTGCTCAACTGCGGATCTGGGTCTTTGTATACCCTCAATCAGGCGCGTATAAATAAGTAAGAGCTTAGCTGGTGGAAAGGTGTACTTAGAGAGTGGTTTTAGTGTTTTTTGGTGATATTGATTCCCAAATCAGCAGAGCAAGGTATAAGCACGTCTGCTCCTGTTGCTGGCTGAATCCGCCCCTCTGAAAACTATATTTTAGCAAGTCAGGTGTTAGAGTTGCAGACTATATCAGTGGAAGAACCTTTTTTGATTTTTCTTTAGAAAAATGTTTTCACTGGAAGAACCTTTTTTGATTTTTCTTTAGAGAAATGTTTTCACAATTCCCTTATGAAAATATTATTCTGCCATCATTCTGTTCAAGTGCAAAGTTGTTGTATGGAAAACCATATTTATACTCTAGATCTAGTTCTGTCAGGGTTTCTGCCATTTCTCTCACCTGTGTTTGCCTGTAACAGAGGGTGTAATGCTGCTCACTACACTCAGTCTCCCTCTTATGGCCAAACTGGGGAACATAATCAGTAGAAGACAGGTTGCAGTCCCAGAATGATGATGTCATCACTTACTATTTAAGTGCCTCCGTTCAATCTGCCTTGCGTTGGCTCTGACTTCTCTGTGAGTTCCTGTGTTCCAGATCCCAGCTTGTCTGACTGCTCGCTTTGGCTCCTGACCCGGCTTGTCTGACTACCCCCTCTGGCTTTGACTCCTGGCTTGTTATTTGGCTTTTTGAGCTTGTTATAATTTTTCTGTAATTTTTTAATAAAGGTGTGATTAATTTAGGATTTTCTGTCTCTGTCTTGTTCCTAGTACCCTGACAGGTTTGTTTTCTTTATTATTATGTTGACATGAATAAGGAATTCAGGAAGACAAATAAGCTGTTTGTTATGATCAGAAAAAATAGCCACTAGCAGTCTATCTTTTCGACTTGGTAAACACAGTATTATTCCAAACTCTTCTAATTGAACTTGTTGCAAGTTCCACCTAGGCCTGGGCTATATAGTATCACAGTTTGTCAAATGTTGGTTGGTCTGAAGAAGGAGAGTTTAGTTCTGTTCCTCGAAATATCACCTAATAAAATATTGACACTGAAGTCCAGAGAGTGTGGATTTATATATGTGTATATATGTGTACTGCTTTACTTCTGAATAAGTGGGAAATTGTACCTTTCTTTATTTTAACAAATTATTGAACAGATATAATACTCTATGACAAACTATGGGAACTGAATTATCAAAATAATAATTGCTGTGCTCACTTAATGTTCAAATTTACTGTACATTTATGTAAACAGCTTCCAGAGCTTCTTTCAATTTTTGCAATCTTAGTACTTTGCAACTTAAAATTATTCTGAGATAAATACAAAAGATTGCTTGTACCTGCATAAAAGAATAAATAGTCCCAAGATAACATACATTTTTCAGGAAGTCATTGTGCTATTTGTTAGAGCCTAAGGGCACACTTTATTCATCACATAATAGAGAATTTATCTGCTGTAAACTCTCACTGGATCTCCGCTAGTCTTTCATTTCTTAACCACATTATAAAACACATATTCCTTTTTAACGCACTCACAAAGAAAATGATACCCACCAAATCTCTGTTTAAAACAAGTATTTTTATAAAACATGGGGGCCAAATGTCTGCATTTTCTCAAAATATACTTTGTATTTGTTCAACAGGAACAAATAACCTGGCCAATTCTCACATGTGAGACGTCAGAAGTGACAGTACAAATAACGAAACATTTCTAAAAAAAAATAATTTAAATAATGACAATGTACAAAATTACATTTTTTTTATTGAGCCTTAACACCAAGGGGTGCTACACATCGATAACTGCAGACAGCATAAGCTGTCGGCATTTATCATTGCACCAGCAGTTCTTGTGAACTGTTGGTGCAATGCCGCCCCCTGCAGATTTGTGGCCAATCGGCCACTTGCAGGGGGTGTCAATCAACCCAATCGTATTCGATCGGGTTGATTTCTGTCCGCCGCGTCAGAGCAGGTGGACAGATTATGGAGCAGCGGTCTTTAGACCGCTGCTTCATAACATCTGTTTCCGGCGAGCCTGAAGGCTTGCCGGAAACACAGGGTATCTAGCTCTATATGGAGCTTGATAAATTGACCCCCATGGGTTAGATTACAAATGTAGGGTAATGAATAGTGCAGGGTGTATTATCTTGGCCAAAGTCTTGCTCAAAGAATAACACAATTTGGCATTATAAGTGGAGGGTAAATAAAGTTAAAGTTAAAGCATCTTAATGCAGCCAGAACTATTTTAGAGGGCCCAATAATTTGAATGGATATCGCTCATATTACAAGTAGTGAGCTAAGTGTAACGCCTGCATGACATAACACATAAAAAGGCCATTGAAATAAATGAATTATGTTTTATTTAGATTATATACTATGGAAACAAAGGGTAATTATTAAAAAAAGGTTTTGTGGCAGAATTAAAGGAATATGATATATGACAAGGGACACGACTGGTAAGGGGTCAAAGGTGTAATTGTATGTGTGTGAATGTTTGTTTTTATGTGTGTGTGTGGGTATGTATGTAGGTGCAAATTTATTTATGCTAAAGTTTTATTAAAACAGTATAGCATAAAAGCAAACGAGGAACTCCACTACTTGAGTGGATTTTTTGTGTTCCATTGGTTTAGCATTCAAGTGTTGTCCTACGTGAATTTTACTTTGTGCCCAATAGAAATGAGGGTTTTAATACACCCTTGTAATCCGACATACAGGTGTCAGAGTGCTCTCGACTATTACTCGAGCAATAGAATAACTTTGGACTCTTAATTAATATGAGTGTAAAAGCAGAAGCGGTATTGATTGTGCCCGAGCAATGTTAACCTATAATAGTGCTAATATTTTTGAGCTACACTTTTTTTTATTAAAGGGACAGTCTACTCCAGAATTGTTATTGTTTAAAAAGATAGATAATCCCTTTATTAACCATTCCAATGTTTTGCATAGCCAACAAGGTTATATTATTAATACACTTTTTACCTCTGTGATAACCTTGTATCTAAGCCTTTGCAGATAACCCCCTTATTTAAGTTCTTTTGACAGACTTGCATTAAAGGGACAGTACACTGTAAAATTGTTTTTCCATAAATGTATTTTAAATGACGTGTTATACCAACTGCAGAGTATAAAATATTTGAGAAATTGCATTTTCGGGTTTATTTGTGTATCTGAAGTTGTGTAACGGAAGCTGGTTTTGGGCTTTGAAACCACAGCCTATTACAATGGGTTGAGCTTCAGGTAATATCAGATCTCATTATGTTATCACTTTCATGTACACAGACTTGCTTCCTTATCTTATATTTGTCTGGAACACCATAGCTGAATACATAGAGAGAACAATGGAAAATTATCATTTTATTACTTAACTATCATGTCCCCACTGTGAGTGTAAATTCTTCTGCTGGCTGTGTTTACTTAGGCTTGTCAATAGCATATACGCCAGTATCAAAACTTTCAGTATAGGTTGGGAAACCACAAACTAAATCA
Source organism: Bombina bombina (assembly GCF_027579735.1). Lineage (NCBI taxonomy): Eukaryota > Metazoa > Chordata > Amphibia > Anura > Bombinatoridae > Bombina > Bombina bombina. The sequence continues at coordinate 700,019,483 of NC_069503.1, forward strand.
GCTATTTCAAATGCTGAAATATGAGTAAAGGAGCTACTTGCAACCAATTTAATACACTCTAGCAGGTAAAAAGGATAATTGGGAATAATTTAAAGGGGAGAAAGTTTTTGGGTGAACTGTCCCTTTAAGCCAATCAGTGCCCTCTCACTTGTACCTCCACGGGCGTGGTCACAATGTTATCTGTATGGCACACATGAACTTATGCCCTCTAGCTGTGAAATGCATTGAAATAATGCCTTCAAGGATTTTAAAATTAGCATATGAGCCTACCTAGGTTTAGCTTTTAACAAAGAATACCAAGAGAACAAAGCAATGTGATGATAAAAGTGAATTGGAAAGTTGTTTAAAATTGCATTCCCTATCTGAATCATGAAAGTTTAATTTTGACTAGAGAGTCCCTTTAATGTTTATAGCCAACAGTGGGTACATTAATACAGATAATAAGGCAAAGCTCTACAAAGAGCAAGATTTCACAATATACAATAATAAAAGGCTAGCACAACAGTAGTGTATAATCTCTGCTGATACCTTCTCTGCATTTATCTGTGAGTTCAAAAAAATGTCACTTGCAGTGACAAAAGAAGAAACAGAAGAAAACAATTCAATATGCACACCTTGTTGGGCTTATCTCATATTAACAACACTAAACTTAAACATAAAAAAAAAGGGGGGGAATAACAGTTGCTCCCCCCTCTCTCATTCACCCGAAAAATCATCATTAAATCATAATGCCACAATGAAGGAAAGACATTTTTTAGGATTAGGGCTTCAGAGAAGTTAGTCTTATGAAATTGCTGCGTGAGCTTATATTGAATAGATAGTGGGTAGAGCAAAATAATTTTTAGCAATTTGTCAAAAAAAAGTCTGCTTATAATGAGATGACATTGAGATGACATTAAATTGTTCAAAGATAATTTGAGAGTATATTGCCTGTCTAACTGCCGCTAGTGTAGGAGCTGTCTTATTGTTCCAGTTTTTAAAAATTAAAATGCCGCCTCTCAAAATAGCAGTATTGATTCATTTTACATTTTCTATGTTTGGGCCGAAAATAGGAAAAAATATGGTTAGACTCTCCAAGTGATTCTATTTTCGGATATCCTATTAAGCCAATATACCAAATTTAGACCAAAATGTATTAATTTTTGGACAAAGCCATAGGCTGTGAAGGATGTCTGCTAGAAGTTTATTGCATTTAGGGGAACTACCAGATCCATTTATAGCCCATTTAGCTAGTTTTATAGGCGTAACATACGCGTTATTAATTAACTTTATGTGTGACTCTTTCCAGGAAAAGGAGAGAGGTGCCTCTTTTACCCATTTAATTCTTGCTTTAATAATCTCTGAGGTGAGATCACCAAAATATTTCTTCAATTTTAAAATGAAAAATTTCTTGAATTTAAGAGTAATTAGCATTGTTTGGCCAGCAGAATTTTGTAATGATATGGAATGATTATCTGCCCTATATAGTGTGATGTAGTCTCCGACTTTGCCAAAATGGCCTATCTCCCGACTAATCTCTGAATACCCACCAACAAAATGTCTGAGTTGTAGATAGGCGTAAAAATTAATATTAGGTATATTAAATTCTTTAGAAATAGCATCAAAAGTTCTTATCTTATTGGCTCCATCTAATATCTGTGGTACATACACCAATCCTTTTTGTTCCCAGTTTCTAAACATCTCAGAGTATATACCAGGTATAAAAAATGGGTCACCTCTGATAGGGAGGAAGGGGGATATTAAAAAATGTATATCTAGTACTGAGCAGAGTTTTTGCCAAGCAATAATAACATTACGCAATGCAGATACATTTTGAATAATTGCGGAGGGCTTTAAGCAAGGATGGAGAAAGTAACTTCTCTTAAATTTGAACATTGGTGAGGTAATTTCCTTCAGTGAGCCAATCTATTGCATATCGTCCCAATATTGAAATATTGTACCATTTAATATCAGGAAAAGATAACCATATTCTGAAGTTTGTGTTAATTTAATTATAGAAAGAATGCATCTTTTTCCATTCCATATAAATTTAGCGCATTATTTATTGAAAGCCTTTATATCTTTATTTAAGATAAATAGGGGCAAATGTAGCATAATATATACTAATTGCAGAAATAGAATAGTTTTTATTATCATTATTTAGCTGAAAGAGAAATAGGAAATGTGGACCATCTTTGCAGTTTCATAAATGCATTAGTAAAAACGGGAGTGTAATTACATTTATATCAATTATTTGGGTCTTTGTGTATATATATTCTCAAGTATTTAATACAATCTTTAAATGGGTGAAGTTTATAACTATGTTTGTTTTGGTGGATCCATAGAATTTCAGACTTGTTTATATTAATTATTAATTGTTAATGTTTTAATTAATTATAGCCAGAAAAAGAGCTAAAGTGGTCAAAGATATTTAAAGCAAAAAGTATGCTCTTGCTAGTATTTTTAAGAAAAATGAGAAGGTCATCAGCATATAGGGATAACATTATATTTTGATCACCAAGAACTATCCCTTAAAGTTATTCCCTAACTAATATAGCCAGAGGTTCTATTGCATAATTAAATAGGAGAGGGTAGAGAGCGGACATCCCTATCTGGTTCCTTTATTTAATGGAAAGGTAGGTGTTTGTAATGCTCGTGGAATACTCTTCTATCAGACAGAACTCGGCCAGTAGTCTTGTTATCCCAGCATCAAGCCAGAATAATAGGGAATATCCCTGTCAGACCTCTACGAATCCTCTACTGTTCCTTTAAACATTGTCTTTCTCTCCCTATAAAACCCCCACCTCCTAACTAAACCATTGCTGGATTATTGTTTCTCATGTCTAATTGAGGAAACACCTTGGCCAATTAACGTTTGCTGTGGAAGATTCTCTCACCTTTCTCACAGCACAATTCTCTCCTGAAGCTGTTGCTCACAACTGCTACTACACAGAGCCGCACGCAAGCGGAATGATGTCATCAGCTGCTGCCGCTCCACTCTCCTCTCTCATGCAAGATCCCTGTTTGCATGACCGCTTGTACTACACGCTGAACTAAGCAGAAGCAGGGAACACCGCGGCCTCTTCAGTCTCCATCTGTACTGTAGCTTCAAAGGTCGTATGTAACACTCACTTATGTGCTGTGACAGCTTTCATGTTCCCGGTTGTATTCAAACTTATACCTTCATTTAAACCTATGCCTTATCTGTATCTGGTATCGTTTCTCATACTATTGCTTATAACTATACTCTTCCTGTCTTCAGTGACTCAGAAGTAATAGTTCGTAGGCAAATATAAATACAGACAGGTTAATTCTGACAGTCTCAGATTGTTATTAACCTTGCTGTTACATCCACCATTTTTTGATTACATTTTACACTTTACAACTTCAGTGTATCATTTCTGTATCTGCTTACAAAAAATCCTCACAAGAAATATATTTTATAAATATTGAAACAAAGTCCTAATAGAATAATCCAGCCTAATTTGTAGAGGTTGCAAGCAGAAATGGAGTTAAGTGAGATCACCAATCAGGTATCAGCACTAACACAGCGCATGGATAATGTTACTCAGACAATTAGAGAATTGCAAACTGAGTATCAACTAATAAAAGACTGTGTCAGAGAAATGTATGCTGCAAAAACTGCCCAACCTGAACCTCAGGTATCACTGCCTGATAAGTTTAGTGGTAACAGGGCTAATTTCAAAGAATTCCGAAATGCCTGTTTGCTTCTATTTGAACTCAAACCTAAAATTTATAGTACTGACCGCCTGAAGGTTTTGACCATGATATCCTATTTAAGGGGAGAGCCCCGCAATTGGGCTGATAGTCTATTCGAAAATCAGAATACTTTATTGGATTCATTGCAAGACTTCCTAAAAGCATTTTCATCTTTGTATGATGATCCTTTTAAGCAGGAATCCGCAGAAACATCACTCAGGGCCTTGAAACAAGGCAGACACCCCATGGAGGATTACATTTCTCAATTTAAAATATTCGCCATAGAATCAAAGTGGAATGAGGCCTCACTGAGACATCAATTCAGAATTGGGCTTAGTGAAGAGAAAAGATGAGTTGTCTCATACAGGCGTACCTCAGAGATTAGAGGAACTATGTAACCTTTGCACCACTATTGACCGCAGACTACGTGAGCGTAAACACGAGAGGTCTAACACTTCAACTTCCTATAAAAGATACACTCCTTCCTCCTCAAGTTCCAAAGAACCTGAATCTCCTATGGAAATAGGATTCATGCGTGGTCCCCTCTCTACTGAAGAGAAAAGTAGAAGAAGGGCATTAAGATTATGCATGTACTGTGCCTCTCCAGAGCATGATGTGCCATCTTGTCCACTTCTTAAAAAGACAAAAACTGGTAAGACTAGAATTAACACACTTAGTCTCTCTCTTTCAAAAAATACACATTCTCATATAACATTACCTCTTACTTTGCAGTGGGAACACCACCATATAGAAGTTGAGGCCCTTGTCGACACAGGAGCGACATCAAGTTATATCGATATTCATTTTGTCAATTCAAATAAAATACCCTACCTAGCAAAACAGTCTCCTGTCTCCATTAATTTAATTGATGGCTCCACTCTCTCCACAGGTCCTATAACCCAGGAAACAACACCTCTTTTGCTCTGTACTAGGACTGGACATAGGGAATCTATTTCCTTTGATCTAATCCCAAGTCCTCTATACCCGGTTATCCTTGGGTTGTCATGGTTACAGATTCACAAACCAACCATTGACTGGCAACACATGACAGTTGAGTTAACTTCTTCTTACTGTTCACACACTTGTTATCCCTTAAATCAGATACTACTCACGAATGAGGTTATCTTACCTAGTGAATATGATGATTTCCAGGATGTGTTCAATAAAACGGAGGCACAGGTCTTACCACCCCATAGGTCATACAATTGTCCTATTAACCTTTTACCTGGTGCAACAATCCCCGTCGGACACATTTATCCTATATCAAAACCTGAATTAGATCACTTAAAGTCATACCTACAAGATAACCTAGCTAAAGGTTTTATTAGACCATCTACATCCCCAGCCGGAGCTGGAATATTTTTTGTTAAAAATAAGGACCAGTCTCTCAGGCCCATAATAGATTACAGGGAGTTAAACAAAAGAACAAAGAAAAATCGTTATCCTCTCCCCTTAATTCCCGAACTTATTGAGAGGTTACGCACTGCCAAGATCTTTACCAAATTGGATCTCAGGGGTGCATACAACCTCATACGAATGAGGGCTGGAGATGAATGGTTGACAGCATTTAGAACCCGGTATGGCCTTTACGAATATACTGTCATGCCATTCGGCCTTTGCAATGCTCCAGCAACATTTCAATGCTTTATAAATGATATATTCCATGACATCTTAGACAACTTTGTAGTAGTGTACCTAGATGATATACTTATTTTCTCAGATTCTTAACAACAACATCTTACACATGTTAGAACAGTACTCTCACGTTTAAGGCAACATAAATTGTATGCCAAATTGGAAAAATGTGAGTTCAACAAATCTAAGGTAACTTTTCTGGGATATGTAATCTCAAACACAGGTATTACTATGGATGATTCAAAAATCCATGCTATTACACAATGGCCGACCCCAAAGTCTAAGAAACAAGTACAGAGGTTTCTTGGCTTTGCCAATTTTTATAGAAAATTTATACATAATTTCGCACATACAGCTAAACCTCTGACTGACCTGACTAAGGTTAACAAATCATTTGACTGGACTAACGACTGTGAAAGGGTATTTAACAAACTAAAAAAAGATTTCACCACAGCCCCCATTCTACAATTTCCAGACTCTAACTTACAGTTTATTGTCGAAGTGGACGCATCAGATTTTGCACTCGGGGCTGTTCTCTCTCAAAAAAAATCATTAACTGACAAATTACATCCAGTCGCTTATCTCTCCAGGCTCCTGTCACCAGCTGAACGCAACTATCCTGTAGGAGAAAAGGAACTTCTGGCGATCAAATCTGCTTTTGAACAGTGGCGACATCATCTAGAAGGTGCTACATTTCCAGTAATTGTTATAACAGATCACAAAAATCTACAATATCTACAACAGAATAGAACCCTATCATCCAGGCAACTACGATGGAACCTATACTTCTCGCGCTTTAGCTTTCTCATCATGTACCGGCCAGGGAGCCGTAATGGTAAGGCTGACGCACTCTCTAGACGTGATGCTAGGCCACCTAATGAAGGCGTTCCTTCCACGGTCATACCTAAATCTAAATTCCTTGGGTTGCTTATTTCCTCCCATCCGGATTTTCAAACCTGTCAAACCCAAGATACCACAAAACCTATGCACCTTCTGCAAACTAAACCAGATGGGTTATCTTACCATGGGAACCTGCTTTACATTCCACCTCAATATAGGTCACAACTTCTTCACACTTGTCACGATTCTCCCATATCTGGACATTTGGGACTTCGTAAAACTTTAGATTTAATACGACGACATTATTGGTGGCCAGGGATGACCTCATCAATTCGTGATTACATAGAACAATGTACGATCTGTACGACTTCCAAACCATCACGACGCTTTCCAATAGGCTTGCTTCAACCTTATCCTGTTCCTGATACTCCTTGGTCACATGTTGCTATGGATTTTATTGTTAACCTACCAAGTTCTTCCTCTTTTTCTACAATATTAGTTGTTGTGGACCTCTTGAGTAAAATGGCACATTTTATTCCTGCAGTTGGGTTACCAACGGCTCAGGAGACCAGTCGGTTGTTCATTAAAGAAGTAGTTCGGCTACATGGACTCCCTACAGTGATACTCTCCGACAGGGGTTCACAATTCACCTCACACTTCTGGAAATCTCTCTGTCAAACTTTACAAATTACTCAAAAGCTTACGACCTCTTATCACCCCCAATCCAACGGACAAGCCGAACGAACCAACCAATAGTTGGAACAGTATCTTCGTTGCTTCTGCTCCAATCAACAGGACACATGGGCCAAACACTTACCTTTAGCAGAGTTCGCCTACAACAATGCCTCCAATTGCTCCACTCGTCTTAGTCCATTCTACATCAACTATGGTCTGCATCCCAGAATCTCCTACCTACCATACTTACCAAGCTCCAACCCAAAAGTGACTGACACTGTAAATGACATTTCCCAAACTTTCTCCATAGCTCGACATAATATACAACATGCTCAAGCATCACATAAAAAGTACTATGATCTACGGTACACACCTCAACCCAACTATCAGGTAGGACAACTTGTGTGGTTATCAACAAAAAACTTAAAATTGCACACCCCCTCCAAAAAGTTAAGCAGATTGTTTATTGGTCCATTCCCAATTGTGGATATTAAAAACCCTGCGACTGTTACTCTTCGTCTTCCCGATGTTTACAAAATTCATCCCACATTCCACGTATCTCTGGTGAAACCATGTCTATCTGACAAACTACCTGCAAACACTGTCTCGCATTCTGTCTCCCACGATCAGGAATATGAGGTGCACTCAATCATTGATTCAAGACGACGACGAGGATGCCTGGAATACCTGATCCATTGGAAAGACTTTGATCATTCTGAGGACTCTTGGGAGCCTGCTTCATCTGTATTTGCCCCGAGATGTGTTTCTTTATTTCATCGCCGGAACCCTGATCATCCTGCTCCGTGAACCCTCGTGGTGGGTTCCTTTTTGGGGGGGGCTATGTCAGACCTCTACGAATCCTCTACTGTTCCTTTAAACATTGTCTTTCTCTCCCTATAAAACCCCCACCTCCTAACTAAACCATTGCTGGATTATTGTTTCTCATGTCTAATTGAGGAAACACCTTGGCCAATTAACGTTTGCTGTGGAAGATTCTCTCACCTTTCTCACAGCACAATTCTCTCCTGAAGCTGTTGCTCACAACTGCTACTACACAGAGCCGCACGCAAGCGGAGTGACGTCATCAGCTGCTGCCGCTCCACTCTCTTCTCTCATGCAATATCCCTGTTTGCATGACCGCTTGTACTACACGCTGAACTAAGCAGAAGCAGGGAACACCGCGGCCTCTTCAGTCTCCATCTGTACTGCAGCTTCAAAGGTCGTATGTAACACTCACTTATGTGCTGTGACAGCTTTCATGTTCCCGGTTGTATTCAAACTTATACCTTCATTTAAACCTATGCCTTATCTGTATCTGGTATTGTTTCTCATACTATTGCTTATAACTATACTCTTCCTGTCTTCAGTGACTCAGAAGTAATAGTTCGTAGGCAAATATAAATACTGACAGGTTAATTCTGACAGTCTCAGATTGTTATTAACCTTGCTGTTACATCCACCATTTTTTGCTTACATTTTACACTTTACAACTTCAGTGTATCATTTCTGTATCTGTTTACAAAAAATCCTCACAAGAAATATATTTTATAAATATTGAAACAAAGTCCTAATAATCCCAGAGCAGAGAAGGTTTTCAAGATGAGATAAGTGCCACTTACCACAGGCAGGACAGTCCTTGGTGGCAACAGACAGGAAACCAGAGAAAGGTAGTCCAGGGGTAAGCCACTAGGATGGTCAGGCAGGCAGGGATTCGCAACAGTAAGGCAGTCCAAAGCTAAACCACTAGGATGGTCAGGCAGGCAGGGTTTGGCAATAGCAAATCAATCCACCAGTTAAGGGTTAAACAGGCAGAGTGGTCAGACAGGCAAGGTTCAGCAACAATATAACAGTCCAGCATACAAATAATCACAACCCAGGAGAACAGTAAGTAACACCTATACTTGGGCAGTGATAGGTATGACTGAGTTACTTACATAGGCGCGGGATTCGCACCACAGGAGATCCTAACCAGCTTCTGAGGGAGAAAGAGTGTGATGATGACGTCACTGCCGCATGCAGAGAGGAGCCGACTCCCCCCTAGGCAACGAGCATACAGGTCGCGTCCCTAGCAATGGTTAGTGCGGCGTGGCATGACATAGTCCCCTTCTCAAGGGTTCCCACCGAGAACCAGAATCTGTATCAAAGTTTAAGTAGCATGGAATCTAGAGACCAAATATGGAGCATGCACATCATGGGCAGGAACCCAGGAACGATCTGCCACAGAGTAACCCTTCCAATGTATCAGATATTGCAGTTGTATCTGGAGTCCAGGATCCTAGCTACCTCATACTCAGGGTCACCACAGACCAGGAGTGCAGGAGGAGGAGCTTGGAGCCGGGTATATCTATTCTTGATGTAAGGCTTGAGTAGTGAGATGTGGAAGACAGGGTGTATGCTCAGGGTTTTGGGCAAGACCACTTTGTAGGCAACAGGAGTCAGTCTTTTCAGGACCTTATAAGGACCGATAAACCTAGGCCCCAATTTGTGACAGGGTTGACGTAGATGAATATGTCGAGTAGAGACTCAAACACGTTCACCCACTGGGATGGCACATACAGAAGCTCTATGACGATCAGCAAACTTCTTATATCTAGAGACAACTGAATGTAGCTGAGAGCCAATACGTTGCCAATGAGTGGTGAGTTCCGTAACATGTCGGTCTGCAGCAGGAACCCCAATGGACTGGGCAGAAAGAGGGAAGACACAAGGCTGATACCCTGCTGTGGCTTGAAATGGAGAACATCGAAGAAAAGAGTGCCAATGAGTGTTTCTTGCCAGCTCAGCTAGGGGTAAAAACTCAGACCAGTTGGTATGGCGAGCGTTGACAAAGGCTCTAAGGTAGGCTTCAAGATCCTGGTTTACTCTCTGTTAGTCCATTGATCTGAGGTTGGTAGCCAGAAGACAAGCAAACAGTGGTTCCAATCAGCTTACAAAAGGCTCTCCAAAAGGTGGAGATGAACTGTGGACCTCTGTTGGAAACAATATTCACAGGAATGCCATGAATTCATACCACATGCAAGAGAAAAAGAAACAATAATTCTTGGGCAGAAGGCAGTTTGGTTAGGGGTACAAAATGAGCCTGGAAAAGCGATCCACCACAACCCAGATAACTGTATGGTGGTCAGAAGGAGGAAGGTCCACAATGAAATCCATTGTTATGTGTGTCCATGGTAGTTTGGGAATGGACAATGGTTGGAGCAAGCCAGGAGGTAAGGATCAGGGAATTTTGTTGGCAGCACAAGTTGTGCAGGCTTTCACAAAATCCTGATCGTCAGACTTCATAGTAGGCCACCATACATGTTGGGAAAGACGCTTAAAAGTCCTAGTTAAACCAGGATGTCCTGAGAATTTACTATTATGAGCCCAGGGTAGCACAGGGATCTTTCATTCACTCCTCACATTCAGTCCTTGGCTAAAGCCTGCCGCTTCCACCTTAAAAACATTGCTAAAATTAAACATTTCCTTACACTCATCTTCCTTACTCGTTGATATTCATCCGCTGCACCTCTCTGCCAATACCTTCACTGGCTTCCTCTTGCCTCTAGGATTAAACACAAAATCCTCACTCTGACATACAAAGCTCTCAACTGCACTGCTACCCCCCCTACATTAAAGAACTTGTCTCTAGATACTCTACCTCCCATCCCCTTCGATCAGCTCAGGATCTCCTCCTCTCCTGTTACTTCCTCACATTCCCATCTACAGAACCTCTCCAGACTGGCCCCCATCTTGTGGAACTCCCTGCCTCGCTCCACAAGACTCTCCCCTAGTTTTAACAGCTTCTCCTACTATTCAGGGATGCTTACAACCAACACTAACCTTTCCTAACTCCATTGCTTTCCCCTTAAACCTCTTAGAATGTAAGCCTATGAGCCCAGCTGTTTGCAGATCGCCTTCATAAGAGCCGACTACAGCAGTGAAACTCTCGGGAAGGGCCCTCTACCCACTCGATCCCTGCAAAAGCTATCCTGTATATTGACTATGTTTACAGCGCTGCGGAATCTTTTGGCGCTCTACAAATACCTGATAATAATAAAGGTACAAAGAGGATATCGGAGGCCATGGGGGCTCCAGGAGGTTTACTGGACTGGGCATGTTGCAATCTTTGCAGAAGGGTGGTATTTAGTTGAACAACCACACAGGAGGGTGGTATGATGTGTTCAATATGAGCTTCAGAAGAGTCACTTGAGTGAGGGAACAGATGGGAAAGGTCGTCCGCCTTCTTGTTCTTGGTCCCAGGAAGATAAGAGACCACAAAGTTAAAACAGGAAAATAACAAGGCCCACCTGGCTTGTTGAGGAATGAGTCGATGAGCAGTCTCTAGGTAAGTCAGATTCTTGTGGTCAGTGAGAATCTGAATGGGATTGGCGGTGCCCTCTAATCAATGATGCCATTCAGTCAAAGCAATCTTAATGGCTAAGAGTTAATGATTACCCACATCGTAATTTCTCTCAGCAGGAGTGAAACATTTAGAGAAAAAGGCTACAGGGTTTGACTTGGAAGTCAAAGGATCCCTTTGGGTTAGTACTGCTCCAGCCCCTATCTCGGATGCATCAACCTCAGGATCAGGATGGCGGAACACAGGAGCAGAACAGAAGGCCTTTTTCAGACAGGCGAAGGCATTTATGGCTTCAGGAGGCCAATGTTTACAGTCTTTGTTCTGTTTTGTCAATTCAGTGAAAGGAGCGACTGTTTGAGAAAAGTTCTTTATAAACTTGCGGAAATAATTGGAGAACCCCAGGAACCTCGGTAATTCCTTTAAAGAAGTAAGTTGAGGCCATTCTAGAACTATGATGAGTTTAGCAGGATCCATGGCAAAACCCTCCTTCAAGATGACATAACCAAGGAATTGGATCCAAACTTGATCAAACTCACATTTTTCTAGCTTGGCTACTAAAGAATTGTCTCTGAGACATAGAAGAACCTGTCTTACGTGTTTATGATGCTCCTCTAAAGTGGAAGAGAAAACAAGGATGTCATCCAGATAGACAATGAGAGTGCGGTTGAGGAGGTCACGGAAGACATCGTTGACAAATGCCTGGAAGACTGCAGGGGCATTACACAGCCCAAAGGGCATTACAAGGTATTCATAATGTCCAGATCTTGTGTTGATCTTGTGTTGAAATGGAAGGCGGTCTTCCATTTGTGGCCTGGAAAGATCCAAATCAGATTATATGCCCCACGTAAATCCAGCTTGGTGAAGAAGCAAGCATCCTGGAGTGAGTCATATAGTTCAGTGATCAAAGGAATGGGATAGCGATTCTTGATAGTTATGTTGTTCAAGGCCCTGTAGTCGATGCAGGGTCTGAGCCCACCATCCTTCTTACTGACGAAAAAGAAGCCTGCCCCAGCAGGAGAGGAGGAAGGGCGAATTAAACCTTTAGCTAGGTTCTCTTGGATGTACTCCTCCATGGATTTGGTTTCAGCTTTGGAGAGTGGATCTTGCAGTCATAAGGACGGTGGGGTGGCAGCACATTGGCTGCTTTTTCTCAAAGACATCTGCATACACTGCAGGAAGGTTTGGAGGAGTCTGTATACTGGCTATGGGGATGTGGAGCAGAGGAGTGACTTTAGCAAGGCAGGAGTGGAAACAGGAGGTACGCCAGGAGGCCAGTTAAACTTCAGCCCAGTCGAACTGTGGATTGAGTACTCGAAGCCAAGGAAGACCGAGGATGACAGGCTGTGCTGGGGAAGGAATGACCTTAAACTGCAGCTGTTCGGTATGAAGGACTCCCACAGTCAGGGTCAGGGGTGCTGACTCAAAATAGATCAACCGTGAACCAAGGGGGGTGCCATCCAGAGTAGTTATTTTGAGACAATGTCTTTTCTGCAGAAGAGGCAGGTCAGCTTGGATCATAAAACGGTGATCCAGCTGCCCCTGAATCAATAAAGGCTTGAGTGTGGACTGTATTCTGAAGGAAGGTAAGGGTTATAGGTACCAGAATATGAGTGGAATGAGGGGATTTAGTAGTGATCATGCTTAGCGGTACCCCAGTGTTATCCCCTAAGCATTGGCTTTTCCCGGTCGAATGTCACAGTACTTTAGTATAGTTTTTTTTATTTATTTTTTTATTTTATTTCTTTATTTGATATACAAAGGAAATAACAACATCATACTGTATGTCATATATAAATCAAACACAGCCACTGTAAGATACAGCGTCCTCTTGTAAGTCCTTTGAATGAAGTCCTTGGAGTGAAAGTGGCTTCTATCAAAGATCATATATGTCAACCTTTATGCTACTTTAAACTGAAAGAGGCCTATGCTATCCAATTGTTCAGTGCACTATGACCTCTTGGGTATTATAAATTACAGAATAAAGAAACATATGCAAAATATTTCGCTAATCAAATTAGACACAAGTGAAAAACAGCTTCAACAGAAAATAAGAACAAAACCTTACAAACTACAAAAAAATTAACCCTTCAATAGAATACATATAGATATAAAAATCAGTAATGCCCAGATATATGCTTTAGCTTGTGTCGAATTCAACCTTCAGTGCCGTAACACATATATATGTTAATTAGAGAAACAAACTCAATATAGAGAACAAATAATATTTTCTGAGTCTAAAGGAGTAAAATTATAGATAACTGTAAAGATTTTGTATGTGTTCTATAAAAGTATGAATTAGAAATATATTAAGCTTTTCTGCAATTATAATTGAGCCCTATAAAACACATATGACACTAATCAAGCTACTGTCGCCATAGTTATGCAGTCTTAGGAAAGCAAATAATATAAACCCAGTAAGGCATATCTTGTTAAAAATGGACACATGTAGGCTTCCCATTCACCTTATAGTAAAATGTAGTAAACAATGCAATAGGTTTTCCAGAAGCCATAGTGGCTGTAAATGCTATGATGAAAAACTATCACTGAAGGGAAAATTCTGAACTCCCTAATTTACTTATGAGATTATTAGAAAGAAGATACTACAATAATTTAGTCCATTATAGAGTAGAGATATAATATGTTGTAAACTTATCATGAGGTGTGAGGCAACATAGTAAATTAAATGGGGTAGGAGATCTAAACTTTACAGGAGGTAAAGCTTCTCTAACATTTTTAAAGCTAAGGTTCATTATACAGAAGATCTATTTTTTTTTTCATTAAAGGATGTCAATTAACTCACTGATATATTAAATTAATGTCAAATAATAATCTATGATGGAAATATGAGTGCACCTGGAATATGGTATTATGGGTATGTGGGATTAAAGTGAGTGGAAATAATATGTCCATAAATTGCTTGTTCAGCACCTTATGACATGTGCGAATAAATGTAATAAAGATTATATTAGTAATACACCTCCCCTCGAACATGAAACAGGGTGTAATGGATACCTAAACATATATAAATGTTAATAAAACTGCAATAACCCTTAACAGTAATAGTAAACATCCAATAGAGAGCATATGAACAATAGCAGCCACCATGACTGTCAGCAATAATATAGCAAAGAGTCTGAATTAATAGACTCACTTTTCTTCACTGTCAACATCAACAATTTTGCATGTCAAGTATAGTGACAGATTAGCCTATTCCAGATTTACCAGCTGATGTTCCACCACCCAACTCTGCCACCTTCAAAATGGGGGGTGCAATGAAAATATGAAGGGAAGTGAGGGCAAATCCTCAGTTAATGTGCCTCCAGTGTAGAGCAGAGTCAGGGGCAAAAGAAAATAATGTACCTGGTGTTGCTGTAGGGCTAATGTCAGAGTGATTTTTCCAAGCAGGGGCCATTGCTGTATCTTAAGAAGAAAGACTGTTATGGCTTATGTGTACCCTGGGGAAACAATCTCCTCCGATCTGTCCGATAGCGCTTCCACTTTCACAACGCCAGAAAATTCGGCCCCCACTAGAGTAACAGAAGGCTCTCCCTCACCAATCCGGGCTCCCTTAGTCATAGGTTCCTTAGGTTCCTCTTGATGAGGCTTTCTGGGTGTGGAGCTCCTATATTCTGTCTGACTGTGAGGGTGAGGAGTCGTAACGCTGGTGCCTTTAGTTCCGGTCATATTTGATTTAGGAACGATCTGTGAGACCTGAGGCAGTCTCTCCGCCCCGCTTGCCTTAATATGTAGTGTGGATTCAGCAGGGTATGGAGTTTTATGTCCGTGTTCTACCTTTATAATCCGGGTCACTAGATCTGGCATACCACCACCGGGCTGCTCTGAATGATCATAGGAGGTCCTAGGTGCGCCCGCAATTTGGAAATATTCACAAGAGTCTGCTTTCATACCGTAGTGATGAGGGGCAAAAGATGGCAAATGCTGGGGCCCCAGTAAATCGCCACTCATATGCAGCTTCCCATCTAAAGCTCCTCTGTTATACCCCTTATATTTGGCTTCCCGGATCGAGTCACAGGCTTCATTAAGCATTTCTGTGAAGGCCATCTGGCGGAATTGAAGGAGCTTGCTTATTTCCAGTATAGTTGTTTCTACCTCCGCCATGTCTTCGGCTAGAACAGATCAGGTTTCCAATAGTAAATGTTGAGATGGTTTCACTTTTTTTTTTCTTTAAATAGGGTATGGACAACAACTTTGTGTTGCTTGTAACCCAGAATCAGTAAGATCCTAGGGGGGTATATATGCGGCAGCCCCGAAAGCATAGAGTAACTGAGTCACAAAGTAGGCCTGCCAGCCATGCGGTCAGCTTCCATGCAATCTAGCTGAGGAGCATAGGAAGATTCATCCATGCAATATCGTCCCACTGACTCCTCCAGGGTGACTTCAGGACACATTAACTAACATGTCAGACACAGAAATTATGTTGGTTATGTAGAAATGTATAGTTAAAACCAAGTAAGAGTCTGGAGCTCTTCACATACACGACCTTCCGCAACAGCTGTAGGCTCCGCCCTCCCTTTAGTATAGTTTTAATTTCCTTCTTCTCTTTCTTTCAGATTCTGAAAGTTTGAAGGAGGAGAGATCCATGGGTTCCTCCACTGGGGTAACTGGAGCTGTTGAAGGGGTAGAGGATACTGCTGAAGACAGATGCATAGCAGGATGGGAGGGAAGGAGTCTCCTGGTTCTGTCTCTTTCGGCTTGTCTCTCCTGGAAGCGAGAGTCCAGACTGATACAAAGTGATATAAAGTCATCCAAAGAAGAAGGAAAGTCACAATAAGTGAGTTAATCTTTGATGCATTCATGCAGATCCCTCCTAAAGGCTTCCTTGAGAGCACTGCCATCCCAAGTGGTTTTAAGTGTCAAGGTGCAAAACTCAATGGCAAATTGTGCCACAGTTCTATTGCCCTGGTCCAGGAGAGAAAATTATGCAGCAGAGGTACGGCCAGAAGTCCCAAAGACAGAAGATAATGCAGAAATGAAATCATCAGCATCATGCAGGAGTGGAGCATTCTGTTCCAAAAGGGGAGAGACCCAGGCTAGGGCCTTGTCTTTCAGTAAGGAAATGATAAAGGTGACCCTTGACTGGTGAGATTGAAAGGTGTGAGGATCATTGTGGAAGTGCAGCCTGCATTGCTTAAGAAAACCCCTGCAATCCGTAGTACCTTCATACTTGTCAGGCAATGGTATCTGGAGTATGCTTCCAGAAGCAGAGGAAGAATCCGTAGTACTAGGAGTAGAGACTGGTGGTACAACAACAGGAGCGGTATTCCTCGCTGTAGTTTGCTGCATCTGCAAACTAAAGACCAGCATGCTCATTCTGACTAGGGTAGCACTAGCCCTAAATGTTGTGCATGTACAGTGTACCCAACATAAAACAAAAATTAACATGCTTAGTTTAATATATTTATAATTAGGGTTGCACCGATATCATTTTTTTATGACCGAGTACAAGTACCGATTCTTGTTTTCAAATACTCGCCGATACCAATTACCGATACTTTTTTTTTAATGTCATGTGACAGTTTACCAAGCACAATACAGAATAATTATTTAAGATTCCTTCTTTATAATTATAAATGACTGTAATTCAAAAGACATTATGAAATAATAAAAGTTTTATTTGTCACAAAGTTCACTGAACATGTTTATAAATAAAACAATTTGCAATAAAATATTAAATTTAAAGAGGTGATACAATTGGGTTGTAGGGCTGTTTATATAACATCAATCTGACATTTGTATGGAGGTTTGACTCTAAGTTGAACAGTCTTTCACTTTCCACACTACTGCATGGGGCAGAAAGATATTTTGGGGCCATTTTAGCCAGAGCTGGAAATCTGTTTATTAACTGCCCAGTACTTCAGGGGTTTGTCTGAACGAGGTACAGTGATCTCTCCTACAATAATACAAATAACAGCAATTTGTATTGTCAGAACAGTACTAAACAATTTTTAGTTTAGTCTCCACACCAGTTTAAAATGAAATGGCAACATGCAGTTTGAAAAAACACCACAAGATAGCATATGGGTAGGAAGTGGAGGTATCGGTTTAAGTATCGGTGCATTTGCACGAGTACAAGTACTCATGCAAATACTTGGTATCGGTACCGATACCAATACTAGTATCGGTATCGGTGCAACCCTATTTATAATCATTATCACAGTTTACTGTTTATTATGTCCCTTTAAGTGAACACTTTCCTCAAATTTTGTATTGGCTATTACGCATTTCAAGGCATTTGTTCTCTCTGTGAAAAATGCTTTTATTGTTTATAAAATTTTCTATCATTTTTCTTTTTTTCTCATTCCCATAGAATTTTAGGAAACTTATTCAATGTGTAGTTCAATCTCTTTAAAATTCCCCATACACATACTGGAATAACTTAGCCTATACTCTCTCAAACATTTGCTGAAAAATATGAAGAAATAGAAGCGCAGCACGCTCTAAGTTTAATCTGTTTGGTAGTTATCAATTATCAAAACCCCCTTCCCTGGGTATTACTCACAGGATCGTTCTGTGTGATGTGCGCATCAGGTTGTATACAACCATGAAGTTTGTTCCTCAGATAACCTCCCTCAGTGACGTCTGGAAAGCCTGTCCAACCGGAGAGATTGTTTCACTTTCCCACAGCAGTCCACAATCAAACATGGAAGGGATACCACTCCAGTGTTTAAAGTATAACACGTTTATTGTGAAATAAAATATAAAAACTTACAAATCTGTGTCTCTCAGCTCACCCAATAGGTGCCCACAACATCTGAGCCCTGGTAGCCTCCCTGAGACAATAACTTTAAAAATAGAACTTCTCTACGTACGTTTCGTTTCTATGCCAGAAACTTTTTCAAGAGTATGTTCCTTAAACAAATGTGCTCCTTATATACCCCCTTGCTTGCACAGGTGTCCTGATTTGAATTGATTCAGTTAAACCTGCATTCATTTGATGTCATTTTATCTACAATCAACAAATTTGTATTTTTCAAATATTTCATTATACATTTGAATTATACCACTTGTAATAATTAAATCAATACACTATTAAAATCTGTATATGCTTATAAACCAACAAAATCGTAAAACTTTAACTTAAGGTCAAAATACTTAAAGTGTTTAAAATATTTTGCCGCAGTCAGAATCGAACTCGCTGCTATTCTGTTATGAGGCTGTTATCTTAACCATTATACTGCAGCCACCCTTATAAATTATGCTTAGATTTATGCAGTAATATAAAATCTTTTTTTTTTAAAAAAACTTAATACAAACTAAAATAACATATTTTGTATATATAAAACCTAGATGGATATAATTACAAAATACATAGCTGAGGTTGGATTCAAACTTGCTACCTTCAGATTGTGAGGCAGTCAACCTTACCATTAGACCACAGCACCCTTAACATATATCCAATGTTTTTAAGCATATGTATTATTAAAAAACCCTACAAAAATATCCAACTATTATTTAAAACACTCTAAAAACTTTTTTATAATATAATTTAATGATCTATTTATCACAGTCTTGTGTATTACCAGAGGTACATTATATAACTAGACCCTATTATATTAGAAATGCTTGTATATCTAAGTCCACATTAAGTCCTTTTGGTTGAAGACAGTCTAACTTTTTTATCCAGTAAGTTTCTCTCTGTCTAAGTTCAAGTAATCTGTTGGTGTCCCAAATATTGGGGGGTATCCATTCTATTATTTTAATTTCTAGATCACTTATGTCATTTTGGTGGGACATTTTAAAATGTATAGGTACACTATGGGTATCCAGATTATTTTCAATATTTGTTAAATGTTCTCTAAATCTATACTTTATTTTTCTTTTTGTTCTCCCTATATAAAACAGATTACACTTGCACTTTAACATATATACAACTTTTTTTAACCCCTAATCTGCCGACCGCCACCTACGTTATACTTATGTACCCCTAATTTGCTGCCCCTAACACTGCGGACCCCTGTATTATATTTATTAACCCCTAATCTGCCCCCCTCAACGTCGCCTCCACCTGCCTACACTTATTAACCCCTAATCTGCCGAGCGGACCGCACCGCTACTATTATAAAGTTATTAACCCCTAATCCGCCTCACTAACCCTATAATAAATAGTATTAACCCCTAATCTGCCCTCCCTAACATCGCCGACACCTAACTTCAATTATTAACCCCTAATCTGCCGACCGGAGCTCACCGCTATTCTAATAAATGGATTAACCCCTAAAGCTAAGTCTAACCCTAACACTAACACCCCCCTAAATTAAATATAATTTTAATCTAATGAAATTAATTAACTCTTATTAAATAAATTATTCCTATTTAAAGCTAAATACTTACCTGTAAAATAAACCCTAATATAGCTACAATATAAATTATAATTACATTGTAGCTATTTTAGGATTAATATTTATTTTACAGGCAACTTTGTAATTATTTTAACCAGGTACAATAGCTATTAAATAGTTAAGAACTATTTAATAGTTACCTAGTTAAAATAATTACAAAATTACCTGTAAAATAAATCCTAACCTAAGTTACAATTAAACCTAACACTATACTATTATTAAATTAATTAAATAAAATACCTACAATTACCTACAATTAAACCTAACACTACACTATCAATACATTAATTAAATACAATATCTACAAATAACTACAATGAAATAAACTAACTAAAGTACAAAAAATAAAAAAATATCTACAAACATAAGAAAAATATTACAACAATTTTAAACTAATTACACCTACTCTAAGCCCCCTAATAAAACAACAAAGCCCCCCAAAATAAAAAATGTCCTACCCTATTCTAAATGACTAAAGTTAAAAGCTCTTTTACCTTACCAGCCCTGAACAGGGCCCTTTGCGGGGCATGCCCCAAGAAGTTCAGCTCTTTTGCCTGTAAAAAAAACCATACAATACCCCCCCAACATTACAACCCACCACCCACATACCCCTAATCTAACCCAAACCCCCCTTAAATAAACCTAACACTAAGCCTCTGAAGATCATCCTACCTTGTCTTCACCTCACCAGGTATCACCGATCCGTCCTGGCTCCAAAATCTTCATCCAACCCAAGCGGGGGCTGGCGATCCATCATCCGGTGGCTGAAGAGGTCCAGAAGAGGCTCCAAAGTCTCCATCCTATCGGGGAAGAAGAGGCGATCTGGACCGGCAACCATCTTGATCCAAGCGGCATCTTCTATCTTCATCCGATGACGACCGGCTCCATCCTGAAGACCTCCACGCGGACCCATCTTCTTCCGGCAACGTCCAACTGAAGAATGACGGTTCCTTTAAGGGACATCATCCAAGATGGCGTCCCTCGAATTCCGATTGGCTGATAGGATTCTATCAGCCAATCGGAATTAAGGTAGGAATATTCTGATTGGCTGATGGAATCAGCCAATCAGAATCAAGTTCAATCCGATTGGCTGATCCAATCAGCCAATCAGATTGAGCTCGCATTCTATTGGCTGTTCCGATCCTAGATTGGTTAATCATAGTATTTCTGTCCATCTCATCTACTCTTTTTTTAGTTGATTGTAGTAGGTGTTTATTATAACCTTTTTCTTCAAACTTGGAAGTTAAGACTTTGGCTTCTGCCGTGTAATCTTCTCTTTTGGTGCAGTTTCGTTTTATGCGTTGAAATTGCCCAAGGGGTATGTTATTTTTCCACCTTTTAAGGTGTCCACTATGAGCATTTAACAAGCCGTTTCTATCCGTGCTTTTTCTAAAAATTTTAACTGCCACCTTATTTGTTTCATTATCACAAAATAGGGTGAGATCTAAAAAGTCTATTTTTTCTTTAGAATGGTGATATGTAAATTTAAGATTATAGGTATTATCATTGATATATTCCATAAACTTATCAATATCACTTTGTGGTCCAGACCAAATAATTAAAATGTCGTCTATGAACCTGTGATATTGTATCAGGTTTTGCATAAAGGGATTATTAGTCCATATCTTGCAGGATTCGAAGTTAGACATAAAAAGGTTGGCATACGATGGGGCAAAGGTTGTCCCCATCGCCGTGCCTCTAATTTGTTTATAAAATTTACTCTCAAACAAAAAATAATTATGAGTAAGAATAAAATATATACAATTCACAATAAACTCAATTTGGTCCTTCTCTAAATCGCTTTTAGAGCATTCCTCTTTAATTGCTAAAATTCCTTTTTCATAAGAGATACTGGTATACTACGCAGAAACGTAGCATGTGACCCAGTAGAAATCACTTCTCCACTCTAATCCTTCATACTTATTTATTACATCCATAGCATCCCGTAAGTAGGCATTAGTTTGTTTTACTAATGGTTGGAGGTAGTAGTCAATGTATTTTGAAAGATTGTCACAGAATGCATTTTCAATCTCTCAGATAAAACCTTTACAGAGATAGAAATAAAACTACTCTTCAAGGGATAAAATTTTGCCCCCATATCCCCACCAAATCATTTTGAATTGTTTATTGACATACAAAAGTTTATTAGAAAAGTAACTCTGACAAGGTATTACGAGAAAAATAAGGATATAGAGAAACACAATATGCAGGATTTAATTAATTCTTCTGAGGGTAACTCTAAAGAGGGAGAAAGGTCTAATGAAACTACATGGGAGGAACTATTGAATCTTTCACTCCATGAGGAAGGTGTATACATGTCCAGACACTGCCCTCTAAAACGAAAATCTATATTTTACCCTCAAAATGCACAAAGTGAATCTATTAAAATGTTTAATAAACTTGTATGTGAAGATTTAGATAATTTGTGTAGCAATCAGAGCACAGTAAGAGATAATTTATCACCTATGGAGAGGAGAGCCCTAAAAAATCTAATTGAGGATACAGATGTTATATACAGGGCAGCTGATAAAGGGGGAGGAATAGTGGTCCAGAACAGACAAGATTACCTAAATGAAGCATATAACCTTTTAAATGATAAGGAGACATACAGAATGCTTACATTTAACCCTACTCATGCATACAAAGAGGAATTGAGAGAACTACTAACTGCAGCTAAACAAAGAGGTATCCTAAATCAAGCTGAGTTTAATTACGTACAAGAATTTTTTCCTAAAATTGCATGTTTCTACCACCTCCCCAAAGTACATAAAAACCCTATTCATCCTCCAGGGAGACCCATAATATCAGGTATTGGGTCCCTCTGTGACAATCTTTCAAAATACATTGACTACTACCTCCAACCATTAGTAAAACAAACTAAGGCCTACTTACGGGTTTACTATGGATGTAATAAATAAGTATGAAGGATTAGAGTGGAAAAGTGATTTCTACTGGGTCACATGCAACGTTTCTGCGTTGTATACCAGTATCCCTCATGAAAAAGGAATTTTAGCAATTAAAGAGGAATGCTCTAAAAGCGATTTAGAGAAGGACCAAATTGAGTTTATTGTGAATTGTATATATTTTATTCTTACTCATAATTATTTTTTGTTTGAGAGTAAATTTTATAAACAAATTAGAGGCACGGCGATGGGGACAACCTTTGCCCCATTGTATGCCAACCTTTTTGTGTCTAACTTCGAATCCTGCAAGATATGGACTAATAATCCCTTTATGCAAAACCTGATACAATATCACAGGTTCATAGACGACATTTTAATTATTTGGTCTGGACCACAAAGTGATATTGATAAGTTTATGGAATATATCAATGATAATACCTATAATCTTAAATTTACATATCACCATTCTAAAGAAAAAATAGACTTTTTAGATCTCACCCTATTTTGTGTTAATGAAACAAATAAGGTGGCAGTTAAAAATTTTAGAAAAAGCATGGATAGAAACGGCTTGTTAAATGCTCATAGTGGACACCTTAAAAGGTGGAAAAATAACATACCCCTTGGGCAATTTCAACGCATAAAACGAAACTGCACCAAAAGAGAAGATTACACGGCAGAAGCCAAAGTCTTAACTTCCAAGTTTGAAGAAAAAGGTTATAATAAACACCTACTACAATCAACTAAAAAAAGAGTAGATGAGATGGACAGAAATACTATGATTAACCAATCTAGGAATACCAATATTAATGAGACAATTAGAAGTGATCAAATCAACAATCCTAAATTTATCACTACATACAATAGCGAACACTATAAAATAAAAAACATTGTGAATAAACATTGGCAAGTACTAAGATCAGATCCTATTTTGAAACAATGTTTAGGTGAGAGACCTGAGGTTATTTTCAGAAAAAATAGAGATCTCAAAAACATGCTAGCACCCTCGAAATTGAGAGAAATTACAGAAAAGAAAAGAATACCTTGGGATGAGAGGGGAGGTAATACTGGCACGTTCAAATGTAGAGTAAAAGATTGTGCCATGTGTCCCCACCTGAAAAAAGGAAACAATGTGTTCACAAATTCTGATGGCCGTAAAGAATATAAGATCACAAGTAGGTGCACATGTATGACCACACATGTTGTATATATATGTTAAAGTGCAAGTGTAATCTGTTTTATATAGGGAGAACAAAAAGAAAAATAAAGTATAGATTTAGAGAACATTTAACAAATATTGAAAATAATCTGGATACCCATAGTGTACCTATATATTTTAAAATGGCCCACCAAAATGACATAAGTGATCTAGAAATTAAAATAATAGAATGGATACCCCCCAATATTTGGGACACCAACAGATTACTTAAACTTAGACAGAGAGAAACTTACTGGATAAAAAAGTTAGACTGTCTTCAACCAAAAGGACTTAACGTGGACTTAGATATACAAGCATTTCTAATATAATAGGGTCTAGTTATATAATGTACCTCTGGTAATACACAAGACTGTGATAAATAGATCATTAAATTATATTATAAAAAAGTTTTTAGAGTGTTTTAAATAATAGTTGGATATTTTTGTAGGGTTTTTTAATAATACATATGCTTAAAAATATTGAATGTATGTTAAGGGTGCTGTGGTCTAATGGTAAAGTTGACTGCCTCACAATCTGAAGGAAGCAAGTTTGAATCCAACCTCAGCTATGTATTTTGTAATTATATTCATCTAGGTTTTATATATACAAAATATGTTATTTTAGTTTGTATTAAGTTTTATAAAAAAAAAAAAAAGATTTTATATTACTGCATAAATTTAAGAATAATTTATAAGGGTGGCTGCAGTCTAATGGTTAAGATAGCAGCCTCATAACAGAATAGCAGAGAGTTCGATTCTGACTGCGGCAAAATATTTTAAACACTAAGTATTTTGACCTTAAGTTAAAGTTTTACGATTTTGTTGGTTTATAAGCATATACAGATTTTAATAGTGTATTGATTTAATTATTACAACAAGTGGTATAATTCAAATGTATAATGAAATATTTGAAAAATACAAATTTGTTGATTGTAGATAAAATGACATCAAATGTATGCAGGGTTAACTGAATCAATTCAAATCAGGACACCTGTGCAAGCAAGGGGGTATATAAGGAGCACATTTGTTTAAGGAACATACTCTTGAAAAAGTTTCTGGCATAGAAACGAAACGTACGTAGAGAAGTTCTATTTTTAAAGTTATTGTCTCAGGGAGGCTACCAGGGCTCAGATGTTGTGGGCACCTATTGGGTGAGCTGAGAGACATAGATTTGTAAGTTTTTATATTTTATTTCACAATAAACGTGTTATACTTTAAACACTGGAGTGGTATCCCTTCCATGTTTGATTGTGGACTGCTGTGGGAAAGTGAAACAATCTCTCCAGTTGGACAGGCTTTCCAGACTTCACTGAGGGAGGTTATCTGATGAACAAACTTCATGGTTGTATACAACCTGATGCGCACATCACACAGAATGATCCTGTGAGTAATACCCAGGGAAGGGGGTATTGATAATTGATAACTACCAAACAGATTACACTTAGAGCGTGCTGCGCTTCTATTTCTTCATATTTTTCAGCATTTTTTTGTAAACGAGTCTTTGATGGGACTGTGCTGAGAAGCTGCAACATAAGACACGCTGAATAAAAGGGATATAGAGGACCATCACGATTACCTGTTTTCCAACATTACACCTTTGATTAAAGGGACATTTTTCTGAACATTCATGAATATTTATAAACTGCTAAGTTGAGAAGCAGTGTGTGGAAAATAGCATTGTTTAATGTATTTGTTACTATAATTTGTTGGTTCTTAATTTGTAGTTTTTATTGGGTGGTAGCGCATTATTTGCTTTCTATTTTTTTTGTCTTATCCATCATTATAAATGTGCAGCAACCACTTTAAGATAGAAGTCAGATGATATAAAATATTGTGACTATCTAACATCAAATTCACTTTAAGTAACTCCAATTTACATAGGAGCAAAACTATTAACATAATCAATTACACATAGAAAATACTTCTTTTTATTTTAAAAACTTAGGTTTTATATATGCAAAATATGTTATTTTAGTTTGTAATAAGTTTTTTATAAAAAAAAGAATATTTATTACTGCACAAATCTTATAATAATTTATAAGGGTGGCTGCAGTCTAATGGTAAAGATAACGGCCTCATAACAGAATAGCAGAGAGTTTGATTCTGACTGTGGCTAAATATTTTAAACATTTTAATTATTTTGACCTTAAGTTAAAGTTTTATGATTTTATTGGTTTATAAGCATATACAGATTTTAATAGTGTATTAATTTAATTATTACAACAAGTGGTATACTTTAAATGTATAAGGTTAACCATAGGTATAACGAAATATTTGAAAAATACTAATTTAAAATGACATCAAATGTATGCAGGGTTAACTGAATTATTTCAAATCAGGACACCTGTGCAAGTAAAGGGATATATAAGGAGCATTTTGTTTAAGGAACATACTCTTGAAAAAGTTTCTGACTATCTAACATCAAATTCACTTTGAGCAAATCCAATTTACATAGGAGTAAAACTATTAACATAATCAATTACACATAGAAAATACTTCTTTTTATACTTAAGATAAAACATTTAATAGAGAAAGAATTCTTGAAGGAGATGGGTACCCCTATTACAAGCAATTACAAGTATAAGATATAAAGATATATTAGACTAAAGGATTAGATTGTATTATTATCATGACAACATCACCTGTAAATGACAATATGTTGAATACACCTATGGAATTGAGTAAGTTTGGAGAAAATAGCAGAAGATGCACAAGACAGCGTGCATCGAATTTACTAACAGATATTCCAAACATAGTAGAGGTAGAAAATCCCATAAATATATTTAGGGAATTAGAAAAATTATTGGAAAAGGATGCCAAAGAGTGGCAGGACTTAGTCCTACTTGATAATTATGTATTGCATGACGTAATCCCTAGGGGATTAAGGATATTTAAATTCCCAGCTTTTGAATTAGATGAAATCGAATACCAAACTGAATGGGAACAAGCCCTTCATAAATGTTCCATAACTCTTATTAAAATATTAATTAAATATAGAGAGTACAAATTGGAGCATTTAAAGGGAGAGATTGACAAAACATTAGACAAATTGCAACCATACCAGACGATACAGAAATGGAAAGATTTCAATGAAAATATACAAACTAGAATCAATAATTATTCTAAGGAGTTGGAAACTAATAAATTAAAGAAATTAAAAAGGGATCTAGATGACTTTAGGCAGTATAAAGTATACACTTATAAGGAATATAAAGAAGGGGCTGCAGATAATGTAAACCAAGCCAGTTCAGATCAGAATATTAATTGGAATGGAAATGATAATAAAAGACAAAATATAAATACGAGTGAATTAAATAAAAATAAGAACAAGGGGCAGAATAAATCAATGCACTCTAGAGGCAACCAACATTACTATAATAAACATAATAATACTCCGGTCCAAAAATCTAATTACCCGAAAGAAACAGAAACGGGCAATAATAAGAATTATCATGAAGGGGGTAGAAATAACTCCTACATGTATAATACCCCTAATAGATATGATTTATTGAGGGATAACCAGTATCACACTCCCAGATGGGAGCAGGAGGGAGCAAAACCAAAATTTAAGACCAATGGATCAAATAAAACATATATCCCCTATAATTCTAAACAAGGGAATAACAATAAGGGTCATTTTTTAGGGACTCCTCCCTGGAGACAGCAACAAGAGAGACAACTAAGGGAAAACCATATAAACGAGATAGGGAATCCAAGAAAACCAAAAAGAACTTTAGAAAATTTAGAGGAACATGAGGAGGAAAGAAACAGAGAGAAAAGAAACAAAAGAGGGTGGAATTAGAAAATGGTTTAAAATGCATTTTCAATCTCTCAGATAAAACCTTTACAGAGATAGAAATAAAACTACTCTCGAAGGGCTTAAATTTTGCCCCCATATCCCCACCAAATCATTTTGAATTGTTTATTGACATACAAAAGTTTATTAGAAAAGTAACTCTGACAAGGTATTACGAGAAAAATAAGCATATAGAGAAACACAATATGCAGGATTTAATTAATTCTTCTGAGGGTAACTCTAAAGAGGGAGAAAGGTCTAATGAAACTACATGGGAGGAACTATTGAATCTTTCACTCCATGAGGAAGGTGTATACATGTCCAGACACTGCCCTCTAAAACGAAAATCTATATTTTACCCTCAAAATGCACAAAGTGAATCTATTAAAATGTTTAATAAACTTGTATGTGAAGATTTAGATAATTTGTGTAGCAATCAGAGCACAGTAAGAGATAATTTATCACCTATGGAGAGGAGAGCCCTAAAAAATCTAATTGAGGATACAGATGTTATATACAGGGCAGCTGATAAAGGGGGAGGAATAGTGGTCCAGAACAGACAAGATTACCTAAATGAATCATATAACCTTTTAAATGATAAGGAGACATACAGAATGCTTACATTTAACCCTACTCATGCATACAAAGAGGAATTGAGAGAACTACTAACTGCAGCTAAACAAAGAGGTATCCTAAATCAAGCTGAGTTTAATTACGTACAAGAAATTTTTCCTAAAATTGCATGTTTCTACCACCTTCCCAAAGTACATTAAAACCCTATTCATCCTCCAGGGAGACCCATAATATCAGGTATTGGGTCCCTCTGTGATAATCTTTCAAAATACATTGACTACTACCTCCAACCATTAGTAAAACAAACTAAGGCCTACTTACGGGATACTATGGATGTAATAAATAAGTATGAAGGATTAGAGTGGAAAAGTGATTTCTACTGGGTCACATGCAACGTTTCTGCGTTGTATACCAGTATCCCTCATGAAAAAGGAATTTTAGCAATTAAAGAGGAATGCTCTAAAAGCGATTTAGAGAAGGACCAAATTGAGTTTATTGTGAATTGTATATATTTTATTCTTACTCATAATATTTTTTGTTTGAGAGTAAATTTTATAAACAAATTAGAGGCACGGCGATGGGGACAACCTTTTCCCCATCGTATGCCAACCTTTTTATGTCTAACTTCGAATCCTGCAAGATATGGACTAATAATCCCTTTATGCAAAACCTGATACAATATCACAGGTTCATAGACGACATTTTAATTATTTGGTCTGGACCACAAAGTGATATTGATAAGTTTATGGAATATATCAATGATAATACCTATAATCTTAAATTTACATATCACCATTCTAAAGAAAAAATAGACTTTTTAGATCTCACCCTATTTTGTGATAATGAAACAAATAAGGTGGCAGTTAAAATTTTTAGAAAAAGCACGGATAGAAACGGCTTGTTAAATGCTCATAGTGGACACCTTAAAAGGTGGAAAAATAACATACCCCTTGGGCAATTTCAACGCATAAAACGAAACTGCACCAAAAGAGAAGATTACACGGCAGAAGCCAAAGTCTTAACTTCCAAGTTTGAAGAAAAAGGTTATAATAAACACCTACTACAATCAACTAAAAAAAGAGTAGAGGAGATGGACAGAAATACTATGACTAACCAATCTAGGAATACCAATATTAATGAGACAATTAGAAGTGATCAAATCAACAATCCTAAATTTATCACTACATACAATAGCGAACACTATAAAATAAAAAACATTGTGAATAAACATTGGCAAGTACTAAGATCAGATCCTATTTTGAAACAATGTTTAGGTGAGAGACCTGAGGTTATTTTCAGAAAAAATAGAGATCTCAAAAACATGCTAGCAGCCTCGAAATTGAGAGAAATTACAGAAAAGAAAAGAATACCTTGGGATGAGAGGGGAGGTAATACTGGCACGTTCAAATGTAGAGTAAAAGTTTGTGCCATGTGTCCCCACCTGAAAAAAGGAAACAATGTGTTCACAAATTCTGATGGCCGTAAAGAATATAAGATCACAAGTAGGTGCACATGTATGACCACACATGTTGTATATATGTTAAAGTGCAAGTGTAATCTGTTTTATATAGGGAGAACAAAAAGAAAAATAAAGTATAGATTTAGAGAACATTTAACAAATATTGAAAATAATCTGGATACCCATAGTGTACCTATACATTTTAAAATGGCCCACCAACATGACATAAGTGATCTAGAAATTAAAATAATAGAATGGATACCCCCCAATATTTGGGACACCAACAGATTACTTGAACTTAGACAGAGAGAAACTTACTGGATAAAAAAGTTAGACTGTCTTCAACCAAAAGGACTTAATGTGGACTTAGATATACAAGCATTTC
Organism: Bombina bombina; assembly: GCF_027579735.1. Taxonomy (NCBI): domain Eukaryota; kingdom Metazoa; phylum Chordata; class Amphibia; order Anura; family Bombinatoridae; genus Bombina; species Bombina bombina. The sequence goes on from NC_069503.1 coordinate 700,049,341, forward strand.
TTATATAATAGGGTCTAGTTATATAATGTACCTCTGGTAATACACAAGACTGTGATAAATAGATCATTAAATTATATTATAAAAAAGTTTTTAGAGTGTTTTAAATAATAGTTGGATATTTTTGTAGGGTTTTTTAATAATACATATGCTTAAAAACATTGAATGTATGTTAAGGGTGCTGTGGTCTAATGGTAAGGTTGACTGCCTCACAATCTGAAGGAAGCAAGTTTGAATCCAACCTCAGCTATGTATTTTGTAATTATATCCATCTAGGTTTTATATATACAAAATATGTTATTTTAGTTTGTATTGTTTTTTTAAAAAAAAAAAAGATTTTATATTACTGCATAAATTTAAGCATAATTTATAAGGGTGGCTGCAGTCTAATGGTTAAGATAACGGCCTCATAACAGAATAGCAGCGAGTTTGATTCTGACTGCGGCAAAATATTTTAAACACTTTAAGTATTTTGACATTAAGTTAAAGTTTTACGATTTTGTTGGTTTATAAGCATATACAGATTTTAATAGTGTATTGATTTAATTATTACAACAAGTGGTATAATTCAAATGTATAACGAAATATTTGAAAAATACAAATTTGTTGATTGTAGATAAAATGACATCAAATGAATGCAGGTTTAACTGAATCAATTCAAATCAGGACACCTGTGCAAGCAAGGGGGTATATAAGGAGCACATTTGTTTAAGGAACATAATCTTGAAAAAGTTTCTGGCATAGAAACGAAACGTACGTAGAGAAGTTCTATTTTTAAAGTTATTGTCTCAGGGAGGCTACCAGGGCTCAGATGTTGTGGGCACCTATTGGGTGAGCTGAGAGACACAGATTTGTAAGTTTTTATATTTTATTTCACAATAAACGTGTTATACTTTAAACACTGGAGTGGTATCCCTTCCATGTTTGATTGTGGACTGCTGTGGGAAAGTGAAACAATCTCTCCGGTTGGACAGGCTTTCCAGACGTCACTGAGGGAGGTTATCTGAGGAACAAACTTCATGGTTGTATACAACCTGATGCGCACATCACACAGAACGATCCTGTGAGTAATACCCAGGGAAGGGGGTTTTGATAATTGATAACTACCAAACAGATTACACTTAGAGCGTGCTGCGCTTCTATTTCTTCATATTTTTCAGCATTTTTTTGTAAAGAGTCTTTGATGGGACTGTGCTGAGAAGCTGCAACATAAGACACGCTGAATAAAAGGGATATAGAGGACCATCACGATTACCTGTTTTCCAACATTACACCTTTGATTAAAGGGACATTTTTCTGAACATTCATGAATATTTATAAACTGCTAAGTTGAGAAGCAGTGTGTGGAAAATAGCATTGTTTAATGTATTTGTTACTATAATTTGTTGGTTCTTAATTTGTAGTTTTTATTGGGTGGTAGCGCATTATTTGCTTTCTATTTTTTTCTCTCAAACATTTGCTAATGTTTATCACACATATATTTTTAACCTTAAGCAATAAGCAAGCGTAACCCAGGTTCTGAACCAAAAATGGGCTGGCTCCTAAGCTTAACATTCCTGATTTTTAAATAATGATGGCAAGAGAATGAATAACAATTGATAATTGGAGTAAATTAGAAAGTTGCTTAAAATTGCATGCTCTATCTGAATCATTAAAGAAATTGTTTGGATTTAGTATCCCTTTAATAGTTCACATAGATTTTTTTTTACAACTTTAAAACTTTATCATTAAATGAACAATAAATCCATATATAGTGGACGAATTATCAAGCTCCAAATGGAGCTTGATGACCCTTGTTTCCTGTGAGCCTGGAAACAGAAGTTATAAGCAGTGGTGGACAGAAGTCAACCAGATTGAATACGATCGGGTTGATTGGCACCCCCTGCTAGCGGCTGATTGGCCTCAAATCTGCAGGAGGTGGTATTGCACAAGCAGTTCTGGTGAACTGCTTGTGCAATGATAAATTCAGACAGCATATGCTGTCGGCATTTATCGATGTGCAGTGGACATGATACGCTACATTGTATCATGTCCGCTCGCACTTTGATAAATATACCCCATAATCATAACTTATACCTTTCCTACCACACTTGTTTGTTTGCCCAGGACTCAAATAACTAGACATATGCACGGGTGAAATTTTTGGTTCGTCCAAACTTTTCATGTGATTCGGTTTTTATAATTTTGTTCATTGGTGCGTTCGTTTTTGCCGAATATTTGGTTAAAAATTTAGTTAGAAGCAAAATTCAGTCCATTGCATTAAAGCTTTTGGGAAGTCCTCAGGCAAGCCTATTACTTGAATACTCTTGAAGCTGCAAATGCAGAAAGTAAAATAAATTCCTTTTTTCAGTTCACTTGTTTGGATTCCCCGAACCCTTCGTATTGGCAATCAAGGCCCTGTATTCTACCCTGTATGCAAGGGTGAGAGGGTTGGGATTTTGTTCCCCGGAATTTTCAATCTTTAATGGAACTAGGCAGGAGTGCCCACTTTCCCCACTGATTTTTGCAATGGTAATGGAACCATTTGCCCAAGAAGTTAGATAATCCCATGACATTGTGGGAGTTCCTATTACTACACCTCAAAATAAAATTGTTTTATTTGCGGATGATGTCACTCTTCTACTAACTAGCCCGTTAACCTCCATGCCAGCAGTTTTCTGCTTAATAGACTATTTTAGTAAGATAAGTTACTATAAAATCAATTACAAAAAGAACAAAGCTTACCCTATAAATATAGAACAGTCTACCCTGATAGCCTTACAATCTATCTATCCATTCACTTGGTCCTTGCATCATCTTAATCATTTGGGTATTCTTTTGAGCGCAGAGGCTGATCATATTATTAGTAGTAAATATGACGCTCTTATTACAGACATTAAAGCACTACTTGAGAAATCAGACTTTAAAGAACTCTCCTGGCTTAGTAGACTTGCTTCAATTAAAATGTCACTCCTACCTAAAGCATTATATTTATTTAGATGTATTCCACTTAATATCCCACATTTTATTTTGTATCAGATCCACAATTTATTTTCTAACTATATCTGGAAGAACAAAAAGCCTAGGATCGCCTATAATACGTTACAAAGACCGTACTGTAAAGGAGGAATAGCGGTCCCAAACATTTTCACTTATTATGAAGCTGCAAGATTGTCCCATATTTCAGAATGGTGTCTCAAAGGAAATAAACCAGGTATCTTTTAGAAATCGCCAGTATACCCACTGAGTTAGGATTAGCTGATGTGATATGGGTCCCCAATAGCAGGAAACTTACTCTTAATATACCTAATATAATAGTGAAAAATAACCTCTCATTATGGCAAACTTTGAGAAGTCGATCCTTAGTAGCTCCCCATCCTTCCCCAGCACATTATTTACAAGGTTTATTTTGGGACCTCACTATATTCACATAGGAGATTGGAAAATGGGAGGATTAGAAATAATAGCCAACCTTTAAGACCATGACTCATTAATCAACACTAATTTGCTCTCTTTAAGATTTGACTCAGTTCCCTTTTGGCTACCATTTGAATGTTTTTGACTCATGAGATTCCTTAAATCCTGTGGATTTCCCAAATGCTCCATTAGGAAGGGCCCGACATGGGAGAGATGATTGATAAGTGGAAGTAAACTATCTAAACCTCTTACAATACACTATAACCTCCTTCACTCAGATTTTATTCCTGGATTGCCCTGGCAAATTAAAGCATGGAGTAAGGAATTGGGAACTACTTTCTCTGACCAAGATTGGGATAGAGCCATTACTTTAACTAAAAAAACAGTGCATTGTGTTACTATGCTAGAGGTATATATCAGACTATTACTAAAATGGCACAGAACCCTTAGACTGGCAAAGATGTATTCGACAACTTCACCGTTATGCTGGTGGGGATGTGGAGAGGTAAGCTCAGACATGCATATTTGGTGGAGTTGCCCAAAACTCACACCATTGTGGTAAGACATCAAGAGATTATGTGACTCTCTAGGTTTTTATTTACACTGTCCCCTTCTAATGCTTTATTACATCTCATAGAGAACACTATACCAGATACGTCAAGGAGATTGATGATCTGCATTTTTACTGCTAATAAACTATGTATAGCAATACAGACTCTGTCCGATAATAACACACTATTGGTACAAAAACTGAATGAACAGCTTGAAATAAAGCTTATTATATAACTATTCCTGTAATAATATATTACATATGACTGATCATCTTGAATATATTTGGACTATATTATGATATTGCTGATTGAAATCCATGTTTGTAAAAGGACAAATCTATGTAACCATGTATAAATTGACAATATCATGTGTTGTATTATTGTTATATTATTTTTGAAAAATCAATAAATTATGTTGGATTTTTTTTTAAATTCCTTTTTCCAGGGTAGCTTTCATAAATCCACTGAAAGGAAAAACAGCATTTAGCTAGGAAACAAACATATGTCTTATCTCCCCTCACTGTTAACCTGCCTAATAGTACAGCTTTCTAATTCTAAGCACTGGCGAGTCTCCTAGACTGCCATAGAGTTAATGTAACTCCTTTACTGTTGACACTTTAAACATAAGTGTTTATAGAGTAATTACAGTGACAGGATTCTCCTGTCACACACCCAAACATTTTAATTGTACCCAATTTAGCTAGGACTGAGAGGAAGGTTGAAAATCCCCCCCCCCCCCCACACACACACACATACTCCGTATTTCAACCTAACCATGCCCTTTGACCCTCTACTCATACCCCCAGCTGCCGGGTAATGCCTCCTGACAACACAACCCTCCCATGACATACAGCAAGAGAACACTAATGTCTCCACCTTACCTAAATTGAACCACCTTCAAAACATCTGTGACTCCTCCCAGCGCCCCCTTACCCCCATACCTGAGTTCTAGAAATGCCCCTGTTTACCAGTAAGTCTGAGTGTTTCTCAGAGCAAGTTCTGTAATATGAACTGATTGCATTCCAGTATATAATTTATTATTTATGATGCTCAAAAGTTTGTAAGAGGAAAGTTTAAAAAGCAGAAGCCGCTGCATTAGCCTCTTTACCACCTCAGATGTGGTGAGATAAATCACCAACATGCTTGTTCAGAGTGATTGACATGCCCTGCTCTCATGCAGATAGATGAGCATGAGTAGGAAGCGTCATTGCCCAAGAGAGCTCTTGTGCAATGTTAAATGGATATAAACAGCATGTTTCATTGTTGTGATAAAAAAGCTTTAAGCAGTGGGTTATACTTAATAGAAATCATTACAGCATGGGTTATTTAGCATTTTAAAAGGATTTTACCTTTTATTTCTTTTTTCTTTTTTTTAAAACTTCATTTCTGCAGGGTCCATTACCTCCTGCCATAACCCCACTAGCAGGCAGGGGGCTCTACTAGAAGGCATATATAGCTACATGTCATAAATTTTCTAGAGCTCCCTTATGTCACTATAGGCAGCGTATACAAGCGACTTGCTCATTTTGCAAGAAATTAAATAGGTTGTTTGCTGTTTTTTTTTTTTTTAACACAATCTGTTTCTTTTTATCTTTACTTTGATTTAACATATTTTGTTTTACTAAAAGAGCACTGTTTCATATCCCTTTAAATTTTGATGCTACATCACAAGTGACAATTTCAGGCACACAGGTTCTTGATACTTTTTTTCCTAAGAGTGCATGGATACATATAATCTTATAGAAGACAACCAAACACTTTCAGTAATTATCTATCTTTTAATGGTGGACCAGTTGATAGCTCTTATAATTTGATATAACAGTAGCACTCCCCTGAAATACTTTACTCATATAACTGAAGCCGATGAGACTGCTGCTACATAACTAGAATTTCAGGCTTGCTCTGAGTGAGCCAGAAAAGCTGGGTCGCCGAAGCTGCTATCGCAGTTTGCTAAATGGATCCCTATGTCTTCATAGGGTTCCCTTAAGGGAGAGGATTCCTGATAACTACATATCACTCAGTCACTCATTACTAATCTTTCTCTCCTGTTTGGTAAAAACATAATGAACTTTCATTCTGTGAAAACATGCAATATTTAAAGTTTAGCATGTGATATCTAGGTTTAACATGATGGAGACAAATGCAGTATTGAGAACATTATTGTCTTCATAAAGTTACATCTGGTAATAACTAAATCAAAATTTTCAATAATTTATCTTCTAAAAATTATTTTATAGAAAGATTACATAATCAAATCTGGAGACAATTTCCTTTACAAGAACGCAACTTACTCAGAATTAATATAATTGATTCCTTATACTAGGAATTTTCTCTTGAACAGCTGTTCTTTATATGTTGGTTAATCCCAGAAAACTCAGGAAATGTTTATACACTGGATTGGTTTATAGTAACAACCTTTGCACATAAAACACAATTAGAAAACTCATCATTTTGATAAAACTAGAAGTTTAAGTAGTATGGCTTTGAACAGGAATTGCACTTTTGGGACATAAACATGTATTAATACATTAATATATAATGTACACTATGGCCTAGATTTGGAGTTTGGCTGTAGCCGTAAAAACCAGCGTTAGAGGGTCCTAACGCTGGTTTTAGGCTACCGCCGGTATTTGGAGTCAGTCAAAAAAGGGTCTAACGCTCACTTTTCAGCCGCGACTTTTCCATACCGCAGATCCCCTTACGTCAATTGCGTATCCTATCTTTTCAATGGGATCTTTCTAACTCTGGTATTTAGAGTTGTGGCTGAAGTGAGCGTTAGAAATCTAACGACAAAACTCCAGCCGCAGAAAAAAGTCAGTAGTTAAGAGCTTTCTGGGCTAACACCGGTTCATAAAGCTCCTAACTACTGTACTCTAAAGTACACTAACACCCATAAACTACCTATGTACCCCTAAACTGAGGCCCCCCCCCACATCGCCGACACTCGATTAAATTTTTTTAACCCCTAATCTGCCGACCGCCACCTACGTTATCCTTATGTACCCCTAATCTGCTGCCCTAACATCGCCGACCCCTACATTATATTTATTAACCCCTAACCTGCCCCCCACAACGTCGCCGCCACCTACCTACAATAATTAACCCCTAATCTGCCGACCGCAAAGAGCCGCCACCTTCATTATAGCTATGTACCCCTAATCTGCTGCCCCTAACACCGCCGACCCCTATATTATATTTATTAACCCCTAATTTGCACTCCCTAACATCGCCAACACCTAACTTCAATTATTAACCCCTAATCTGCCGACCGAATCTCGCCGCTATTCTAATAAATGTATTAACCCCTAAAGCTAAGTCTAACCCTAACACTAACACCCCCCTAAGTTAAATATAATTTAAATCTAACAAAATTAATTAACTCTTATTAAATAAATTATTCCTATTTAAAGCTAAATACTTACCTGTCAAATAAATCCTATAATAGCTACAATATAAATTATAATTATATTATAGCTATTTAGGATTAATATTTATTTTACAGGTAACTTTGTATTTATTTTAACCAGGTACAATAGCTATTAAATAGTTAAGAACTATTTAATAGCTAAAATAGTTAAAATAATTACAAAATTACCTGTAAAATAAATCCTAACCTAAGTTACAATTAAACCTAACACTACACTATCAATAAATTAATTAAATACAATACTTACAAATACCTACAATTAAACCTAACACTACACTATCAATAAATTAATTAAATACAATACCTACAAATAACTACAATGAAATAAACTAACTAAAGTACAAAAAATAAAAAAATATTTACAAACATAAGAAAAATATTACAACAATTTTAAACTAATTACACCTACTCTAAGCCCCCTAATAAAATAACAAAGCCCCCCAAAATAAAAGAAAATGCCCTACCCTATTCTAAATTACAAAAGTTCAAAGCTCTTTTACCTTACAAGCCCTGAACAGGGCCCTTTGCGGGGCATGCCCCAAAGAATTCAGCTCTTTTGCCTGTAAAAAAAAAACATACACTACCCCCCCCCCAACATTACAACCCACCATCCACATACCCCTAATCTAACCCAAACCCCCATTAAATAAACCTAACACTAAGCCCCTGAAGATCTTCCTACCTTATCTTCACCTCACCGGGTATCACCGCCCAAGCGGGGGCTAGACATCCATCATCGGACGGCTGAAGAAGTCCAGAAGAGGCTACAAAGTCTTCATCCTATCCGGGAAGAAGAGTAGATCCGGACCGGCAACCATCATCTTCCAAGCGGCATCTTCTATCTTCATCCGATGAGGAACGGCTCCATCTTGAAGACCTCCACCGCGGACCCATCTTCTTCCGACGACGACTTCCAGATGAATGACGGTTCCTTTAAGGGACGTCATCCAAGATGGCGTCCCTCGAATTCCGATTGGCTGATAGGATTCTATCAGCCAATCGGAATTAAGGTAGGAAAATTCTGATTGGCTGATGGAATCAGCCAATCAGAATCAAGTTCAATCCGATTGGCTGATCTGATTAGCCAATCAGATTGAGCTCGCATTCTATTGGCTGTTCCGATCAGAATTTTCCTTAATTCCGATTGGCTGATAGAATCCTATCAGCCAATCGGAATTCAAGGGACGCCATCTTGGATGACGTCCCTTAAAGGAACCGTCATTCGTCGGGAAGTCGTCGTCGGAAGAAGATGGGTGCGCGGTGGAGGTCTTCAAGATGGAGCCGGTCCTCATCGGATGAAGATAGAAGAGGCCGCTTGGAAGATGATGGTTGCCGGTCCGGATCTACTCTTCTTCCCGGATAGGATGAAGACTTTGGAGCCTCTTCTGGACTTCTTCAGCCGTCGGATGATGGATGTCTAGCCCCCGCTTGGGCTTAGATGAAGATTTTGGAGCCAGGACCGATCGGTGATACCCGGTGAGGTGAAGATAAGGTAGGAAGATCTTCAGGGGCTTAGTGCTAGGTTTATTTAAGGGGGGTTTGGGTTAGATTAGGGGTATGTGGGTGGTGGGTTGTAATGTTGGGGGGGGGTAGTGTATTTTTTTTTTACAGGCAAAAGAGCTGAATTCTTTGGGGCATGCCCCGCAAAGGGCCCTGTTCAGGGCTGGTAAGGTAAAAGAGCTTTGAACTTTTGTAATTTAGAATAGGGTAGGGCATTTTCTTTTATTTTGGGGGGCTTTGTTATTTTATTAGGGGGCTTAGAGTAGGTGTAATTAGTTTAAAATTGTTGTAATATTTTTCTTATGTTTGTAAATATTTTTTTATTTTTTGTACTTTAGTTAGTTTATTTCATTGTAGTTATTTGTAGGTATTGTATTTAATTAATTTATTGATAGTGTAGTGTTAGGTTTAATTGTAGGTAATTGTAGGTATTGTATTTAATTAATTTATTGATAGTGTAGTGTTAGGTTTAATTGTAACTTAGGTTAGGATTTATTTTACAGGTAATTTTGTAATTATTTTAACTATTTTAGCTATTAAATAGTTCTTAACTATTTAATAGCTATTGTACCTGGTTAAAATAAATACAAAGTTACCTGTAAAATAAATATTAATCCTAAATAGCTATAATAGAATTATAATTTATATTGTAGCTATATTAGGATTTATTTGACAGGTAAGTATTTAGCTTTAAATAGGAATAATTTATTTAATAAGAGTTAATTCATTTCGTTAGATTTAAATTATATTTAACTTAGGGGGGTGTTAGTGTTAGGGTTAGACTTAGCTTTAGGGGTTAATACATTTATTAGAATAGCGGTGAGCTCCAGTCGGCAGATTAGGGGTTAATGTTTGAAGTTAGGTGTCGGCGATGTTAGGGAGGGCAGATTAGGGGTTAATACTATTTATTATAGGGTTAGTGAGGCGGATTAGGCGTTAATAACTTTATTATAATAGCGTTGCGGTCCGGTCGGCAGATTAGGGGTTAATAAGTGTAGGCAGGTGGAGGCGACGTTGCGGGCGGCAGATTAGGGGTTAATAAATATAATATAGGGGTCGGGGGTGTTAGGGACAGCAGATTAGGGGTACATAGGGATAATGTAAGTAGCGGCGGTTTACGGAGCGGCAGATTAGGGGTTAATAATAATATGCAGGGGTCAGCGATAGCGGGGGCGGCAGAATAGGGGTTAATAAGTGTAAGGTTAGGGGTGTTTAGACTCGGGGTACATGTTAGAGTGTTAGGTGCAGACGTAGGAAGTTTTTCCCCATAGCAAACAATGGGGCTGCGTTAGGAGCTGAACGCGGCTTTTTTGCAGGTGTTAGGTTTTTTTTCAGCTCAAACAGCCCCATTGTTTCCTATGGGGGAATCATGCACGAGCACGTTTTTGAAGCTGGCTGCTTCCGTAAGCAACTCTGGTATCGAGAGTTGCAGTGGCGTTAAATATGCTCTACGCTCCCTTTTTTGGAGCCTAACGCAGCCATTCTGTGGACTCTCAATACCAGAGTTATTTTAAAGGTGCGGCCAGAAAAAAGCCAGCGTTAGCTACGCGGGTCGTTACCGACAAAACTCTAAATCTAGCCGTATGTTTCCTTTTCTTCATATTCCAAATGTATACTGGAACCTGTCCTTTGCCTCCTCCTGTTGGGTTGTCAATATACTCCTATTCCATATCCTCTGCTGATGTTTCAGCACTGGTTTGGCTTTCTGCTGTTTTTTTTCCAGTAGATGAGTGCCTATAGGTAAGTATTTTATTATTTTATGTGGTCACTCTATTTAACAGATTATTTAGTAATATATTTTAAAAATATAATATATATATTGGGTTTTCTCACACTGGTCAGTTTTGGCATGTTTTTTTCTCCTTATCTGTTGGATAACGCTTGCGTTCTCTCATTACTTAGGTGTGCTATTTGCAGGTCAGACGTGATGTCTCTGTCTCCTAGTTCGTTATTCTGTATGTGGGATTAGCGCACTTGAACTTGTAAGATTTTTAAATAGCTGCTTTTGAAAGGGTATTTTCTATTTCTTCAACAGCTCTTTTTTTGGGGGATATAACTACATGTTTTAGTTTATGTGCACATTACTACTTTTGTAGTTTTCTGCTTTTATGGAGCCTTCTGATTCTGTCTCTAACCCTACTTTAGAAGCTTAGCCCTCTGAACACTTTCCTACCAGTGTTAAATGTGTAAACAGGTTGAGATATTTCCTCAATCACATTTATGTAACACGTTTTCTTTGATCATGGGTCATCATCTTATTTTGAATCAGAGTCATCCTCTTTTTTATTTAAAGCTGAACATATTGTTCACTTTTAAAGGATATTTTACATAGAAACATAGAATTTGACGGTAGATAAGAACCAAAAAGGCCCATCAAGTCTACCCATATTACATGTTACTTTTTCCTTAGGATAGCCTTATGCATGTCCCAGGCATTTTTAAATTCCTTTACAGTCTTTGTGTTTACCACCTCAAATGGAAGTTTATTCCATGAATCCACCACCCTTTCTGTAAAAAAATGCTTCCTCAAATTTCTCCTGAATCTTCTACCCTCTAACTTTAGATTGTGACCCCTTGTTTTGGCATTTATTTTTTTGTGAAAAATGCTTTTTTATTAAGTCCTTTCATATATTTGAAGGTTTCTATCATGTCACCTCTTTCCCTTCTATCCTCTAAACTATACATATTTAGATAATAGAGTCTTTCTTTGTACGTTTTATATTTTAGACCATGTACCATTTTAGTAGCCCTCCTTTGGACAGCTTATAGTTTATTTATATCTTTCTGAAGATATGGTCTCCAGAACTGTAAACAGTATTCCATATTTGGTCTAACTAATGATCTGTAAAGTGGCATAAGAACCTTGCTATTTCTGCTACTAAAACCTCTTCCAAAGTTCCAATGCAACCAAGCATTTTGCTTACTTTAAATGTTAAAGATCCTAAGACAGCTGAAGATAAATCTGTAAATCGTTTAGAGTTAAAGGGACAATACACTGTAAAATTATTTTTATATTAATGTATTTTCAATTACTTGTTATACCAGCTGCAGAGTATAAAATGTATGAGAGATTGAATTTTCAAGTTCATTTGTGTATATGTAGTAGCTGGTTTTGTGCTTTTCAACCACAGCCTATTACAATGGGTTGAACTTCAGGTAATATCAGATCTTATTATGTTATCACTTAGTGTACACACACTTGCTTCCTTATCTTATATTTGTCTAGAAAACCAAAGCTCAATACATAGAGAGAACAATGGAAAATTATCATTTTATTACTTAACTATCCTGCACCCTACTGTGAGTTTCATTTCTTCTGCTGGCTGTGTTTACTTAGGCAATTCAATAGCTGAGACTCCATTATCAAAACTTTCAGTATAGGTTGGGAAACCACAAGCTAAATCAGCTATTTCAAAGGCCAAAATATGTGTAAAGGAGTTACTTGCAAACAATTTAATATACTCCAACCTGTAAAATGGATCATTGGGAACAATTTACATGGGAGAACATTTTTGGGTGAATTGTCCCTTTAATTTTAAAATGTATGGTTAAATTTCCTGAGGTTTTTTCTGCTCTTGATGCTGTCTCTAAGATAATTGCTAGGGATTGAGTTAAACCATGTAGTCCCTTTAATCCTTCTGCAAGGTTTAAGAAATTGTATCCTTTACCGGCTTCTAATATTGGACTTTGGGAAACTGTTCCTAAAGTTGATGGTGGCTGGGCTAAGTGAACTACTATCCCTTTGGAAGATAGCTCTTCCTTTAAAGACCGTTTAAATAGGAAGTTAGGATACTTTCATGGGAGGATTTTTAAGCAAGCAGGTTATATTTTTAGACCAGCGGTTTCTATTGCTGGTGTGGCTGATGCTTCTTCCATTTGGTTAAATAGTATTTCTGAGCAGTTTCCTGATGACTCTGCTAATGAAGATTTTTTTTAAGCTTTTGGAATTTCTTAAAAGTGCTAATGTTTTCATTTGTGATGCTTTTATTGACATCATTAAGAGTATGTCTTTGACAGTTCTTTCTAGAAGGGCTTTATGGTTAAATTCTGCTGATATGGTTTCTAAATCCAGACTTTTATCTCTCACTTTTCAGGTATAAGTTCTAGTATGTATTTAATTAATTCATTTATTCTTATTTCTACTGTTACTGGAGGTAAGGGAGCATTTCTTCCTCAGGACAAATCCAAAGCTTCTAATTGTTTTTGTCCCTTTCGTCAGAACAGAGCACAGAAAATGTATTCTTCCTCTCAAAAATGAAGTTCCTCTGGCTCTGCTTGGAAGTCTAGTTCAAACTGGAAGATATTTAAGCAGTCCAAAAAATCTACTCCCTCATCCAAGTCTGCATGAAGGTGCAGACCTAATCCAGATGCTCTGGTACGGGGCAGCTTGTTCCATTTTCAGGAGGTTTGGTTTCAGTCTGTTCAGAATCCCTGAGTTCTTAACATAGTTTCTCACGGTTACCAGATAGGTTCCAGAATAAGGCCTTCCAGAGAAGGGTTTATTCTTTCCAATGTTCCAAAGAATCCTGTAAAGGCGTGGGCCTTTTTCTTCAGTCAGTTTCAGATCTAGAATCTATGGGAGTGATTGTTCCTGATCCTCTGTTAGAACAGGGGATGGGATTTTATTAAAATCTCTTCATTTTAAAAGGAAGGAACTTTCAGATCACTTTTGGAATCCAAAAGCTCTAAATGAGTTTCTCAGATTTCCTGCTTTCAAAATGGAAGCAATTTGGACTATTTTGCCTTTTGTTCATCAAGATCAGTTTATTTCCACAATATATTTAAAGTATTCATACCTTATTGTTCCAATTCACAGGAAACATTATCCAATTATTCAAAGGTTTGCCTTTCTAGCCAAGCAGTTTCAGCTTGTTGCTCTAGCATTTGGTCTGGCTACAGCTCCCAGAATATTCTCAAAGGTTCTGGGTACTCTTTTGTCTGTATTCAGAACTCAGGTTATTGCAGTGTTACTTACCTGGGTGATATATTGGTTCAAGACCCGTATTTACATTTAGCAGAATCTCACACAAGCAGACTGTTGTCATTTTCTTCAACAACATGGTTGGAAAATCGATTTTCCAAAGAGTACTCTGGTTCCCCAGATGAGAGTTGATTTTCTGGGAGTTCAGATAGATTCAGTTTCCTTTAGCCTTGACAGATTTAAAAAGGATAAAGTTTGTATCAGCTTGTCAAAATAGTCAGTCTTAATTTTCCCTCGGTCACTCTTTGCATGGAGTTATAACGTCTCATGATTGCTGCTTCAGATGCTATTCTGTTTGCTCGTTTTCACATGAGGCCAGTTAAGCTTTGTATGCTTCGGCAGTTTTACGGGGATCATACTCAGCTGTCTCAAAATATCTTTCTAGATAACAGAACAAGTCAGTCTGTGTCTTGGTGGCTGAATCATCAGCTTATTATATGGGAGGCTTCTTTTGCTCATCCTATTTGGACTTTGATTACTACATAAAAATGCTCCATAGACTTTAATGGAGATAAATGTTTTTACCACCAGCTTCCATACTTTACCACTTCAATGGAAACTAGGCCTTATTGGGGTAAATTAACCAGTCCCTTTGGTTTCTTCGGCTAAAGCATTCACTAAAGCTTTTTCATCTCCCACATTAAAGGGTTATTCAATTAAACAACTCTTGCTTTTTCTGTAAATATTGTACATGCCCCACACTTCTGAGAGAGACCAAAACCAAAGTAACACATATCCTTTCTTCAAAATGCAGCAAACTTCCTAAACCAGTCATTTTATTTCTAACATTCTGTAGAAAACCTAAGTTACAGAATTTGTTTTTTGACCAACATGTTTTTATACACAAAAATCAAGATGTGTTTAATGTCCCTTTAAGTAAGTGGGTTCTGTGAAAACCATATGAATAGGTTTGACTGGAGATGCTGTAAGCAAAATGATATATTTATGCTGGTACTCATATGCATAAGCAAGACAATAAACTACAGTTGTTGCTAAGATATGACTCAATTCATCCGGGCATACCACAATTTGAATGTAATAGGTTATAAATAAGGGATTATTGAAAGTCAAGGGGATTTCAAAACTGTTGCAATTTGCAATAAAATAGATGAGAGCTTTGTTTTCTCTCTAGGAATGTTAGATTTTTAGTTAAAATCCATAATTATTGCCACAAATACAGACATAAATTGTAGAAATAAAGTCTGGTTTCCATAGTGTCTACTAACTTATTGAAAATCTTTATGATGATGATAATGTCGATAGCCTAAGTGTGTTGTGATTGTAAACATCAATTAAGCCTGTTATTTATTGCTAGAACTGATACCCACATCCAATACAATTTCAAACCTGAAGAAAAGTCTTAATTTTGTTCATCACATAAAATGATGCTTTAAAAATATTATATCACATGCAAATAAAAAGTGCTTTATCAGTGATACTGTTATATTTTTTAGCTATCTTCTCTTTTATCTCCCCTTCAAAATTATTGAGCAGAAAAAGCGAGTAATTAAATGTGATGTGAAATTTCACTAATTCCTACACAGTTTTCACTCTATCAGTAAACATGATTAAATAATCTTTACAGGATTTAGCATTAACATTATGAAAAGTATAGAGGATATATTAACAGTTTTTCTGCCTTTGTTTTCCCTTAAACAGACTATCTAAAATTACAGAAAAAGGGGAAATATAAATAATAGGGTTAATCACAATCTGCTGGATGTATTATTATTTTTTGGAGCGTTTTTGTTGTGAGTGTTTAAGGGCATTTTTATATCTAATATACTATTTTGAAAAAACATACATAAGTACCAAAATATAATTTTTGCTAAAATGGAAAAAAAGCATAAATATTCCTGGTTTAAAATGTCTCTTATTAGAAATGTGTAACTTCAGCAACTAAAAAAAAACAACATCAAACAAAACAAACATTATGGGCTCCATGTACTAAGCAGTCAGCGAGCTACCTGCAAAAAATCTTGTGTCAAAACTCGCAAACTGATATGTACAAAGTCGTCAACTATGTTCAAACTCGCATATTTAAAATTGTGAGCGTACTTATCCGCCAAACCTCGCTACCTCTCCATTTTTCACTGTAATTAGACACATTTGACCAACAACTCGCCATAAACTAATGTACTAAAAAAATCTATTTGTCCGCTCGCAACAATTTCCGGTTCCACCTCGTTATTTTTGCCCGCCACCTTTTAGGTGGCGGGCAAGGTACAAAAGCATAGGAAAGTCAATGTAGATGCCAGTCTAGAGATATATAAAAGGCAGTAATATCAGCATTGTACTTACAATCTTGATTTCAGAAGCTATGGAGACACTTCTGTATTTGTTTATTCTCTGTGTGATGCAAATCCGGTCTAGAAGACAGAATACTCGAAATGTCGCTAATCAAATGGTTAGAAGAAGGAGAGTTCGTGTCCCCCGTGTATTCCTTCCACAGGTTGGTTTGCACAGCCTTTCTGACCAAGAGATCATACAAATGATTTCTGCTTGATCGTGAATCCATATTACACCTGTATCAAGAGATTGAAGATCATTTGGAGCCGATGACGGCTCGTTCACAAGCTATTCCGGGACTTTTGAAAATATTAGCTGCATTGCATTTTATGGCAACAGGATCCTTTCAGGCAGTTTCTAGCGTCATTATTGGAATGAGTCAATCTGCTTATTCACGCCACTTATCAAAAGTCATAGGGGCTATGATGATTATTTTTCATCTATATGTTTGTTTGCCATCTACCCCAGAAGAATTGCAATCTATAAAAATCAAATTTCTATAGGATGGCTGGGATGCCCAATGTCCTAGGGGCCATAGACTGTACCTTTGTTGCTGTAAGACCACTTCAAGCTTGTGAGGAGATCTATAGGAATAGAAAGCATTTCCATTCCTTGAATGTTCAGATGGTCTGTGACCCGAACATGAGGATAATCAGTGTCCGTTCAAACTACCCAGGCTCATGTCATGATTCTTACATCTTAAGGCAGACTGGCTTATAGCGGAAGTTCGAGGACGGAGATATGCCTGAAGGATGGCTTCTAGGTAAGCATAACTGGCGTCTAATTTGTCGTTTTTAATTTCAATGTACATAAATTGCGCCAAATTTGTTGACTGTAATTAAAGAGTAAAGTGTTGTATATTTTTAATTTGTATCATATTAGTTCTCAATCTTTATAATTATTTTTGAAGTGGTATCAGATCCAGATGAAGCCATATCCAATTTGTAAATAAATATTATAAAAATAATGCTCTGTAATCACTGTTCAAAAAATTTGGAACAATAATACAATTGTTTAGAAAAGTTGCACTTTTATAGTAGCCAAATTCTTTTCCCGTGACTACTATGACGTTTCTGACACCTTGCATGTCACGTGTTAATAATTGGCCATACAATTCTACTGACATTTAAGTATATTAGCTTAGTTGCGGTGAGCCAGGCGTCAAATCTATCAATAATCCGCCACTGCTCGCGGCGGGCTAGACGTGTCTATTTATGGGTGGATTAAATAGGAGATGGAGGAGGCACAGGAGCTGATGGTCCAGACTCTAGTGGTCTTCCCATTTCTGGATATGGTCTGCTTGCCACCTCTTGGAGGACCTGAAATATGTAATGCTTTGCTGCTCATGAGCAGATGTAGTTCTATTTTTCAACTTAGGATACCAAGAGAATGAACCAAATGTGATTATCGAAGATAACTGTTTGATTTCTTAAAATGTACTCTGTCAGAATCAAGGAAGATTAACTTTGGGTTGCATGTCCCTTTCACTACAAATGAAATAGCCATCACAAGCGATTAACAGCAACAATTAAATAGTTAACATATTTACTTTTAGAATATTGTTCTTATCATTGATGAATGCATGTAATGCACACTATTCTAATAATAAATATGCATAGGTAATGTTTTAAGAAAATAAGATTTAGATGCAGTCATCTCTAAATATAGCAATACATTTAAATATATTAGTCTATACACCGTCAAAGGTTATATACATTTAAAGGGTCAGTCTCTACCAAATAGATATTTACTTTATTAGCCATTGCACATTTTGGCAAACTCGACCATGTTATATGAGTATACATTTGACCTGCGTGAGGGACCTTGTATGTAAGCCTATGTAAACTGGCCACTTATCTCCCTCCTTTGACGGAGTTTGTTAATGAATCAGTACAGACTCTTAAAGGAACAGTATACAAAAATATTTTTGTCCCTTAATGTGTTTCCAATTGCTCTTTTTTTATCAGCAGCAGATTATAAAATGTATGAGATTTGCTTGTTTAGGTTTATTTGTGTATATGAATTAGCCGATTTTGTGTTTTGAAGCCACAATCAAATAAAATGTTTTGAGCTTGTAGATATAATCTGATTTCATTACTTTATCACTTTGTGTACATATACATGCTTCTTTATCTTATATCTGTCTGTAAACCAATCAACAATACTTGAAAATTAAAATTTTATTACATTATCTCTTCTATGACCCACTGGAAGTGTAATTTCTTATGATGGCTGTGTTTACACAGCTTGGCCTTAAAGTGGAGATACCACAGGCTAAATTAACTATTTAAAATGCAAAAATAAGGGTAATGGAAATACTTGTAAACAATTTAAACAATTTAATACACTCCAGCAGGTAAAGTGGATATTTGTGAACAAATTGTATTTGAATAAAATAGGAGTTAACTGTCCCTTTAAATGACTCCACTAGAGTGAACACTCTCATCAATATGGCATACAAAAACTAGCTCTGTCTAAATATGAAAATAAACTGAGCTATAATGTTTTCTTTAAAGATCATTTAATTTACCTATGTTATCTTGCAACTAACGATAACATAATAACTAAGCTATATTTTTTTTAAAAAAATATCTTACAATTTTCTACAAACCTGAATGATAGATATTAGAATGAGAATAGAAAATTAAGCTAGACTGTCACTTTAATCTAGCAAGTTTACCCTACACATTTCTTAAAAGTGACATAACAAGAGTTGTTATGAAGACAACATATAATAATATGTACAGATATTAGTTTAACTTCTAAATTATACTGCATAGCCTCACCATTAACCCTTAAAGGGGCAGTACATTGTAAAATTGTTTTTCCATTCATGTATTTTCAATTACCTGTTATACTAGCTGCAGAGTATAAGATATTTGAGAAATTGCATTTTCAGGTTTATTTGTGTATATGGAGTAGCTGTTTTTGTGCTTTGAAACCACAGCCTATTACAATGGGTTGAACTTAAAGGTGATATCAGATCTCATTATGTTATCACTTTGTGTACACATACTTGCTTCCTGATCTTATATTTGTCTGGAACACCAAAACTAAATACATAGAGAGAAAATTATAATTTTATTGCATAACTATTATGCATCCCACTGAGAGTGTAACTTCTTCTGCTGGTTGTGTTTACTTAGGCTTGTCAATAGCATATACTCCAGTATCGAAACTTTCAGTATAGGTGGCTATAACACAGGCTAAATCAGCTATTTCAAAGGTTTAAATAGCAGTAAAGGAGCTACTTGTAAAACAATTGAATACACTCTAGCAGGTAAAATGGATCATTGGGAATAATTTAAAGGGAAGAAAATTTTGGGGTGAACTGTCCCTTTAATTAATATTTTGTAAATAGTACATCTCTAAATCACACAACCAAAATTCATTATATGACTGTATCTAACTACACCTTTACTTTGGTAAAATACAAGACTTTAGCACTCATTATCTGCTGGAGCTGTGTTGATATTTTAAAGTAAATTATATATAATAGCAGGCATATGCTTGCAAAATCGATCATTTAACAACCAGTTATGGGACTATTCTTTTCTTTCCATTTCCTTCTAATATTAGAAGGATGTGTTTGTTAGTGTCTTACATGGATGGATGGATAGATTATATATACTGTGTATATATATATATATACATAGAAGCCTTTATCAAGACAGATGAACAACTCTGTTTTGCTGGTGGTGTTGTGTGCGGCTGCAAGTCGCCGTTGTGATTTGTTCATCTGTCTTGATGAAGGCTTCTATGTAAGCCAAAATGTCGACCTATCCTTATGACTTTCTAACGTTGTTGTTATAAACAATAAACTAACTTTGATGTATATAAATCCTGAGAGTGCCCTCCCTTTCCTAGCTCTTATCTACAATCCATTGAGGATTGCACCCAGGTGCTTCATTATTAGTTGAAGCTGGAGTGCTGGAACACATGCTAATTGGATAATATATATATATATATATATATATATATACACAGGCAGTCCCCAGGTTACGAACAAGATAGGTTCTGTAGGTTTGTTCTTAAGTTGAATTTGTATGTAAGTTGGAACAGGCACTTTTTTTAGGTACAACTCTAGCCAAACATTTTTTTTTAGTTTTGGATAGCATAGGATAAAGTTTGTTTTGCTATCTGTGCCCCTGTTCACAAAATTTCACATCACTTTCTGTCCTTGTGACAATTCGATTTTCAGTAATTTGGATTATCCTGGAAAGAAGGATTGTCAATAAAGCTCTATTTTCTCTGTTTGTAAGTACGAGTTGTACTTAAGTCGGATGTCTGTAACCCGGGGACTGCCTGTATATATAAAATCTAATTTAAAAATATTTATTTAAATAAATAAAAAATATATAGTATGTAAAGATATTTATTTTAAAAATTAAATACACTAACAATAGCTATACATTCTTTTTTGTATTCAGCAAACTTGAAAAACTGTAAGAAAAGAGAATACAAATAATTAGAATATGAAAGCATGTATGTTATTTCATAACACATTAATACATTTTTATCTGTAAGTATAATAATTCTAAAGTCATCTTCTGTCTATACTATAAATGTTAGTGTTTGTTCTGATATTAAATACAGGTTCAGACTGTATATCTATATATATACATAATTTGAAAGAAATCACTTTAAATTGACTAATCAAAAGTTGACTTACATATTAACATTTAAAATTAGACAAATGACTGTCTAATATCCTATTTTGGGCAAATATTAATTAATTATTCAATTGTATGAGGGACATAATTGAATGTAATATTTCATGTCCCTTCAAAAACTAAAATAAGTAAATGTCACCTATGAAATTATTTCAGATGAAATGTATCCCTTTATCTGTAGGATCAGTCCTCTATAGCACAAAGTAGGGGGAATGTATATGAAATAAATATTAAAGAATAGGACATTGTGAAAACTAATTGTTAGACACATTCAATTTAATTATCAATAATTCCACTATTATTCCTCCTATGATTCTTTTCAATAGCATGCATTGTGTAAACAAACCTGATGTATGATCTTTAAAAGTCGATTCTAGTCCAAATTTCAGTTTATCTTCATTATGTGTCACATTCATCACTTTCAAAATAGAGGATTGTAAAATACCATCTAAAATAAATGAGAGGAAACATAAATGTTTCCCATAGGATCTATCCTGCCCCCCCCAGTCTTGTTCCAGACATGGTATACACTTACCATGTGAAGGTGTCGTTTGATGTTGTAGAAGTCAGCACAGTTAAAAGACAATGCCACAAACATGATCACATTGGTATTCTTTACTTTCAGTCTGTAGATGGGGCAAATCTCCCTAATTGAAAATAAAGTGTAAATCAAAAATCTAATAAATTGGTACATAGCATCCCTCCCCCTAACACTAACTATTTCCTAAATGTTTCTTAGCAATAGCTTAATAAGCATATGTAGCCTCTTTTGTGTTATGTTTTATCAATCAAGTGTGAAGCTGAGTCACATACATTGTGCATACTTAACCTCTGATGTATGACTTTTTCAATTCAATGTGCTTCAAAGTATCCCTTTATCTGCTATCTGTGGCAATCATCCCTTTCAGACTATCTAAAATCGAATAATGTAAACTAATTGTGTGCCATAAGAGGGATAAGTGGCCCAAATCCCCCCCCCCCAGTCTTGGTCCATACATTGTGTATACTTACCATCTGATGTTGTCTTTAAATATCAGGTGGCTAAGTCATCACAGAAGCCAATGCCAGAAACATATGATGTATAATTTACCTATGATTATAAAATATATATTAGATTTTGATATAGTAATTTCTTGAACAATCCTAACATGCTTGCACGATTCTACTTTCATTTTACTAAAAGTGTCACATTTTCGCAATGCTCCAATATAACTTATAGTATTTACCTTCTGAAGTGGTTGTTAATGTTGTCTCTGACATTGACACCCTCGTCCCGGAATGGCCCCTCTACAACTTTGTCGTCCTCCTCAACTCTTTGGAAGGCTAGGGGCACCTGAATGTCCTGCAGCATCCCTGCTTATTGAGCTATGTTATGAAGCACGCTGAAGACTATAATGATCTTCATCGCCTTCCTAGGGCTGTATTGGAGGGCTCCTCCAGACCTATCCAGACATCGAAAGCGCATTTTGAGGAGCCCAAACATCTGTTCAACTACAGCCCTAGTTTGTTTGTGTGCCCAATTGTAGCGCTCCTGTGCCTTACTGGTTGGGTTACACAGAGGTGTAATGAGCCAATTCCGGCTCATGTAACCTGAATCACCTATACGTAATTAACATTATGAAATGTCAATATTATAAATATATGATAAATAATAAGATAAAAAAATACAGTTAAAGAAAGAAAAAGAAAATGATACAGTGCATTTGTGTATACGAAAATCGCATAAACTCCATGAAATTAAAATGAGGGTTAAACGTTTACATAACCTAGCTAAAATGTGTATATGTAATAAACTTTAATTGCCCAGCTGCTGCCTATTGAGCCAATACTTTTCAAAAACCTTGGCATCGCTCATGTTATCCAAGGTGAGTCTCATCCTGTAAACAGGAGGAGCCCTAATCCTCAGGCATTCCACATGCTCCTCTTCGAGGCACCGGGCATGCCTGAGTCTGTTGTACATAACTTGTCCAACTGCACCAACACAATCTAACTGGGGGTTTTCCATATTTGCAGAGCCAAGCAGCACAAGCAAACTAGCAGAGCAAACACGAAATGAGTAACAAGGTATTCAAACACTCAAAAACGATCTGATATAATGTCGGTCATAAGGGACGTATTGACCATGGTGGTTGGGTGATTTATAGTGCAAAATGTCCAATGGTAGCTTGTTCGTAATGATTGCTGATTGTATACACTTGATTGTATCTGACCGGCGCGAATGCTTTAAAAGTGGGTGTTTTTTTTGTGTTTGTTGAAATTTTGTTTTTCCCCATTAAATCGTAATGTGAAAGTGTTAAAGTGTAAAATATAACATATACAGTGTATCTTCGTAATGTTTTGTTCATATGCGTAACAAATACTTATTAAACGCGATGGTATATTAAAACCACAAGTCCACGCTAACATGATTCAAAGTGCATACTTTATAATGTGTGCATAGACATGGCATAGAATCGGATTGACCAATGTTGCTGCAATATTGTTGAAAAACGATAAAGTAACGGTTGACATATATAATATTATATATATGTGATTGTTGAGATTCAAAATTTTATGTGTACCATTGAAA
This sequence comes from Bombina bombina, assembly GCF_027579735.1. Lineage (NCBI taxonomy): Eukaryota > Metazoa > Chordata > Amphibia > Anura > Bombinatoridae > Bombina > Bombina bombina. The sequence continues at coordinate 700,072,724 of NC_069503.1, forward strand.
TCGCAATAATAATGAAGATCTTACAAACCTCTTGTCTACGTATATGAGAAACTGATTAAAAAGGTAAAGAGTAAAGTCCTAATGCTATACTCTGTATGGTTGAAGCTTAGAATGATGTCATCATATTACTTACATGCCTGTCTACTTTCCAAATCCTCATTCTCTTGTTCTGCTTTGCAAAATTATTATTATGTGATGATTAAAAAGATAAATGTGTGTTTTGTTGTTGTGTGATGTGTGTTATGTACATATATGTATGTATTGTGATTCTCTCCCACATATGTTCATTTATATAAAGCAGTATAGCTGTCATGAACGCTTCCGTTCATCGCCGTGTCGCCGCGGCTCCCGGAACTTCTCTGTGTCTCTGACGTCATGTTGCTTAGCAACATGACGCTTCCTCTCACACCCTCTGATGACGGTTACGCTCCTGCCCTTTAAATCTCGGCGGGAGATCTGAATCTGGGCCCGTTTGTTTGTTTCCCTGGATTGTGAGTACCATATCAGTTTTGTTCTTCTGTGTACCGACTTCTGCCTGCCTGACCAAGCCTCTTGCCTAATCCCTTCTTGCTGATATTTGGACATTGACTTCTGCCTGCCTGACCTTGCCTGTAGCTTTTACCCTTTTGCTGATACTTGGATGCCGACTTCTGCTTGCCTGACCTTGTCTTTTGCCTCTACCTTTTGCTGATATTTGGATGCCGACTTCTGCCTGCCTGACCTTGCTTTTGCCTTTACCTTTAAACCTATTCTTTGATAAACAAGACCTGCTTAAAGGGACATTTTACTTTTACAAGCTGCAAAAGAGAACTTTGCCTTTCTGTTTGTTATACACCTGCTTAAAGGGACATTTTACTTTTACAAGCTGCAAAAGAGAACTTTGCCTTTCTGTTTGTTATACACCTGCTTAAAAGGGACATTTACTTTTACAAGCTGCAAAAGAGAACTTTGCCTTTCTGTTTGTTATACACCTGCTTAAAAGGGACATTTACTTTTACAAGCTGCAAAAGAGAACTTTGCCTTTCTGTTTGTTATAAACCTGCTTAAAGGGACATTATACTTTTACAAGCTGCAAAAGAGAACTTTTCCTTTGTTTTACAAGCCTGCTAAAGAGGACCTTTTTCAGAAGCTTCAAGTAAGAGCATTTCCTTTTTGTTCTTTGTACTACTTAAAGGGACGTTTTATCCTTTGTGGCTTTCCTGCATTCTGGAACAATATTCATTTTTCTTATCTTCTAATCTGCTTCCTGAGTGGGTCACGTCCTGGATATTTCTCAGTGTGCTAGCGTGTGCTTTCAATTCACGCTAGCAGTTGGGTTACATCCCGGATTGATTCCAGAGCGGCTGACATTACAAACGGGCCCTAAAAATGGACCCCACTGAATTATCTATGGCCGTGGCTCACCAGGGACAGCTCTTGGGTTCTCATGCCACTCACTTGCAGTCTCTGGACACTAAACTTGATCAAATTACTGCTCTATTACAAAATTTGGTTGCTACCGCACCTCCCAATCCTAATCCCAATCCAAATCCGATTGAGGCATTACCTCCTCCGATTCCTAACAATCAGTCTCAGGTACAACTAAGTCCCAGGATTCCTCTTCCGGATAAATATGATGGGAATCCTGAAGAATGTAGAGGCTTTTTGAATCAATGCCGTCTTCATTTCCGAAATAGCCCTACTCTCTTTGCTACTGCCTCTTCTAGAATCACGTTTCTTATTTCCTTAATGAAAGGAAAAGCCTTGGCTTGGGTGTCACCTTTGCTAGAAAAGAATGATCCTATACTGTTGGATGTTGATACATTTCTATCTACATTCTCAAACGTATTCGATAAACCTGGAAGGTCATCCGCTGCTGAAGCTACTCTCCTGGATTTACGTCAAGGAAATCAACCAGTCTCTCAATATGCAATTGAGTTCCGCACCCTTGCCTCTGAAACCACTTGGAATCAGGGAGCACTCAGAGCCGCTTTCCGTAAAGGACTTTCTGAGCGTCTCAAGGATGAATTGGTGTATCGTGAACTTCCAGAGTCCTTAGAAGCCTTAATAAATCTCTGTATCAGTCTCGACGCCAGGTTTCGTGAACGCCAACAAGAAAAGGATAGAACACAGAGGACTTCCACTCGAACTCCTTTTCGTTTAGCTCCTCGTTTTTCTAATCCAGTCACTCCAGCCTCTCCTACTACTGATCAGGCTGAACCCATGGAAGTAGGAAGTATAAAATTAACTGAGACTGAACGCTTGAGAAGACGGACTCTTGGCTTATGTCTGTACTGTGGCCTTAAAGGACATTTATTAAGGGATTGTCCTACTAGGCCAGTAAAAGCCAGGGCTTAACTCTAGTCCAGGGAACTGAGTTAAGCCAAAATAGTGGTCATTCCCTATACAAGAAACTCTTTGTTCCAGTAACTCTTCTAATTGGACATAAGAAGATCTATACCCAAGCTCTAATTGATTCTGGTGCTGGAGGTGTGTTCATTGACTCTACATTTGTTTCTACTCATTCTATACCCTTACTAAAGAAGGAGTATTCCATTTCAGTCTCTACGGTCAGTGGAGATCCTTTGGGTTCTGGATACATTCAGTTTTCTACTCAACCCTTAATCCTCACCGTAGGAATACTTCATTCTGAGACAATTTGTTTCGATGTCATTTCCACTCCGCAATTTCCCATTATCTTGGGATTACCCTGGCTCCAGATTCACAATCCCATTTTTTCTTGGACTTTCGGTGAACTCACTTCCTGGGGATCTACATGCCAGACTAAATGTCTTCAAAAGATTACTAAGTTACCACTCACTATTGCTCTCACAGTTGAAACTCCGGAATCCTTACCTATGCATTACCATGACTTTGTGGATGTCTTCTCCAAAAAAGAAGCTGAACGTCTTCCTCCTCATCGCCCTTTTGATTGTCCCATTGACCTCCTTCCTGGGGCTGCCTATCCTCGAGGCAAGACATATCCACTTTCTAAACCAGAAAACATGGCTCTGGAAGAATATATAAAAGACAATCTGGCTAGAGGATTTATTCGACCCTCCTCTTCCCCTGTAGGGGCCGGTTTCTTTTTTGTGGGAAAAAAGGATGGCGGATTAAGACCCTGTATTGATTATCGTGGATTGAATCAGATTACCATCAAGAACAGTTATCCTCTGCCCCTTATTCCTGAACTTTTTACTTATCTTCAGGGAGCCACCATTTTCACCAAACTCGACCTACGCGGTGCATACAACTTGATCCGTATACGCAAAGGAGATGAGTGGAAGACTGCCTTTAACACTCGATTTGGGCATTATGAATATTTGGTCATGCCCTTCGGGCTATGCAATGCTCCGGCGGTTTTCCAGCATTTTGTAAATGAGATCTTTCGTGATTTTTTGAATATTTTTGTTATCATATACCTGCACGACATCTTAATTTTTTCTCAGAACCACCAAGATCATGTGCACCACGTCAAGAAAGTACTTCAACGTCTAAGAGAATTCCATCTGTTTGCTAAACTGGAGAAATGTTCTTTCCATCAAAAATCCATACCCTTTCTGGGTTATGTAATATCGGCATCTGGATTCGAAATGGACCCTACTAAACTTTCTGCCATTTTGGATTGGCCTAGACCTGATTCTTTGAAGGCTTTACAACGTTTCCTAGGCTTCGCCAATTATTACAGAAAGTTCATCAAGAATTTTGCTACTATTACTTCTCCTCTTACTTCTCTCACAAGAAAAGGACAAAACTGTAAAGTATGGCCGTCTGAGGCTATAGAAGCTTTTGAATCTCTCAAAGAAGCTTTTTCCTCAGCTCCTATCCTTCGTCATCCAAATCCTGAGTTTCAATTTATTCTGGAGGTGGATGCTTCCTCTGTTGCTGCTGGAGCTGTTCTGTCTCAACGAATACCAGAGACTGGAAGGATTCATCCTGTTGCTTTTTTCTCTAAAAAATTCACTCCTTCCGAATTTAACTATGACGTAGGGAATAAAGAGTTGCTTGCCATCAAGATGGCATTGGATGAATGGAGACATTGGCTGGAAGGTACTTCTTTGCCATTTACTATACTTACTGATCATAAGAACCTTCTGTATCTCCAAACAGCCAAACGACTAAATTCCAGGCAAGCACGCTGGTCATTATTCTTCTCTCGGTTTCACTATAATTTGTCTTACATACCTGGTTCAAAAAATATTAAAGCAGACGCACTTTCCAGACAATTTCAAGATACCCCAGTTCCTGAGTCTGGTACCATTCTCCAACCTCATGAAGTCATTGCCCAGTTAACAACTTCTTGGTTACAAGAATTACAGTCCGCTCAAGAGCATCTTCCTTTGTCCTGTAAACCTCCCGATGGTTTACTCTTTGTTCCTGAACGCCTTCGTTCCAAGATTTTATTTTGGGCTCATGATAGTCCCCTTTCTGGACATCCTGGCATCAGTATTACTACTCGAAACCTCAAACAACATGTCTGGTGGCCTACACTCTCTCAAGATGTGAAGGATTACGTCTCAGTATGCACACAATGTGCCATGAACAAAACTCCACGCCAACTTCCTTCAGGATTACTCCAACCATTGCCTATACCCCACCAGCCTTGGACTCATGTATCCATGGACTTTATTACCGATCTTCCCTTGTCCACTGGGAACAATACTATCTGGGTGGTGGTCGACAGGTTCACTAAGACGGCTCATTTTGTACCCTTGCCAGGATTACCATCTGCCAAAAGACTCTCTGAACTTTTTATTCTACATATTGTAAGAATCCATGGATTTCCTCTAGATATTGTTTCAGATAGAGGGGTACAATTCGTTTCTCGATTTTGGAGGTTACTTTGTAAACATTTTGGTACTACTATATCTCTCTCTACTTCTCACCACCCACAATCAAATGGTCAGACTGAAAGAGTAAACCAGTGTCTTGAAACATATCTTAGACATTATGTGGATCATTATCACTCTAACTGGACTTCTTACCTTCCTTTGGCTGAATTGGCCCATAATGCCCGGTACAATTCCTCCCTTCAGACTTCTCCTTTTCATGCAGCTTACGGATATCAGCCTAGGACATTCCCTTTGCATACTTCCTCCACAGTGAATCCTGCTTCTGATCTTACAGCCCGAAGATTAACTCGACATTGGCAGAAGATACATCGTATTCTTTCTGTAACTTCTAGACGTTACAAGTTCTTTTCGGATCTTCGACGGAAGAAGGCTCCCAAATATCGCCCTGGTGATAAAGTTTGGATTTCCTCTCGATTTCTTCGCCTGAAACAACCTTCTAACAAATTGGGACCACGATATGTGGGTCCTTTCCGAATACTGGGTCAGGTATGTTCCACTGCTTATCGGGTAGCTTTACCCAAGTCTCTCAAAGTCCATCCGGTATTCCATGTTTCTCTTTTAAAACCTGTGATGATTAACAGGTATTCTAAGCCTTTTTCTAAACCTCCACCGTTATTGGTGCATGGACATCCTGAGTTTGAGATCAGCCATATTCTAGATTCCAAATTGCGGGGCAAGAAATTGTATTATCTCATTCATTGGAAGGGTTATCCTGTCACGGAACGTTCTTGGGAACCTGCTCATCAAGTAAATGCTCCTATATTGGTCAAGACCTTCCACAAGACTCATCCTGATAGACCTGGTCCTGTCCCCCGGAGGGGTCCTTGAGGAGGGGGTGCTGTCATGAACGCTTCCGTTCATCGCCGTGTCGCCGCGGCTCCCGGAACTTCTCTGTGTCTCTGACGTCATGTTGCTTAGCAACATGACGCTTCCTCTCACACCCTCTGATGACGGTTACGCTCCTGCCCTTTAAATCTCGGCGGGAGATCTGAATCTGGGCCCGTTTGTTTGTTTCCCTGGATTGTGAGTACCATATCAGTTTTGTTCTTCTGTGTACCGACTTCTGCCTGCCTGACCAAGCCTCTTGCCTAATCCCTTCTTGCTGATATTTGGACATTGACTTCTGCCTGCCTGACCTTGCCTGTAGCTTTTACCCTTTTGCTGATACTTGGATGCCGACTTCTGCTTGCCTGACCTTGTCTTTTGCCTCTACCTTTTGCTGATATTTGGATGCCGACTTCTGCCTGCCTGACCTTGCTTTTGCCTTTACCTTTAAACCTATTCTTTGATAAACAAGACCTGCTTAAAGGGACATTTTACTTTTACAAGCTGCAAAAGAGAACTTTGCCTTTCTGTTTGTTATACACCTGCTTAAAGGGACATTTTACTTTTACAAGCTGCAAAAGAGAACTTTGCCTTTCTGTTTGTTATACACCTGCTTAAAAGGGACATTTACTTTTACAAGCTGCAAAAGAGAACTTTGCCTTTCTGTTTGTTATACACCTGCTTAAAAGGGACATTTACTTTTACAAGCTGCAAAAGAGAACTTTGCCTTTCTGTTTGTTATAAACCTGCTTAAAGGGACATTATACTTTTACAAGCTGCAAAAGAGAACTTTTCCTTTGTTTTACAAGCCTGCTAAAGAGGACCTTTTTCAGAAGCTTCAAGTAAGAGCATTTCCTTTTTGTTCTTTGTACTACTTAAAGGGACGTTTTATCCTTTGTGGCTTTCCTGCATTCTGGAACAATATTCATTTTTCTTATCTTCTAATCTGCTTCCTGAGTGGGTCACGTCCTGGATATTTCTCAGTGTGCTAGCGTGTGCTTTCAATTCACGCTAGCAGTTGGGTTACATCCCGGATTGATTCCAGAGCGGCTGACAATAGCATTGTTGTTCCTTCCAAAAAAGCGACAAATAGAATATTTTCTAATGACATATTTGAATTAGACGAAATTCCGAATGGTATATTATGTTTAAATCCTGATTTTAAAAGGACACTAAAGCCATAATTTATCTTTCATGATTCAGACAGCAAATACAATTTTAAACAACATCCCAATGTATTTCTATGATCTAAATAGCTTCATTGTTTATATATCCTTTGTTGAAGAAATAGTAATGCACATGGGTGAGCCAATCACCCAAGACATCTATGTGCAGCCACCAATCATCATCTACTGAGCCTATCTAGATATACTGTTCATTAAAGAATATGAAGAGAATAAATCAAATGATATAAGTAAATGAGAAAACTGTTTAAAATTGCATACTCTTTCTGAAACATGAAATATAAAAATGGTGTTTTATATCCCTTTAAATATGTGTTAATTCTTGAAAATGATTTCCTATTTGTGATGATACAAGTGTTCATGATTTATACTTGATGTAATGTAATTTCCTAAATGATTTTGAACTTGTACTGATGTTCACACATGTAAAACACAACTACAGTGCCAAATAGTATATTTCGTGATCTATTTCTCATTGTGGAATCTACGCAAGAATTAATGAATCAGCGCAAACCGTAGACCACCATTATTACGAGTTTAAAAAGAGAAAATGATTTTGTGTGTTAAGGAAAGAGGCCGATCACGTGCACGAGCACGTATTCCCTATAGAAGTCAATGGAGGAGAGAAATAGAAAAAAAATACGACACACAAAATGAGTGATGTCATGTCATTCTGTGACGTCATGTCATGAAATTGTGATAATTTCACATTTAAAAAATGTTTTGTGCACGTAATCTGCTGTATATAGTTTGTATGTAGATAATTATGTATGTATGTGATGATATTTGTACGGAGATGTAGCTAAATGAGTTTATGTTCATGTATGTCTATGTGAGTCAATGTAAAATGGCTTTGTGTGCATTTTTTTCTAATACCCGAGATCTCGTATCTTTGATCCGTTATAATTTTTTTTTTAAATATTTTATTAAAAATTAATTTATTGTAAAGTGTTTGTATGAGTGTAAGTATACTTTGTATAATATTTTTGAAGTGATTAGTGAAGGTTTTTGGTTGCAATATATTAATAACTACGGGTCTTGGAAAGCATTATCCATTTGTGCGTAAATGGGGATTTTTGTTGTACTATGCAGGTTTTGTCAAACTTGTAATGGCTGCGTTATGGAAATTGATGCGTTATGAGCCATAGTGCTACATTTGAGTCATAACGCACAACTTGTAATCTAGCTGCAATTTTTTTGACCAGAACAGCCACTTGTAAGTGAAGTCGCTCATTGTCTCTCTCCCACCTAGCTCTGTGGAATGGGTGTATTTGGTTGGTATGGATACTTGGGAAGTGGGTATTACAGGCCTTTTTTGCACAAACCAATTTTTTTGACTGGAACAGCCACTTGTAAGGCAAAAAGCTACAAGTGTGTATACACTGTGCTATAAAGAGTTCCAAAAACAGTCTCTGTCCTTTTTCCACTTCCTCGTCAGTGCAGCTTCACTGGACTGGGTTGCACCATCCACCAATCCACAAGAGGGCATACCTCCCAAGATTTGTGGGTATCAGGGACTCATGTCAGCAGGCATGGGATCATGTGTGGATAGTGGGTATGATTGTGGGTGTATCTGTACAGTTTATGTAAATATCTATGTGCTATGTGGGTTGAGCTATTGGAAATTCTGCAAATAGGGACATATAACTGTCTCAGAGGGACTGTGGGACAGAGCTCGGAATCAGGAACTGTCCTTCTCAAATAGGGACAGTTGGGAGATCTGAGAGGGTGTCTGAAACAAATTTAAAGAAAGGGGTGGGAAGCGCCCCAGACAGAAAAGAGGAAGACAAAGTGGCAAAATATAGTGCAGTATGTTAGGCATTTAGCAATGATAGAAGAGAGAGCACATCAAATAGGTACTCACATTTATCAACCTCAAAAACTATGCAGTATTTGTCACGCACTTGGGTGGGGTATAATACCTACTGTATATCCAGAAGCGATAATCACTCAAAATTATGTTGCTTTTCTCAATACATGTAAAACAACTCCAAGTTCATATCAAACAATCACAGCTACAAAGTATCGAAAAACATAATTTATGTAAGAACTTACCTGATAAATTCATTTCTTTCATATTGGCAAGAGTCCATGAGCTAGTGACATATAGGATATACAATCCTACCAGGAGGGGCAAAGTTTCCCAAACCTCAAAATGCCTATAAATACACCCCTCACCACACCCACAATTCAGTTTAACGAATAGCCAAGCAGTGGGGTGATAAAGAAAGGAGTAGAAAGCATCAACAAAGGAAATTTGGAAATAATTGTGCTTTATACAAAAAATCATAACCACCATAAAAAGGGTGGGCCTCATGGACTCCAATATGAAAGAAATGAATTTATCAGGTAAGTTATTAAATAAATTATATTTTCTTTCATGTAATTGGCAAGAGTCCATGAGCTAGTGCCATATGGGATATCAATACCCAAGATGTGGAGTCTTCCACTCAAGAGTCACTAGAGAGGGAGGGAATAAAATAAAAACAGCCATATTCCGCTGAAAAAATAATCCACAACCCAAAAAATAAGTTATTTTCACTTTTGAAAGAAAAAAACTTAAAAAAGCAGAAGAATCAAACTGAAACAGCTGCCTGAAGAACTTTTCTACCAAAAACTGCTTCCGAAGAAGCAAATACATCAAAATGGTAGAATTTAGTAAATGTATGCAAAGAGGACCACGTTGCTGCTTTGCAAATCTGATCAACTGAAGCTTCATTCTTAAAAGCCCACGAAGTGGAGACTGATCTAGTAGAATGAGCTGTAATTCTCTGAGGTGGGGTTTGACCCGACTCCAAATAAGCTTGATGAATCAAAAGTTTCAACCAAGAAGCCAAGGAAATAGCAGAAGCTTTCTGACCTTTCCTAGGACCAGAAAATAAATCAAACTGGAAGTCTTCCTGAAATTTTTAGTAGCTTCCACATAATATTTCAAAGCTCTTACCACATCCAAAGAATGTAAGGATCTCTCCAAAGAATTCTTAGGATTAGGACACAAGGAAGGAACAACAATTTCTCTATTAATGTTGTTAGAATTCACAACCTTAGGTAAAAATTGAAAAGAAGTCCGCAAAACTGCCTTATCCTGATGAAAAATCAGAAAAGGAGACTCACAAGAAAGAGCAGATAGCTCAGAAACTCTTCTAGCAGAAGAAATAGCCAAAAGGAACAACACTTTCCAGGAAAGTAGTTTAATGTCCAAAGAATGCATAGGCTCAAATGGAGGAGCCTGTAAAGCCTTCAGAACCAAATTAAGACTCCAAGGAGGAGAAATTGATTTAATGACAGGCTTAATACGAACTAAAGCCTGTACAAAACAGTGAATATCAGGAAGAATAGCAATCTTTCTGTGAAATAAAACAGAAAGAGCGGAGATTTGTCCTTTCAAGGAACTTGCAGACAAACCCTTATCCAAACCATCCTGAAGAAACTGTAAAATTCTAGGAATTCTAAAAGAATGCCAGGAGAATTTATGAGAAGAACACCATGAAATGTAAGTCTTCCAAACTCTATAATAAATCTTTCTAGAAACAGATTTACGAGCTTGTAACATAGTATTAATCACTGAGTCAGAGAAACCTCTATGACTTAGAATTAAGCGTTCAATTTCCATACCTTCAAACTTAATGATTTGAGATCCTGATGGAAAAACGGACCTTGAGATAGTAGGTCCGGCCGTAACGGAAGTGGCCAAGGCGGGCAACTGGACATCCGAACCAGATCCGCATACCAAAACCTGTGTGGCCATGCTGGAGCAACCAGCAACACAAAAGACTGTTCCATGATGATTTTGGAGATCACTCTTTGAAGGAGAACTAGAGGCGGAAAGATGTAAGCAGGTTGATAACACCAAGGAAGTGTCAGCACATACACTGCTTCCGCCTGAAAATCCCTGGACAGGTATCTGGGAAGTTTCTTGTTTAGATGAGAGGCCATGAGATCTATCTCTGGAAGCCCCCACATCTGAACAATCTGAGAAAACACATCTGGAAGGAGAGACCACTCCCCTGGATGTAAAGTCTGGCAGCTGAGATAATCTGCCTCCCAATTGTCTACGCCTGGGATATGCACCGCAGAGATTAGACAGGAGCTGGATTCCGCCCAGGCAAGTATCCAAGATACTTCTTTCATAGCTTGGGGACTGTGAGTCCCACCCTGATGATTGACATAAGCCACAGTTGTGATATTGTCTGTCTGAAAACAAATGAATGGTTCTCTCTTTAGTAGAGGCCAGAACTGAAGAGCCCTGAGAATTGCACGGAGTTTAAAATATTTATTGGTAATCTCGCCTCTTGAGATTTCCAAACCCATTGTGCTGTCAGAGATCCCCAAACAGCTCCCCAACCTGAAAGACTCGCATCTGTTGTGATCACAGTCCAGGTTGGGCGAACAAAAGAAGCCCCTTGAACCAAACGATGGTGATCTATCCACCATGTCAGAGAGTGTCGTACATTGGGATTCAAGGATATTAATTGTGATATCTTTGTATAATCCCTGCACCATTGATTCAGCATACAAAGCTGTAGAGGTCTCATGTGAAAACGAGCAAAGGGGATTGCGTCCGATGCTGCAGTCATGAGACCTCAAACTTCCATTCACATAGCCACTGAAACGAATGACTGAGACTGAAGGTGCCAGCAGGCTGCAACCAATTTTAAACGTCTCTTGTCTGTTACAGACAGAGTCATGGACACTGAATCTATCTGGAAGCCTAAAAAGGTGACCCTTGTCTGAGGAATCAAGAAACTTTTTGGTAAATTGATCCTCCAACCATGTTTCCGAAGAAACAACACTAGTTGATTCGTGTGCGATTCTGCAGTATGTAAAGACTGAGCTAGTACCAAGATATCGTCCAAATAAGGAAACACTGCAATACCCTGTTCTCTGATTACAGATAGTAGGGCACCCAGAACCTTTGAAAAGATTCTTGGAGCTGTTGCTAGGCCAAATGGAAGAGCAACAAATTGGTAGTGCTTGTCTAGAAAAGAGAATCTCAGAAACTGAAAGTGTTCTGGATGAATCGGAATATGAAGGTATGCATCCTGCAAGTCTATTGTGGACAGATAATGTCCTTGCTGAACAAAAGGCAGATTAGTCCTTATAGTCACCATCTTGAAAGTTGGTACTCTTACATAACGATTCAAAATTTTCAGATCCAGAACTGGTCTGAACAAATTTTCTTTCTTTGGTACAATGAATAGATTTGAATAAAACCCCAAACCTTGTTCCTGAAGAGGAACTGGCATGATTACCCCTGAAGACTCCAGGTCTGAAACACACTTCAGAAAAGCCTGAGCTTTTACTGGATTTACAGGGATGCGTGAGAGAAAAAATCTTCTCACAGGAGGTCTTACTTTGAATCCTATTTGATACCCTTGAGAGACAATGCTCTGAATCCAATGATTTTGGACAGATTTTATCCAACAATCCTTGAAAAACCTTAATCTGCCCCCTACCAGCTGAGCTGGAATGAGGGCCGCACCTTCATGCGGACTTAGGGGCAGACTTTGGTTTCCTAAATGGCTTGGATTTATTCCAATTTGAGGAAGGCTTCCAACTGGAAGCAGATTCCTTGGGAGGAGGATTGAGTTTTTGTTCCTTATTCTGACGAAAGGAACGAAAACGGTGAGAAGCCTTAGATTTACCCTTAGGTTTTTTATCCTGAGGCAAAAAAACTCCTTTTCCTCCAGTGATAGTTGAAATAATAGAATCCAATTGAGAACCAAATAAATTATTACCTTGGAAAGAAAGAGATAGTAATCTAGATTTAGATGTCATATCAGCATTCCAAGATTTAAGCCACAAAGCTCTTCTAGCTAATACAGCTAAAGACATGGATCTAACATCAATTTTGATAATATCAAAAATTGCATCAGTAAGCGAACAATGCTAGATATGTCAGAATCCAATTCATGTTGCGCTAAATTTCCCAACCAGAAAGTTTATGTAGCCGCAACATCACCCAAAGAAATAGCAGGTCTGAGAAGATGACCTGAATATAAATAGGCCTTCCTTAGATAAGATTCAAGTTTCCTATCTAAAGGATCCCTAAAGGAAGTGCTATTGTTTAGCAAGAGTAGAAATAGCCCCATCAACTTTGGGGACCTTTTCCCAAAACTCTATAGATTTTGCTGGTGAAGGATACAATCTCTTAAACCTTGAAGACGGAATAAAGGAAGTACCTGGCTTATTCCATTCCCTAGAAATCATATCAGAAATAGCCTCGGGAATGGGGAAAACACCTGGGGAAACCACAGGAGGTTTAAAAACAGCATTTAAACGTTTATTAGACTGAACGTCAATAGGACTGGTTACCTCAATATCCAAAGTAATTAACACTTCTTTTAATAAAGAACGCATATACTCTATTTTAAATAAATAAGTAGATTTGTCAGTGTCAATATCTGAGGAAGGATCTTCTGTTTCAGATAGATCCTCATCAGAAGAGGATGAATTATTATGTTGTTGGTCATTTGAAATTTCATCAGCTAAATGAGAAGTTTTAAAAGACCTTTTACGTTTATTAGAAGGTGGAAATGCAGACAAAGCCTTCATAATAGAATCAGAAACAAATTCTTTAAAATTTACAGGTATATCATGCACATTAGAAGTTGAAGGAACTGCAACTGGCAATGTACTCTTACTGATAGAAACACTATCTGCATGTAAAAGTTTATCATGACAACTATTACAAATGACAATCGGTGGAATAATTTCTACAATTTTACAACAAATGCACTTAGCTTTGGTAGAGCCGATGTCAGGCAGCAATGTTCCAGCAGAAACTTCAGAGGCAGGATCAGATTGGGACATCTTGCTCAATGTAAGAGAAAAAACAACATATAAAGCAAAATTATCTATTTCCTTAAATGACAGTTTCAGGAATGGGAATAAATGCAAAAGCATAGGCCTCTTGATAGAAAAGAAAGCAGGAGGCAAACAACAATGGGGTATTGAAATAATGAAGAAAAATTGGTGCCAAGTATGACGCACAACGTAACGTAAACTTTTTTGGCGCCAAAAAGGACTGGAAATGACACACTTGCGTCACTAATGACGCCGCCGTGTGAAAGGTCTCGGCGTCATGTATGACGCTGTAAATGATGAAGTTGCGTCAAAAACGTATTTTTCCGCGCCAAAAAAGTTTGCGCCAAAAATGGAGCAATAAAGTCTACCATTTGACGCACCCGCGGGCCTAATACCCGCAAATGCAAAAAGTAGTCAAATTGAAAAAGACTAAGGCCTAGATTTGGAGATCGGCGGTAAAAGGGCTGTTAACGCTCCGCGGGCTTTTTTCTGGCCGCACCATAAAATTAACTCTGGTATCGAGAGTTCAAACAAATGCTGCGTTAGGCTCCAAAAAAGGAGCGTAGAGAATTTTTACCGCAAATGCAACTCTCGATACCAGAGTTGCTTACGGACGCGGCCGGCCTCAAAAACGTGCTCGTGCACGATTCTCCCATAGGAAACAATGGGACTGTTTGAGCTGAAAAAAAACCTAACACCTGCAAAAAAGCAGCGTTCAGCTCCTAACGCAGCCCCATTGTTTCCTATAGGGAAACACTTCCTACGTCTGCACCTAACACCCTAACATGTACCCCGAGTCTAAACACCCCTACCCTTACACTTATTAACCCCTAATCTGCCGCCCCCGCTATCGCTGACCCCTGCATATTTTTTTTAACCCCTAATCTGCCACTCCGTAAACCGCCGCAACCTACGTTCTCCCTATGTACCCCTAATCTGCTACCCCTAACACCGCCGACCCCTATATTATATTTATTAACCCCTAACCTGCCCCCCACAACGTCGCCGACACCTGCCTACACTTATTAACCCCTAATCTGCCGAGCGGACCTGAGCGCTACTATAATAAAGTTATTAACCCCTAATCCGCCTCACTAACCCTATCATAAATAGTATTAACCCCTAATCTGCCCTCCCTAACATCGCCGACACCTACCTTCAATTATTAACCCCTAATCTTCCGATCGGAGCTCACCGCTATTCTAATAAATGGATTAACCCCTAAAGCTAAGTCTAACCCTAACACTAACACCCCCCTAAGTTAAATATAATATTTATCTAACGAAATAAATTAACTCTTATTAAATAACTTATTCCTATTTAAAGCTAAATACTTACCTGTAAAATAAATCCTAATATAGCTACAATATAAATTATAATTATATTATAGCTATTTTAGGATTAATATTTATTTTACAGGCAACTTTGTAATTATTTTAACCAGGTACAATAGCTATTAAATAGTTAAGACCTATTTAATAGTTACCTAGTTAAAATAATAACAAATTTACCTGTAAAATAAATCCTAACCTAAGATATAATTAAACCTAACACTACCCTATCAATAAAATAATTAAATAAACTACCTACAATTACCTACAATTAACCTAACACTACACTATCAATAAATTAATTAAACACAATTCCTACAAATAAATACAATTAAATAAACTAGCTAAAGTACAAAAAATAAAAAAGAACTAAGTTACAGAAAATAAAAAAATATTTACAAACATAAGAAAAATATTACAACAATTTTAAACTAATTACACCTACTCTAAGCCCCCTAATAAAATAACAAAGCCCCCCAAAATAAAAAATTCCCTACCCTATTCTAAATTAAAAAAGTTACAAGCTCTTTTACCTTACCAGCCCTGAACAGGGC
This sequence comes from Bombina bombina, assembly GCF_027579735.1. NCBI lineage: Eukaryota > Metazoa > Chordata > Amphibia > Anura > Bombinatoridae > Bombina > Bombina bombina. The sequence continues at coordinate 700,088,257 of NC_069503.1, forward strand.
CCTTTGCGGGGCATGCCCCAAGAATTTCAGCTCTTTTGCCTGTAAAAAAAAACATACAATACCCCCCCCCCCAACATTACAACCCACCACCCACATACCCCTAATCTAACCCAAACCCCCCTTAAATAAACCTAACACTAAGCCCCTGAAGATCTTCCTACCTTGTCTTCACCATCCAGGTATCACCGATCCGTCCTGGCTCCAAGATCTTCATCCAACCCAAGCGGGGGTTGGCGATCCATAATCCGGTCCAGAAGAGGCTCCAAAGTCTTCCTCCTATCCGGCAAGAAGAGGACATCCGGACCGGCAAACATCTTCTCCAAGCGGCATCTTCGATCTTCTTCCATCCGGAGCGAAGCGGCAGGATCCTGAAGACATCCAGCGCGGAACATCCATCCGGACCGACGACTGAACGACGAATGACTGTTCCTTTAAGGGACGTCATCCAAGATGGCGTCCCTCGAATTCCGATTGGCTGATAGGATTCTATCAGCCAATCGGAATTAAGGTAGGAATTTTCTGATTGGCTGATGGAATCAGCCAATCAGAATCAAGTTCAATCCGATTGGCTGATCCAATCAGCCAATCAGATTGAGCTCGCATTCTATTGGCTGTTCCGATCAGCCAATAGAATGCGAGCTCAATCTGATTGGCTGATTGGATCGGCCAATCGGATTGAACTAGATTCTGATTGGCTGATTCCATCAGCCAATCAGAAAATTCCTACCTTAATTCCGATTGGCTGATAGAATCCTATCAGCCAATCGGAATTCGAGGGACGCCATCTTGGATGACGTCCCTTAAAGGAACAGTCATTCGTCGTTCAGTCGTCGGTCCGGATGGATGTTCCGCGCTGGATGTCTTCAGGATCCTGCCGCTTCGCTCCGGATGGAAGAAGATCGAAGATGCCGCTTGGAGAAGATGTTTGCCGGTCCGGATGTCCTCTTCTTGCCGGATAGGAGGAAGACTTTGGAGCCTCTTCTGGACCGGATTATGGATCGCCAACCCCCGCTTGGGTTGGATGAAGATCTTGGAGCCAGGACGGATCGGTGATACCTGGATGGTGAAGACAAGGTAGGAAGATCTTCAGGGGCTTAGTGTTAGGTTTATTTAAGGGGGGTTTGGGTTAGATTAGGGGTATGTGGGTGGTGGGTTGTAATGTTGGGGGGGGGGGGTATTGTATGTTTTTTTTTACAGGCAAAAGAGCTGAAATTCTTGGGGCATGCCCCGCAAAGGGCCCTGTTCAGGGCTGGTAAGGTAAAAGAGCTTGTAACTTTTTTAATTTAGAATAGGGTAGGGAATTTTTTATTTTGGGGGGCTTTGTTATTTTATTAGGGGGCTTAGAGTAGGTGTAATTAGTTTAAAATTGTTGTAATATTTTTCTTATGTTTGTAAATATTTTTTTATTTTCTGTAACTTAGTTCTTTTTTATTTTTTGTACTTTAGCTAGTTTATTTAATTGTATTTATTTGTAGGAATTGTGTTTAATTAATTTATTGATAGTGTAGTGTTAGGTTAATTGTAGGTAATTGTAGGTAGTTTATTTAATTATTTTATTGATAGGGTAGTGTTAGGTTTAATTATATCTTAGGTTAGGATTTATTTTACAGGTAAATTTGTTATTATTTTAACTAGGTAACTATTAAATAGTTCTTAACTATTTAATAGTTATTGTACCTGGTTAAAATAATTACAAAGTTGCCTGTAAAATAAATATTAATCCTAAAATAGCTATAATATAATTATAATTTATATTGTAGCTATATTTGGATTTATTTTACAGGTAAGTATTTAGCTTTAAATAGGAATAATTTATTTAATAAGAGTTAATTTATTTCGTTAGATGTAAATTATATTTAACTTAGGGGGGTGTTAGTGTTAGGGTTAGACTTAGCTTTAGGGGTTAATACATTTATTAGAATAGCGGTGAGGTCCGCTCGGCAGATTAGGGGTTAATAATTGAAGTTAGCTGTCGGCGATGTTAGGGAGGGCAGATTAGGGGTTAATACTATTTATGATAGGGTTAGTGAGGCGGATTAGGGGTTAATAAGTGTAGGCAGGTGGAGGCGACGTTGAGGGGGACAGATTAGGGGTTAATAAATATAATATAGGGGTCGGCGGTGTTAGGGGTAGCAGATTAGGGGTACATAGGGATAACGTAGGTGGCGGCGCTTTGCGGTCGGAAGATTAGGGGTTAATTATTTTAAGTAGCTGGCGGCGACGTTGTGGGGGGCAGGTTAGGGGTTAATAAATATAATACAGGGGTCGGCGGGGTTAGGGGCAGCAGATTAGGGGTACATAAGTATAACGTAGGTGGCGGTCGGCAGATTAGGGGTTAAAAATTTTAATCGAGTGGCGGCGATGTGGGGGGAGCTCGGTTTAGGGGTACATAGGTAGTTTATGGGTGTTAGTGTACTTTAGGGTACAGTAGTTAAGAGCTTTATGAACCGGCGTTAGCCAGAAAGCTCTTAACTCCTGCTATTTTCAGGCGGCTGGAATCTTGTCGTTAGAGCTCTAACGCTCACTTCAGAAACGACTCTAAATACCAGCGTTAGAAAGATCCCATTGAAAAGATAGGATACGCAAATGGCGTAGGGGGATCTGCGGTATGGAAAAGTCGCGGCTGAAAAGTGAGCGTTAGACCCTTTAATCACTGACTCCAAATACCAGCGGGCGGCCAAAACCAGCGTTAGTAGCCTCTAACGCTGGTTTTGACGGCTACCGCCGAACTCCAAATCTAGGCCTAAATTTCCGAAAGTGTTTATATTCCCAAATATGAAACTGACAGTCTGCAGAAGGAAATACATGAACCTGACTCATGGCAAATATAAGTACAATACATATATTTAGAACTTTATATAATTGCTTAAAGTGCCAAACCATAGCTGAGAGTGTCTTAAGTAAATGAAAAAATACTTACCAAAAGACACCCATCCACATATAGCAGATAGCCAAACCAGTACTAAAACAGTTCTTAGTAGAGGTAATGGTAAATTTGAGAATATATCGTCGATCTGAAAAGGGAGGTAGGAGATGAATCTCTACGACCGATAACAGAGAACCCATGAAAAAGACCCCCGTTAGAGAAATCATCGTATTCAATAGGTGATACTCCCTTCACGTCCCTCTGACATTCGCTGTACTCTGAGAGGAATCGGGCTTCAACAATGCTGAGAAGCGCATATCAACGTAGAAATCTTAGCACAAACTTACTTCACCACCTCCATAGGAGGCAAAGTTTGTAAAACTGAATTGTGGGTATGGTGAGGGGTGTATTTATAGGCATTTTGAGGTTTGGGAAACTTTGCCCCTCCTGGTAGGATTGTATATCCCATATATCACTAGCTCATGGACTCTTGCCAATTACATGAAAGAAATCCTGGCTACAGAGAGTTTGTTCCATGTAAAAAAAACTTTATTGCAAAATTACAAGTATCCCCATATAAGAAGGCTCACAGTAGTTCATGTGAGCAAAATGCAAGGAAAACCTTTTTTTTAACAAGATTTTCATCTTTACATGAGGTAGGTAACAATAATGCCTCCTATAATCAATCCTCTGTGTCTTTCACCACAAACGTTCACACGAAGTGGAACTGGAAGGCTTAGGGGGTTTCCTTTTCCTTGTGGAACTTTTTTCTTTGCTGCAGCTTGTATGGACTGTGTATAGCAATGCCACATGAGTCAGGGGGCGGAGCCTGACACATTTCACAACTCTATTGGCTGTTTCATCTGATCCTTTCTTGACGTATGTGTATATATATGTTTATATGTGTAAATATGTATGTATATACATATGTACACATAGAAACACATAAATAAACATGTAAATACACATATATACAGATAAATATACACTTTGGAGCCCTTTCCACTCAAATACTTTTAAACATGAAAAACATTAAACATGAGAAATAGTATATATATAATATATTTTCTATTAATCGCCTCTGCCGGCACCCTGCAGTTCCTAACATTTAAATATATATATATATATATATATATATATATATATATATATATATATATATATATATATATATATATATATATATATATATATATATATATATATATATATATAAAGTTCATCCAGGGATACAGGCACTCAGTGGTCTTTTATAAAAAAATTAATTGAGGAGTTTTATGATATTTGTTGTATATGTACTTTTTTGACATTTGAAAAAGGTGCAGGAATGCACCGAAACGTCATGTCTTTTTAAATGGATTTAATAAATTAATTTTCCAGTCAAACACCTTATCATATACCCATATATCATATACTGTACCTTTTAACCTTTATAATATTAATATTTATATGAAATATATTTATCAGAAAGTGTATATATGAGTGTAATGGTTTATTTTAATGTATTTAAGTTGCAAATTTTTTTAACCCTTACGCTTTAAGCTAGGTCTTCAGGTGCGCTAATCTGTTGAGCATACATTTCTTTTGGGGTTGAGTGCAACCGTTTACGTTCAACTTGTAATATGCCCACTAGTTACCACAGTCATGAAATCGCTTATATGCAATTCTGCGCTAACAATAATACGCCACTTGTAATCTAGTCCATTGCCTCAAAACCATATTTTGACCCTTTTTCAGATTCATTGACTGTATATATTTTGCTTAGATTAAGGTGTGCAACGACTTTTATGAAACTCCCTTTGCATATCCAATACAGATTTTTCTTTTTCCTACATATTCATAGTTTGTTTGGTTTTCTGATAGATTGGAATACAAAATAACAGAAACCAACATCACTCAATCTGAATAAGGAGTTTCTGCACAGTACACTTGAATGGATGGTAATGAAGGCTCTAGATAGGATATCCTGTTTTAAAGTATTGCGATTACTGAAAATCACGCTTACAAAGTATAACTTGCTAACACTCTTTGAAATCTGCAACTTCTGAAAGCAATTGCAATAAGTGACAAAAAGCTTTTAAAAATACAGGAAGAGATACTATAAACTCATAATGTACCAAGGCAACAGTAATTATAATAGAAATGCTATCTGATAGCATTCTGTAATGTTAATTCAATTATCAGATCGGAGGAGTTATTCATTTTAATAAATTGCATTCTCCCTGTCTACATTAATAATAAAGAACTGGTCAATAACAAGATATTTCCTCATGTAACAGTCATGTTAAATATCAACATTCGTTAAATAAATGCTGATTTTTTTATTATATATTTATGGACTATGAGCCTTGATTATAATGAGCTTTTGCTACTGAGTGCTTTTTGTTTTATCAAAGCAGTTTAGCTTACTCCCAATTTACACATGGTAATCCGGAAGCATCAATTATTTATAAGGATGTCTGCTAGACGTTTTTATGTTAGCACTTTCACTGCTGTCAGGCATGTCAAAAGCCTAAGTGATCACTATGGTTCTGAAGGGGTCTTAGGCAATAAAACCAAGGAAGATATTTGTCTACAGAGCTATGATTACAAATTACTATTGTGTGTGACCTTATTTCATATTTTTCACTATAGACTAATTGTCTGAAAGCTATATTCATAATACTTAATAAGAAAACCGTCACATATAACATGCGGTTCACTGCATTCAAGATGAAAAAAAAAGATTAGGCGCTATATTGGTACAGGATGCCAAAAGTAATTAATACCCTTTAAATTTTCTGTACAAATCAATTGCAATTGCAGTAGGCCTGTTGAAGTAATGCAGTCTAATATTCCCTAGGTGTGAAACCTTCAACATATTCTGACCAAACCTGATTAAGTTCTCATTACCGTTCTCAGGGTGTCCAATAAGCAATCACTATTTCTACCACTGTCTCCATGTTAATTATTTAAACTGTATCCGATTCAGCTTCAAAAATCAAAAGTCTGCATCTTGCTAATAGCCTGAAAGTATGTCGTTTGCAAGCAAGACCGATTACACATTATGTACAGAAAACCATTTAAAAATCAAATATTCTTAATGTACTGACATTTAGGCTATTTTACTAATTATTGTATGACATTAATACCACTGTACAAGCCAGTACCAATTTGAAAATGAGAGATTCAATTACATGAAATAATTTCAAAATAATTTCAGCGAGCTTGCTGAACACTGTTTATTCATACTCATTACAGACCACACTGAAACATATTTTTGCATCATGTAAACTTTATGTTAAGTTTATCCCCAATTGAGGTGAATATTAAGATCAAATATTTTACTTGAAGATTGTGTGTTATCTCTTGGATGTTAAAAAAGGCCTTAATAGGGAATAAGAAATACAAATAATAATTGTATGATGTGTTTTTTTACTATAACAGCAACGCCTTGACTAAATTAATTTTGCTCTCTTTCAAATGGAATCTCTTGGCTTTTTGCATTGGCATCTGTAAGGATGCACAAGAGGGACAAAAAGCATTCCCCTGGAATTCGGGTTCTTATATATATGTACAAGCAACTCACTCCTGGTGCACAGTAATATGATTATTTTCTGGGTATTTTATTTCCCCCCTCCCCTACTCCAAAACAAAATGGTGTCAGTGGCTGTTGTCATTGCTTTATTCCAAAGTTAGCATTTTAGACATGCTCAGGTCACAAAAGGCTTACAATAAAAAATGTTCCTTAAAAATGCTGGAATCAAATTTTAAAGTATGAAATGTGCTCACAAGTAAAATATAATTTGAATCTTCATTTCACATTGCAAAATTTAAATTACATATTTACTCAAAATTATTTTACATTTTAAATTAACATAATTCATTTAATTGATTTGTGATTGTGCAATAACAAAAATGCATTTAAACACAAACCTCATTATCACTACTGAGTCAATTTGCTGTCATCATTTATATCACTAATAAAAGCAAAGGTGTAGGCACATTGTGACAGAATACTTATAATCAAATTATAGTTCTCTTTTTAAGTGGAATATTTTATTTTATTGTGTGTATTTTATTTATATATTTCAAATAAATTATTTTTGGTAACTGTTTATTTTAGATTCCACTATGTGACTGTGAGAAAGTAGATTTGTGCATTGGTTAGACGTGCAAATCCCAGTCCATTTATTCTAAGTTTACTTAGCCATTAAAAGCCTTTCAAATAATACAGTAAAAATAGTTGCAACATTTATTAAGCAACAAACACAGGTCTAGATCATATGCAAGCCACAACTGATAATGACAGGACCACTGCATAATGACAAACACTGTCATTATCAATACCAATTTACTTATGAGAAAACTCCTGTAAGCAATTAAGTAACCTACAGCTGCACAGTGAAAGACTAAAATTAATAGGGACAGCTATTAATGTTTATGGGAGATGCTATACAAAAACAGTAGTATCATCTCCTGTTGCTTTTATATGTGAGTTGCCGAAAAGCTGTTGCCATCAAGTTTTTAACTGCAACAGCAATAAGCTAAACCTATGATATTCCAGCCATGAATTACTAGCCACATAAATGTAGTTACAATACAGACTACTGCATACTATGCTGTACAATCTGTATGAACTGAGAAGTCTATAACATGAACCTGTTCCCCTTGAGGGACCAGTTCCCCTCAGGAACCTGTTACTTGGGTTACAAAATACTCAATTGGTTATTGCATAGCCCTTTTTTTTCAGAAGCAGAGAAATCTGAGAAAGCATATGCAAATAAGCTAAACCAAACCACGCCTTTTTTGTTTTAAGTTTTAAACGCAGATTCCCTCATGATAGTGCAATGTTCCTCTGGGCTGGGATAAGCATAGCAGGAATGAAGAGTGCAAAAGAAATCACATGTGGACAGCTGTTTCAGCATTATTAAGCCTCATCAGCACATGATAGATTTCTGAATGCTGCTGAGTGAAACTTGGTTCAGGGCGATTAATAGACATGTGCAATTTGTTTTGGATCAATTCGGAAAATTCGGCAAATTCAGAGATTCGGATCGATTCGAATTTCCAAATTAAAATACTGCCGAATTTACCGAATAAATCCGAATTAGTACGGATTTATTCGGTAAATTCAGATGGCCATGGATTACACTAGTATTGTACAGTATATTAGGTTATATCCCTCTCCAATGGGTTACACCTAATATACAGTACATAATACTAGTCTAATACACAGCATATCCCACCTAACACATACCAAAATTCCAAATTTCCGAACCGAACCGAATCGAACCGAATCCAGCCAAATTTTTTCTAATACGAATGAATCCGAAATGAATCTGAAACAAATTCATTTGAATTTTTCTAAATTCGAATCGATCCGAAACGAAATTCGAAAAATCTGAATCGATCCGAACCAAACCAAGTTTTTTGATCATGCACATATCTAGCGATTAAATAAGCCTCCATTTAATTATAGTGAGTAAAAAAGATGTGGGGAAAAAAACTCATCCAATATGAGAACAAACATAGCTCAGAAGTTAATCAAAGAGAGCAGTTAAGGGAGTATTTAAAGATAAGTGAGGGAATATAGGGCCAGATAACGAGTGGAGCACTAACAGTTATGCACGAGCGGGTATTTGCACTCATTGGGGCCGATTTACAATGTGCAGACAGACATGATCCGCTGTCTGCATTTATCATTGCACAAGCATTTCTAGTGAAATGCTTGTGCAATGCTGCCCCCTGAATGATTTGCGGCATATCGGCCCCTAGCAGGGGGTGTCAATCAACCCGATCGTATACGATTGGGCTGATTGCTGTCCGCCACCTCAGAGGTGGCAGACAAGTTAAGAAGCAGCGGTCTTAAAACCGCTGCTTTTTAACTCCTGTTTCTAAAGGCTTGCATGGAAACATTTGCATTAAGATGCATAAAGGGCATGATAAATTGACACCATTGGGTTTAATGCTGATATAACGAGTTGAAAGTAAACACGATCCCTTGAGCACAATTGCGATTTACACTAGAATGATTACCGCGTCCTCAGAGGTCTGGTTTACTGTTTTGCAAAACAAAAAAGTTCACAAAACACATCAAAAATACATTACAAAGTACAGTTACACTCATAATAGCACAATCTAATAGAAATTATTCAAAAAGAATATTGCGCATAAAAGTTATAAAGGCTCAAAGATATGAGGTTTCAATTGTTAGAAAAAAAAAGCAAGAAAGGGGCTTTAACATAGACATACTGTACATATATGCAGAAATAGCACAATTTAGCTGCCTTAAGGGCTTAACGACCACTTGTCTTGTGCAGTCTCTACTGCGCATCAGCGCTGGTTGTTAAAGTGTTATGGCCAGGTATGTTTGTCTCACGCAGTCTCTACTGTGCATGACTGCGTCGGACAAACATCCTTGGCCTTTTATTATATAGGATATGTATTTATGTATTTATATGTGTATTATTGTATTTAAAGACAATAATACACATATTAAAGACATATATATATATATAAACACACACATATATATATATATATATATATATATATATATATATATATATATATATATATATATATATATATATATATAAACACATGAATACATATGTATACATATACACACACACACATATATATATATATATATATATATATATATATACATATAAACACATGAATACATATGTATACATATACACACACACACATATATATATATATATATATATATATATATATATATATATATATATATATACATATAAACACATGAATACATATGTATACATACACACACACACACACATATATATATATATATATATATATATACATATAAACACATGAATACATATGTATACATATACACACACACACACATATATATATATATATATATATATATATATATACATATAAACACATGAATACATATGTATACATATATACACACACACATATATATATATATATATATATATATATATATATATATATATATATACATATAAACACATTAATACATATGTATACATATACACACACACACACATATATATATATATATATATATATATATACATATAAACACATGAATACATATGTATACATATACACACACACATATATATATATACATATATATATATATATATATATATATATATATATACAGGGAGTGCAGAATTATTAGGCAAATGAGTATTTTGACCACATCATCCTCTTTATGCACGTTGTCTTACTCCAAGCTGTATAGGCTCGAAAGCCTACTACCAATTAAGCATATTAGGTGATGTGCATCTCTGTAATGAGAAGGGGTGTGGTCTAATGACATCAACACCCTATATCAGGTGTGCATAATTATTAGGCAACTTCCTTTCCTTTGGCAAAATGGGTCAAAAGAAGGACTTGACAGGCTCAGAAAAGTCAAAAATAGTGAGATATCTTGCAGAGGGATGCAGCACTCTTAAAATTGCAAAGCTTCTGAAGCGTGATCATCGAACAATCAAGCGTTTCATTCAAAATAGTCAACAGGGTCGCAAGAAGCGTGTGGAAAAACCAAGGCGCAAAATAACTGCCCATGAACTGAGAAAAGTCAAGCGTGCAGCTGCCAAGATGCCACTTGCCACCAGTTTGGCCATATTTCAGAGCTGCAACATCACTGGAGTGCCCAAAAGCACAAGGTGTGCAATACTCAGAGACATGGCCAAGGTAAGAAAGGCTGAAAGACGACCACCACTGAACAAGACACACAAGCTGAAACGTCAAGACTGGGCCAAGAAATATCTAAGGTTTTATGGACTGATGAAATGAGAGTGAGTCTTGATGGGCCCGATGGATGGGCCCGTGGCTGGATTGGTAAAGGAAAGAGAGCTCCAGTCCGACTCAGACGCCAGCAAGGTGGAGGTGGAGTACTGGTTTGGGCTGGTATCATCAAAGATGAGCTTGTGGGCCTTTTCGGGTTGAGGATGGAGTCAAGCTCAACTCCCAGTCCTACTGCCAGTTTCTGGAAGACACCTTCTTCAAGCAGTGGTACAGGAAGAAGTCTGCATCCTTCAAGAAAAACATGATTTTCATGCAGGACAATGCTCCATCACACGCGTCCAAGTACTCCACAGCGTGGCTGGCAAGAAAGGGTATAAAAGAAGAAAATCTAATGACATGGCCTCCTTGTTCACCTGATCTGAACCCCATTGAGAACCTGTGGTCCATCATCAAATGTGAGATTTACAAGGAGGGAAAACAGTACACCTCTCTGAACAGTGTCTGGGAGGCTGTGGTTGCTGCTGCACGCAATGTTGATGGTGAACAGATCAAAACACTGATAGAATCCATGGATGGCAGGCTTTTGAGTGTCCTTGCAAAGAAAGGTGGCTATATTGGTCACTGATTTGTTTTTGTTTTGTTTTTGAATGTCAGAAATGTATATTTGTGAATGTTGAGATGTTATATTGGTTTCACTGGTAAAAATAAATAATTGAAATGGGTATATATTTGTTTTTTGTTAAGTTGCCTAATAATTATGCACAGTAATAGTCACCTGCACACATAGATATCCCCCTAAAATAGCTATAACTAAAAATAAAATAAAAACTACTTCCAAAACTATTCAGCTTTGATATTAATGAGTTTTTTGGGTTCATTGAGAACATGGTTGTTGTTCAATAATAAAATTAATTCTCAAAAATACAACTTGCCTAATAATTCTGCACTCCCTGTATATATATATATGTGTGTGTGTGTGTGTGTGTGTGCGCATTGGAGGTCTTCGCAGTTAAGTAGATGAAAACATGTAAAAGCATGTTTATGCAATATTAATTTTTAATAAAAGTTTTAACTATGTATTTACTATAAATATTTCACAGTCCCATGTTCTGCACATAACAGGATATATTATACAGGGAGTGCAGAATTATCAGGCAAGTTGTATTTTTGAGGATTAATTTTATTATTGAACAACAACCATGTTCTCAATGAACCCAAAAAACTCATTAATATCAAAGCTGAATAGTTTTGGAAGTAGTTTTTAGTTTGGTTTTAGTTATAGCTATTTTAGGGGGATATCTGTATGTGCAGGTGACTATTACTGTGCATAATTATTAGGCAACTTAACAAAAAACAAATATATACCCATTTCAATTATTTATTTTTACCAGTGAAACCAATATAACATCTCAACATTCACAAATATACATTTCTGACATTCAAAAACAAAACAAAAACAAATCAGTGACCAATATAGCCACCTTTCTTTGCAAGGACACTCAAAAGCCTGTCATCCATGGATTCTGTCAGTGTTTTGATTTGTTCACCATCAACATTGCGTGCAGCAGCAACCACAGCCTCCCAGACACTGTTCAGAGAGGTGTACTGTTTTCCCTCCTTGTAAATCTCACATTTGATGATGGACCACAGGTTCTCAATGGGGTTCAGATCAGGTGAACAAGGAGGCCATGTCATTAGATTTTTTTCTTTTATACCCTTTCTTGCCAGCCACGCTGTGGAGTACTTGGACGCGTGTGATGGAGCATTGTCCTGCATGAAAATCATGTTTTTCTTGAAGGATGCAGACTTCTTCTTGTACCACTGCTTGAAGAAGGTGTCTTCCAGAAACTGGCAGTAGGACTGGGATTTGAGCTTGACTCCATCTTCAACCCGAAAAGGCCCCACAAGCTCATCTTTGATGATACCAGCCCAAATCAGTACTCCACCTCCACCTTGCTGGCGTCTGAGTCGGACTGGAGCTCTCTGCCCTTTACCAATCCAGCCACGGGCCCATCCATCTGGCCCATCAAGACTCACTCTCATTTCATCAGTCCATAAAACCTTCGAAAAATCAGTCTTGAGATATTTCTTGGCCCAGTCTTGACGTTTCAGCTTGTGTGTCTTGTTCAGTGGTGGTCGTCTTTCAGCCTTTCTTACCTTGGCCATGTCTCTGAGTATTGCACACCTTGTGCTTTTGGGCACTCCAGTGATGTTGCAGCTCTGAAATATGGCCAAACTGGTGGCAAGTGGCATCTTGGCAGCTGCACGCTTGACTTTTCTCAGTTCATGGGCAGTTATTTTGCGCCTTGGTTTTTCCACACGCTTCTTGCCACCCTGTTGACTATTTTGAATGAAACGCTTGATTGTTCGATGATCACGCTTCAGAAGCTTTGCAATTTTAAGAGTGCTGCATCCCTCTGCAAGATATCTCACTATTTTTGACTTTTCTGAGCCTGTCAAGTCCTTCTTTTGACCCATTTTGCCAAAGGAAAGGAAGTTGCCTAATAATTATGCACACCTGATATAGGGTGTTGATGTCATTAGACCACACCCCTTCTCATTACAGAGATGCACATCACCTAATATGCTTAATTGGTAGTAGGCTTTCGAGCCTATACAGCTTGGAGTATAACAACATGCATAAAGAGGATGATGTGGTCAAAATACTCATTTGCCTAATAATTCTGCACTCCCTGTAAGTATTTCTAAATAGATATTCCTATATATACAGGGAGTGCAGAATTATTAGGCAAGTTGTATTTTTGAGGATTAATTTTATTATTGAACAACAACCATGTTCTCAATGAACCCAAAAAACTCATTAATATCAAAGCTGAATAGTTTTGGAAGTAGTTTTTAGTTTGTTTTTAGTTATAGCTATTTTAGGGGAATATCTGTGTGTGCAGGTGACTATTACTGTGCATAATTATTAGGCAACTTAGCAAAAAACAAATATATACCCATTTCAATTATTTATTTTTACCAGTGAAACCAATATAACATCTCAACATTCACAAATATACATTTCTGACATTCAAAAACAAAACAAAAACAAATCAGTGACCAATATAGCCACCTTTCTTTGCAAGGACACTCAAAAGCCTGCCATCCATGGATTCTGTCAGTGTTTTGATCTGTTCACCATCAACATTGCGTGCAGCAGCAACCACAGCCTCCCAGACACTGTTCAGAGAGGTGTACTGTTTTCCCTCCTTGTAAATCTCACATTTGATGATGGACCACAGGTTCTCAATGGGGTTCAGATCAGGTGAACAAGGAGGCCATGTCATTAGATTTTCTTCTTTTATATCCTTTCTTGCCAGCCACGCTGTGGAGTACTTGGACGCGTGTGATGGAGCATTGTCCTGCATGAAAATCATGTTTTTCTTGAAGGATGCAGACTTCTTCCTGTACCACTGCTTGAAGAAGGTGTCTTCCAGAAACTGGCAGTAGGACTGGGAGTTGAGCTTGACTCCATCCTCAACCCGAAAAGGCCCCACAAGCTCATCTTTGATGATACCAGCCCAAACCAGTACTCCACCTCCACCTTGCTGGCGTCTGAGTCGGACTGGAGCTCTCTGCCCTTTACCAATCCAGCCACGGGCCCATCCATCTGGCCCATCAAGACTCACTCTCATTTCATCAGTCCATAAAACCTTCGAAAAATCAGTCTTGAGATATTTCTTGGCCCAGTCTTGACGTTTCAGCTTGTGTGTCTTGTTCAGTGGTGGTCGTCTTTCAGCCTTTCTTACCTTGGCCATGTCTCTGAGTATTGCACACCTTGTGCTTTTGGGCACTCCAGTGATGTTGCAGCTCTAAAATATGGCCATACTGGTGGCAAGTGGCATCTTGGCAGCTGCACGCTTGACTTTTCTCAGTTCATGGGCAGTTATTTTGCGCCTTGGTTTTTCCACACGCTTCTTGCGACCCTGTTGACTATTTTGAATGAAACACTTGATTGTTCGATGATCATGCTTCAGAAGCTTTGCAATTTTAAGAGTGCTGCATCCCTCTGCAAGATATCTCACTATTTTTGACTTTTCTGAGCCTGTCAAGTCCTTCTTTTGACCCATTTTGCCAAAGGAAAGGAAGTTGCCTAATAATTATGCACACCTGATATAGGGTGTTGATGTCATTAGACCACACCCCTTCTCATTACAGAGATGCACATCACCTAATATGCTTAATTGGTAGTAGGCTTTCAAGCCTATACAGCTTGGAGTAAGGCAACATGCATAAAGAGGATGATGTGGTCAAAATACTCATTTGCCTAATAATTCTGCACTCCCTGTATCTGCATATATCTATACCTATATACAATCATGTATATGTATAGATATACAGTACGTAGAAATATTTATTTATGAATAAAACGAACCATTTCTTCTATGTAAAGAACATTGGAATGTGAAATATTTATATTTTGATGTCGGGTTAGCACACCTGAGAATATGCGATCGAGTTGGGTGTTAGGTTTTTCAACTTTTTTTGCTCCATTGACTTCTTTGGGGGAATATGTGAACGCGCACACATTATTCTAAATTCGGCTTTTTGTGCTCGTCGGGTTATCGCACAATCAAAAAATTTTACTTTCCATTTATAATATGTGCGCATCTCGGCGAGTGCAAAAAGCTAACGCTCGAGGGGTAGCTTTAAATAGTGCTCCAATTATAATCTGGCCCATAATCATAAATGTAATTTATAGCAGACTTACATCTATTTAATATACAGGGGTAGATTTACCAAAGGTCGAGCTGACATGATTCGCTGTAGCATTCGCTGTCGGTATTTAACATTGCACAAGCATTTCTGGTAAAATGCTTGTGCAATGCCACCCCCTGCTCCTAGCAGGGGCCATCAATCAACCTGATCCACCACCTCTTACGAGCGCTGCTTCTTAACTTCCGTTTCTGGTGAACCAGAAATGATGGGGCGTCAATGCAGCATCCGCTGCTTAATACATCAACCCCATAGAATGATCAGTAATAAATAGGACCATGTTCAGATAAGCAAATATTACACAAATAAGAAAACGCGTATTACAATAAAACAGGAGATATATTATTCTTAAAGGGATATAAAACCCAAACAATTTCTTTCATGATTCATAAAGAGTGTAAAATAAAAAAACTTTCCCATTTACTTCTATTATCAAATTTACTTTGGTCTCTTGATATTCTTTGTTGAAAAGCAGGTGTAGAAGAGTGCTTGTGTCTGGAGCAATATATGGCAGCTGTTTTACAACTAGGTTATACATTTACAAGCACACTAGGTGGCAGTAGTGTTTCCTGTCATGTACAGCTCCAGAAATGTGTATGACACCAACTTAGGTATCTCTTTAACAAAGAATACCATGGGAATGAAGTAAAATAAGTACATTGGAAACTTTTTTATAATTGTTTGCTCTTTCTGAATTATGAAAAATACATTTTGGGTTTCATGTCCCTTTAACCCTCAACACTGACCCGTTTAACCTTCTTGAAACAAAACCTTTTTCTCTGAAATATATCCATTGTTTAATGTATATGTTTTGTATAGTATAGTGTTAGACTATGTATGTAAACTTTAGGCGTGATTGTAAAAAACTATTGTGTCATTAGACATGTTTTTTACTTATTTTGAGAACGATTGCGGATTCGCAATATTCAAATTTCCATAATATTGCCAACTTGTAATCGTGATAGCAATATTAATATTATTTACTTATAATATTGCTATCACACTATAGCAAACATGTTCTGTAATATAATAAATTAGTATTGATATATATATATATATATATATATATATATATGTACTGTATATAGCATCCATACATGCACTCACTCCTCTCTTTTGGTTAAATTGCCCAATTGGCTCCTCAATTATTTCACATAGACAAAAGGTATACAGGAGGGCACTCACGGGACTTTCCAATGATAAAAGTTTTCTTTATTTGTATAAATCAAATAATTTACAAGTCGACGTTTCGGCTGATACAGACAGCCTTTTTAAGACAATCTATAATTTAAACATACAATATATTATTCCAAGGTGCTACAAACATTTTGCACATTAGATTCTTATATAACAATTTTGAATGAACCCCACCAAAATCACACAAAAACACAAAATATATTATTTTAATCCTTATTTATAAAGTTAAAATATATGCACAGACATATATACATATCAGTGCTAATTTATCCTGCAGTGTTCACTATATATATATTTAACAAACAGATGTCTAGATTACGAGTTTTGCGTTATGAGTAAAAAAGCAGCGTTAAAGGGACATAATACTCATATGCTAAATCACTTGAAACTGATGCAGAATAACTGTAAAAAGCTGACAGGAAAATATCACCTGAGCATCTCTATGTAAAAACGAAGATATTTTACCTCACAATTTCCTCAGCTCAGCAGAGTAAGTTCTGTGTAAAAAGTTATACTCAGCTGCTCCCAGCTGCAGGTAAAAAAATTAAAAAAAATGAAGAAATGAACAGCAGCCAATCAGCATCAGCAGTGCTGAGGTCATGAACTCTTACTGTGATCTCATGAGATTTTACTTAACTCTCATGAGATTTCATGGTAAGCTTCCTTTACCTGATTGGTGAAATAATATGAGAGTGCACGATGCTCATTCCTTCAGATGTCCCAGGACAGACACACTAAAATGCTGCTTAGAAATCCTTTACAATGGGAGGTGGCTACTGAGGAACTTTTGAGGTAAAATATCTTTCTTTTTTACATAGAGATGTTCAGGTGATATTTTCTAATCAGCTTTTTACAGCAATGCTGCATCACTTTCAAGTGTTTAAACATTTGGGTATTATGGCCCTTTAAGGGTCATAACGCTGCTTTTCACTACCACTGCTATTACGAGTCTTGTAGGTGCAGCTGTCCTGCACACTTTTTTGGCTGTACCGCAAGTTAACTTACGCAATTTGCCTAAAGTCTTTTTTTCCATGGGACTTTCATAGCGCCAGTATTAAAAGCTTTTTTGGGGGGGCCAAAAAGTGAGCGGTACAGCCTATCCTGCAAGATTCGTAACGTATTCTAAAGTCAGTAGTTATGAGTTTTACGCTACAAAGCTGTAGCATAAAACTCATAACTAAAGTATTAAAAAGTACACTAACACCCATAAACTACCTATTAACCCCTAAACTGAGGCCCCCCCGCATCGCAAACACTAAAATACAATTATTAACCCCTAATCTGACACTTCCGACACAAGAATAAACATATTAACCACTCCCGCCTCGCAAACACTAGTTAAATATTATTAACCCCTAATCTGCCGCCCCCAAGGTCGCTGCCACTATACTAAAGTTATTAACCCCTAAACCTAAGTCTAACCCTAACCCTAACACTCCCTAACTTTAATGTAATTAAATTAAATCTAAATAAAATCTACTCTTAATAACTAAATAATTCCTATTTAAAACTAAATACTTACCTATAAAACAAACCCTAAGCTAGCTACAATATAACTAATAGTTACATTGTAGCTATCTTAGCGTTTATTTTTATTTTACAGGCAACTTTGTATTTATTTTAACTAGGTAGAATAGTTACTAAATAGTCATTAACTATTTACTAACTACCTAGCTAAAATAAATGCAAATTTACCTGTAACATAAAACAACCTAAGTTACACTAACACCTAACATTACACAACAAGTAAATAAATTACATAAATTAAATACAATTACCTAAATTACAAAAAAACCCCACTAAATTAGACAAAATAAAAAACAAATTATTAAATATTTAAACTAATTACACCTAATCTAATAGCCCTGTCGAAATAAAAAAAAGGGCCTCCAAAATAAAAAAAAACCCAAGCCTAAACTAAACTACCAATAGCCCTTAAAAGGGCCTTTTGCGGGGCATTGCCCCAAAGAAATCAGCTCTTTTACCTGTAAAAAAAAAATACAAACAACCCCGCCAACAGTAAAACCCACCACCCACACAACCAACACCCCAAATAAAATCCTAACTAAAAAAGTTAAGCTCCCCATTGCCCTGAAAAGGGCATTTGGATGGGCATTGCCCTTACAAGGGCATTTAGCTCTATTGCTGCCGAAACCCTAATCTAAAACTAAAACAAACCCAATAAACCCTTAAAAAAACCTAATACTAACCCCTGAAGATCCACTTACAGTTTTGAAGAGCCGACATCCATCCTCAACGAAGCCGGGAGAAGTCCTCAGTGAAGCGGCAACAAGTCCTCAACGAAGCTGAGAGAAGTCTTCATCCAAGCCGGCAGAAGTGGTCCTCCAGACGGGCAGAAGTCTTCATCCAGATAGCATCTTCTATCTTCATCCATCTGGCACGGAGCAGCTCCATCTTCAAAATATCCGGCGCGGAGCATCCTCTTCTTTCGACGTCTTCTTCCCAAATGAATGTTCCTTTAAATTACGTAATCCAAGATGGCGTCCCTTGAATTCTGATTGGCTGATAGAATTCTTTCAGCCAATTGAAATTAAAGGTGAAAAAAATCCTATTGAATGATACAATCAGCCAATAGGCTTGAGCTCGCATTCTATTGGCTGATTGGAACAGCCAATAGAATGCAAGCTCAATCCTATTGGCTGATTGGATCAGCCAATAGGATTGAAGCTCAATTCTATTGGCTGATTGCATCAGCCAATAGGAATTTTTCACCTTTAATTCGGATTGGCTGATAGAATTCTATCAGCCAATTGGAATTCAAGGGACGCCATCTTGGATGACGTAATTTAAAGGAACATTCATTCTGGAAGAAGATGTCCAAAGAAGAGGATGCGCCACACCGGATGTCTTGAAGATGGAGCTACTCTGCGCCGGATGGATGAAGATAGAAGATGCCGTCTGGATGAAAACTTCTGCCCGTCTGGAGGACCACTTCTGCCGGCTTGGATAAAGACTTCTCCCGGCTTCATTGAGGACTTCCTGCCTCTTCGCTGAGGACTTCTCCCGGCTTTGTTGAGGATGGATGTCGGCTCTTCAAAACTGTAAGTGGATCTTCAGGGGTTAGTGTTAGGTATTTTTTAAGGGTTTATTGGGTGGGTTTTAGTTTTAGATTAGGGTTTGGGCAGCAATAGAGCTAAATGCCCTTTTAAGGGCAATGCCCATCCAAATGCCCTTTTCAGGGCAATGGGGAGCTTAGTTTTTTTAGTTAGGATTTTATTTGGGGGGTTGGTTGTGTGGGTGGTGGGTTTTACTGTTTGTATTTTTTTTTACAGGTAAAAGAGCAGATTTCTTTGGGGCAATACCCCGCAAAAGGCCCTTTTAAGGGCTATTGGTAGTTTAGTTTAGGCTAGGTTTTTTTTTTTTATTTGGGGGGGGCTTCTTTATTTTGATAGGGCTATTAGATTAGGTGTAATTAGTTTAAATATCTGATAATTAGTTTTTTATTTTGTGTAATTAGTGTTTGTTTGTTTTTTTGTAATTTAGGTAATTGTATTTAATGTATGTAATTTATTTAATTGTTGTGTAATATAAGGTGTTAGTGTAACTCAGATTAGGTTTTATTTTACTGGTAAATTTGTATTTATTTTAGCTAGGTAGCTAGTAAATAGTTAATAACTATTTAATAACTATTCTACCTAGTTAAAATAAATACAAACTTGCCTGTAAAATAAAACCTAAGTTAGATACAATGTAGCTATTACTTATATTGTAGCTAGCTTAGGGTTTATTTATAGGTAAGTATTTAGTTTTAAATAGGAATTATCTAGGTAATGATAGCATTTTTTATTTAGATACATTTTAATAATATTTAAGTTAGGGGGTGTTAGGGTTAGACTTAGGTTTAGGGGTTAATAAATTTAGTATAGTGGCAGCGACGTTGCAGGTGGCAGATTAGGTGTTAATAAATGTAGGTAGGTGGCGGCAATGTTAGGGGCGGCTGATTAAGGGTTAATAATATTTAACTAGTGTTTGCGATGCGGGAGGGCAGCGGTTTAGGGGTTTATATGTTTATTATAGTGGCGGCGACTTTGGGGGCGGCAGATTAGGGGTTATTAAGTGCAGGTAGGTTGCGGCGACATTGGGAGCGGGAGATTAGGGGTTAATAAATATAATGTAGGTGTTGGCGATGTTGGGGGCAGCAGATTAGGGGTTCATAAGTATAATGTAGGTGGCGGCGATGTCCGAAGCAGCAGATTAGGGGTTAATAAATATAATGTAGGTGTCGGCTATGTCGGGGGCGGCAGATTAGGGGTTAATAAGTGTAAGATTAGGGGTATTTAGACTCGGGGTTTATGTTAGGGTGTTAGGTGTAAACATAAATTTAGTTTCCCCATAGGAATCAATGGGGCTGCGTTACGGAGCTTTACGCTGCTTTATTGCAGGTGTTAGGCTTTTTTTCAGCCTGCTCTCCCCATTGATGTCTATGAGGAAATCATGCACGAGCGCGTACAACCAGTTCACCGCTGACTTAAGCAGCACTGGTATTGGAGTGCGGTATGGAGCACAATTTTGCTCTACGCTCTCTTCTTGCCTAAACCTGTAATACCAGTGCTGTAGGTAAGTGAGCGGTGACAATAACGTGCAAGTTAGCACCACATCCCTCATAACGCAATGTATAAAGCACAAATGGTGCAACCAGTTCACCGCTGACTTAAGCAGCACTGGTATTGGAGTGCGGTATGGAGCACAATTTTGCTCTACGCTCTCTTCTTGCCTAAACCTGTAATACCAGTGCTGTAGGTAAGTGAGCGGTGACAATAACGTGCAAGTTAGCACCACATCCCTCATAACGCAATGTATAAAGCACAAATGGAGATGTTAAAATGATCTCACCAGGAGTGTAAATGATACATTTAATGTCAGCCTGACCAATCAATGAAGATTATTAAAGCAAAGGGGAAAACTCTGAATACACATTATATACAGCATTACAACAATGTTGCAAATATTATACCAATATAAGACTATGCCATTACGGCAATATGTGTAAAAGTCAGACAGACCCCTATCAAGGAGAACCTTGCATAGCATACCACAAATTAAAAACATTGTATCAACAGTTTAACTGTATTGAAATGCACAAAGAATAGCTACCTTAGCGTTTAGCCGGTACAGCTTCTCATACCGCCATTCAGGAAGGAGTATAGCTAAAGACTGACTGCTCTGATTTAAAATAGCCGCTGTAGGGCTTACGTCATTATACAGCGTGTTCAGGGATAGGCCAACTAACTCAGAGGTGTGTGACCTAACTGACCAATCCTGAAATAGAGAAATACTCTCCAGTTGCAGCCTCTCGCTATGGAGATTTAAACAGTAAACAAGTAGTTATAATGAGACATAAAATATGTTCAACTTGAGACGGTCATAAAACAATTGACCCACATATAATAACAAAAGAAGTTAACATAACATTTGAATCCCTGCACTCTCAGTGAACAACATATATACAAAAAATTTGCCAATTATGGGTTAGCTAAATGTGGACCCTAGGGACTCAAGCCTTATTATCAAATGCATATGATCTTTGAAGCAATGGTGTAAAATTGATAGCACGTTATTAAAAGAACACAAATGGGATTAACTAAATAAAAAGAAACTATCCAATAACAGTCTGTAATTGCAGGTATTCCAACTGCAGTCCAGAACTTGTAAAGGAACCCCAGACCAATAAGAACTGATCATGGAACTAGTTTCATACAAATAAGTATACATGATGTTATACATACAATTTGATTACCCCTATGTTCAATGGAAAAGAATATATGGACAATTTTTTGTACTGATTTAAAGCTATGTAAGAGCGGTCCCTAGGGACTCAAAAACTGTTACTAGGCCAACACAGTGTTCAAATAAGTGGCATGTGACTCATGAGAAATTGTTATTAGAACAGGGATACATCTAATTGGGTATTAAGGCCTTTAGGGCACATTGTGCAAGTCGGTGTATTCACCATGCCTCTCTCTTTAAAAGTTCCTCATCCCTATTACCCCCTTTTTTAAGTGGGGGAAATCTGTCTATTAATATTATTCTCATCATAGAAATGGTGTGACCATATTTTATTTTAACATCTCCATTTGTGCTTTCTACATTTGTAAATATTCTCGGCTAGATTGCGAGTTGTGCATTAGGCTTAAAAAGCAGCGTTGGCCAGTCCCAACGCTGCTTTTTAACGCCCGCTGGTATTACGAGTCTTGAAATGACAGGCTCACCGCTCACTTTTTTGGCCAGACTCGGAAATACCGCAAATCCACTTATGTCAATTGCGTATCCTATATTTTCAATGGGACTTGCCTAGCGGCGGTATTACGAGTCTGACCAAAAGTGAGCGGTAGACCCTCTCCTGTCAAGACTGGTACCGCATTTTAAAGTCAGTAGTTAAGAGTTTTACACTATAACGCCGTAGCATAAAACTCTTAACTAAAGTGCTAAAAAGTATGCTAACAACCATAAACTACCTATTAACCCCTAAACCGAGCCCCCCCCCCCACATCACAAACAATAAAATAAATATTTTAACCCCTAATATGTCGAACCGGACATCGCCGCCACTATAATAAACATATTAACCCCTAAACCGCAGCACTCCTGCATCACAAACACCAGTTAAATATTATTAACCCCTAATCTGCCGTCCCTAACATCACCGACACCTACCTACATTTATTAACCCCTAATCTGCCTCCCACAACGTTGCCGCCACTATATTAAATGTATTAACCCCTAAACCTAAGTCTAACCCTAACCCTAACCCCCCCTAACTTAAATATAATTACAATAAATTTAAATAAAATTACTACAATTACCTAAATAATTCCTATTTAAAACTAAATACTTACCTATAAAATAAACCCTAAACTGGCTACAATATAACTAATAGTTACATTGTAGCTATCTTATGGTTTATTTTTATTTTACAGGCAACTTTGTATTTATT
Organism: Bombina bombina; assembly: GCF_027579735.1. Taxonomy (NCBI): domain Eukaryota; kingdom Metazoa; phylum Chordata; class Amphibia; order Anura; family Bombinatoridae; genus Bombina; species Bombina bombina. Next base: position 700,111,749 of record NC_069503.1, read on the forward strand.
TTAACTAGGTAGAATAGTTATTAGTTATTAACTAGTTAAAATAAAGACAAATTTACCTGTAAAATAAAACCTAACCTAAGTTACACTAACACCTAACACTACACTATAATTAAATAAATTAACTAAATTAAATACAATTAATTACAATTAAAAAAATATTATCTAAAGTACGGAAAAAAACACTAAATTACAGAAAATAATAAAATAATTACAAGATTTTTAAACTAATTACACCTACTCTAATCCCCCTAATAAAATAAAAAAGCCCCCAAAATAGAAAAAGTCCTACCCTACAATAAATTACAATAGCCCTTTAACCCCTTAATGACCGAGGACGTGCAGGGTACGTCCTCAAAAAAAAGGCAGTTAACGCCTGAGGACGTACCCTGCACGTCCTCGGTGTGGAAAGCAGCTGGAAGCGATCCTGCTCGCTTCCAGCTGCTTTCCGGTTATTGCAGTGATGCCTCGATATGGAGGCATCCTGCAATAACCATACATGGCCATCCGATGCAGAGAGAGCCACTCTGTGGCCCTCTCTGCACCGGACATCGATGGCCGGTATCGTTGGTGGGTGGGAGCCGAATTGGGAGGCGGGTGGGCGGCCATCGGTGTTGCGTGTGACGTCACGGGGGGCGGGATCGGGATCGGGATCGTCGGGGGCGCGCACGGGCGCGCGCACATGCACGGGGGGTGGCGGGGGGGCGCGTGCACGGGGCGGGAGCGGGTGGGAACTGCTACACTACAGAAAAGTAGAAAAGGAAAAGTAAAAAAAAAAATAAATAAACTTTTTTTTAAAACCATCTAAGGGATCTGGAAGGGGTGGGGGGTTGGTCTTGGGGGGGGGAAAGCTACACTACAGAAAAGGGACATATTTTATTAAAAAAAAAGCATTTTTTTTCACTAAACTGGGTACTGGCAGACAGCTGCCAGTACCCAAGATGGCGCACATTAAGTCAGAGGGGGAGGGTTAGAGAGCTGTTTAGTGGGGGATCAGTGAGGTTGGGGGCTAAGGGGGATCCCTACACAGAAGCATATGTAAATATGCTAACAAAAAATGCACAAAAAAGCCCAAATATACCTTTTATTTTAGTACTGGCAGAGTTTCTGCCAGTACTTAAGATGGCGGGGACATTTGTGGGGTAGGGGAGGGAAGAGAGATGTTTGGGAGGGATCAGGGGGTCTGATGTTTCAGGTGGGAGGCTGATCTTTACACTAAAGCTAAAATTAACCCTGCAAGCTCCCTACAAGCTACCTAATTAACCCCTTCACTGCTAGCCATAATACACGTGTGATGCGCAGCGCCATTTAGCAGCATTCTAATTACCAAAAAGCAACTCCAAAGTCATATATGTCTGCTATTTCTGAACAAAGGGGATCCCAGAGAAGCATTTACAACCATTTTCGCCATAATTGCACAAGCTGTTTGTAAATTATTTCAGTGAGAAACCTAAAATTGTGAAAAATTTTACGTTTTTTTTAATTTGATCGCATTTGGCGGTGAAATGGTGGCATGAAATATACCAAAATGGGCCTAGATCAATACTTGGGGTTGTCTACTACACTACACTAAAGCTAAAATTACCCCAAAAAGCTCCTTACATGCTCCCTAATTAACCCCTTCACTGCTGGGCATAATACACGTGTGGTGCGCAGTGGCATTTAGCGGCCTTCTAATTACCAAAAAGCAATGCCAAAGCCATATATGTCTGCTATTTCTGAACAAAGGGGATCCCAGAGAAGAATTTACAACCATTTATGCCATAATTGCACAAGCAGTATGTAAATAATTTCAGTGAGAAACTGAAAGTTTGTGAAAAAAATTTGTGAAAAAGTGAACAATTTTTTGTATTTGATCGCATTTGGCGGTGAAATGGTGGCATGAAATATACCAAAATGGGCCTAGATCAATAATTTGGGATGTCTTCTAAAAAAAAATATATACATGTCAATGGATATTCAGGGATTCCTGAAAGATATTAGTGTTCTAATGTAACTAGCGTTAATTTTGAAAAAAAATGGTTTGAAAATAGCAAAGTGCTACTTGTATTTATGGCCCTATAAGTTACAAAAAAAGCAAAGAAGATGTAAACATTGGGTATTTCTAAACTCAGGACAAAATTTAGAAACAATTTAGCATGGGTGTTTTTTGGTGGTTGTAGATATGTAACAGATTTTGGGGTTCAAAGTTAGAAAAAGTGTGTTTTTTTTCCATTTTTCCTCATATTTTATAATTTTTTTTTATAGTAAATGATAAGATATGATGAAAATAATGGTATTTTTAGAAAGTCCATTTAATGGCGAGAAAAACGGTATATAATATGTGTGGGTACAGTAAATGAGTAAGAGGAAAATTTCAGCTAAACACAAACACCGCAGAAATGTAAAAATAGCCTTGGTCCCAAACGGACAGAAAATGGAAAAGTGCTCTGGTCACTAAGGGGTTAAAGGGCCTTTTGCGGGGCATTGCCCCAAAGTAATCAGCTCTTTTACCTGTAAAAAAAAGGTACAAATACCCCCCCAACATTAAAACCCACCACCCACACAACCAACCCTACTCTAAAACCCATCCAATCCCCCCTTAAAAAAACCTAACACTAACCCCTTGAAGATCACCCTACAGTGAGACGTCTTCACCCAACCAGGCAGAAGTGGTCCTCCAGACGGGCAGAAGTCTTCATCCAAGCCGGGTAGAAGTGGTCCTCTAGACGGGCAGAAGTCTTCATCCAGACGGCATCTTCTATCTTCATCCATCCGGCACGGAGCGGGTCCATCTTCAAGACATCCGACGTGGAGCATCCTCTTCATCCGGAGTCTTCTTACTAAATGACGGTACCTTTAAGTGACGTCATCCAAGATGGCGTCCCTTCAATTCCGATTGGCTGATAGAATCAGCCAATCGAAATTAAGGTAGAAAAAATCCTATTGGCTGATGCAATCAGCCAATAGGATTGAGCTGGCATTCTATTGGCTGTTCCAATCAGCCAATAGAATGCAAGCTCAATCCTATTGGCTGATTGTATCAGCCAATTGGATTTTTTTCATCCTTAATTCCGATTACTTGATAGAATTCTATCAGCCAATCAGAATTGAAGGGATGCCATCTTGGATGATGTCACTTAAAGGTACCGTCATTTAGTAAGAAGACTCCGGATAAGGAGGATGCTCCGCGTCGGATGTCTTGAAGATGGACCCGCTCCGCAAGGGATGGATGAAGATAGAAGATGCCGTCTGGATGAAGACTTCTGCCCGTCTGGAAGACCTCTTCTGCCCGGCTTGGATGAAGACTTCTGCCCGGCTTGGATGAAGACTTCTGCCCGGTAGGGTGATCTTCAAGGGGTTAGTGTTAGGTTTGTTTAAGGGGCGATTGAGTGGGTTTTAGAGTAGGGTTGGTTGTGTGAGTGGTGGGTTTTAATGTTGGGGGGGTATTTGTACTTTTTTTACAGGTAAAAGAGCTGATTACTTTGGGTCAATGCCGTGCAAAAGGCCCTTTTAAGGGCTATTTGTAATTTAGAGTAGGATAGGGCTTTTTTTATTTTGTTAGGGGGATTAGAGTAGGTGTAATTAGTTTAAAAATCTTGTAATTATTTTTTTTTCTGTAATTTAGTGTTTGTTTGTTTTTTGTACTTTAGATAATTTTATTTAATTGTTATTAATTGTATTTAATTTAGTTAATTTATTTAATTATAGTGTAGTGTTAGTGTAACTTAGGTTAGGTTTTATTTTACAGGTAAATTTGTCTTTATTTTAACTAGGCAGTTATTAAATAGTTAATAACTTTATTAACTATTCTACCTAGTTAAAATAAATACAAAGTTGCCTGTAAAATAAAAATAAACCCTAAGCTATCTACAATGTAACTATTAGTTATATTGTAGCTAGCTTAGGGTTTATTTTATAAGTAAGTATTTAGTTTTAAATAGGAGTTATTTAGGTAATTGTAGTAATTTTATTTAGATTTATTGTAAATATATTTAAGTTAGGGGCGTTAGGGTTAGGGTTAGACTTAGGTTTAGGGGTTAATAACTTTATTATAGTGGTGGCGACGTTGTGGGCGGCAGATTAGGGGTTAATAAATGTAGTTAGGTTGCGGCGACATTGGGGGCGGAAGATTGGGGTTAATAAATATAATGTAGGGTTCGGCGATGTTGGGGGCAGCAGATTAGGGGTTCATAACTATAATGTAGGTGGCGGCGGTGTCCAGAGCGGCAGATTAGGGGTTAATAATATAATGCAGGTGTCGAAAATGTCGGGGGCGGCAGATTAGGGGTTAATAAATGTGTAATATTAGGGGTGTTTAGACTCGGGGTACATGTTAGGGTGTTAGGTGTAGACATCAAAAGTATTTCCCCATAGGAATCAATGGGGCAGTGTTAGGAGCTTTACTCTGCTTTTTTGCAGGTGTTAGGTTTTTTTTCAGCCGGCTCTCCCCCATTGATTCCTATGGGGAAATCGTACACGAGCACGTTCAGCCAGCTCACCGCTAACGTAAGCAGCGCTGGTATTGAAGTGAGATGTGGAGCAACATTTTGCTCTTCGCTCACTTTTTTGCGGTTAACGCCGGGTTTCTAAAAACCTGTAATACCAGCGCTGTCTGTAAGTGCGTTAGCACCGCAAAACTCGTAATCTAGGTGTATGTTTGTTAAATATATATATATATATATATATATATATATATATATATATATATATATATATATATATATATATAGTGAACACTGCTGATTAAAATGGCACTAATATGTATATATGTCTGTGCATATATTTTAACTTTATAATTAAAGGGATACTGAACCCAAATTTTTTCTTTCATGATTCAGATAGAGCATGCAATTTTAAGCAACTTTCTAATTTATTCCTATTATCAATTTTTCTTCATTCTCTTGCTATCTTTATTTAAGAAAAAGAAGGCATCTAAGCTTTTTTTTTTTTTGGTTCAAACCTCTGGACAGCACTTTTTTTATTGGTGGATGAATTTATCCACCAATCATCAAGGACAACCCACGCTGTTCACCAAAAATGGGTTGGCATCCCCATAGGAATCAATGGGGCAGTGTTAGGAGCCCCATTGATTCCTATTCTTGCATTTCAAATCTTGCATTTCAAATAAAGATACCAAGAGAATAAAGAAAATTTTATAATAGGAGTAAATTAGAAAGTTGTTTAAAATTTCATCCTCTATCTGAATCATGAAAGAAAAATATTTTGGGTTCAGTGTCCCTTTAACCCCTTAATGATCACAGCACTTTTCCATTTTCTGTCCGTTTGGGACCAAGGCTATTTTTACATTTTTGCGGTGTTTGTGTTATCTGTAATTTTCCTCTTACTCGTTTACTGTACCCACACATATTATATACCGTTTTTCTCGCCATTAAATGGACTTTCAAAAGATACCATTATTTTCATCATATCTTATAATTTACTATAAAAAAAGTATAAAATATGAGGAAAAATTGGAAAAAAACACACTTTTTCTAACTTTGACCCCCAAAATCTGTTACACACCTAATACCACCAAAAAGCACCCATGCTAAATAGTTTCTAAATTTTGTCCTGAGTTTAGAAATACCCAATGTTTACATGTTCTTTGCTTTTTTGCAAGTTATAGGGCCATAAATACAAGAAGCACTTTGCTATTTCCAAACCACTTTTTTTTTCAAAATTAGCGCTATATCTTTCAGGAATCCCTGAATATCCCTTGACATGTATATATTTATTTTTAGAACACATCACAAAGTATTGATCTAGGCCCATTTTGGTATATTTCATGCCACCATTTCACCGCCAAATGCGATCAAATAAAAAAAATTGTTCACTTTTTCACAAATGTTTTCACAAACTTTAGGTTTCTCACTGAAATTATTTACAAACAACTTATGCAATTATGGCATAAATGCTTGTAAATGCTTCTCTGGGATCCCCTTTGTTCATAAATAGCAGACATATATGGCTTTGGCTTTGCTTTTTGGTAATTAGAAGGCTGCTAAATGCCACTGCGCACCACACGTATATTATGCCCAGCAGTGAAGGGGTTAATTAGAGAGCATGTAGGGAGCTTCTAGGGTTAATTTTAGCTTTAGTGTAGTAGAGAACCCCAAGTATTGATCTAGGCCCATTTTGGTATATTTCATGCCACCATTTCACCGCCAAATGCGATCAAATGAAAAAAAAAACGTTAATTTTTTACAATTTTAGGTTTCTCACTGAAATTATTTACAAACAGCTTGTGCAATTATGGCACAAATTGTTGTAAATGCTTCTCTGGGATTCCTTTTGTTCAGAAATAGCAGACATATATGGCTTTGGCATTGCTTTTTGGTAATTAGAAGGCCGCTAAATGCTGCTGCGCATCACACGTGTATTATGGCTAGCAGTGAAGGGGTTAATTAGGTAGTTTGTAGGGAGCTTGCAGGGTTAATTTTAGCTTTAGTGTAGAGATCAGCCTCCCACCTGACATATCACACCCCCTGATCCCTCCCAAACAGCTCCCTTCCCTCCCCCACCCCACAATTGTCCCCGCCATCTTAAGTACTGGCAGAAAGTCTGCCAGTACTAAAATAAAAAGGTATCTTTGAATTTTTAAAACATTTTTTAAAGCATATTTACATATGCTGCTGTGTAGGATCCCCCTTTAGCCCCCAACCTCCTTGATCCCCCCAAAACAGCTCTCTAACCCTCCCCCTCTGCCTTATTGGGGGCCATCTTGGGTACTGGCAGCTGTCTGCCAGTACCCAGTTTGCAAAATAAATGTTTTTTTTTTAATATTTTTTTCTTGTTTTTTCTGTAGTGTAGCTTCCCCCCCCCCCCACAGACCAACCCCCACCCCTAACTGATGTTTTTTATAACATTTATATTCCCCACTTTTACCAGCTTTTGCTATAAAATTTTCTGTAGTGTAGCGGTTCCCACCCGCTCCCTCCCCGTGCACGCACCCGTGCACGCCCCCCGGTCATCCCCGCCGATGATCCAGCACCCCTCCACATCATCAGGGCCATCAATGGCCGCCACCCGCCTCCCACACCGGCTGCCACCCACCAACGAAGAGAGCCACCGATGTCCGGTGCAGAGAGGGCCACAGAGTGGCTCTCTCTGCACTGGATGGCTAATAAAGGTTATTGCAGGATGCCTCGATATTGAGGCATCACTGCAATAACCGGAAAGCAGCTGGAAGCGAGCAGGATCGCTTCCAGCTGCTTTCCACACCGAGGACGTGCAGAGTACGTCCTTGGTCGTTAACTGACTTTTTTAGAGGACGTACCCTGCACGTCCTTGGTCATTAAGGGGTTAAGGATTAAAATAATATATTTTGTGATTTTTGTTTGATTTTGGTGGGGTTTTATCTGGGTTCATTAAAAATTGTTATATAAGAATCTAATGTGCACAGTGTTTGTAACACCTTGGAATAACATATTGTATGTTTATAGATTGTCTTGAAAAAGGCTGTCTGTATCAGCCAAAACGTCAACTTGTAAATGATTTGATTTATACAAATAAAGAAAACTTTTATCATTGGAAAGATCCCTGAGTGCCCTCCTGTATACCTTTTGTATATATAATATATATATATATATATAGGAAGAAAAACAAGATGCAAACAGGCTTCTCCAATTCCAACCTCGATTTATTTATTTAAAAATCCATGTTGTACACGATCATAGGAAAATCACGTTGTCGTGAGTGAGCTCGTCTCAGGTGCAGTAATAAAGAGGTCCAGACCAGATATTTATCAAACAAGGGCTCACCTCAGGAGAGGTAATCTTTATTACACTGTTGCAACAGTGTCCCAGAACATAAAACAGCAACGCAAGACTAACACATTTTCATATACATGCATTTTTATACTATTACAGTTCCTTACAAAGCAGAGAGCTAATTGGCTGATAATGATTGGCCAATAAATCTCACATGATTAGTGGTTACTAGGAAAGGAAGAAAAAAAACAGGTCCTCTATGTTAAAATTTGGGAGATATGTTTTCTTGGAATGTGACCAGAGGCTAGCTGGCTAATTGGATTGAGAAGTTGATACTGTACAGAGAAGCCTTGGATTTTACCTTGAGTTTCAGATATTTAGAAAACTTTGTATGGGAGAAGCCATAACTTTAATATGTACTGATATATACTTTTTATGCTAAAAGTAAGTTGTTAAAGATACATCACTTATTAGGTCAGGAGTGAATTGCTGGAAAATACAGAAGTAATATATCTGCAGTTTCAGAGAAGAGTTCAGTAAAAGAAAAGCAAAAGTTTGGTTAAACATATAAAATAATGAAAATAGAATAAGCAGCTCATAACATTCCCCCCTTTGATCGCAAACGTCAAAGTGCTGCGATCACAAAAACTTAATGTGACTCATGGCGGTTTGACAATTACAATCACAATGCTATTAGTACATGGGTGCTCGCGTCCAAGATGGTTCACAGGACTACAAGAGGGTAAGCAAAAACAAGGTAGGAGTGAAGTTATTAGGTAGTAGGCAATTCCGCTATTACCGGACGCTAGTCGCCATCGGGTGGAGTAGACAACTACCTAAACATTCCTATGCTGTAAATGTGTGTGTGGCATGACATATGTGTGTGGCGTGACATAGTGCAGAAACATCCCCTCCCAGATTTATTAACAACAATTAACAATCCCCATCATTCTTGCAGAGTTGATAGCGAATAGTGGGTTGTCAGGCAGTATCATGGCATGTTTGGGAGGTGAAGGAATTCTGCACCTGTGAAGGAAATATAGAGAGTGTAAGTATAAGGTAATGCAATATGAAATCAAAATAAAACAATACAGAAAGACAATGAAGAAATAGAAACCACCAGGGAGGGAAAAAGGAGTGGGTTATGGGTATACAGGCTACAACCGGGGTGGCCATCAAGGTAGATGATGGTCCATGGTCTCTCCGTGGCCAGTTTCCCAATGTAGGAAAGTTCTAGACGATCCCAGGGACGTAGTGCATCCTGCATAGGGATAAGACAGGGAATTTTAGGGCACAGCTGGTGGGTAGACAATAACATTGTAAGATCAAGAGGTCAAAAGAGACATAGAGTAGGAGAGAAGTAGGTGAACTCAGAAGAAATCAGGGTCAAGAGAGATCTCAACATGGTGAGGAGATTCAAAACAGATAGAGGGAAACAAGTATTTGGGAGAAGAATGAGACACAGTGAAAACATTCTTGCATGTAGAGATTAGACCAGGTACACATTGTATACAGCAACACATCAGGATAAGGCATACTATAATAACAATGCCATACAGAAAAAGGGAGTGTAACCATCCCAAATTAGGTAGCCAATCAAAGAGATGGTTAAAAATACCTCCAAGGCCAAATTTGTCATCAATCACATCTTGGACATCATGGGATAGGGACCTAATAACTGTGAGATGGTGACTCAAATTAAGTGATTGATCAGTAACATAGGTACAACATTCTTTGCTCACAAGACTACACCCCCCTCCCCTCCTTGGGATGCCAGGAGGTAATCAAGGGCCATCCTATTCTGCAATGCTAGTTGTCTAAGCTGCTTCAACTCTTGGGCCACACTCTGAACAACTCCTGCACTCTCATTCATGAAGGTCTGTAGTGTCACAGATAACATGATGATGTCCTGATGATTCAGGTAGACACCAACGGCCGGGAGGATAGCTCGACCAGTTGAATCTCCAGCATACTGTTGGACAAGGGGGGGCAGCAAGCTTTCAGATTCACGTTTATTGCGAATTGGGCCCAAGGGCAGCGTGGGGACAACACAGATGGCTGGGGTTACCACACCCAGGAAGCAGATGGCTGTAGAGTTACCAGGGAGGACTGACACCGCTGTCTGTCCACATATCAATACAACCCAGGGGGTGGTCTGCTGAGGAAAGATTGTACAAGGGATGGGGAAACAAAAGTACAATTGGGGCCCTGGAGGAAACAAAAAAGTGCAGTGAGATTATAATTCACAGTTAGGATCATACCAGAGGAATTTACCAGCCGAAAATGAGTGCCATTACTGGAGATTACATACTCACATAGGGAGGCACCCAACCGCACCGTACCTTGGCCAATTTCCCTGCAGATAGTACCATATGAGGTGCCTCCCAAAGAGATAAAATTACCTGATGGGTTGAACAATGGTGTACCTGGAGGAATAAAAGTAGACAAATCAAAGGTAAACAAATCAACATTAATACCCATAAGAGGAATACCCCTCTTATGATGAGTGGGAATGCGAGCACAAATATAACAATTGCCCTCTGTGTGATTGGCTATAGTTTGGAGTAGGACAACGTGTGAGTTTAGTCCCCATTCACCTAAAGAATAGTTCTCTGTGGACAATTGGGCATTAGGTAAATTATCATTATGGGGGAAAGAATTGTGGGGGTAAATAGGGGTTGTGGCAATTGCAGTTACAGGGGAACGTCAAGCAAGAAGGGGTGACTTTCATTTCTCAGCTACCCACTTCATAATTTTCAAACCACATTCACTAGTGGGGCTATGCAAATAGACTGGATAACAAACCCCTTAGGACCTTTAAATACGAACTTTGAGTATAATTACTTGTTGAGGGCAGCTAGTAGTAGGAGGAAAAACTGCCACAGATACAAGGTTACCAGAACAAGAGTATTTAGTAAAGGGGTTAGGACAAGCACACTGACCAGAAGACACATATTGGGAAATAGAGTAAGAGAGCATGGTCAAAAGTGTGACACAAAACAAAGGAGACATATTGAGGGATGTTACTCAAGATATCAACAGAGGAGTGAGACAATGAAAATAAGAGTTAGAAAGACAGATCTTTCAGTTTCACTCATTCAGCTAGTGAGATTTCACTATTTCTGGTTAGTCTGAGTTTCAAACCCAGAAGGGTCTGAATTAACCAATCGTCGTCAGGGGTCTTGGTTACCCCTTCTTCAGAGGCCTTGGCTGCCCCAGCTTCTTCTTTCTTTGGCTTGTTGCAGGCTGCTTCTTTGTCTGGGCTGTATCTTTTACACCTGGAGTAGTGGATCCAAGAGTCGACCTCAGCAACTTTAATAGCTGTTGGAGTAGTCAGCAAAACCAGGAAGGGACCTTTCCAGAGAGGCTGCAGTGGCTTTTTTTGATAGGTCTGGACTAAAATGAAGTCACCTGACTGGAAGGGATGTGCAGTCATGTCCAATGGCAAAGACTGAGAGAGAGAGACATGTCTGTGGAGAGAATGTCTGCAGTTGCAAAAGATAAGCAGTTAGTTATACATCACCTACTGCAAGGTCAGGCAGGTGTAAGGTGTTGGCACTATACAAAGGAGGTGGCCTACCAAGCAATAGTTCATATGGTGAGAGCTTGAGGGTCCCCCTATGGTTTGTGTGAGTCCCAAACAGTGCTAGGGGCAAAGCATCTACCCATTTAAGGCTTACTTGAGAACAAATGTTTGCAATAGTCTGTTTTAGGGTCTGGTTCTTTCTTTCCACTTGGCCTGAGCTTTTCTGGATGCCAAGGGGTATGGAGATGCCAAGGAAAGCCTAAGGCTAATGTCAGTTGCTGAATAATATTACTTGTGAAATGTGTTCCTCTGTTAGATTCAATTACTCTGGGAGGCCAAACCTGGGTATGAGTTCTTTTAGCATTCACTTGGCAACTTCTTGGACTTTCACAGTTCTTGTAGGAAAGGCCTCGACCCATCCAGTAAGTTGGTCCACTATCACAAGTAAATGTTTGAAACCCCTACAGGGAGGTATGTCAGAAAAGTCAATTTGTAAACATTCAAAAGTTTCAAATGCCCATGGGCATCCGCCTGGTGGGCCTTTAGGTTCCCCCCTTGGATTGAATTGAGCACGTCTCACAATTCAATACAACCCATTTTGCAGCTTGATGGGGGGGGCAAAGTTGTGTGGTACCTCAGTGTGTTTGGTTATGCAGAAAGGATAGCATAAGAGAGAGGTGTGGTTGAGGTAGAGCAGGGCATCCATCTGGAGTGGACCAGATACCAAAAGTCACAGGTAACACCAAGAATAGTCCAGAGGTGAACAGTTTGTTCAGGAAGAGAAGTGTAAAGAGAGACAATGTAGTGTAAATGGCAGAGAAGCTGCATGCTAAGCAATTTGATCAGCATAACTATTACAAAGTGAAATGGGTTCCTGTGAGTGGGTGTGTGCTTTGCAATGCATGACAGAGATGGAAGTGGGTAAATGGATTGAGTCAAGGAATGCAGAAACTTGTGGTGCATTGGAAATTTGGGTACCAGCAGAAGTTAGAAAACCCCTTAATTTCCATAATTGACCAGTGGCATATACAATCCCTAAAGCATATTTACTATCAGTGTAAATGTTTACTGACCTGTCCTTTGAAAGCTGACAAGCAAGTGTGAGTGCATGTAGCTCAGCCGCTTGGGCACTGTAGTGAGATGGGAGGGGCTAGGCCTCTATAATAGAATCTGTCATGACTACAGCAGAAACATTCACCATCCTCAAACTTCCATCACAGAACAGTGTCCAAGCCAGGCTAGGTAGAGGCACATCAGAGAGGCTATCCCTTAGTTTGGAGGAAAATAGAGATACAGATAAACAGTCATAGTGTGGGGTACTATCATCAGGCAGAGGTAACAAAGTTGCTGGGTTGAGAGAGGTACAGTGGATGCTAGTGATATTAGAAGGTACAAGAAGCAATGTCTCATACCCAGTGAGACGTTGGTTTTAAAAAAAATGTTGTGTATTTGTCTGACTGAGTAAGAGGTGTACTGCGTGTGGCACATAAATGTGTAAAGAATGTCCCTGTACAAGCTCCTTTCCTCTATTTTGGCATTTGAAATAGCTGATTTAGTCTGTGGTATACCCACCTATAGTAAAAGTTTTATACTGGAGTCTCATCTATCAATCAGCCTAAGTAAACAAGCCAGTAATAAGAAACCATACTCACAGGGGTGCAGGATAGTTAAAGGGACAGTTTACCCAAATTAAGAATAATTTTTAATTGAAACTGCTTGACATAGTTAAATATACTAGTGCTGAGCATACAATAAACTTCATTTTCTTTCTCTGTAAATATTTTTTGAAATCTCAGATTTTATATCAGTTTGCCTATACCCCTTTAAATATTTTTTTGGTTTCCCTGCCTTCTGTGCATAGCACTTGCTCCACCCCCTGACTCTGTGTTGAGCAGTGAGCAGTTTTTTTTAAAGCTTGAATACATTCAGGTCAGTGATATCTCTCAGTTTGCAACTTATTTGGAGAGAAAAAGAAAACGTTTGCATCATGCAATTCCACTCCTGTATTAGAACAGACTTTTACACAGACAGACCTGTATGTATTCAACTCAGAAGTCAAATCCACATCGGCATGAAGCCTCAATCAGCTGGAAAGCAAATGTAACTCTTTTTTTCACTGCTAGTCTCACGGATTTTATATTATACTGAATATATATACAAGGAAAGGTCTGCACAAGGGGATTATGTAAGCAAACTATTGTAAAACAAACTAAAGTAAAAATATAGAAAATCATCCAGGTCTTATGCAATTATTATGCTCCCAGAGAAAGGACCAGTAAACACAGCAGATTTGCATAATCAACAAATGCAAGATAACAAGACAATACAATAGCATTTAGTCTGAATTTCAAATGGGTAGTAGATTCTTTTCTAACACATTTCTAAGTTATGTATATTTCCACTCCCCCTGTACTATGTGATAGCAATCAGCCAATCACAAATGCATATACGTATAGTCTGAGTTCTTGCACATGCTCAGTAGGAGCTGGTGACTCAAAAAAAAATGTAAATATAAAAGACTGTGCACATTATTTTTAATGGAAGTAAATTGGAAAGTTGTTTAAAATTACATGCTGTATCTGAATCATGAAAATTTTATAAAACCTGAGTGTCCCTTTAAATGTAAAGTGTGGGGAGTGATATTTAAATTTATATTGTTAGCTGCCAATTATTTTTTATACTATGCAGCTTGTATAACAAGTCATTGAAAATACATTAATATAAAAACAATTTTACAGTGTACTGTCCCCATAAGGGCTGACCATTTATCATGTATATTACATATTCAACCTTATTGTCCTATTTACCATTAAAACTCCACCTCCCAACTGCATCACAACCTGCATATACTTAAATATTTATTGCAAAAAAAACAGACCCAAATACATACATCTAATGACACACAGTCCATAATACAGCAAAGAAGCAGAACTCCAATGGCAAACAAGACAAGTTTTTTTTACCTTATTTTCTTTTCCACAAACATACTTAACCCATTAATCATATACAAGAAAAACTCTCATATTTACTAGAGCGTGACAAAAATCACACACACCATCGCACTTTCCTTAGTTACTTCACTTGCATATATTTTATATGCCTCAAACAGATGGAAACACATTACAGGGAGTGCAGAATTATTAGGCAAATTAGTATTTTGACCACATCATCCTCTTCATGCATGTTGTCTTACTCCAAGCTGTATAGGCTCGAAAGCCTACTACCAATTAAGCATATTAGGCGATGTGCATCTCTGTAATGAGAAGGGGTGTGGTCTAATGACATCAACACCCTATATCAGGTGTGCATAATTATTAGGCAACTTCCTTTCCTTTGGCAAAATGGGTCAAAAGAAGGACTTGACAGGCTCAGAAAAGTCAAAAATAGTGAGATATCTTGCAGAGGGATGCAGCACTCTTAAAATTGCAAAGCTTCTGAAGCGTGATCATCGAACAATCAAGCGTTTCATTCAAAATAGTCAACAGGGTCGCAAGAAGCGTGTGGAAAAACCAAGGCGCAAAATAACTGCCCATGAACTGAGAAAAGTCAAGCGTGCAGCTGCCAAGATGCCACTTGCCACCAGTTTGGCCATATTTCAGAGCTGCAACATCACTGGAGTGCCCAAAAGCACAAGGTGTGCAATACTCAGAGACATGGCCAAGGTAAGAAAGGCTGAAAGACGACCACCACTGAACAAGACACACAAGCTGAAACGTCAAGACTGGGCCAAGAAATATCTCAAGACTGATTTTTCTAAGGTTTTATGGACTGATGAAATGAGAGTGAGTCTTGATGGGCCAGATGGGTGGGCCCGTGGCTGGATTGGTAAAGGGCAGAGAGCTCCAGTCCGACTCAGATGCCAGCAAGGTGGAGGTGGAGTACTGGTTTGGGCTGGTATCATCAAAGATGAGCTTGTGGGGCCTTTTCGGGTTGAGGATGGAGTCAAGCTCAACTCCCAGTCCTACTGCCAGTTTCTGGAAGACACCTTCTTCAAGCGGTGGTACAGGAAGAAGTCTGCATCCTTCAAGAAAAACATGATTTTCATGCAGGACAATGCTCCATCACACGCGTCCAAGTACTCCACAGCGTGGCTGGCAAGAAAGGGTATAAAAGAAGAAAATCTAATGACATGGCCTCCTTGTTCACCTGGTCTGAACCCCATTGAGAACCTGTGGTCCATCATCAAATGTGAGATTTACAAGGAGGGAAAACAGTACACCTCTCTGAACAGTGTCTGGGAGGCTGTGGTTGCTGCTGCACGCAATGTTGATGGTGAACAGATCAAAACACTGACAGAATCCATGGATGGCAGGCTTTTGAGTGTCCTTGCAAAGAAAGGTGGCTATATTGGTCACTGATTTGTTTTTGTTTTGTTTTTGAATGTCAGAAATGTATATTTGTGAATGTTGAGATGTTATATTGGTTTCACTGGTAAAAATAAATAATTGAAATGGGTATATATTTGTTTTTTGTTAAGTTGCCTAATAATTATGCACAGTAATAGTCACCTGCACACACAGATATCTCCCTAAAATAGCTAAAACTAAAAACAAACTAAAAACTACTTCCAAAAATATTCAGCTTTGATATTAATGAGTTTTTTGGGTTCATTGAGAACATGGTTGTTGTTCAATAATAAAATTAATCCTCAAAAATACAACTTGCCTAATAATTCTGCACTCCCTGTAAATCTCTTATCAGCCCATACATAAAACAAATATCACTTAAAAACTAAAAAAAATGCTATTATTGGTGTACAAAATTAAGAACATACATATGACTTTAAAACCAAGTTACAGCAATTACAAGCAAATCCTTACGTCATCAAATTTCTTAGCTAAGAATCCCTGATACACACACAGCTCCAGCCTGCATCAAACATCAAGGCCAGCTTTCTTTTGCAGCGATTGTACACAAAAATTCTTATCAACTCGCATACCTCAAATATTTAACTCCCAGCATTTATTCTAAAGCAATGTTAACATACATGAAACTTTTAGTAATACAGAAAACACATTTTCATTTGGGTTTTGACGTCCGCAACCCTACTATTCTCAAACAGATAATAGTAGTCCATCTGGTCAGGGCATATATCAACCAGAAGATTGCGGAGGGCAATTAATTTAGGGAGCTCAAAGGACCCAAATCTCGGCCACCTTAATTCAGGATCAAGGCTGAGAGTATAGGAAACTCAGAGCTCTGTGCACAAAGTATAAATTCTATTTTTTTTTTTTTATAACCAAGCAGTACTGAGTTTTCCCTAATTTGCATATACTTTAACAAGGGGAGAGTCTTTGTCTACTTTAGACAACCGGGATCCCATTATTATATCCCTGTTCCTTAAAGTGAATGTAAATTTTGATGACAAAGTGCCCAGTCTACAAAAATTAGACCAAAAACAGGGGCACTTTAACTCCTCAAAATCCACACCTCACTTTAATCCCTAATCAAGTCCCTGCAGTTACCGGACGGACACTTCCTCAACGTCCCTGCCTAGCGGGAGAGATTAGCACTATAGTCAATCAAGTCCCTGCAGTTACCGGACGGACACTACCTCAACGTCCCTGCTTAGCGGGAGAGATTAGCACTATAGTCTCAAGTCACAATATGTCTTGGATCACTATTTCTGCCTCTGTAAAATCCCTACCACCTGAAACTTTATTTTATAGTGGGCTGGCACCCTAATGGTGTTTAACTGCCAGACAGATGTCCCACTGAATTTAATAGTGATCCAGTATATAAAACAAAAACAGGGTAAAAGACCCACAACATATATTACACGTACATGAACACAAAAGACAAGAAGACACTCACAGACTGGTCCAAGGGGTAGATTGTGTCCGTTGTTTGTGGTCTGTTCCTCAGGACGTACTCCCTTATCGCCCCCCGGGACTCCCTGGCCAACAAGACAAAACCTCCCACAGGTAAGCTATAGACCTGAATCAGATGGGTGCGCGCAGATGTTGGTTCCTAGCCAGGGAGGCACGGAAAGGTCGACCTGAAGCATGTCCCACCAGAGTCGCCAAGTTACTGTCGTGAGTGAGCTCGTCTCAGGTGCAGTAATAAAGAGGTCCAGACCAGATATTTATCAAACAAGGGCTCACCTCAGGAGAGGTAATCTTTATTACACTGTTGCAACAGTGTCCCAGAACATAAAACAGCAACGCAAGACTAACACATTTTCATATACATGCATTTTTATACTATTACAGTTCCTTACAAAGCAGAGAGCTAATTGGCTGATAATGATTGGCCAATAAATCTCACATGATTAGTGGTTACTAGGAAAGGAAGAAAAAAAACAGGTCCTCTATGTTAAAATTTGGGAGATATGTTTTCTTGGAATGTGACCAGAGGCTAGCTGGCTAATTGGATTGAGAAGTTGATACTGTACAGAGAAGCCTTGGATTTTACCTTGAGTTTCAGATATTTAGAAAACTTTGTATGGGAGAAGCCATAACTTTAATATGTACTGATATATACTTTTTATGCTAAAAGTAAGTTGTTAAAGATACATCACTTATTAGGTCAGGAGTGAATTGCTGGAAAATACAGAAGTAATATATCTGCAGTTTCAGAGAAGAGTTCAGTAAAAGAAAAGGAAAAGTTTGGTTAAACATATAAAATAATGAAAATAGGGGGGGCGGAGCCAACTGCCAACATGGACGGTCGCTAACACATGGAGCTCTCCTCATCAGTAAGCTGAAGTGGCCAACTACTACCTAATAATGGATTAATAACTATCACAATAGCCTTCTAATTGTTCCTAGCCTGCTCTGAAATTGTGTTGCAGCTCTCCAGAGCCGTCTATACCCGCCATAATTATAGACGCAAGCTCTGTGTCCCTGCCTGACTCTCGAGCATGGAGGTATCTAATGCAATGCTGCGGTCCTTATTTCAATGCTTAGAGGCCAAGATGGACGGCTACTTTGAAGAGCTCACTACAGCATGTAGAGGTGAGGATAGAGTCTCTCCAACCTGGTCTAATGAAGAGATTTCAACTTCCACTAGCAGGGGAGACCAAAACATGGCGCCTCAAAGCGGAACGCCTCCGGATTGCCCTGAGCCGCGAGATGGCATTCTATCACTCCCGGTGGTGAAGGAGCTCAGTAAAATTCAGCCAGAGATAGAAGCGGAACATCTCCCCCCACTAGTGAGGTATACTAACTTCGGGATTATGAACATAAGTCATATTTGCCCGATTCCCTCTGACACTAGCTTGCACCTAGATAAGCACTTAGCCCCTGTGTCCCACAGAAGTCCAAAATCTCGCAACACTCTTTTTATTTATGGCCACCAGCGCAGCGCAACCTACCAGAGCTCCTGTACCTCCACATGCGACATGGTATTTCTTGTTCTGCTGCCGGATGAGTTGCAGTCCATGTTTATGCTGTCACTGAGTGTTTTGAATCGCCAGGCCACCGTACATTCCACAAGATGGACTCGACTGGGTGTTGGCTAGATGAGCAGACTTTGGCTATGTTAAGTGTGTGAACGGACCAAGGAGTGACTGCCACACTTTTACTATAACTCCTCACTCTCAAACTGCTCCTTCACGGACAATCTGGAGACAATTACGTTTACGGTATAAGCTTCCTCCCATTACAAATCTGTTTAATTACCTGAGTTCTATACACTGGGTCTGACATATGCCTAGCCTATTTGGAAATCTATAGGCTCAGGGAGGGCAACCTCTTCAACATTAAATTCTACACGTTTTAAAAGTTTACCTGTTGTACACGAGCACTGTTTATGTGCTTACATTGGGCGCAGACTACAGAAGCAATGGTTTCAGGACAGTTCTTCTGGGAATATACCGCAGAGACTCAACTAGTCATGAAGACTGTACTGTCTGATTCATAGGGGCCTCTCTGATATAGACCTAAATGCATACAGAATAGTCTTTTATTTATTTATCCCTTTTTTTTTCTTCTCCTTTTTATATGCTTTACATGTTAGTATAAAGGCTTGCTATTGTTTCTATGCTGCACTAGCAATATATCGTGTTAGATGTTTCTAAGTTACCAACTGATTTTTCCCATATGGACTGAAACCACAAATATAGTAGACTGAATCCCATTTCCTGACCTTGAATTAGTTAAAAGTGACTAGGCCCTTTAAGTTCTAAACAACCCTAGTAGTTAATTGGGAGAGTTAGAGTTAGGGGATTAATACGTTATGCCCATAAATCAGCTACTACTTTGCTTATCCTACAATAATCCCCAATGCAGGATCACTGCATGAATGTGTTTTTCTGCTCCCTTTCTCTGAATATAAAAGACTGGTTAAGGGTGGTTCTGTGCATATTAAGAAATGGTTCTTTTACTCTAACTACACCTACTCCTAGTGACGCTCTCCTAACTAAGTATCACTTGTCAATATATAATATTCATTTGAATGCAGTGTGCTTAATGTCTAGTTAATCACTCATCCAAATATTCTCTAGGGCTGTCCCTTTGCCCATACAATATCCTTTACTTGATCAAACTTTGTTATGTGCGTAATATTATCTTATATTGTATTTTTGTTGCTGAGGCCACAGAGTTGCTTACCATATCTTGGCAATTACCACTTCTCTTGTTATAAATATTTACATTGCTAATTTAGTTAACAGTAATTAGGCTCCTTAAGTTGTTCCTCTAACCCAATGAGTCGCCCCAGAGATAATATTGCCATAACTATAGCCTAAACATTCAAACATCTTATTAAATTCTTGCATCATGCCATATAACCTCCAAACCCTATCAGCTTGTGGTCGCTTTTCTCATATAGTATGTATTCCCCCTATTTTATATTGACCGAGTCATTTTTGAACAGTCATATGTGATAGTACCATGTAAGTGCATAGTATCTTGTTGTTTATTCCTATTCATACATGGATCATGTCATGTTGCATTCATCTTGTTATCAAGCCTCCCTGCATACAAGTTTGGATGGCTTACCGCAAATACCACTCGTATGCTATTTTGGTTCACACTGCTATGCTCCAAGGATATATCTGTGAGAGTTGTATTGTAAGCCTTATTATATCTATCTCTCTAGGAAACGATACTATCTAGGGTGAATTTAGAGTTAGTACAACATATCTGTTACTGCTGGCCCCTCTTTTCCCTTTCCCGCCGGTACTGGTTGCCTGCGGGTCATACCCCTACTCCTTTTCCCAGCATCGCCGATAGCTGGCATTTCCCCAGGAGAGGAGCCCACCCAGCAGTATGCTATATTCCATACATACTAATATCCCTTCTTCCACATAACTCCCTTAAGAGCTGCCCTTATTCATCTCGTAGAAAGTAGATTTAGTTGTATTATGTGTTGGACTAGGACTCCATCGCTTTCTACTTAACTATGACCCCCCATTATATAATAGCGCCTCAATTATGGGTATAAAATATCATGCCCTGAGCAATTTCTGTTCCCCCTACTAATTACATAAACAATAGATTATCCTTTGCAGTCCATCCCTTTAGCTCTATAGTACACCCCATATTCACCCCTTGCACTTAATTTAAGGCTCCGCCCCCCATTTCCCTCCCCCATTCCACTCAGAGCGGCTCGTGTCCGCTGACCTCCCTTTCCCCATCCCGCCAACTTGGTCCTGGAAGGACCAAACAGCAGCTAATCTCCACTTGCCCCAATGTTCCTGTGTATTCTGTTCAATACCCACATGACTTGCAATGTGGAGACCAGTTTTATTATTCATACAATATAAAAATGAGGTTTCATTATCCTTTGTGGTTTTACCAGTCATTCATATCTTACAATACTACTTATGTTGACTTGCTATCTGTTGCAAATTTATTTACTCACAATTTATACTATAAGAATACCAGATACAGCTCCATACCACATAGCTACTGTTTTGCTATTCTTCTGGAGACGCACAGAATCTATACACAGAACTGTTATAATTTTGTATTTTTGCTATGTTCTTGAGTAAACTATATCTGTTCCAATGTTAAACTTTCAATGTCAATGGATGAGCATTATCTGTAATATTTCTGATAACCTCAATAAAAAATTATTTAAAAAAAAAAATAATAAAAAAAAATAAAATAATGAAAATAGAATAAGCAGCTCATAACAACGTCATACTTGAAAAACAATGGCTGCTGCTGACATGTTTCGCCACTCAAGGCGTAATCATAGCTGCAGTTAAAATCACAGTCTACCTATTTAAGGCAGCTGGACAACTCCTATTGGTTTAAAACTTTAATTTGTTAACAAGTTTCACTTGGGGATTTTTAACCCCATATACACTTTTAAACACTTTTAAACATAGATGCCTCTTAATTATTCAAGTGTGTAATGATTCTTATGCATTTCTAATTTATTTATTTAATTATTTATCAATGCAAAAAACACACAGCGCTAGACAAATACATACGCTGTGCATGAAAATAATTACGCTGTGCATGAAAATAAGAATATAAGATATGCAGGGGAATGCAAAAATACAGAGATACACGAATACAGAGATAAGTATTATGAGTTGAAATTAGGCACTGTTGTAGAAACTAAATTCTATACATCTATATAAACAGAGGGATAACATGATCCATCTTGTTCTAGTGCTAATAAACTCAATAATAGATACACTATATGGATACTCAACAATCACATATGGCTATATTAGATAAAGAAGATGTGTTTATATATACACAATTTGCTAGAAAAATTGCTAGAGAAATTGCTAGAGAAATGGGACTGGGGAGAGTTGATACACAACAACCAGTCAAACTGGTTCGTCTGTTTAAATGTTGTTAAATGTATTGAAATACAAATGTTGATATCAAATATCTCCAATAGAACATTAGAATAAATACCAAAAAACCAAAAAACCAAAAAACAAAAAACAAATATATATAAGCAATAAAGATACATAGTTTAGAGAAAATCAATAGATGAACTAAAAGGTGATACATCATCTTTATTATTCTTTTTCATCTATCTTAAATTATTTGATTTATTTGATACACGTTATCAAAGGATTATGTCGCAGAAGAGGGAGATGTACGGATTAATCAGTCATTTCCAAAAATTTATCAAATCATACTCCGAATTCAGACCCAGAGGTACTCTGGTCTGAAGCTTAAATATCCAATACATCTCCCTCTTCTGCAACAGTCTATCACGATCACCTCCTCTTGGTGGGCATGACACCCTCTCTATGGCCTGCCATCTTAAGCTACTAATGTCTTTATTGTGGCAAAGTGTCTGACTAAAGGTGTACTCGCTTCACCTGCTTGAATGGTCGATAAATGGTTACGAATACGAACCTTCACCTCATTGGTAGTTAATCCTACATATTGTAGGTGACAACATAGGCAGGTGAGAAGATACACTACATAAGTTGATGTGCATTTTAGGCAGCTGTTAATTGGAAATGTTTCACCCGTAACTTCTGATTTAAAGATGTTTGACACCATAATGTATTCGCAGACCCGACATTTTTGTCTGTATTTGAATAGACCTTTGTGAGTTAACCATGAACTCACAGGTCTGTTCAATTCAGGTAACATTGATGGTGATAAAACATTTGCCAAGGTTTTCGCTCTCCGATAAGAGCATCTTAAACCAGTTTTGACACAATTTTCCAATTTATCATCAGCTGAGAGAAATTTAAAATGTTTTTTGACAATCCTGCATATTTCAGTATATTGTGTGCTGAAATCTGTTACAAAGGTAACACCTTGGTGGGTGTCTGAAACTGTGTTGGTAAAAGACCCTTGAATTAAAGTGTTCCTATCAAGGTCTAAGACCTGCTCTCTGGCTTTAGAAACCACTTGGTTAGAATAACCACGTCTTTTCAGTCTATCACTTAGTTCTAGTGATTTTTCACAGAAAGTGTCATTAAGAGTACAATTCCTCCTAACCCTGACAAACTGCCCCTTTGCTACAGCAAAGGGGACATGTCGGGGATGACAACTGCTGGCATGCAGCAGTGCATTGCCTGCAGATGGTTTCCGATAGATACTACAGATTATCTTTCCTTGTTCAGTTCCTTCCAAAGTAATATCCAAAAAGTTAATGGTATTAGCACATAATTCAGATGTAAATTGTATACCAATATTGTTGCTATTTATAGCATCAATAAATTCCAAGAATGCTGCGCTCCCGCCCACCCAAATCAACAGGAGATCATCGATATAGCGTCCATAATAATGGATCAAATGCCTATGGGAGTTCCTATCTCCATAGATGTGGGACAGCTCCCACCAACCCATAAAGAGGTTTGCATAGGAGGGGGCAAACTTAGCCCCCATAGCTGTCCCACATCTCTGGAGGAAGAACTCCCCTTCAAATTTGAAGTAATTATGGGTGAGCAGGAACCGCAGCACCCTCAGAATGTATTTCTGGAAGTTCAAACTTAAATCTGAATAGTTCTTGAGAAAGAAGGAAATTGCTTCCAACCCCTCTTCGTGGGGGATGGAAGAATACAAAGAAACCACATCAATTGTGGCCCATCGAAATAGACCAAAGTTCCATTCTTTGGATTCTAATATTTGAATGACATGTTTCATATCACCAAGATAACTATTCAAAGATAGCACAAATGGTTGGAGAATTCCATCCATCCATTGTGATACGTGCTCAGTCAGTGAGCCAATCCCACTGACAATGGGTCGTCCCTTAACTTCAGTAAGGGATTTGTGTATCTTAGGAAGATGGTGGAAGATGGGCACTACAGGGTGATCAACACATAGAAATTCAAAAGTGTCACGATCAAAGTGCCCATCCTCCAAACCATCATCCAAAATACCCATAAGTTCACGTTTATATACAGAAGTGGGATCAGCAGACAAGAGAGTATAATTGTCAGTATTATTTAGCTGTCGGAAAGCCTCTCGCGTATACATATCTCGGTCAAGGACCACAATAGAACCTCCCTTGTCTGCTGAACGCACAACAATATCTTTATTATTTTTGAGTTCATCAAGGGCTAGTTTTTATTGTTTGGTCAGATTAGATTGTGTCTTATTTTCTACCACTTTAAGTGCTGTTAAGTCACGTTCAACTCTTCTAAAAAAGGTTTCAAGTACTGGACCTCTAGTGTGTATAGGGTAGAATTCAGAGGGATTCTTAAAAGTACCGTAGAAATTAGTGTTGTCAGATTGAGTTTTCAAATCACCCTCTCTCATTAAATGCTCCAGAGTAAGGGTATCACATACATCACTAAATGTCTGTGTATGTCGTGCATTTTTCATTTGTGATGATGATGCTACTTGTGGGGTGTCAATCTCAGCTACAGACAAACTACTTGCTCCACAATAAAATTTCTTTAGAGTCCTGTTTCTTATTAGTTTATTGACGTCTAATAACGTTTTGAAAATGTCAAAATTATTTGCAGGGGAGAAATTCAAACCCAAACTTAATACAGACAATTGAGCCGGTGTAAGTGTATGCTTAGATAAATTGACAACATTATCTACTACTTGTATTTGTTTTGCCCCCTGTTTCCTCTGTTGCCTCGATTGCCCCTCAACTGATAATGTTTCTGACCCTGTTGTGCTCCTAGCCCTATTCCTGTTTTCTGGGTTGAAAGTCAAAAAACCTGAGCCAAATTTACCTGATCCTCATGAGAGGCATTTGTACCTTGTATCTGTGCACTCACAGTATCATTAACGTAAGTATATTTAGAGTTTGTAGAAATAGAACCTGGATTTGAATCTTTAGGTCTGACCACTTGTCCCTGAGATATATCTTGTAAATTAGCTTGTGTTTGCATGAATGTGGTTGTAGGTTTAAGGATACCCTTATGGGGTTCCTCACCACCTGAAGGCTCATTATCTTCTCCTGACTCGAATACACTATCAGAATATGTTACTCTCTTCTGATTGGACTTGGTGTTTAGTTGATCTTTATGTGTATTTTTATTGTTGGATGTCTGATTTTGACGTCTGTTTCTAGATCTACTTCTACCACGTCTAGAGTTACCTCTGTCAGAACGTTTCCAAATATACACACTGTTATTAGTGTAATCTGATTGGTCTCTAATAAACTTTGTATGCTTGATTTCTAAGACACTTTGTTTCACTTCAGCCACACCACTTTTCAGTATTGCGTCAAACCTGGGGAAATTGATGTCAGCAAGCCTATTATTCATTTCAGCTTGCAAGAGACCTATTTCTTCCCTAACACCATTTAACAAATGCAGTTTGTAAGTATTTAACAATAACATCAAACGAATAGAGCAATCAGACAATATCTCATTCCAAGAATTAATGAAATCTATATCAGAAACATCAAAGGTGGGTAATTTGTTAATACGTAGCCCACGGGGAATTATTTTAAGCTTAGCATAAGTATCCAAAGTCCAAATGTCCCATTGCAATTTGTGTTCTTTAATGAGTAATTTTTCCATCTCTTCAAAAAGACCTGAGAGTGAATAGTTAACTTTATCTGTTGAGAAAACTCTAGTAATATCTGTATCAGTGCTGTCCCTTGCTGAAAGAGGCATTAATGAAAAAAATTGTTGTGAAATTTCCATGATGAGAATTGGTCAGTTCCTTACAGGACAACTGCAGTAAACACTGTGATAATGGTAATATCAGGCAAATTACCAAAAAATATTATAATGAGAAAATAATCACAGTGGAAGCTAAGTGTCCTTTAAATGTAGAGTGTCAAATAATGAACACAAGTGTATAAATGTCCCAAGTTGAACAGAACAGATGTTTATTTTCCAGTATTATATAACGTAAAAGTGCAGGGATATACTGTCAATCTATGTGTGTGGTGTCACTCCGTCACGCCACCATGCTGAACCAACTGATAATTATGAATTAATCATAGACCTGTCCCGGTCACTGCTGCTGACACCCAGCCCTCTGGGAAGCGGTAAACTCCGCTTATAATGCAGCCCTGGTGCAGTCAATAATGTGACAACAATTCACCAATCCAGGCGATTTGGGATTCAGTATAGATGTCCTGAAGCAGGAGCTATAGGTGCTGTTGGTTGAATTCCGTGCGTGCTTCCTCGTTCAACGGTTAGTGTAGCTATTGGCGTCCTACGTATGCAGGGGGAGTGACACTCACCACGTGATGCTGGAAACCAATCCGGACTGGGCAACTCTCCAAAACAGCTCAAACCTCCGTGGGAGCCGTCAATCACTTATAGATGCGGGACTCAGGAACTGAATTTGAGGAGAAGTCCTGTGCTGCCTGAAGTTATGGTAGGAAGAAAAACAAGATGCAAACAGGCTTCTCCAATTCTAACCTCGATTTATTTATTTAAAAATCCATGTTGTACACGATCATAGGAAAATCAAAAGTCATACTTGAAAAACAATGGCTGCTGCTGACATGTTTCGCCACTCAAGGCGTAATCATAGCTGCAGTTAAAATCACAGTCTACCTATTTAAGGCAGCTGGACAACTCCTATTGGTTTAAAACTTTAATTTGTTAACAAGTTTCACTTGGGGATTTTTAACCCCATATACACTTTTAAACACTTTTAAACATAGATGCCTCTTAATTATTCAAGTGTGTAATGATTCTTATACATTTCTTATTTATTTATTTAATTATTTATCAATGCAAAAAACACACAGCGCTAGACATATACATACGCTGTGCATGAAAATAATTACGCTGTGCATGAAAATAAGAATATAAGATATGCAGGGGAATATACAAAAATACAGAGATACACGAATACAGAGATAAGTATTATGAGTTGAAATTAGGCACTGTTGTAGAAACTAAATTCTATACATCTATATAAACAGAGGGATAACATGATCCATCTTGTTCTAGTGCTAATAAACTCAATAATAGATACACTATATGGATACTCAACAATCACATATGGCTATATTAGATAAAGAAGATGTGTTTATATATACACAATTTGCTAGAAAAATTGCTAGAAAAATTGCTAGAGAAATTGCTAGAGAAATGGGACTGGGGAGAGTTGATACACAACAACCAGTCAAACTGGTTCGTCTGTTTAAATGTTGTAAAATGTATTGAAATACAAATGTTGATATCAAATATCTCCAATAGAACATTAGAATAAATACCAAAAAAACAAAAAAACAAAAAACAAAAAACAAATATATATAAGCAATAAAGATACATAGTTTAGAGAAAATCAATAGATGAACTAAAAGGTGATACATCATCTTTATTATTCTTTTTCATCTATCTTAAATCATTTGATTTATTTGATAAACGTTATCAAAGGATTATGTCGCAGAAGAGGGAGATGTACGGATTAATCAGTCATTTCCAAAAATTTATCAAGTCATACTCCGAATTCAGACCCAGAGGTACTCTGGTCTGAAGCTTAAATATCTAATACATCTCCCTCTTCTGCAACAGTCTATCACGATCACCTCCTCTTGGTGGGCATGACACCCTCTCTATGGCCTGCCATCTTAAGCTACTAATGTCTTTATTGTGGCAACGTGCAAAGTGTCTGACTAAAGGTGTGTTCTCGCTTCACCTGCTTGAATGGTCGATAAATGGTTACGAATACGAACCTTCACCTCATTGGTAGTTAATCCTACATATTGTAGGTCACAACATAGGCAGGTGAGAAGATACACTACATAAGTTGATGTGCATTTTAGGCAGCTGTTAATTGGAAATGTTTCACCCGTAACTTCTGATTTAAAGATGTTTGACATATATATATATATATATATATATATATATATATTTATTTATTTATATATACTGTATATATATGTATTAATATGGAACATGTTTGATGCAGTGCGATCACAATATTATAAGTAAAACACGATCACGCAATTGCAATATTATGAAATATAATTATTGCTATTGCGTTCTCAATATTTTGAAAATATCAATAATGCGATTGCGATTCTGTACTCTCAATATTATAGAAATATAAATATTGCGAACACGCAATTGCGTTCTCAAAAGAAGTAAAAAAACACGCCAAAGGACACAATACAAGTTTTTTTATAATCGCACCTAAAGTTTACATACATATTCTATACAATACATATACATTAAACAATGTAAATACATATTTCATATGCCCACAATCCCCACCTCTTATAGATGTAGTTTTGATATGTTAAATTTACTATTGTATTGTAAGAACAAGGATTGAGTTTCTGTTGACACATGTAAATTGTATTGTCATACAGTACTGTGTAAAAGGATAATTTACATTAAACCTTCAATATAAGCACCTTACATGAAAAATGCAAGGAGGGGTGTATGACCCTCCCTGTGTGCCCATGAAAATAAGGGGTCAAAGATAGGTGAGGAGGATGGAGATTAGGAGGTGTGATAAGGGGGTGAAAACAGGAAGTGACAGCAGTTGCGGAGAAGACTGTCAGCAAGTATCTTCTATAGCAGCTATTATACTCACTGTGATGGATCTGCAGCGGCTGGCGGCAACATTGGCCGAGGACAGAGGAGCAGGCTGGATTCAGGAATGCCTGCTGGGAAGAGAGGAGCAACAGCCGGCTGGTTCTTCTGGGCCCAGTGCAGCCCCGAGTAGAACAAGGCCCATTCAGTGGTCCCGCCCCCCTGAGAGGCTCAGTCCGGAGTGACAGGGGGCCAGGAGACCCACCGGGGAAGTTGTCAGGAGCAGGATTAGAGTTGGCAGATCCTTGGAAGTGGAGGTGGCCAGAGAGAATCCAAGCAGGGGCAGATGCGACTGAGGAGCCAACAGAGAGGTGCGTGCAATGATGTCGCTCAAGGATGATGTCATCACCTGATCTCCAGATCAGCTACTGTGGCCGGGAGGTGTAGGACTCCCACTACAATGGCTGCCTGTGCAGGTACAGGGGTCAGCTCTGGTCAGAGGAGCAGAGCGGTAGCAATGGGGAGCTATCAGGGGGATGCCAGGGAGCTCTGGATGGAGAGAACCCATTTTAGTCAACAGGGCCCTAAAATAATCCCTGAATCACAGGCTCCTAGAGGTAGGGCTGCTGAAGGCAGGTCAGGTAGTAAGACACTTAGAAGGGGCGGGGGGCTTGAGAGAGAGAGTACATGGTAGGCAGGGCTCTGAGGTTGAGGAGTAGGTGATCCCGGGAGTGACACAGGTAGGGTAAGGAACAGGGGGCTGGGGGGAGACTTGGGGTGATGGACCCCTTGATGCTAATTTATTGTGTTTTCAAGCAGGAGAATTGGAGGTGACTAGCAGCTCCCCCATCACCGCTAGGAGTGCCCCTGTGACAGCAGCAGTACTGGACCCATATGGTGATTCACTATGGGTGAATTCAGCCTACAGCGATTTGGAGGAGGACAACCCTAGAGATGACACATCAGCAGAACCGGACATGGCGAGCCAGGTAGGAGACTTGGCTGCCTTGGCGCAGCTGCTTCAGTCATTATCCACTATCCGGGGTACAGATGAGGGGAGGCTGAACAGAAAAGGTATGGGTCCAGGCTGGGACATAGCCAGGGACTTCAAGGGGGTGAGAATAGTTTGGGAGAAAGGAATCTGTCCCCTATTGACTCAACAGGCAAGGGTTGGCACAGGCAAGGCTGGAGCAGCCAGTTGGTCTGGACAGTCACAGCCTAGAGAGAGATCTAGGTCTCCTGTGAGGGAGAGGAGACAGTGGGAGGAGCATGCATCGCCCACCTGGGGTGGTTAGATAGGTCTGGGGACAGGAGCAGATGCGGGAGATTACTATCCCCGTTTGCCAGGAGATCAACACAGCAGGAGAGTACTCGCTCAGGCAGGGTGCCGCTGAGGACAGAGGACAGCCCTGTCTAAGCCAGCATCGCGAAGAACAGTAGGAGAACAACCCAGCTTGCAGTTTGATGGGAACATGGCACCCCATCAGCAAGGTAAGGTGTTCATGAATTAATCTGTTTGCAAAGTGCATGCGGGTGTGAGTGGTGAGGGGCTTTCAGGGATGTTAGTCAAGGGGCTGCAGGACCTTCTTCTAGTCACAAAGCAATCAGGGGTTGCGAATAGGGCGATGGGACATGCAGTATAAACCGCGTTTGTGCCACCAGCGTCAAGTGGGGGGTTACAGGCAATTCAGACAAAGCGGACGGGGCGGTAGCAGTGGTCGGAGCTTCAGAGAAACCCACAGGTTAGGCTGGGAGGAGCCTTAAGATTTCTGAGCAGGCATTCAGACGTCCCTACTTGTGTTCGATAGGGCCGTTGGGGATCCATCTGACAGGGGAGGTAAAAAAGCGAATCTGGAATCGGGAGTACCTGGAGCTGTTTTTGCTGCTTCCTTTGGATCAGGTGTGGGAGGTGAAAGAGGATACAAAAGGGGAACAAGGAAAAAAGGAGGAAGAAGAGAGAAAAAGCATTGCAGGAAATTGACTAAAACATTTGAGAACTGGTCAAAAGCATTTTGCATATTTGTGAAAAATTCCCAGAGCAAGGTGCCTCCTTGTTCTGCTACCTGGATGAGGTGGATCGGGCTTATAGGACTAAAGGGGGGTGACGTGGTGGCGCTACAACAAAGAGTTTCGTCAGCTCATCGCGGTTTTCTTGGAGATGAGATGGGACGATAGGGACATGGGGATCTGGCTTGAGATTATTTAACTCCTGAGGTCAGGCCAGTCGTTTCGGATTGTTGGAGTGATGGGAAGCGCGGGCAGCAGTGCTGCCGTTGCCTTCAGAAAAGGACTGTGTTTTCATTTTAATGAGGTGCAGTTTAAATTCGAAGTTACGTGTAAGTACAAGTACGAGTGTTCAGTGTGCGAGGGAACACACTAGGGGCAAAATGCTTCAAGCGTAGAAGAGTGCTCAGGAAAGCTGGGGAGGCAGCTACTCAGCATGTGGAATAGTCCCTTGGCTAGAGTTGTATGGTAGGTTAAGGGGTAAAGCTCAGTAGATTCAGCTAAGGGTTTCGCATACCGGTTGAGCGTCAGGGTAGTGGGGACATTTCTGGCAATCTGAGATGAGTTTCCAGGGGTGGTGAGGGAAAAAATCAAGAAAGAAGTGGAATTGGGGCTCATGGCGGGCCCCTTTGTGTCCCCTGCTTCTCAAAGCTTGCAGATTTCTCCGTTTGTGATAGTTTCCAAAAAAGTGCCTGGTTAATTCCACATGATTCACCATCTTTCATACCCTAAGGGTATGTCGGTGAATGACAGGATTGATCCGCGACTGACAGCAGTTCAATATGTCTTTTTTGATAAGGCATATTATTGGTAAGGGGAGTGGGGCGAGGGGTTCTCCTAGCAAAAGTCGATATTGAATAGGCATTTGATTGTTGCCAGTTCACCCAGTTTCGCACCTTCTTTTGGGGTGTTTCTTTGAGGAGTCATTCTTCGTGGACCTATGCTTACCCATGGATGTTCCATCTCTTGTTCCTACTTCAAAAAATTTAGTAGCTTCGTGGAATGGGTGGTCCAAAGTGGGCAAGAGTGGCATCCCTCATTCATTATCTGGATGATTTCCTTTTTGTTGGTCCATCTGGCTCCGACATCTGTGGTCGTCTCATGGCGACCTTTTTGAATGTGGCAAACAACTTCAGTATACTGGTGGTGGCTGGCAAAATGGAAGGTCTGGTGATGGCGCTGAGCTTTCTGGGGATCCAGATTGACTCAGTGGCTATTGAGTGCAGTTTACCTAGGGAGAAGTTTGCCGATTTGCTAGAGGTTATCAAAGATTCCTCCTTAAGACTAAGGTGAAGTTGAGAGTGCTAAAATCTTTGCTAGGAAAACTCAATTTTGCATGTTGGGTGATCCCAGTAGGCAGAATCTTCAGTAGGAGACTGTTGTTAGCTACAGCAGGGGTAAAATCGGCAGAATACATCAGGTTGACGAGAGACCTGAAAGCTGACCTGAGGGTCTGGGCAAGGTTCTTGAGAGAATTTAACAGAAGAACGATGATCCAGCTGGAGTTCACAGATGCATCTGGGGCACATGGTTTCAGGGCGTATCTGCATGGTAAATGGTGTGCTGATTCCTGGCCCAGTGAATGGGTAGAGTCAGGGCTAACCCGGAACCTGGTTTTCCTGGGACTTTTTGCCCTTATGGTGGCCGTAAAAATCTGGCATACCAAAGTGCAAAATAAGAGAGTACTATTCCATTCGGACAATTCCTGGTCAGTTCAATGTTATAGCGGATGCTTTGTCTCATTCACAGTAGGACCATTTCTGGATGGCAGCACCAGAAGCAGAACAGGATGGGGTGCCATGTCCAGGGGATCTTTGATGCTTAGATTCCCTGGATTGCTAGCTTTGGTTAGGGGAGCTTTAGCTCAAAGTACGTGGATAGGTTACAAGATGGTGTGGGATCAGTGGCTAATGGTTTTGGAGAAATGGTGGGTGATTTCAAAGGGTAACGAGTTGTGGGTTCTACTGAAATGGTTGGAGGAATGGTTAGAAAGTGGAGTATCTAAGTCGATGGTTAAAAAAACAGGTGGCAGCTTTGGTCTTTTTATTCAAATTGCTGGGGTAGGAGGATTTGTCAAAGGTGTTTGCAGTAAGGCTGGCAATTAGGAGTGTGTGTATGGGACAACAGACAGTGGACGGGAGGAGGCAAGGTTTTTTTTTAGTGTTGGCTTAAATGGTTAATTGGTTACCAGGAGTTTGCCTGTCGAGTTTTGAAGTGTTACTATTTGGTGCAGCCTTTGTTTTGGCCTTTTTCTGAGCCTTTAGGTTATCTGATCTAGTGTCAAAAAATAAAGTAGACTGGGAGGGTTTACAGGTTGGAGATGTATGGGTAGTGAGGTGCGGGATGGCTACGTAGATCAAAGACCGACAGGTGGGAAAGGGAAAGTTGATCAGGTTGTTTAAGTTGGGGAGTGCTGCCCAGTTGGTGCAGTAGCAGACTTCCTTGCAGTCAGGCCTTCAGTCCAGGGTTCCCTGTTTATTCATAAAGATGGGGCGGTGCTGTCACACTATCAATTTGTAGTGGTGTTCCGGAAGATTTTGGGAGCTATGGGACTACCTGAGCGGGCATTCGGTTCACACTCATTTTGGATTGGTTTAGCGACGGAAGCATATGAGAGAGGCTCAATTCTCTTGTCTAGTCGTTTATTTATGGATTTCTTTGGCAGGTCCCGTAATTTGGTGGATTGTCGGTACTCTTACATTTATTGGGAAAGAAGGGTGGCAGGAACTACAGGAAAAGAAGTGCAGTTGGGATGGGATGGATCAGAGGTGCAGTCCAAATGGTTTGGAGTGAGAGGCCTTAAGTGGGAACAGATTGTGTGTTTAGTGGTGGACTATGCTTGGCTATTCAGGCCGCCTTCCATTCTGGTGGCACATGCGGGTGGAAATGACCTGGGTTTCATGTGTCAGAAAGATCTGAATGACATTATAAAATGGGATTGGAGTAGATTAATTCAGTGATTCCCGGGGCTTGTGGTGGTTTGGTCTGAAACTGCTCCTCACAGAGTGTGGATGGTGGTCTTGAATATGAAGAGCTTGGAAAATTTGAGATAAAAAGTGAATTGGTTATTTCAGGTTTTGTTGTTAGGCTGGGCGGGTTTGGCATTCGCCATGTGGAGATTGAAGGGGAGTCCGGTAGTTGTTTTTTCACGGAAGATGGGGTGCATCTCAATGCAGTATGCCTCCAATTGTTTAACTTCAACATCAAAGATGAGGTTGGGACTTCCGGTGGGAGGAGCAGGAAGCGCAGGTGTACTACGCGCTCCTCTGACTAAGGCAGCACGAACACGCCGACACACCAAGTTGCCATAGGCCGTGGTTTCATACACCACAGCCAGGACCTGGGCGCTGTAATCCGCCTGAGTGTGTGGAAGTCGCGGAGCAGCCAGAGGCCGGTTTGCTACGGCCGTTTGCCAAGTTTTGTCAGCTGACGGCGGGGTGAGATCTGAGGTGAGATCCAGCAGAAACCCAGTAATTAGGCTGAGTGACAAGAGCCGTGATTGCAGCAGAAAGAGTGGGAAGCTCCCAATGAGGAAGATATGTTGTGAGCAGCATTGGAAACATTGAAGGGGCACTGGCTTGACTCAAGACAACACCGCCACCGCTAGCTGCCTAACCTGGCACCTCTGGAAGGTAGGATCCCCCCCGCATTTGACAAGTAAGAAGTCCCTGACCTGGTACAGGGTGAAGGTAAGAGGCGGGCTGGCCGGGACTGTATTTTGGGGATTGAAAAATAAATGGAAGTAAGTCCCTGACCTGGTACAGGGTGAAGATAGTAAGGTATAGCAAGATGTGCAGTGAAAATATATACCTAAAACCAGTCAGTGGATGACCTGTGACTATAAAAGTTTATGGCTGAAAGAGTTGGCGCTGCTAGCCTTTTCTTTTTCTCTTCCCCGCACATTACAGCCATTGGATTAGATTGCTTAAAGGGGCGCCTTTTCTAGTACTCCTGGACCGCTAATATAATCCCATGATTATGTGTTCCAAGGACATACCTAAAGTCTATTACTAACCGCTATACATATGTCGTAAGGTCACCAACATCAACAAAAGAACTGAGACATAAGGGGAAATTACCTGTGCTTGTGTGTGAATAAAATTCAAGGCATAAATGACTAAAATCTATTCGGTGGCTTGCTCTGGCCAATAGCAAAATGTAACATTGCTACAACCGATCGTTTTTTAGTGAGCGAAACAGAATGGCGCACTTAGGATCTGAATGACATTTATTGAAATTTATTGAAAAGGGGAGAGAACGGAAAGGAACTTTCTTTTTTCCTTTTTCTTTTCTTTTCCTTTTTTCCTTGCTTTTTTTTTTTTTTTTTTTTATTTCCTTGTTTTATTCTGGCCTCCTGTTTTTCTTTTTCGTTGTAGTCTTACTTTTTCCCTATTTTCTTGACTAGCAATTTAAAGGCGTGTGTTGCACCCTTACATAGCTGGTGAAAGATTGTGTTTTGATGGATATATAGTTTACAACAAATGTTGGAAAAAAAAAAAAAAAAAAAACGTTTGTAAATTGTTATGGTTTGATAGATGTGCAGCACATACCAAATGATGAAAAATGTTTATTTTCCTTTGTTCTGCTCTGATGAATATATAGTATATATCAATTGGTTTACTAGAATACTAGAGTGTTAGGCCTACTGATTTATTTGAAAAAGTATTTTTTCTGAAGTTAGGGTATAGTAGAGGTAGGAGAGAGGAGTAGTAGAGTTACAAATTTCACTGAAGTAGATGACAATTGTTGACCATTGCACATTCACAAACTCACATAGGGGAACACTCCCTAACACACAATATAATTACCTATACTAGAAACACTTATACACTTTTTCTACATATTTTTACTATACCCTTTTCTCTTCTTTTCTATTTTCCCTTTTTCTTCCTAGGTCACTATTAAACACAGGCACGTCACTTTACACACTCCCTCACTCTCACATATCCCATTTCTTATTCCTGTAAACACTCTAGCTTTTTTTTTCTTTTCTGACACATGGACAAATATTTTGCACCTAAATCACACGCAATGCCAGCAAAACCCAAGGATAGAAAGCCCAGACATAGCATTGAAAGTATTAGCGATATTAGACCTGAAATGACCACTGTAAATATTTCTAAAGATGATATAGAAGAAATTTCTAAACAGGTAGCACTATCTCTATCACCTCAACTTGACCATATCAAAACAGAATTATTTACACTCTCAGTAGAAATGAAAAACTTTACATCTAGACTTACAGAAATTGAATCAAGAATTTCAGATACTGAAGACTCTGTGACCAAACAAAACCTCTCTATACAACAACACGATATAAAAATTTCAGAAATTACTGACAAAATAGAAGATTTAGAAAATAGATCACGTAGGAACAACTTAAAAATTGTAGGCCTTCCAGAAACCACCAACTTTCAGGATCTAATATACTTTGCCTCAGTGACTCTGCCACAAAGTCTAGAGATTGATACCAAACTGCATAATTTTATGGTTGAAAGAGCACACCGTGTAGGCTTTATTAGAAACACATCAGAAAATACTATTCAGAAACGAGCTATCCTAATTAAATACCTGAATTTTCAGGACAAAGTACTAATACTTAGAGCATTCAGAAAAATGAAAAACCTAGAGATTGACAATAACAGAATTTTAATCTTCCAAGATTACTCAGTCCAGACAGCAACAAAACGCAAAAGTATGGCTCCATTCTGTACAAACATGATAAACATGGGCCTAGCCGCACACTTAATTTATCCCGCTAAAATTAAGATTTATATGGATAATGAGACAACTACACTAGAAACAATTGCAGAGGCCAAGGCATTTTTGAATAAGTTCCAACCTAGGTAATTATTAAAAAATAAGGAAAGTGCTCCTCTTCTTCTCTCCTTTCTTTTTCTTTTTTGTGCTTTTGGTTTATTGGTGTATGGACAGTTAATGGTATGGCAAGTTGGATAACTTTATTTTACCTTCATATAATAAACGAGATAACTAAGGTTAAGATTTGTATAAAAATGAAAGAATGGTCGAAAACAAGGACAGTACATTTTTCTTTAAATATTTTAAACACCTATGTTCTATTAAAGATAAAGGTTCGGGTTAGAGGGAGGGGCAAGGAGGTTAGAATTTATTTTGAATCCCCCTTTTTTTTTTTTTTTTTTTTTTCTTTCTTCTTCTTCTTCTGGTTTGTTATCTTAAAATAAAGTATAAATGGCAACACTAAAACTAATTTCGTGGAATGTGGGAGGGGTCACTAACCCAATCAAAAGAAAGAGGATCCTGACATATCTTAGAAATAAAAGAGTGGATATTGCACTCCTACAAGAAACACATCTGACTGAAATAGAACATAATAAACTTAAAGTTAACTGGGTTAGTGAGGTTGTCTATACCCCATGTGCAACACGTAAAAGGGGGGTCGCAGTTTTAATCAGCAAAAACTTAGAATATCGAATTATAGGGCAAGAGATAGACCCAGGGGAACGATTTATTATTCTGAAAATTATTATAAATTCACGTATGTTCACGTTATGTAATGTCTATGGCCCAAATGTGCCAGATATAAAATTTTGGGAAAAATTAAAATTAAAATTACATGATTCTATAAATACGAATCTTATAGTTGCAGGAGACTTCAATATGGTTTTTAACAATATTGATAGATCACAGGCAACTGGAAATAAAACTAAACAGATCACAAAAAAATCCTCCAGGATTCTTAAAGTATTTGCTAGTGCACTAAACATCAAAGACATCTGGAGATTGCTATATCCTAATTGCAGAGATTTTACGTGTGAATCAAAAAAGTACCGGACATTTTCACGGATAGACTTCTTTCTGGGGTCAGACAAAATTATTAACTCAGATATAAAAGCACAAATAGATAACTTCACCATTTCAGACCATGCCCCGATATCATTAGAGACACGGTGGGAAACAGACAGATATGATCCAGTTAAGAGTTACGGCTTCCCACGTTATTTAGCAAACAATTTAGAATTTAGAAACCGACTCATTGCTATATGGCACGAATATGTTCAACAGAACAAAGACTATATACACAAGAAAGAGATCTTCTGGGAAACTGCTAAGGCAGTAGCCAGAGGAGAAATTAAAAAATACACTATTAGGTTTAAAAAAAAGCTATATCTAAGAGAGACTGAAATTTCTAACTATTTAAAAAACAAATATAACGCATATATCGCATCTCATACACAGACTAATTGGCAAAGTTACATGAAGGCTAAGCAAGAATGGGAAGTTTTTCTATCACAAAAATTTGCTATCCAAGAACT
Source organism: Bombina bombina (assembly GCF_027579735.1). Taxonomy (NCBI): domain Eukaryota; kingdom Metazoa; phylum Chordata; class Amphibia; order Anura; family Bombinatoridae; genus Bombina; species Bombina bombina. Next base: position 700,149,552 of record NC_069503.1, read on the forward strand.
GAAGAACAAAAGTAGATTTTACAGATTTGGAAATAAAATAGGGAAATTGTTAGCAAGATCTGTAAAAGATAGGAAACCGATGCATCACATTAAGTCACTAAATATTGATGGCAAAAAAATATTGAACCTTGACACAATCAAAGCAGAATTTTATAAATACTTTAGGGATATATACTCAGTAGCGGATATTAATGTAAAAAATAAACAAGATTTTTGGGAAAAAATTAAATTACCTAAGCTCTCGGCGGAAGATTTAGAGAAACTCAATGCACCAATTAAAGAATTGGAAGTCCTAAACGCAATAAATAATTTGAAGTTGGACAAAGCCGCCGGACCTGACCTTCTACCAGCAGAATTTTATAAAATTCTCAAAAATGAAGTAATAGGTGTACTTACGGAACTATTTAATGACTATTTAATTAACTATAAGATTCCATCTCCTAACTTTGCAGTTTCAAAAATAATATTACTCCTAAAAAAAGGGAAAGACCCTGAATCAATAGACTCCTATCGTCCAATTTCACTATTAAACTCCGATTACAAACTATTCACTGCAATTTTGGCAGATAGACTGAAGTTAATTATGAGCCCGTTAATACACCAAGATCAGGTTGGCTTTATGTCTAAGAGAAACTTGTCAGCAAACATACGCAAAATTTTTCTATTAATAGACTTCCTAGCAGATGTTAAAAATAAAAGTGAACAAAACTCCGCCATTCTTGCAGTTGACGCCCATAAAGCATTTGACTCCATTATCTGGGACCATTTATTCTGCTCTATGAAGAACTTTGGGTTCAAAGATCAGTTCCTTGAATGTATTCGTGCCTTATATTCCAATGCAACTTCTATTTTGATGGTTAATGGCTCAAACACTACATCCTTCCCTATTCTATCTGGAACACGACAGGGATGTCCAATTTCACCGCTTTTATTTAATTTAGCAATTGAACCCCTTGCAGTTACTTTAAGGGATAATTTAGGGGGGATTAAGATAGGCAAAATCCCTGTTAAACTTCTACTTTACGCAGATGACTTGATTTTACTTTTAAAGGATGCACAGATCGAAATTCCCAAAATTTTGGAAATTATAAAAAATTTTGGTTCTTTTTCAGGTTACACAATTAACATATCCAAATCAGAACTACTCTGGTTGAGTAAGCATCACCAAAATCAATATACACCCCCTTTTAAAGTAGCCCCGCAATACATCACATATTTAGGAATCCAGATCAGTGCCAATCCAGAAGAATGGTTTAGTTTAAATTACCCACCCCTATTTGCAAAAATCAGATTTGAGATGATGAAATGGGATAATCTTCCACTCTCAATTACCGCAAGAATCAATGTAGTTAAGATGATCGTCTTACCTAAAATATTATATTTAATGCAAAATATCCCTCTAATCATACCAAAAAAATATCTTAGCAAGTTAGACCAACTAATGAGACGATTTATATGGGGGAGGGGTGCGAATCGAATATCATTATATAAATTGTCACAACTAAGGCAATATGGTGGATTGGCACTACCCAATTTTGCTATTTACAATAGTGTAAGTCTTGCAAAAATTGCAATGGACTGGATTACGGGCGGGAACTATATTGCATTTACAGAAGCAGAACAAAATTTAGTATACCCTCTTTCATTAAATGCGCTTCTGCACTGCCCTAAAAAAGTAATTCCAAAAAGTATTAAAAATAAACAATCATTATATCATATTATAATTGCATGGCAAGACATACGACGCAGAGTAGATAGTGACCCTCATTTTTCAGATCTACTTCCTATTAGAGGTGACCCACGCTTTCCACCTGGTATTAGCAGTCAAGTATTTAGGAAATGGGCCACAGCAGGACTTATTTATTTAACACAACTTAGAGAACCCAATCTACAGAGTATATTACCATTTGAGACTCTTAAAGAGTCTTATAATGTACAGAATGTGGATTTTTTTGCATACCTTCAAGTGAGACATTGGTTCTTTAAAGCTATGGAAGATAATAAATTTCCATGGACCCACTCAGGAATGAAAATGGGGCTAGCATTATTTAAGGCAGGCAAACGCTCTATTAAATACTGGTATAATATGATTATTACTAAGACAGGGGAACTAAACATTGTACAGATCTGTTCAAAATGGCAAACAACGATTGTAGATCTAAAAAGGGAACAAGTAAAACAAAGTATAATTCTCTTGGACGAGGCCACACTCGCGGCAAGCTGGCGAGAAATGCATATAAAACTCTTACACAGAATATACTTTACGCCTGCTAAAATAAATAAATGGTCGACACAAGGTTTAAGGGTATGCCCACGTTGCTCTTTAGCCGATGCTGACTTAACCCATATGTTTTGGAGTTGCCCAAAAATTAATCAGTTTTGGAAACGGGTACAATTTTGGTTAAATAAGGTGACAGCTACAAATCACATATTAGAACTACAACACATAATTTTCCTACTAGACACATCAGACAGACTGGTAAATAGAGCTTTCTGTAATACGGTAATTCTGGGTGGAAGATATCTCATCCTTAAAAACTGGCACCAAAAAAAGTCACCGACTATAAATAATTTAACATTTTTATTACAAAGACAATATACAATAGAACAATTTGATAACGCAATTAACTCTGAACAGCAGTATAATAGATTTAATTCAAAATGGTTAGATTTTGTTAAACACTACAAAAACACTAATTTACAGAATCAGTTATTATCACCATTAGAGAATATAAGTTAAGATGCAAACCTCTTTTTTCCCCTTTTTTTCCCCCTTTTCTTTCCCCCTTTTGGGTTTTTTTTTTTTTTTTTCTCTTTTTTCTTTTTCTTCCCCCCTCCTCTGCCCCCCCTAGAAAAATTTAAAAGCTAAAAACTTTTCCTTGAAGCCGATCAGGATTTTGATATTTAATTTGCAGGTGGCTCCACCTTTCTCAATAATTTAAAGGTTGAAATTATTTAAAATTTACACTGGACTAACCGAACTTATTATATATCACAGTAAAGACCTGTCTTTTTGTTTTTGTTTTTTTTCTTTGTTTTTTAAGGTTTATAATAATGAAGTTAGGGTAAAATCCCGTGTTAATGACTAATGTGATAAAGGAAGAAAAGTGAAATATTTAATATCTGAAAAGGTTATGATCTTATTTTCATGTATATCTTATCTGTATCTCTGTTCCATGTTTTTTGGTTCCAAATGACATAAGTGTATCATTGATTATGTAATTTTTTGTCTTTGCCTTTTCTTTCTTATTTCTGTATATTCTTTTTTTTTACCTTTAATAACAATAAAAAAAAAACATTATATCAAAAAAACATCAAAGATGAGGTTGAAAAGGCATTAACCCTGTTGGATGGGGCACAGCAGTAAGCCATGCCCTGCTGGGTGTTTTGCTAAGTTTGGAAGGCTGTAAGTGTTAATGGTACCTCCTGTGGGAAAAGCAGGAGAGGCATGGTTGTGGGCGTGCTTGGAAGAGTTTGTCAGCACATGGTTTTAGGTGTGCAAACACCCTGGAGTTTTATAGTTATGTAAATTGGTTATTTATTGGTTTTATTGTATTTTAAAATCTTAATAAAGTTGGGCTGCAGCCTTTTCAACCCATCATTCAGTGTTAGTAGTGATTTATTTATTGGAGTGGTAATGGAATGGACACTAGGCGGGTCAAGCGACTATGCTGCTTTGAAGATATCTCCAGTATCAGAGAAGCATCTCCACCCACTGAAATGTATGGTAAAATGTGTCTCGATGATGCTGCCTTTAAACAATACTGCCAGCCCTTTTGAATATTTCACAGACTTTCTCGACATTGCAACATATCCCTTTTCAATATATCTCTGCCTTGCGGCACTTTCAATCATTGGGGCCTTAGAGAGAACAATTTAAAAGTAAATTTTTGCACATATAACTCCCACCCACACTGCTGACTTTTGTATAGTTTTTCTATAAGTATGGAAATTTTTAGTGTAGGTAGTGGATTCAGCAGGCAAAAAGTGAAGTAAATATTATAATTTTTTTAAAGTTATACAATTTACAGTACACTGTCTCTTTAAAGTAAAAATCAGGAGCTGCCGTGAACTGCTGGTCCCAAGCAGAAACTGAAGCTCAGCCCTTTTCAGGGGTTTAACACATAGATTTGCAGGATAAAATCACAGGCTGTAATTAATTTTCCCTATAATGGCCCTTTAAGCTTATGGGGGCCAGTGTATTAATATTTCGGTAGGTTCTTGAGTAAGCAAAGGGTAAATTCCCTAACATCCTACATGGATCAGTTAACATCTAGGAAACCTTGAACTGAACAAATATAACTAACTAGCAGTCTTATGGAAAGCCATCCAGTAGGAGAAAGCCAACTGCCACCTGATGGCTACAAACTTGACATCTGAGTGGCTTATACAGAATCAATAACATGAGTCAGTATCTATATTATCAGTTGAGTCAGTATCTATATTTATGAGAATTTTGCAATCAGTGTTACCACTCCTGGATCCTAGGATGCGCACAGTCCCACACTTTGTATCCCTTAGGATTCAGAAAAGAAAATGTCCAAATGTTCCCAAAGATATTCTTATTATTAGGAAACTATAGTGACCGCTCTTCTCAAAAATATGCACAAGATGATCTAAGTCAAAGAGGAATAAAAAGAATACACCTCATGGTGCAATACAATTTCACAATGTAGAATTATTTCCTCTATGTGGCAAATAATATACTCACAAGTTAGGCAGCACCAAACGTGCTGATTGAAGCAGACTGAGATCTCACAGTGTCTCAGCTCACTGAACCAGGGTGTGGAGTTTGCTACTCCAAGCTGGGCTCAATCAGCCTCACAGGAATAATGATGTGAACACAAATGGTTTTAAACAAATAAAACACCATTTATTAAAAGCATTTTAAAATCTTATAGAGCTGATAAGCACATCTAGCTCCTAAAACAGGTACGCAATCTGTTTTCTGTTCACATCTAGCTAATAAAGGTTAACATAGCCTATCAAAATTGATGCAACTAACACTACCCAAAGTTGCTACTAAGAAACTTTATACAATAGTACAGTTGGGTAACTCATGAAATCCGTTTTTACCTTTCCATTAGTTTTTCATTCTCCATAGTATTATTTTTGTTCATTCACTAAGTCTATAACTAGTGATGTGGCGAACTGTTCGCCGGAGAACAGTTCCCGGCGATCTTAGCTTGTTCGCGTTCGATCCGCCCCTTATTCGTCATCATTGAGGAAACTTTGACCCTGTATCTCACAGCCTGCAGACATATTTGAGCCAATCAGCAGCAGACACTCCCTCACAGACCCTCCCAGCTCCTGGGCAGTAGCCATTTTAGATTCATTACGATCCTGCATTCTTAGTGAGAGGAGGTTTAGTGCTGCTGCTGCTGATTGTATAGGGAAATAGATAGCTAGACTAGTGTATTTTGTGTCCACTACAGTCCTGAAGGACTCATCTAATCTCTGCTGTAAGGACAGCACCCCAAAAAGCCCTTTTTAGGGCTAGAACTTCAGCCCAAAAAGCCCTTATTAGGGCTAGAACTTCAGTCGTTTTTTTATTTTATTTTTATTTGTAATTTTATTTGCATTTGCCTGGCTGTCAGCCTGTGTGTGAGGCTCACATCATATACTGTGATTAGTGCCACCACTGATATCTGCTTAACATTAGTGTACATTTAAAAAAAAAAAACTTTTACATCATTTTGCTAGTGTAATCTAATTTCATTTTCTATCAGACCTGAGTGTCAGGCCCACATCATATACTGTGATTAATTGCTCTGTGCCACCACTGATATCTGGTGTAACATTAGTGTATATTTAAAAAAGAAAAAACTTTTACATCATTTTGCTAGTGTAATCTAATTTTATTTTCTATCAGGCCTGTTTGTCAGGCCCAGATCATATACTGTGATTAATTCTTCTGTGCCACCACTGATATCTGGTTAACATTAGTGTAAATTTAAAAAAAAAAACTTTTACATAATTTTGCTAGTGTAATCTAATTTCATTTTCCATCAGGCCTGTGTGTCAGGCCAACATCATATACTGTGATTAATAGCTCTGTTTTCCACCACTTATATCTGGTGTAACATTAGTGTAAATTTAAAAAAAAAACTTTACATCAGTCCTCTTCTAGTGTTATTTAATTTTAGTTGCCAGGCCGGCCTGGCTGCCACTAGTGCCAGCCTGTGTGTCAGGCTGCCAGCATATACTGTGCCTACGTCCATTCTCAGTGCCACCACTCCTATCTGGTGTAACATTAGTTTAAATTTTGTAAAAAAAAAACTTTTACATCAGTCTGCTAGTGTTATTTAATTTCAGTTGCCTATCTCCCAGCGTGTGTGCCAGGCCCACTTTCCAACTAGTGTCACGAATCATATTTGTTATAAAAGTAGTGTAAATATTTAAAATAAAAACTTTTTTGACTGTGAATCATCAGTCTGCTAGTGCAATTGAATTGCAGTTTCCTGCCTGCCAGCATGTGTGCCAGGCCCACTTGCCAACTAGTGCCACCAATCATATTTGTTATAACAGTATTGTAAATATTTAAAATAAAAACTTTTTAACTGTGAATCATCAGTCTGCTAGTGCAATTGAATTGCAGTTGCCTGCCTGCCAGCGTGTGTGCCAGGCCCACTTGCCAACTAGTGCCACCAATCATATTTGTTATAAAAGTAGTGTAAATATTTAAAATAAAAACTTTTTTGACTGTGAATCATCAGTCTGCTAGTGCAATTGAATTGCAGTTTCCTGCCTGCCAGCATGTGTGCCAGGCCCACTTGCCAACTAGTGCCACCAATCATATTTGTTATAACAGTATTGTAAATATTTAAAATAAAAACTTTTTAACTGTGAATCATCAGTCAGCTAGTGCAATTGAATTGCAGTTGCCTGCCTGCCTGCCTGCCAGCGTGTGTGCCAGGCCCACTTGCCAACTAGTGCCACCAATCATATTTGTTATAACAGTATTGTAAATATTTAAAAAAAAACACTTTTTTGACTGTGAAACATCAGTCAACTAGTGTAATCTAATTGCACTTGCCTTCCTCCCAGCGTGTGTGCCAGGCCCACTTGCCAACTAGTGCCACCAATCATATTTGTTATAACAGTAGTGTAAATATTTTAAAAAAAACTTTTTTGACTGTGAAACATCAGTCTGCTAGTGTAATCTAATTGAAGTTGCCTGCCTGCCAGCGTGTGTGCCAGGCCCACTTGCCAACTAGTGCCACCAATCATATTTGTTATAACAGTAGTGTAAATATTTAAAATAAAAACGTTTTTGACTGTGAATCATCAGTCTGCTAGTGCAATTGAATTGCAGTTGCCTGCCTGCCAGCGTGTGTGCCAGGCCCACTTGCCAACTAGTGCCACCAATCATATTTGTTATAACAGTATTGTAAATATTTAAAAAAAAAACTTTTTTGACTGTGAATCATCAGTCTGCTAGTGCAATTGAATTGCAGTTGCCTGCCTGCCAGCGTGTGTGCCAGGCCCACTTGCTGCCAATTAGTGCCACCAATCATATTTGTTATAACAGTATTGTAAATATTTTAAAAAAAAACTTTTTTGACTGTGAAACATCAGTCAGCTAGTGTAATCTAATTGCAGTTGCCTGCCTCCCAGCGTGTGTGCCAGGCCCACTTGCCAACTAGTGCCACCAATCATATTTGTTATAACAGTAGTGTAAATATTTAAAAAAAAAACTTTTTTGACTGTGAAACATCAGTCTGCTAGGGTAATCTTATTGAAGTTGAATGCCTGCCAGCGTGTGTGCCAGGCCCACTTGCCAACTAGTGCCACCAATCATATTTGTTATAATAGTATTGTAAATATTTAAAATAAAACCTTTTTTGACTGTGAATCATCAGTCTGCTAGTGCAATTAAATTGCAGTTGCCTGCCTGCCAGCGTGTGTGCCAGGCCCACTTGCTGCCAACTAGTGCCACCAATCATATTTGTTATAACAGTATTGTAAATATTTAAAAAAAAAAAATTTTTGACTGTGAAACATCAGTCAGCTAGTGTAATCTAATTGCAGTTGCCTGCCTCCCAGCGTGTGTGCCAGGCCCACTTGCCAACTAGTGCCACCAATCATATTTGTTATAACAGTAGTGTAAATATTTAAAAAAAAAACTTTTTTGACTGTGAAACATCAGTCTGCTAGGGTAATCTTATTGAAGTTGAATGCCTGCCAGCGTGTGTGCCAGGCCCACTTGCCAACTAGTGCCACCAATCATATTTGTTATAACAGTAGTGTAAATATTTAAAATAAAAACGTTTTTGACTGTGAATCATCAGTCTGCTAGTGCAATTGAATTGCAGTTGCCTGCCTGCCAGCGTGTGTGCCAGGCCCACTTGCCAACTAGTGCCACCAATCATATTTGTTATAACAGTATTGTAAATATTTAAAAAAAAAACTTTTTTGACTGTGAATCATCAGTCTGCTAGTGCAATTGAATTGCAGTTGCCTGCCTGCCAGCGTGTGTGCCAGGCCCACTTGCTGCCAATTAGTGCCACCAATCATATTTGTTATAACAGTATTGTAAATATTTAAAAAAAAAACTTTTTTGACTGTGAAACATCAGTCAGCTAGTGTAATCTAATTGCAGTTGCCTGCCTCCCAGCGTGTGTGCCAGGCCCACTTGCCAACTAGTGCCACCAATCATATTTGTTATAACAGTAGTGTAAATATTTTAAAAAAAAACTTTTTTGACTGTGAAACATCAGTCTGCTAGGGTAATCTTATTGAAGTTGAATGCCTGCCAGCGTGTGTGCCAGGCCCACTTGCCAACTAGTGCCACCAATCATATTTGTTATAATAGTATTGTAAATATTTAAAATAAAACCTTTTTTGACTGTGAATCATCAGTCTGCTAGTGCAATTAAATTGCAGTTGCCTGCCTGCCAGCGTGTGTGCCAGGCCCACTTGCTGCCAACTAGTGCCACCAATCATATTTGTTATAACAGTATTGTAAATATTTAAAAAAAAAAAATTTTGACTGTGAAACATCAGTCAGCTAGTGTAATCTAATTGCAGTTGCCTGCCTCCCAGCGTGTGTGCCAGGCCCACTTGCCAACTAGTGCCACCAATCATATTTGTTATAACAGTAGTGTAAATATTTAAAAAAAAAACTTTTTTGACTGTGAAACATCAGTCTGCTAGTGCAATTTAATTGTACTTGCCTGCCTGCCAGCGTGTGTGCCAGGCCCACTTGCCAACTAGTGCCACCAATCATATTTGTTATAACAGTAGTGTAAATATTTAAAATAAAAACTTTTTTGACTGTGAATCATCAATCTGCTAGTGCAATTGAATTGCAGTTGCCTGCCTGCCAGCATGTGTGCCAGGCCCACTTGCCAACTAGTGCCACCAATCATATTTGTTATAACAGTATTGTAAATATTTAAAATAAAAACTTTTTTGACTGTGAATCATCAGTCTGCTAGTGCAATTGAATTGCAGTTGCCTGCCTGCCAGCGTGTGCCAGGCCCACTTGCTGCCAACTAGTGCCACCAATCATATTTGTTATAACAGTATTGTAAATATTTAAAAAAAAAACTTTTTTGACTGTGAAACATCAGTCAGCTAGTGTAATCTAATTGCAGTTGCCTGCCTCCCAGCGTGTGTGCCAGGCCCACTTGCCAACTAGTGCCACCAATCATATTTGTTATAACAGTAGTGTAAATATTTAAAAAAAAAACTTTTTTGACTGTGAAACATCAGTCTGCTAGGGTAATCTTATTGAAGTTGAATGCCTGCCAGCGTGTGTGCCAGGCCCACTTGCCAACTAGTGCCACCAATCATATTTGTTATAATAGTATTGTAAATATTTAAAATAAAACCTTTTTTGACTGTGAATCATCAGTCTGCTAGTGCAATTGAATTGCAGTTGCCTGCCTGCCAGCGTGTGTGCCAGGCCCACTTGCTGCCAACTAGTGCCACCAATCATATTTGTTATAACAGTATTGTAAATATTTAAAAAAAAAAAAAATTTTGACTGTGAAACATCAGTCAGCTAGTGTAATCTAATTGCAGTTGCCTGCCTCCCAGCGTGTGTGCCAGGCCCACTTGCCAACTAGTGCCACCAATCATATTTGTTATAACAGTAGTGTAAATATTTTAAAAAAAAACTTTTTTGACTGTGAAACATCAGTCTGCTAGTGCAATTTAATTGTACTTGCCTGCCTGCCAGCGTGTGTGCCAGGCCCACTTGCCAACTAGTGCCACCAATCATATTTGTTATAACAGTAGTGTAAATATTTAAAATAAAAACTTTTTTGACTGTGAATCATCAATCTGCTAGTGCAATTGAATTGCAGTTGCCTGCCTGCCAGCATGTGTGCCAGGCCCACTTGCCAACTAGTGCCACCAATCATATTTGTTATAACAGTATTGTAAATATTTAAAATAAAAACTTTTTTGACTGTGAATCATCAGTCTGCTAGTGCAATTGAATTGCAGTTGCCTGCCTGCCAGCGTGTGCCAGGCCCACTTGCTGCCAACTAGTGCCACCAATCATATTTGTTATAACAGTATTGTAAATATTTAAAAAAAAAAAAAACTTTTTTGACTGTGAAACATCAGTCTGCTAGTGTAATCTAATTGAAGTTGAATGCCTGCCAGCGTGTGTGCCAGGCCCACTTGCCAACTATTGCCACCAATCATATTTGTTATAACAGTATTGTAAATATTTTTAAAAAAAAATTTGACTGTGAAACATCAGTCAGCTAGTGTAATCTAATTGCAGTTGCCTGCCTCCCAGCGTGTGTGCCAGGCCCACTTGCCAACTAGTGCCACCAATCATATTTGTTATAACAGTAGTGTAAATATTTTAAAAAAAACTTTTTTGACTGTGAAACATCAGTCTGCTAGGGTAATCTAATTGAAGTTGAATGCCTGCCAGCGTATGTGCCAGGCCCACTTGCCAACTAGTGCCACCAATCATATTTGTTATAATAGTATTGTAAATATTTAAAATAAAACCTTTTTTGACTGTGAATCATCAGTCTGCTAGTGCAATTGAATTGCAGTTGCCTGCCTGCCAGCGTGTGTGCCAGGCCCACTTGCTGCCAACTAGTGCCACCAATCATATTTGTTATAACAGTATTGTAAATATTTTTTAAAAAAATTTTTTGACTGTGAAACATCAGTCAGCTAGTGTAATCTAATTGCAGTTGCCTGCCTCCCAGCGTGTGTGCCAGGCCCACTTGCCAACTAGTGCCACCAATCATATTTGTTATAACAGTAGTGTAAATATTTAAAATAAAAACTTTTTTGACTGTGAATCATCAATCTGCTAGTGCAATTGAATTGCAGTTGCCTGCCTGCCAGCATGTGTGCCAGGCCCACTTGCCAACTAGTGCCACCAATCATATTTGTTATAACAGTATTGTAAATATTTAAAATAAAAACTTTTTTGACTGTGAATCATCAGTCTGCTAGTGCAATTGAATTGCAGTTGCCTGCCTGCCAGCGTGTGCCAGGCCCACTTGCTGCCAACTAGTGCCACCAATCATATTTGTTATAACAGTAGTGTAAATATTTAAAAAAAAAAACTTTTTTGACTGTGAAACATCAGTCTGCTAGTGTAATCTAATTGAAGTTGCCTGCCTGCCAGCGTATGTGCCAGGCCCACTTGCCAACTAGTGCCACCAATCATATTTGTTATAATAGTATTGTAAATATTTAAAATAAAAACTTTTTTGACTGTGAATCATCAGTCTGCTAGTGCAATTGAATTGCAGTTGCCTGCCTGCCAGCGTGTGTGCCAGGCCCACTTGCCAACTATTGCCACCAATCATATTTGTTATAACAGTATTGTAAATATTTTTAAAAAAAAAATTTGACTGTGAAACATCAGTCAGCTAGTGTAATTGAATTGCAGTTGCCTGCCTCCCAGCATGTGTGCCAGGCCCACTTGCCAACTAGTGCCACCAATCATATTTGTTATAACAGTAGTGTAAATATTTAAAAAAAAAAATTTTGACTGTGAAACATCAGTCAGCTAGTGTAATCTAATTGCAGTTGCCTTCCTCCCAGCGTGTGTGCCAGGCCCACTTGCCAACTAGTGCCACCAATCATATTTGTTATAACAGTAGTGTAAATATTTAAAAAAAAACTTTTTTGACTGTGAATCATCAGTCTGCTAGTGTAATCTAATTGAAGTTGCCTGCCTGCCAGCGTGTGTGCCAGGCCCACTTGCCAACTAGTGCCACCAATCATATTTGTTATAACAGTATTGTAAATATTTAAAATAAAAACTTTTTTGACTGTGAATCATCAGTCTGCTAGTGTAATCTAATTGAAGTTGCCTGCCTGCCAGCATGTGTGCCAGGCCCACTTGCCAACTAGTGCCACCAATCATATTTGTTATAACAGTAGTGTAAATATTTAAAATAAAAACGTTTTTGACTGTGAATCATCAGTCTGCTAGTGCAATTGAATTGCAGTTGCCTGCCTGCCAGCGTGTGTGCCAGGCCCACTTGCCAACTAGTGCCACCAATCATATTTGTTATAACAGTATTGTAAATATTTAAAATAAAAACTTTTTTGACTGTGAATCATCAGTCTGCTAGTGCAATTGAATTGCAGTTGCCTGCCTGCCAGCGTGTGTGCCAGGCCCACTTGCCAACTAGTGCCACCAATCATATTTGTTATAACAGTAGTGCAAATATTAAAAAAAAAACATTTTTGACTGTGAGACATCAGTCAGCTAGTGTAATCTAATTGCAGTTGCCTGCCTCCCAGCGTGTGTGCCAGGCCCACTTGCACACTAGTGCCACCAATCATATTTGTTATAACAGTAGTGTAAATATTTTAAAAAAAAAACTTTTTTGACTGTGAAACATCAGTCTGCTAGTGTAATCTAATTGCAGTTGCCTGCCTCCCTGCGTGTGTGCCAGGCCCACTTGCCAACTAGTGCCACCAATCATATTTGTTATAACAGTAGTGTAAATATTTAAAAAAAAAACTTTTTTGACTGTGAAACATCAGTCTGCTAGGGTAATCTAATTGAAGTTGAATGCCTGCCAGCGTGTGTGCCAGGCCCACTTGCCAACTAGTGCCACCAATCATATTTGTTATAATAGTATTGTAAATATTTAAAATAAAACCTTTTTTGACTGTGAATCATCAGTCTGCTAGTGCAATTGAATTGCAGTTGCCTGCCTGCCAGCGTGTGTGCCAGGCCCACTTGCTGCCAACTAGTGCCACCAATCATATTTGTTATAACAGTATTGTAAATATTTAAAAAAAAAAAAATTTTGACTGTGAAACATCAGTCAGCTAGTGTAATCTAATTGCAGTTGCCTGCCTCCCAGCGTGTGTGCCAGGCCCACTTGCCAACTAGTGCCACCAATCATATTTGTTATAACAGTAGTGTAAATATTTAAAAAAAAAACTTTTTTGACTGTGAAACATCAGTCAGCTAGTGTAATCTAATTGCAGTTGCCTGCCTGCCAGCGTGTGTGCCAGGCCCACTTGCCAACTAGTGCCACCAATCATATTTGTTATAACAGTATTGTAAATATTTAAAATAAAAACTTTTTTGACTGTGAATCATCAGTCTGCTAGTGCAATTTAATTGTACTTGCCTGCCTGCCAGCGTGTGTGCCAGGCCCACTTGCCAACTAGTGCCACCAATCATATTTGTTATAACAGTAGTGTAAATATTTAAAATAAAAACTTTTTTGACTGTGAATCATCAATCTGCTAGTGCAATTGAATTGCAGTTGCCTGCCTGCCAGCGTGTGTGCCAGGCCCACTTGCCAACTAGTGCCACCAATCATATTTGTTATAACAGTATTGTAAATATTTAAAATAAAAACTTTTTTGACTGTGAATCATCAGTCTGCTAGTGCAATTGAATTGCAGTTGCCTGCCTGCCAGCGTGTGCCAGGCCCACTTGCTGCCAACTAGTGCCACCAATCATATTTGTTATAACAGCATTGTAAATATTTAAAAAAAAAAACTTTTTTGACTGTGAAACATCAGTCAGCTAGTGTAATCTAATTGCAGTTGCCTGCCTCCCAGCATGTGTGCCAGGCACACTTGCCAACTAGTGCCACCAATCATATTTGTTATAACAGTAGTGTAAATATTTAAAAAAAAAACTTTTTTGACTGTGAAACATCAGTCTGCTAGTGTAATCTAATTGAAGTTGCCTGCCTGCCAGCGTGTGTGCCAGGCCCACTTGCCAACTAGTGCCACCAATCATATTTGTTATAATAGTATTGTAAATATTTAAAATAAAAACTTTTTTGACGTTGAATCATCAGTCTGCTAGTGCAATTGAATTGCAGTTGCCTGCCTGCCAGCGTGTGTGCCAGGCCCACTTGCCAACTATTGCCACCAATCATATTTGTTATAACAGTATTGTAAATATTTAAAAAAAAAAATTTGACTGTGAAACATCAGTCAGCTAGTGTAATCTAATTGCAGTTGCCTGCCTCCCAGCATGTGTGCCAGGCCCACTTGCCAACTAGTGCCACCAATCATATTTGTTATAACAGTAGTGTAAATATTTAAAAAAAAAAAAATTTGACTGTGAAACATCAGTCAGCGAGTGTAATCTAATTGCAGTTGCCTTCCTCCCAGCGTGTGCCAGGCCCACTTGCCAACTAGTGCCACCAATCATATTTGTTATAACAGTAGTGTAAATATTTAAAAAAAAACTTTTTTGACTGTGAAACTTCAGTCTGCTAGTGTAATCTAATTGAAGTTGCCTGTCTGCCAGCGTGTGTGCCAGGCCCACTTGCCAACTAGTGCCACCAATCATATTTGTTATAACAGTATTGTAAATATTTAAAATAAAAACTTTTTTGACTGTGAATCATCAGTCTGCTAGTGCAATTTAATTGTACTTGCTTGCCTGCCAGCGTGTGTGCCAGGCCCACTTGCCAACTAGTGCCACCAATCATATTTGTTATAACAGTAGTGCAAATATTAAAAAAAAAACATTTTTGACTGTGAGACATCAGTCAGCTAGTGTAATCTAATTGCAGTTGTCTGCCTCCCAGCATGTGTGCCAGGCCCACTTGCACACTAGTGCCACCAATCATATTTGTTATAACAGTAGTGTAAATATTTAAAAAAAAAACTTTTTTGACTGTGAAACATCAGTCTGCTAGTGTAATCTAATTGAAGTTGCCTGTCTGCCAGCGTGTGTGCCAGGACCACTTGCCAACTAGTGCCACCAATCATATTTGTTATAACAGTATTGTAAATATTTAAAATAAAAACTTTTTTGACTGTGAATCATCAGTCTGCTAGTGCAATTGAATTGCAGTTGCCTGCCTGCCAGCGTGTGTGCCAGGCCCACTTGCCAACTAGTGCCACCACTCATATTTGTTATAACAGTAGTGTCAATATTTAATAAAAATACTTTTTTGACTGTGAAACATCAGTCTACTATTGTAATCTAATTGAAGTTGCCTGCCTGCCAGCGTGTGTGCCAGGCCCACTTGCCAAGTTAGTGGCACCACTTATATTTGTTGTAACAGTACTTTTAATATTTAAAAAATAAACATTTTTGACTTTGAAACATCAGTCTGCTTTTTTGTGTCAGGATCACAGCGTATACTGTGCCCACTTGCCCAGTGCCACCACTCATAATTTGTTTAATAAAGTCCAGAAAGGGAACAGCACACGGGAGTGAAGCATGTGCACGGTAGACCTAGGGCGCTGCCAAACTCTAATACACATGTACAAAGATAAGCAGGGTCTCCAGCACTTTTTCAAACAGACTTTATTTGAACACAAATAGCAACGTTTCGGTGTCACAGCACCTTATTCATGCTTGGAGATAATTTGTTTAATATTAGTGTAAGTGTACATTTTAAAAAAAAATGACAGGCAGAGGAAGGTGCTGTCGTGGTCGTGGTGCTGTGATTCCCTTAGACCCTACAACTAATAATAATTTAATAATAATAATTTGTTTAATAGTAGTGTAAGTGTACATTTTAAAAAAATGACAGGCAGAGGAAGGTGCTGTCATGGTCGTGGTGCTGTGATTCCCTTAGACCCTACAACTATGCACAGTGTTCAGAGGCCACGTGCCATGGACGCAAAAAGTTCTGAGGAGGACCTAGTTGAATGGCTAACACAGGACACCCAATCTTCTACAGCTTCCGCTCCTAGTCCTAACCTTGACGCACCATCCACCTCCAGCTTAGCTTCGGGCACCTCTCAAGTGACCAGTGCCACTCGCCCGCCTGCCGCCACCTGTCAGAGGAGTTATTGACACATCAGTTGGAAGAAATGAGTGATGCGCAACCATCATTGACAGACGATGTAGATAACAGTGATATGTCTCAGTCAGGCAGCATTACAGACATGGACGTACGGTGTGATGATGCTGCTACTTCCTTTGTTGATTTGTCAGATACAAGTGAAGCAGTTGATGATGATGAGTCCGTGGATGTCACGTGGGTGCCCGCTAAAAGAGAAGAAGAAGAGGGGGAATGTTTAGATGGGGAGACAGAGAGGAGGAGGAGGAGACGAGTTGGAAACAGGGGGAGGTTGTTGCAAGGAGCTAGTGGCACAGTCAGACAGCATGCATCGGCACCCGGGGTAAGCCAGACAGCACGCCAATCAAAGCATGCTGTTGCCACCACCAGAATGCCGTCATCGCAGAGCTCAGCAGTGTGGCATTTTTTTTGTGTGTCTGCCTCTGACAACAGCGATGACATTTGCAACCTGTGCCAAAAGAAACTGAGTCTTGGGAAGTCCAACACCCACCTAGGTACAACTGCTTTGCGAAGGCACATGGTCTCACATCACAAATGCTGATGGGAAGAACACATGAGTAGAAGCAGCACACAAACTCAAAGCCGCCATACTCCTCCTGGTCCAGTATCTTCAGCCACATCAACCACTGCTGTCCTCCTTGCCCCCTCTCAACCATCCTCCACTCAGTCTCTCTTACGTAGCAGTTCCTGGTCATCTGCCCACAGTCAGGTGTCTGTCAAGGACATGTTTGAGTGTAAGAAGCCAATTTCCCAAACTCACCCCCTTGCCCGGCGTCTGACAGCTGGCTTGTCTGAACTCTTAGCCCACCAGCTTTTACCATACAAGCTGGTGGAGTCTGAGGCGTTCAAAAAAATTGTTGCTATTGGGACACCACAGTTGAAGGTACCCGGCCGAAATTTCTTTTCACAAAAGACAATCCCCAACCTGTACTGAATTGTGTGAAATGAAGTAATGGCATGTCTGGCACACAGCGTTGGGGCAAGGGTCCATCTGACCACTGATAGCTGGTCTGCAAAGCATGGTCAGGGCAGGTATATCACCTACACTGTGCATTGGGTAAACCTGCTGACGGCTAACAAGCATGGAATGCGTGGCTCTGCAGAGGAGTTGGTGACACTGCCATGACTTGCAGGCAGGCCTGCTGCTACCTCCTCTACTCCTCCTACTTCTTCCATAACCTCTTCCTCGGCTGAGTCCTCTTCTGCTGCTGCGTCTTGCTCCACATCAACGGCACCCCCCCAGCTCCCCAGGTACTATTCAACATCCCGGATATGGCAGTGTCACGTCGTCTTGGGGTTGAATTGCCAGAAAGCCGAGAGTCACACCGCACCAGCACTCCTGTCCTCCCTGAACGCACAGGTGGATCAGTGGCTGACTCCGCACCAACTGGAGATTGGCAAAGTTGTTTCTGACAATGGAAGTAATTTGGTAGCGGCATTGAAATTGGGCAAGTTGACACATGTGCCGTGCATGGCACATGTGTGTAATCTGATTGTAAAACGCTTTGTGCATAAGTACCCAGGCTTACAGGACGTCCTGAAGCAGGCCAGGAAGGTGTGTGGCCATTTCAGGCGTTCCTACACGGCCATGGCGCACTTGTCAGATATCCAGCGTCGAAACAACCTGGGGAGCTGGGGATTTTTTTGCCACGTTACTGGACGCTCATGCGCAATGCCTGTAGGCTTATGCGTCCTTTTGACGAGGTGACAAACCTAGTGAGCCGCACTGAAGGCAACATCAGCGACATCATACCATTTGTTTTCTTCCTGGAGCGTGCCCTGCGAAGAGTGCTGGATCAATGCCATACCTGTACTCGATTGTGCAAAAGGATAGCATATGTGTTATTTCATGCTGTTGTGCCTGTTGAGGGTCGTGGACCATCGTATAAAAAAGCTGAAGGAGAACGACCTGTACTGGGTGTCAAAGCATCTTTTTCCATCTCCCGGTTCCTTCCTAAAAATTGTCACCGGGTTCCTAAAATCGATGCCATACCTGTACTCGATTGTGCAAAAGGATGGCATATGTGGTGGTATTTCATGCTGTTGTGCCTGTTGAGGGTCGGGGACCCTCGTATAAAAAGGCTGAAGGAGAACGACCTGTACTGGGTGTCCATGCATGTTTTTTCAATTTCCCGGTTCCTAAAAATTATCTCCAGGTTCCTAAAATCGATGCCATACCTGTACTCTATTGTGCAAAAGGATGGCATTTGTGGTGTTTCATGCTGTTGTGCCTGTTGAAGGTCGGGGACACCCGTATATAAAGGCTGAAGGAGAACAACCAGTACTGGGTGTCCAAGCATCTTTTTCTATCTCCCGGTTCCTAAAAATTATCTCTGGGTTCCTAAAATCGATGCCATACCTGTACTCTATTGTGCAAAAGGATGGCATATGTGGTATTTCATGCTGTTGTGCCTGTTGAGAGTCGGGGACCATCGTATAAAAAGGCTGAAGGAGAACAACATGTACTGGGTGTCCAAGCATCTTTTTTGTTCAATTTCCCGGTTCCTAAAAATTATCTCCGGGTTCCTAAAATCGATGCCATACCTGTACTCTATTGTGAAAAAGGATGGCATATGTGGTGTTTCATGCTGTTGTGCCTGTTGAGGGTTGGGGACCATCGTATAAAAAGGCTGAAGGAGAACAACCTGTACTGGGTGTCCAAGCATCTTTTTCCATCTCCCGGTTCCTAAAAATTGTCTCCGGGTTCCTAAAATCGATGCCATACCTGTACTCTATTGTGCAAAAGGATGGCATATGTGGTGTTTCATGCTGTTGTGCCTGTTGAGGGTTGGGGACCATTGTATAAAAAGGCTGAAGGAGAACAACCTGTACTGGGTGTCCAAGCATCTTTTTCCATCTCCCGGTTCCTAAAAATTGTCCCCTGGTTCCTAAAATCGATGCCATACCTGTACTCTATTGTGCAACAGGATGGCATATGTGGTTTTTCATGCTGTTGTGCCTGTTGAGGGTCGGGGACCATTGTATAAAAAGGCTGAAGGAGAACAACCTGTACTGGGTGTCCAAGCATCTTTTTCCATCTCCCGGTTCCTAAAAATTGTCTCCGGGTTCCTAAAATCTATGCCATACCTGTATTCTATTGTGCAAAAGGATGGCATATGTGGTGTTTCATGCTGTTGTGCCTGTTGAGGGTCGAGGACCATCGTATAAAAAGGCTGAAGGAGAACGACCTGTACTGGGTGTCCAAGCATCTTTTTCCATCTCCCGGTTCCTAAATATTGTCTCCGGGTTCCTAAAATCGATGCCATACCTGTACTCTATTGTGCAAAAGGATGGCATATGTGGGGTTTCATGCTGTTGTGCCTGTTGAGGGTCGTGGACCATCATATAAAAAGGCTGAAGGAGAACGACCTGTACTGGGTGTCCAAGCAACTTTTTCCATCTCCCGGTTCCTAAAAATTATCTCCGGGTTCCTAAAATCGATGCCATACCTGTACTCTATTGTGCAAAAGGAAGTAACCTTACCATGGGTCCCAGACCGCATGTCTTATTGTTATATTTTGTCAGGGTAATTATATATCATGCAGGCCATATAGACCTCCACCGATAGGGGGGAGTTACAGGAATTAAAGGGCTAAGAATAGTACTACTTAACACAACCTTACCATGGGTTCCAGACCGCATGTCTTATTGTTATACTTTGTCAGGGTAATCAGGCAGGCCATATAGACCTCCCCCGATAGGGGGAGTAAAAGGGATTAAAGTGCTAAGAATACTACTACTTAACACAACCTTACCATGGGTGTCAGACCGCATGTCTTATTGTTATACTTTGTCAGGGTAATTATATATCATGCAGGCCATATAGACCTCCCCCGATAGCGGGAGTTACAGGAATTAAAGTGCTAAGAATAGTACTACTTAACACAACCTAGTTACCATGGGTCCCAGACCGCATGTCTTGTTGTTATATTTTGTCAGGGTAATCATGCAGGCCATATAGACCTCCCCCAATAGGGGGAGTAACACGTATTAAAGAGCTAAAAATAGTACTACTTAACACAACCTAGTTACCATGGGTCTCAGACCGCATGTCTTGTTGTTATATTTTGTCAGGATAATCATGCAGGCCATATAGACCTCCCCCGATTGGGGGAGTTAAAGGGATTAAAGTGCTAAGAATAGTACTTCTTAACACAACCTAGTTACCATGGGTCCCAGACCGCATGTCTTATTGTTATATTTTGTCAGGGTAATCGGGAAGGCCATATAGATCTCCCCCGATAGGGGGAGTTACAGGGATTAAAGTGCTAAGAATAATACTACTTAACACAACCTTACCATGGGTCCCAGACCACCTGTCTTATTGTTATACTTTGTCAGGGTAATTATATATCATGCAGGCCATATAGACCTCCCCCGATAGCGCGAGTTACAGGAATTAAAGTGATAAGAATAGTACTACTTAACACAACCTAGTTACCATGGGTCCCAGACCGCATGTCTTGTTGTTATATTTTGTCAGGGTAATCATGCAGGCCATATAGACCTCCCCCAATAGGGGGAGTAACACGTATTAAAGTGCTAAGAATAGTACTACTTAACACAACCTAGTTACCATGGGTCCCAGACCGCATGTCTTGTTGTTATATTTTGTCAGGGTAATCATGCAGGCCATATAGACCTCCCCCAATAGGGGGGGGTAACACGTATTAAAGGGCTAAAAATAGTACTACTTAACACAACCTAGTTACCATGGGTCTCAGACCGCATGTCTTGTTGTTATATTTTGTCAGGATAATCATGCAGGCCATATAGACCTCCCCCGATTGGGGGAGTAAAAGGGATTAAAGTGCTAAGAATAGTACTTCTTAACACAACCTAGTTACCATGGGTCCCAGACCGCATGTCTTGTTGTTATATTTTGTCAGGGTAATCATGCAGGTCATATAGACCTCCCCCGATAGGGGAGTAACAGGGATTAAAGTGCCAAGAATAGTACTACTTAACACAACCTAGTTACAATGGGTCCCAGCCCGCATGTCTTGTTGTTATATTTTGTCAGGGTAATCATGCAGGCCATATAGACCTCCCCCGATAGGGGGAGTAAAAGGGATTAAAGTGCTAAGAATAGTACTTCTTAACACAACCTAGTTACCATGGGTCCCAGACCGCATGTCTTATTGTTATATTTTGTCAGGGTAATCATGCAGGCCATATAGACCTCCCCCGATAGGGGGAGTAACACGTATTAAAGTGCTAAGAATAGTACTACTTAACACAACCTAGTTACCATGGGTCCCAGACGGCATGTCTTGTTGTTATATTTTGTCAGGCAAATCATGCAGGCCATATAGACCTCCCCCGATAGGGGGAGTAAAAGAGATTAAAGTGCTAAGAATAGTACTACTTAACACAACCTAGTTACCATGGGTACCAGACCGCATGTCTTGTTGTTATATTTTGTCAGGGTAATCATGCAGGCCATATAGACCGCCCCCGATAGGGGGAGTAAAAGGGATTAAAGTGCTAAGAATAGTACTACTTAACACAACCTAGTTACCATGGGTCCCAGACCGCATGTCTTGTTGTTATACTTTGTCAGGGTAATCATGCAGGCCATATAGACCTCCCCCAATAGGGGGGGTAACACGTATTAAAGGGCTAAAAATAGTACTACTTAACACAACCTAGTTACCATGGGTCTCAGACCGCATGTCTTGTTGTTATATTTTGTCAGGATAATCATGCAGGCCATATAGACCTCCCCCGATTGGGGGAGTAAAAGGGATTAAAGTGCTAAGAATAGTACTTCTTAACACAACCTAGTTACCATGGGTCCCAGACCGCATGTCTTGTTGTTATATTTTGTCAGGGTAATCATGCAGGTCATATAGACCTCCCCCGATAGGGGAGTAACAGGGATTAAAGTGCCAAGAATAGTACTACTTAACACAACCTAGTTACAATGATGGGTCCCAGCCCGCATGTCTTGTTGTTATATTTTGTCAGGGTAATCATGCAGGCCATATAGACCTCCCCCGATAGGGGGAGTAAAAGGGATTAAAGTGCTAAGAATAGTACTTCTTAACACAACCTAGTTACCATGGGTCCCAGTCCGCATGTCTTATTGTTATATTTTGTCAGGGTAATCATGCAGGCCATATAGACCTCCCCCGATAGGGGGAGTAACACGTATTAAAGTGCTAAGAATAGTACTACTTAACACAACCTAGTTACCATGGGTCCCAGACGGCATGTCTTGTTGTTATATTTTGTCAGGCAAATCATGCAGGCCATATAGACCTCCCCCGATAGGGGGAGTAAAAGAGATTAAAGTGCTAAGAATAGTACTACTTAACACAACCTAGTTACCATGGGTACCAGACCGCATGTCTTGTTGTTATATTTTGTCAGGGTAATCATGCAGGCCATATAGACCGCCCCCGATAGGGGGAGTAAAAGGGATTAAAGTGCTAAGAATAGTACTACTTAACACAACCTAGTTACCATGGGTACCAGACCGCATGTCTTGTTGTTATATTTTGTCAGGGTAATCATGTAAGCCATATAGACCTCCCCCGATAGGGGGAGAAAAGGGATTAAAGTGCTAAGAATAGTACTACTTAACACAACCTTACCATGGCTCCCAGCCCGCATGTCTTATTGTTATATTTTGTCAGGGTAATCTGGCAGGCCATATAGACCTCCCCCGATAGGGGGAGTAAAAGGGATTAAAGTGCTACGAATAGTACTACTTAACACAACCTAGTTACCATGGGTACCAGACCGCATGTCTTGTTGTTATATTTTGTCAGGGTAATCATGCAGGCCATATAGACCTCCCCCGATAGGGGGAGAAAAGGGATTAAAGTGCTAAGAATTGTACTACTTAACACAACCTTACCATGGCTCCCAGCCCGCATGTCTTATTGTTATATTTTGTCAGGGTAATCTGGCAGGCCATATAGACCTCCCCCGATAGGGGGAGTAAAAGGGATTAAAGTGCTAAGAATAGTACTACTTAACCCAACCTAGTTACCATGGATTCCAGATCGCATGTCTTATTGTTATATTTTGTCAGGGTAATCAGGGAGGCCATATAGACCTCCCCCGATAGGGGGGAGTAAAATGGATTAAACTGCTAAGAATAATACTACTTAACACAACCTTACCATGGCTCCCACACAGCATGTCTTATTGTTATATTTTGTAAGGGTAATTATATATCATGCAGGCCATATAGACCTCCACCGATAGGGGGAGTTACAGGAATTAAAGGGCTAAGAATAGTACTACTTAACACAACCTTACCATGGGTTCCAGACCGCATGTCTTATTGTTATACTTTGTCAGGGTAATCAGGCAGGCCATATAGACCTCCCCCGATAGGGGGAGTAAAAGGGATTAAAGTGCTAAGAATACTACTACTTAACACAACCTTACCATGGGTGTCAGACCGCATGTCTTATTGTTATACTTTGTCAGGGTAATTATATATCATGCAGGCCATATAGACCTCCCCCGATAGCGGGAGTTACAGGAATTAAAGTGCTAAGAATAGTACTACTTAACACAACCTAGTTACCATGGGTCCCAGACCGCATGTCTTGCTGTTATATTTTGTCAGGGTAATCATGCAGGCCATATAGACCTCCCCCAATAGGGGGAGTAACACGTATTAAAGAGCTAAAAATAGTACTACTTAACACAACCTAGTTACCATGGGTCTCAGACCGCATGTCTTGTTGTTATATTTTGTCAGGATAATCATGCAGGCCATATAGACCTCCCCCGATTGGGGGAGTTAAAGGGATTAAAGTGCTAAGAATAGTACTTCTTAACACAACCTAGTTACCATGGGTCCCAGACCGCATGTCTTATTGTTATATTTTGTCAGGGTAATCGGGAAGGCCATATAGATCTCCCCCGATAGGGGGAGTTACAGGGATTAAAGTGCTAAGAATAATACTACTTAACACAACCTTACCATGGGTCCCAGACCACCTGTCTTATTGTTATACTTTGTCAGGGTAATTATATATCATGCAGGCCATATAGACCTCCCCCGATAGCGCGAGTTACAGGAATTAAAGTGATAAGAATAGTACTACTTAACACAACCTAGTTACCATGGGTCCCAGACCGCATGTCTTGTTGTTATATTTTGTCAGGGTAATCATGCAGGCCATATAGACCTCCCCCAATAGGGGGAGTAACACGTATTAAAGTGCTAAGAATAGTACTACTTAACACAACCTAGTTACCATGGGTCCCAGACCGCATGTCTTGTTGTTATATTTTGTCAGGGTAATCATGCAGGCCATATAGACCTCCCCCAATAGGGGGGGTAACACGTATTAAAGGGCTAAAAATAGTACTACTTAACACAACCTAGTTACCATGGGTCTCAGACCGCATGTCTTGTTGTTATATTTTGTCAGGATAATCATGCAGGCCATATAGACCTCCCCCGATTGGGGGAGTAAAAGGGATTAAAGTGCTAAGAATAGTACTTCTTAACACAACCTAGTTACCATGGGTCCCAGACCGCATGTCTTGTTGTTATATTTTGTCAGGGTAATCATGCAGGTCATATAGACCTCCCCCGATAGGGGAGTAACAGGGATTAAAGTGCCAAGAATAGTACTACTTAACACAACCTAGTTACAATGATGGGTCCCAGCCCGCATGTCTTGTTGTTATATTTTGTCAGGGTAATCATGCAGGCCATATAGACCTCCCCCGATAGGGGGAGTAAAAGGGATTAAAGTGCTAAGAATAGTACTTCTTAACACAACCTAGTTACCATGGGTCCCAGACCGCATGTCTTATTGTTATATTTTGTCAGGGTAATCATGCAGGCCATATAGACCTCCCCCGATAGGGGGAGTAACACGTATTAAAGTGCTAAGAATAGTACTACTTAACACAACCTAGTTACCATGGGTCCCAGACGGCATGTCTTATTGTTATATTTTGTCAGGCAAATCATGCAGGCCATATAGACCTCCCCCGATAGGGGGAGTAAAAGAGATTAAAGTGCTAAGAATAGTACTACTTAACACAACCTAGTTACCATGGGTACCAGACCGCATGTCTTGTTGTTATATTTTGTCAGGGTAATCATGCAGGCCATATAGACCGCCCCCGATAGGGGGAGTAAAAGGGATTAAAGTGCTAAGAATAGTACTACTTAACACAACCTAGTTACCATGGGTACCAGACCGCATGTCTTGTTGTTATATTTTGTCAGGGTAATCATGTAAGCCATATAGACCTCCCCCGATAGGGGGAGAAAAGGGATTAAAGTGCTAAGAATAGTACTACTTAACACAACCTTACCATGGCTCCCAGCCCGCATGTCTTATTGTTATATTTTGTCAGGGTAATCTGGCAGGCCATATAGACCTCCCCCGATAGGGGGAGTAAAAGGGATTAAAGTGCTACGAATAGTACTACTTAACACAACCTAGTTACCATGGGTACCAGACCGCATGTCTTGTTGTTATATTTTGTCAGGGTAATCATGCAGGCCATATAGACCTCCCCCGATAGGGGGAGAAAAGGGATTAAAGTGCTAAGAATTGTACTACTTAACACAACCTTACCATGGCTCCCAGCCCGCATGTCTTATTGTTATATTTTGTCAGGGTAATCTGGCAGGCCATATAGACCTCCCCCGATAGGGGGAGTAAAAGGGATTAAAGTGCTAAGAATAGTACTACTTAACCCAACCTAGTTACCATGGGTTCCAGATCGCATGTCTTATTGTTATATTTTGTCAGGGTAATCAGGGAGGCCATATAGACCTCCCCCGATAGGGGGGAGTAAAATGGATTAAACTGCTAAGAATAATACTACTTAACACAACCTTACCATGGCTCCCAGACCGCATGTCTTATTGTTATATTTTGTAAGGGTAATTATATATCATGCAGGCCATATAGACCTCCCCCAATAGGGGGAGTAAAAGGGATTAAAGTGCTAAGAATAGTACTACTTTACACAACCTTACCATGGCTCCCAGACCGCATGTCTTATTGTTATATTTTGTCAGGGTAATCAGGCAGGCCATATAGACCTCCCCCGATAGGGGGAGTAAAAGGGATTAAAGTGCTAAGAATAGTACTACTTAACACAACCTAGTTACCATGGATCCCAGACCGCATGTCTTATTGTTATATTTTGTCAGGGTAATCAGGCAGGCCATATAGACCTCCCCCGATAGGGGGAGTAAAATGGATTAAACTGCTAAGAATAGTACTACTTAACACAACCTCACCATGGCTCCCACACCGCATGTCTTATTGTTATATTTTGTAAGGGTAATTATATATCATGCAGGCCATATAGACCTCCCCCAATAGGGAGAGTAAAAGGGGATTAAAGTGCTAAGAATAGTACTAATTAACACAACCATACCATGGCTCTCAGACCGCATGTCTTATTGTTATATTTTGTCAGGGTAATTATATATCATGCAGGCCATATAGACCTCCCCCGATAGGGGGAGTAACAGGGATTAAAGTGCTACGAATAGTACTACTTAACACAACCTAGTTACCATGGGTCCCAGACCGCATGTTTTATTATTATACTTTGTCAGGGTAATCAGGCAGGCCATATAGACCTCCCCCGATAGGGGGAGTAAGAGGGATTAAACTGCTAAGAATAGTACTACTTAACACAACCTAGTTACCATGGGTCCCAGTCCCAAACCGCATGTTTCATTATTATACTTTGTCAGGGTAATCAGGCAGGCCATAGAGACCTCCCCCGATAGGGGGAGTAACAGGGATTAAAGTGCTAAGAATAGTACTACTTAACACAACCTAGTTACCATGGGTCCCAGACCACATGTCTTGTTGTTATACTTTGTCAGGGTAATCATGCAGGCCATATAGACCTCCCCCGATAGGGGGAGTAACAGGGATTAAACTGCTAAGAATAGTACTACTTAACAAAACTTAGTTACCATGGGTCCCAGACCGCATGTTTTGTTGTTATACTTTGTCAGGGTAATCATGCAGGCCATATAGACCTCCCCCGATAGGGGGAGTAACAGGGATTAAACTGCTAAGAATAGTACTACTTAACAAAACTTAGTTACCATGGGTCCCAGACCGCATGTTTTGTTGTTATACTTTGTCAGGGTAATCATGCAGGCCATATAGACCTCCCTGGATAGGGGGAGTAACAGGGATTAAAGTGCTGAGAATAGTACTACTTAACACAACCTAGTTACCATGAATCCCAGACCGCATGTCTTATTGTTATATTTTGTCAGGGTAATCAGGCAGGCCATATAGACCTCCCCCGATAGGGGGAGTAAAATGGATTAAACTGCTAAGAATAGTACTACTTAACACAACCTTACCATGGCTCCCACACAGCATGTCTTATTGTTATATTTTGTAAGGGTAATTATATATCATGCAGGCCATATAGACCTCCCCTGATAGGGGGAGTAAAAGGGATTAAAGTGCTAAGAATAGTACTACTTAACACAACCTAGTTACCATGGGTCCCAGACCACATGTCTTGTTGTTATATTTTGTCAGGGTAATCATGCAGGCCATATAGACCTCCCCCGATAGGGGGAGTAACAGGGATTAAACTGCTAAGAATAGTACTACTTAACAAAACTTAGTTACCATGGGTCCCAGACCGCATGTTTTGTTGTTATACTTTGTCAGGGTAATCATGCAGGCCATATAGACCTCCCCCGATAGGGGGAGTAACAGGGATTAAACTGCTAAGAATAGTACTACTTAACAAAACTTAGTTACCATGGGTCCTAGACCGCATGTTTTGTTGTTATACTTTGTCAGGGTAATCATGCAGGCCATATAGACCTCCCCGGATAGGGGGAGTAACAGGGATTAAACTGCTAAGAACAGTACTACTTAACACAACCTAGTTACCATGGGTCCCAGACTGCATGTCTTGTTGTTATACTTTGTCAGGGTAATCATGCAGGCCATATAGACCTCCCCCGATAGGGGGAGTAACAGGGATTAAAGTGCTAAGAATAGTACTATTTAACACAACCTAGTTACCATGGGTCCCAGACCGCGTGTTTTATTATTATACTTTGTCAGGGTACTTATATATCTATCAAATCTATCTATTTATCTTCTATCGATTCTATCTAACTATCAATCTATGTATATCTATCGATCAAATCTATCTATCTCGTGGCCGGACTGTTTTGAGATAGCCACTTGTGTTTAGGCCAAATTTGAAGTAGGAGGATAGACCAATCATCTTCTTCCATCTCCCTGTTCCAAAAATGCAGGCCATATAGACCTCCCCCGATAGGGGGAGTAACAGGTAGTAGTAAACTGCTAAGATTAGTACTACTTAACACACCACGGGTCCCGGACCGCATGTCTTATTGTTATACTCTGTCAGAGAAATTATATATCTATCAAATCTATCTATTTATATATCAAATCTATCTAACTATCAATCGTATCTATCAAATATATATTGCATCTATTGATCTATGTAATTCGTATCTATCAAATGTATATTGCATCTTTTGATCTATGTAATTCGTATCTATCAAATGTATATTGCATCGATTGATCTATGTAATTCGTATCTATCAAATGTATATTGCATCTATTGATCTATGTAATTTGTATCTATCATATGTATATTGCATCTATTGATCTATTTAATCTATGTATCTATCTATCAAATCTATCTCGTGGTTGTGCAAATGGACTGTTTGCGGTTGTTTGCGGTGCGTTACACAGGAAGTTTGGTCTGTCACTGTGAAGCGAGCGTAACCCTTACACTACCTGATCAATACAACATCATACCTGATGTTTTAAAGCACGTTATTCCAAACAATTTAGGAATGTTAGGTGATTTAGGCCCTTTATGGGTTAAAACCAGACTCTGCATCAACTATGTAATTTTCCGTGGGAGTTTTGCCATGGATCCCCCTCCGGCATGCCACAGTCCAGGTGTTAGTCCCCTTGAAACAACTTTTCCATCACTATTGTGGCCAGAAAGAGTCCTTGTGGGTTTTAAAGTTTGCCTGCCTATTGAAGTCAATGGCGGTTCGCCCGGCTCGCCGGTTTGTGAGCATTTGCGGAAGTTCGAGTCCGCCGTTCGCGAACGAAATTTTTTAGGTTCGCGACATCACTATCTATAACCACAAACACATTTTTTTTTCACCTAGTAGTGCACAAACTTATGTTTCCTGTCAAACCTTTTTGTAATTTAGGATTTATTTAAATTTGTGCACAAACATGTTTCTGGTCAATCTTTTTTGTAATTTAGGATTTATTCAAATGTGTGCACAAATTTATGTTTCCTGTCAAACTTTTTTGTAATATTTTAGGGGGGAATAAAAGGGATTAAAGTGCTAAGAATAGTACTACTTAACCAACCTAGTTACGATGAGTCTCAGACCGCATGTCTTGTTATATTTTGTCAGGGTAATTATATATCATGCAGGCCATATACAGGGAGTGCAGAATTATTAGGCAAATGAGTATTTTGACCACATCATCCTCTTTATGCATGTTGTCTTACTCCAAGCTGTATAGGCTCGAAAGCCTACTACCAATTAAGCATATTAGGTGATGTGCATCTCTGTAATGAGAAGGGGTGTGGTCTAATGACATCAACACCCTATATCAGGTGTGCATAATTATTAGGCAACTTCCTTTCCTTTGGCAAAATCGGTCAAAAGAAGGACTTGACAGGCTCAGAAAAGTCAAAAATAGTGAGATATCTTGCAGAGGGATGCAGCACTCTTAAAATTGCAAAGCTTCTGAAGCGTGATCATCGAACAATCAAGCATTTCATTCAAAATAGTCAACAGGGTCGCAAGAAGCGTGTGGAAAAACCAAGGCGCAAAATAACTGCCCATGAACTGAGAAAAGTCAAGCGTGCAGCTGCCAAGATGCCACTTGCCACCAGTTTGGCCATATTTCAGGGCTGCAACATCACTGGAGTGCCCAAAAGCACAAGGTGTGCAATACTCAGAGACATGGCCAAGGTAAGAAAGGCTGAAAGACGACCACCACTGAACAAGACACACAAGCTGAAACGTCAAGACTGGGCCAAGAAATATCTCAAGACTGATTTTTTGAAGGTTTTATGGACTGATGAAATGAGAGTGAGTCTTGATGGGCCAGATGGATGGGCCCGTGGCTGGATTGGTAAAGGGCAGAGAGCTCCAGTCCGACTCAGACGCCAGCAAGGTGGAGGTGGAGTACTGGTTTGGGCTGGTATCATCAAAGATGAGCTTGTGGGGCCTTTTCGGGTTGAGGATGGAGTCAAGCTCAACTCCCAGTCCTACTGCCCGTTTCTGGAAGACACCTTCTTCAAGCAGTGGTACAGGAAGAAGTCTGCATCCTTCAAGAAAAACATGATTTTCATGCAGGACAATGCTCCATCACACGCGTCCAAGTACTCCACAGCGTGGCTGGCAAGAAAGGGTATAAAAGAAGAAAATCTAATGACATGGCCTCCTTGTTCACCTGATCTGAACCCCATTGAGAACCTGTGGTCCATCATCAAATGTGAGATTTACAAGGAGGGAAAACAGTACACCTCTCTGAACAGTGTCTGGGAGGCTGTGGTTGCTGCTGCACGCAATGTTGATGGTGAACAGATCAAAACTCTGACAGAATCCATGGATGGCAGGCTTTTGAGTGTCCTTGCAAAGAAAGGTGGCTATATTGGTCACTGATTTGTTTTTGTTTTGTTTTTGAATGTCAGAAATGTATATTTGTGAATGTTGAGATGTTATATTGGTTTCACTGGTAAAAATAAATAATTGAAATGGGCATATATTTGTTTTTTTTAAGTTACCTAATAATTATGCACAGTAATAGTCACCTGCACACACAGATATCCCCCTAAAATAGCTATAACTAAAAACAAACTAAAAACTACTTCCAAAACTATTCAGCTTTGATATTAATGAGTTTTTTGGGTTCATTGAGAACATGGTTGTTGTTCAATAATAAAATTAATCCTCAAAAATACAACTTGCCTAATAATTCTGCACTCCCTGTAGACCTCCCCTGATAGGGGGAGTAAAAGGGATTAAAGTGCTAAGAATAGTACTACTTAACACAACCTTACCATGGCTCCCAGACCGCATGTCTTATTGTTATATTTTGTCAGGGTAATCAGGCAGGCCATATAGACCTCCCCCGATAGGGGGAGTAAAAGGGATTAAACTGCTAAGAATAGTACTACTTAACACAACCTTACCATGGCTCCCACACCGCATGTCTTATTGTTATATTTTGTAAGGGTAATTATATATCATGCAGGCCATATAGACCTCCCCTGATAGGGGGAGTAAAAGGGATTAAAGTGCTAATAATAGTACTACTTAACACAACCTAGTTACCATGGGTCCCAGACCGCATGTCTTATTGTTATATTTGTCAGGGTAATTATATATCATGCAGGCCATATGTAATTCGTATCTATCAAATGTATATTGCATCTATTAATCTATGTAATTTGTATCTATCATATGTATATTGCATCTATTGATCTATTTAATCTATGTATCTATCTATCAAATCTATCTATCTCGTGGTTGTGCAAATGGACTGTTTGCGGTTGTTTGCGGTGCGTTACACGGGGAGTTTGGTCTGTCACTGTGAAGCGAGCGTAACCCTTACACTACCTGATCAATACAACATCATACCTGATGTTTTAAAGCACGTTATTCCAAACAATTTAGGAATTTTAGGTGATTTAGGCCCTTTATGAGTTAAAACCAGACTCTGCATCAACTATGTAATTTTCCGTGGGAGTTTTGCCATGGATCCCCCTCCGGCATGCCACAGTCCAGGTGTTAGTCCCCTTGAAACAACTTTTCCATCACTATTGTGGCCAGAAAGAGTCCTTGTGGGTTTTAAAGTTCGCCTGCCTATTGAAGTCAATGGCGGTTCGCCCGGTTCGCCGGTTCACGAACATTTGCGGAAGTTCGAGTCCGCCGTTCGGGAACGAAAATTTTTAGGTTCGCGACATCACTATCTATAACCACAAACACATTTTTTTTTCACCTAGTAGTGCACAAAGTTATGTTTCCTGTCAAACCTTTTTGTAATTTAGGATTTATTCAAATGTGTGCACAAACATGTTTCTGGTCAATCTTTTTTGTAATTTAGGATTTATTCAAATGTGTGCACAAACTTATGTTTCCTGTCAAACTTTTTTGTAATATAGGATTTATTTAAAATGTGCGCAAACGTACGTTTCCTTTTAAAAAAATGTAATTTAGGATTTATTTAAATGTGTGCACAAACTTATGTTTCCTGTCAAACATTTTTGTAAATTCGGATTCATTCAAATGTGTGCATAAACTTATGTTTCCTCTCAAACTTTTTTGCAATTTGCGATTATTATCAGGTATTGACCACATTTGGATACATATAGGAATCGCTATGTTGCAATTAATATGCGATCAATATATTGCTTATATAGCCTTTTTTATATGGCTTGTTGCAACAAATATGCGATTTATATAATGCTGGTATGCATTTTTTATATGGCTTGTTGCAAAAAGTAGATGATCTATATAATGTTTATATGAACTGTTTATTTGGTTTTTTAATTTATGCGATTTATCTAATGCTAATTTTTTTTATATATTTAGTTTTTTAATAGTTTGATTAATATATGTTTGGTGATATAAATATACATGTTTTAGGCAGTACCAAATGAGTTAATGAAAAAAATGTGTGTGTTAGTTGGATCAATTTTGATTGGCTATGTTAACCTTTATTAGGTAGATGTGAACAGAAAACAGATTATGCCTGAGGAAACAGCCAACAAGGCTGAGAAATGCGCTGCATACCTGTTTTAAGAGCTAGATGTGCATATCAGCTCTGTAAGATTTTAACATACTTTTAATAAATGGTGTTTTATTTGTTTAAAACCATTTGTGTTCTTATCATAATTTCTGTGAGGCTGATTGATCCCAGCTGGGAGTAGCAGACTCCACACCCTGGTTCAGTGAGCTGCGACACTCTGAGATCTCAGTCTGCTTCAATCAGCATGTTTGGTGCTGCTCCACTAGTGAGTATATTATTTGCCACGTAGAGGAAATAATCCTACATTGAGAAGTTTTATTGCACCATGAGACACATTCTTTTTATTTCTCTTTGTCTATGTTTATGAGGTTTAACATTAAGTTTGCCTGGATTCATATTCTTGTTAAACCTACCCTTTACCAATACACAAAGAGCTAAGGGAGGTACAGATGCTTACTATGGTCTACACAAAGAAGGTTATATTAAAATGCTTTAGTGTAGTATTTACAAAATAATTACTATTATTGAACGTTGTATCAACAATCATAAAACAGTGTATTTGGTTGGCTGACACCTTCCATGTAACAAAAAAGGAAGGACTAGGCAGCACACCCGGAAATCCAAAAATAAAAGTTCAAGCTTTATTCCATGTCAAAGAATACATAAACTCAAACACAGGAGGAGGGGGTGTCCTTACGTGTTTTGTGCCGTGCGGCACTTAGTCATAGGCTGACAGGTGAATAGCAATACAATACTGAGTGCCTGCCTCCAATCACACATACAAATAACGGTATTCATGGAGATGGATCAGCATGCAGGTTGTATGGCAAATCAGAAGGTTAAAACGGGCAAATTAAAACAGAACTGTCAAATTGAAAAATCGGCACATTCTAAAAGATGCATAACATTTTACTGTACTTCTCTGTTTTTATCTTTATGTGCATCATGATTCCATGAGGTTTTTTAACATTGTTAGCTACGTGATTGATTTTATAATGTTGTTATAAATAAATTGCAGCTTTCTTACCTATCCATCAAAGCCTTCTTTTGTTGGTGCTCTCTTCCTCCACTTACATATCTGTTTTTCACAAAGTCCACTAGGGGACTTCTGATAGAGAGCTAGTGGTGTACCCATTAGCGCTTGGCCTACCAAACTATACTAAATATATATACAGACAATTAATCGACAAAGAAACTAATGTCCCACTCCTTATTCATCCCTGTAGGTTCTCTTGTATTTAAAGTTAGAATCCAATATAGCTATTTTTTAGTAAGGATTTTAAACGTATTAACACCTCTAGGTGGTAACTTGGCAATATCTATCACCTTAATACTGAAATTGGATTTATGGGTAAAGTGTAATCTGTTAAAATGCCTAGCTACACTAAAATCTTTATCATAGTTTTTAATGTCTCTTTTATGCTCGCCTATTCTAGACCTCAGGCAGCGTTACATTTGACCCATGTATTGGGCATTGCAAATGTTACCCTCTAAAAGATAAACAAACAAAAGTGGTACTGCAATTTGCATAGTGCTCAATTTTAAAGTGTCCCCCCTGGCAACTACTTTGCATGTACCACAATTTCTTGAGCGGCATCTAAAGGTGCCCGTTTTGGATAACCATCTTCCTTTCTCACTGCTATGATTGCTATAAACCAAACTAGGAGACAATTTATTTCCAGGAGTCGTGCCTTTCTTGAAACAAACTTAATCTGATCAACATGATACGCAGATCCTGAAAATGTCCATCATAATTTGAATTTAAATTTTGATGAAGTTCTCACTGGAACAATTAAGAGATTTGGATCTGGGTGATAGGGACCCGAAGACCTTGATATACAAAAACCAAAGAAGATTGCATCAGGTTTATATCCTATACAGTCAAGGGGTATGCACTTAAATTTATTTCAAAAGAAGGTAGAACAGGATATTCTTGAATTTAGTGAGACAGCCAAAATAAGAGATAATCATAATAAATTAAGCTCAAAGGAGAGTTTGGCAATTAAACAGTTAAAGGAGAATCAAGACATTATCATCAGGTCATCTGACAAGGGTGGCAATGTCGTGGTACTAAATAAAATTGATTACCTAATTGAAGCACTCAGACAACTGGTTGATGGCATTACCTAGAGACAGCTGACATAATCCTGTAAAGGATTTCAGGAAAAAAATGAAAAGGCTTCTTGATGGGGCGGTTGCATTGGGGATCTTCACTGAAAATGAGAAATCCTCTTTGATACCTGAATATCCAATGACGCCCATCTTTCACCATCTACCTAAAGCACATAAGGACGTAGTCAACCCACCTGGTCATCCCATTATCTCTGGGATAGGCTCACTGTTTGAGCCATTATAAGAGTGGGTTGACTCAGTCCTACAGCCATTGGTTAGGGGCCTGAGCAGCTATTTGAGAGACTCTGGTCATCTTATCTCATAGATGGAAGAATCCAATTGGTATGAAGAAAATAGGTGGGTGGTGATAGATGTGGTCTCATTGTATTCCAATATTCCCCATCACTTAGGTATCCACGCTATTGCCTTTTTTTTAAATAAAAGGACAAATTATTCAGACAAATTCAAAATGTTCCTGTGTGAAAGTGTTGAGCTTCTACTATCTCATAGTTTTTTTATGTTTGATGGAAAATATTACTTGCAAACCTGTGGCACAGCGATGGGGGCGAAATTCGCCCCTCATTCGCAAATGTATTTATGGGATGGTGGGAGCTCAACTTCATATACAGTGAGATTAATCCCTTTAAAAATAATATACAATAATATATGAGGTATATTGACAATCTCATTATTTTTTAAAGGTACATTCAGTTTTGGGGATTTTTTGAGTTATGTAAATAAGAATAAGCTAGGGCTAAGATTTACAGGAGAAACACATGAGACAAGAATCCACTACTTAGATCTAAATATTTGTGGCTCATTTGAATTGAATTATGTCATCATGGATACCTATAGAAAACCAACATCAGGGTACACAATTCGCCATGCCAAATTATGTCACCTGAGACACTTAAAGGGACAGTCTACACCAGAGTTTTTATTGTTTTAAAAGATAGATAATCCCTTTATTACCCATTTCCCAGTTTGCATAACCAACACAGTTATAATAATATACTTTTAACCTCTGTGATTATCTTGTATCTAAGCCTTTGCAAACTGCCCCTTTTTTCAGTTCTTTTGACAGACTTGCAGTCTAGCCAATCAGTGCCTGCTCCAAGATTACTTCACGTGCACAAACACAGTGTTATCTATATGAAATATGTGAACTAACACCCTCTAGTGGTGAAAAACTGTTAAAATGCAATCTGAAAGAGGTGGGCTTCAAGGTCTAAGAAATTAGCATATGAACCTCCTAGGTTAAGCTTTCAACTAAGAATACCAAGAGAACAAAGCAAAATTGGTGATAAAAGTAAATTGGAAAATTGTTTAAAATTACATGCTCTATCTGAATCATGAAAGTTTATTTTGGCCTAGACTGTCCCTTTAATGAAGTCCATTTCGAAAAGCCAATTTTTGAGACTGAGAAGAAATGCTTCCTCTGAAACATTATTTCATATAAAGGCCAATAAGCTTATAGAAAGATTGAGAGCTAAGGGTTATGATGTGAATCTCTTAAAACAGACACTGAACGATGTAAAAGATAAACCGAGATCAAGTGTGAAAATAAGAGTCAGAGGGGGGGGATGGTGGTTTTTGCAATGAAGCTGTCTTCTCAAAATAATTTTCCTTGCTATATAGGGATATTTGTGATATCATAAAACTTGATTTACCATTCCTAAAAAGAGATAATTTATTATCCCCTTATGTTGATCAGTTTAAGTTTGTTTCAAGAAAGGCACCGACTCTTGGAAATAAATTGCCTCCTAGTTTGGTTTCTAGCAATCATAGCAGTGAGAAAGGAAGATGGTTATCCAAACAGCACCTTTATATGCCTCTTACGAAATTGTGGTACATGTGAAGTAGTTGCCAGGGGGGACACTTTTAGAAGCTCCGCTACTGGTGCTGAATTTAAAATTGAGCACTATGCAAATTGCACTACCACTTTTGTGGTTTATCTTTTATAGGGTAACCTTTGCCATGCCCAATATGTGGGTCAAATGTCCCGCTGCCTGAGGTCCAGAATAGGCAAGCATAAAAGAAACGTTAAAAACTATGATAAAGACTCTAGTGTTGCTAGGCATTTTAACGGAGTACACTTTACCCATAAATACAATTTTAGTATTAAGGTGATAGATTTTGCCAATTTAACACCTAGAGGTGTTAATACGTTTAAAATCTTTACTAAAAAAAGATCTATATTGGATTCTATCTTTAAATACAAGAGAAACCACAGAGATGAATAAGGAGTGGGACATTCTAACTTTAAATACAAGAGAACCCACAGAGATGAATAAGGAGTGGGACATTAGTTTCTTTGTTGATTAATTGTCTGTATATATATTTATAAGGATCAACATGCATTGTCCCTGGTAAGTGCTGGCCCATGTCTTCTTCATTTCTCTTCTCTTTTGATACCCAGTCGCCTTGAATTGTGATTGGTACTCTCCTTTCTCCTATAATCTTTGTTTTCTTTATATACTTGATCTTGATAAAGCCCAAGGGAGGGCGAAACGCGTCGCTTGCATCTGTGACACTGTGACACTGACTTTGAAACATTAAGGGATACCTCAGTACAGTTTGTACTACAACTTTAACCCGGGTTACCAACATCTTTATATATCCCAAGGTGAGGGAGAACTTTTGCCCTATCAATCTATTGGATCAACGAATATATCCATAGCAGTTTAGTCTGCTCTCGCAACAAGTTTCCATCAGTATACAGCAATCAGCTGTCTTTTTCTTTCACGCTGCTGGAGCGGCGATTCACAACCTGAGAAGAGCGGATGAGAAGTCTGTGACGTCAGACGCCGACTCACATTTGCAGAGGTCTGCACACCTCTATCTCCAGGAACAACAGTTACTACAGCCGCGGTCCAAGTCTTGACCGAAGGATTTCCTCTCCTCGGTAACACCCTCTGAACACTCTCTTGATTCACGGTACAGTACATTGCATCTATTTGCGGTACAAGTTTTATACGAATCTAAGCCGTTTGCTACAATATTGATGCTCATTTGCATACGGCCATCTGTACTGTGACTATACATATGAACTTGGTGCTTGTCTTTATTAATAATCCTTGTTTTTATGACTATTATCAGAGTTATGCCATATATTTTATAATATGAGTGTTTTGCCATACATTTTATTTCTCATTTATTGTATATTGCTATCTGCAAACAATTGCTCAAAATATAGATCCTAAACTGCGTCTTTTAGGATTTTTTATCTCAGGGAGACGTCCCCACATTTATTGTCCACATTTGTTTTTGTGTAATTTGTTTTATTTTGTGTATTAAATTTGAATATTTTTTATATATGGTGTGTATACTTTCAGCTTGTTAGCGCACTCTCTCTATCCTGAGGCTTAGGCTTCGTTATTGGTTATTAACTTGTATTTGATACAAGCAGAGATTGTATCTTTAGAGTTAGTGTTTAGCAATACCATTCTTTAGCGCGCACTATTCCACTCCTTTTAATATTTTTCTTTATATACTTGCCAGTTCAAATCCATCTAGATTCATAATGGTCTTTATGTCATTATAAATAATATTGTGTTGACGCTCTTCTTGGTGAGTTTTTGGAACTGACTAATGAACTAACTTGTGATGGTCTCTTTTCTCATCTAATTGTAGTTTAGTCATAGTATAATCCCAGTAGGACTATTTTCCTTATTTTTAATATTATTTTCTATATTATTTCTGGGATTATTTACAATTGTTAGAAATTGACCACTTTCCATAAATTAGTGTTCACCTAAATATGGTATTGCTAACATATTCTTTATTGTGCATTTTATATTTTATATATATATATATATATATATATATATGCATTACTGCACTAGAGTGTTTTTATGTATAACGTACTGTGAACAATTCATATTGTTGATGTATTTCTTTCTCACCTTGTTGAGGGCTGACATTCTTTTATTCAGCCGTAACTTCTTTTGTTAGCATTGCAACCTTATAGATTTGATACGGACTAATCTTTTAGAATTTGCCAAATTTTCAACTTGACATTTCTGTTTTAATTTGCCTGTTTTAACCTTCGGATTTGTCATACAACCTGCATGCTGATCCATCTCCATGACTATTGTTTTTCAGTTGTGTGATTGGAGGTGCTCAGTATATAAGTGCTGTATTGCTATTCACCTGTTATCCTATGACTAAGTGCCGCACAGCATGAAACGTGTAAGGACATGCCCCCTCCTCCTGTGTTTGAGTGTATGTATTCTTTGACATGGAAAAAAGTTTGAACTTTTATTTTTGGATTTCCCGGTGTGCTGCCTGATCCTTCTTTTTTGTTGCTATTGCTGTTGGCTTGCTCAGCCCTACTTTCTGGCTTGCACCTCGCTACTTGACATGAAAAACTGTTGCTTTGTTATACGCTGCCCTGTATGGTTGTTGCAGTGACCCGAAGGAGGTTGCTGACATGGTTGGTTAAACCTGTAGATGCGCTACCCCTCTTCACTTTCTCATTTAGACACCTTCCATGTGACTATCTAGAAAGAATGCCATTGGTTCCATGCAGATTAAAATTCAGAAAGTGAAGGTTTGCAATCTTCCTTCCTTCTTTCCTTTTTTTTTTTTTACTACTTTTCATTTTGTGACTCATACCTGTACCATAGATAATCTTTGGAGTTTCTACCTGGTGCCACAATAATCAGTAGGAAAACAGGACAATTCCCTAGTTAAATGTTTGGTTTATGTCTAAATGTTTAATTTATTTTTATTTTTATTAATTTATTATAATTACTTCTTATAATCTAGAAGGCACTTATAGGCTTTTGGGGCGGTAATATCAACCACAATCCATGGACAGGTGTGAATTAAATACTACTCATAAAATATTATACCATAATTAGGTATTTAATGTATTCCCCTTCGGAAATGTGTTATGTTAAAGGGATACTAAACCCAAATTTTTTCTTTCATGATTCAGATTGAGCATGCATTTTTAAGCAACTTTGTAATTTACTCCTATTATCATTTTTTCTTTGTTGTCTTGCTATCTTTATTTAAAAAAGAAGGTTTCTAAGCTAAGGAGCCAGCCAATTTTTGGTTCAGACACTGGACACCACTTGTTTAATGGTGGGTGCATCAGCAAGCACAATGCAGGTTGTGAACCAAAAATGGACCGGCTTCTAAACTTACATTCTTGCTTTTCAAATAAAGATAACAAGAAAATTAATAAAAATTGATAATAGGAGTAAATTAGAAAGAATGTGGTTTAAGTGTCCCTTTAAGGATCAGAATTGTGTAACATATGCATTATAATATTTTCCTACATAACATAATTTTTTGATAAAACTATTAAACATTTATTGCTATTAGTCTGTGGTGTTGAGCAGTAGTGCACAAAACCTGTATGTTCTTCTTCTCTAATATGTTGATTTTGAATCTATCACTCATCACTAATGTCTGAAAAACAGAGAAGTAAACAGCTTGTTTTATAACCTTTTATTTTATTAAGGC
The DNA here is from genome assembly GCF_027579735.1 of Bombina bombina. Lineage (NCBI taxonomy): Eukaryota > Metazoa > Chordata > Amphibia > Anura > Bombinatoridae > Bombina > Bombina bombina. Next base: position 700,190,146 of record NC_069503.1, read on the forward strand.
ATATCTGTTCCTGAGAAGTAAACAGCTATACGTCTTCTTTACTATTGCACCAAAACTAAATTAAAGTTAAAAGCACTATGTCCTGTAAGCAAAATGTAAGGATAAGAAATATTAAAAGAAACAGCATATACTGTACTTTCTCAAACACAATTTATTAAAACTATGTATGATAGATAAAGCTAGTTAGAGAAGGTTGCATTCAACACCTCAGATTACATTTTAATTAAATTCTTAGAACTGACACTTTTGTTTAGTCAGTATTCAAGAAACAGCTTTTTGCTTGACTAAACAGCTGAACACTTTATATGTGCTATGAAATCCTAGGACACCTAGAATGTAAATACAGCCCTGGTGACACGGTGCTGATTTGGGGGAACCCTACTAATTGCCATATAAAGACATTAGATTAAGGTTTTCAGGTTGTTTATACATTTGCATTGTGTAACACAGGGTTCTTACCTCTTTTGTCAGAGATTTATTCCAATGCCTATCCATAAGGAGATATTGTACCCCAAATATACTATCTTGCATATTAAAGGACATCATTTACATGTTGAAATATGTTTTTCCTGACAATCTGTTATGTAAAACTATTTGAATTATACTGGAACTAATACAACAACAGTGTATACTGTATGAAATTCCGTGCTGCTACTCCTATTTAGTGTATCTCTAACACCAGTACTGGAAGTATAACAAACAAAATGGAGGTTTTGAGTGCACAGGAATATAAAGATCTAGATAGATTACATCTATGCCTATATACAAACTATATAAATGTCCGATTTGTACATTTAGCAGGTTAATAGATTCTATAGCATACTCATATGTCCATATAATGTGTGTGTGCGATGCCAAGATTGGTCAGTCCATTCAACACACTACAGCCTTAATTGCCCCTGTTTGTGTTTTTATTTCCAGAATTGATTTGGTTAGAAAAGTTGGACCTGTTCCAGGGTGCTGGCTGGGCCATTGCACCATTGAAGCTAAACAATGATATATCAGAACACATGGTCATTGATATATGAGCACAGTCAATATAAATCCTGGAACTGCTATATATTGATATCTCTAAAGCTGGATTTTCACTATAATATATATATATATATATATATATATATATATATATATATATATATATATATATATATATATATATATATATATACAAGAATCTAAAAAGATAAGCTGTTATCTTTTTAGATTCTTGTTTTTAAATATTTCTAAGGTTAATGGCTACAAAAAACAAATAAAAACCATCTATGAATTGCCATTCAAAATATGTAGTGTACATTTTGGAATGTTCTTGCCACTATCAATATGTTGGCAGAACAAAAAGAACTGTCAAAAGAAGGGTTTTAGAACACATCACCAATATTGGAAAGGGAAATGTATCTCATGAAGTAATAGATCACTATAGAAAGTTCCATCGACCCTTCATGTTTACTTTTTAAATCAATAGAACAAGTAAAACTAGATGAAAGAAGGTAAGATAGAATGTTATGTCTGAGACAAAGGGAAACTTTCTGGATACACTCCCTTCAAACTCTGGAGCCCTTTGGAATGAATAGGGAAGTGGATATCCTGGCCTTTTTAATATAATATAACGTAAGGCACAATTTATAGACCTATTATATTAATTATTAAACCACTAAAACCCCTTAGCAAATTCCCCCTATATTTATGTGTTGGTATATCTCAATGTATTGTATTGTGTTACATATAGAGTGTATAATATTAGATACACCATCATAACTATTTAGATCTACAATTGTGTTTTAATGTCTGTAGGGATTTCCCTTATAGTAAGGTTTGTGCTGGTGTTCTTGTTCCCTGTACTTGTATCTATGAAGGACTCTGGATACAAGGATATCAATAATGATAATTTTATAGTTATTTAATATTATGAGATATTAGTACTAATTATAATTAAAATTCTACCTTCCAGTAATCCTAATACTGTGTAACTTATTCAAATAAAATAAATTGTATAGGTTAAGGATCACTACAGTTCAATAAAAATTCCTAAAGTAAATATAATGATAAAAATAGAAATAATAACACACATTCACATGTGCCCTTCTAATGTTTTAAAATAGATTAACTAATGGTGGGAGATTAACGCCTAGATTTAGAGATTGGCGGTAACCGTCAAAACCAGCGTTAGAGGCTCCTAACGCTGGTTTTTACCGCCCGCTGGTATTTGGAGTCAGTCATTAAAGGGTCTAACGCTCACTTTGCAGCCGCGACTTTTCCATACCGCAGATCCCCCTATGCCAATTGCGTATCCTATCTTTTCAATGGGATCTTTCTAACGCCGGTATTTAGAGTCTTGGCTGAAGTGAGCTTTAGAACTCTAACGACAAAACTCCAGCCGCAGAAAAAAAACAGGAGTTAAGAGCTTTTTGGGCTAACGCCGGTTCATAAAGCTCCTAACTACTGTGCTCTAAAGTACACTAACACCCATAAACTACCTATGTACCCCTAAACCGAGGCCTCCCACATCGCCGCCACTCAATTCAATTTTTTTAACCCCTAATCTGCCGACCGCACACCGCCGCCACCTACGTTATACTTATGTACCCCTAATCTGCTGCCCCTAACACCGCCGACCCCTATATTATATTTATTAACCCCTAATCTGCCCCCCTCAACGTCGCCGACACCTACCTACACTTATTAACCCCTAATCTGCCGACCGGACCTCGCCGCTACTATAATAAAGTTATTAACCCCTAATCCGCCTCACTCCTGCCTCAATAACCCTATAATAAATAGTATTAACCCCTAATCTGCCCTCCCTAACCTCACCGACACCTAACTTCAATTATTAACCCCTAATCTGCCGACCGGACTTCACCGCTACTATAATAAATGTATTACCCCTAAAGCTAAGTCTAACCCTAACACTAACACCCCCCTAAGTTAAATATAATTTAAATCTAACAAAATAAATTAACTCTTATTAAATAAATTATTCCTATTTAAAGCTAAATACTTACCTGTAAAATAAACCCTAATATAGCTACAATATAACGAATAATTATATTGTAGCTATTTTAGGATTAATATTTATTTTACAGGCAACTTTGTAATTATTTTAACCAGGTACAATAGCTATTAAATAGTTCATAACTATTTAATAGCTACCTAGTTAAAATAATAACAAAATTACCTGGAAAATAAATCCTAACCTAAGTTACAATTAAACCTAACACTACACTATCAATAAATTACTTAAATAAAATACCTACAATTATCTACAATTAAACCTAACACTACACTATCAATAAATTAATTAAATATAATACCTACAAATAAATACAATTAAATAAACTAACTAAAGTACAAAAAATAAAAAAAAACTAAGTTACAAAAAATAAAAAAATATTTACCAACATTAGAAAAATATTACAACAATTTTAAACTAATTACACCTACTCTAAGCCCCCTAATAAAATAACAAAGCCCCCCAAAATAAAAAAATGCCCTACCCTATTCTAAAATTAAAATAGAAAAGCTCTTTTACCTTACCAGCCCTTAAAAGGGCCCTTTGCGGGGCATGCCCCAAAGAATTCAGCTCTTTTGCCTGTAAAAAAACCCCATACAATACCCCCCCAACATTACAACCCACCACCCACATACCCCTAATCTAACCCAAACCCCCCTTAAATAAACCTAACACTAAGCCCCTGAAGATCTCCCTACCTTGTCTTCACCACACCGGGTCCAGATCGGTCCAGAAGAGCCGGCTGAAGTCTGGATCCAAGCGGCGGCTAAAGAATTCCATCTTCGGGCAGAAGTCTTGATCCTATCCGGGCAGAAGAGTCGATCCGGACCGGCAAACATCTAAATCCAAGCCGCATCTTCTATGTTCTTCCATCCGATGACGACTGGCTCCATCTTGAAGACCTCCGGCACGGATCCATCCTCTTCTTGCGACGTCCTAAGTCCAAATGAAGGTTCCTTTAAATGACGTCATCCAAGATGGCGTCCCTCGAATTCCGATTGGCTGATAGGATTCTATCAGCCAATCGGAATTAAGGTAGGAAAATTCTGATTGGCTGATGGAATCAGCCAATCAGAATCAAGTTCAATCCGATTGGCTGATCCGATCAGCCAATCAGATTGAGCTTGCATTCTATTGGCTGATCGGAACAGTCAATAGAATGCGAGCTCAATCTGATTGGCTGATCGGATCAGCCAATCAGATTAAACTTGAATCTGATTGGCTGATTCCATCAGCCAATCAGAATTGTCCTACCTTAATTCCGATTGGCTGATAGAATCCTATCAGCCAATCGGAATTTGAGGGATGCCATCTTGGATGACGTCTTTAAAGGAACCTTCATTCGGACTTAGGACATCGCAAGAAGAGGATGGATCCATGCCGGAGGTCTTCAAGATGGAGCCGCTTGTCACCGCTTGGAAGAAGATGGTTGCCGGTCCGGATCTACTCATCTGCCAGGATAGGATGAAGACTTTGGAGCCTCTTCTGGACCTCTTCAGCTGCTGCTTGATAGAAGACTTCAGCCGGATGATGGATCTCCAGCCCCCGCTTGGGCTTGGATGAAGACTTCGGAGCCTGGAGCGATCGGTGATACCTGGCATGGTGAAGACAAGGTAGGAAGATCTTCAGGGGCTTAGTGTTAGGTTTATTTAAGGGGGTTTGGGTTAGATTAGGGGTATGTGGGTGGTGGGTTGTAATGTTGGGGGGTATTGTATGGTTTTTTTTACAGGCAAAAGAGCTGAATTCTTTGGGGCATGCCCCGCAAAAGGCCCTTTTAAGGCCTGGTAAGGTAAAAGAGCTTTTCTATTTTAATTTTAGAATAGGGTAGGGCATTTTTTTTATTTTGGGGGGCTTTGTTATTTTATTAGGGGGCTTAGAGTAGGTGTAATTAGCTTAAAATTGTTGTAATATTTTTATTATGTTTGTAATTAATTTTTTTATTTTTGTAACTTAGCTTTTTTATTTTTTGTACTTTAGTTAGTTTATTTAATTGTATTTATTTGTAGGTATTTTATTTAATTTATTTATTGATAGTGTAGTGTTAGATTTAATTGTAGATAATTGTAGGTATTTTATTTAATTAATTTATTGCTAGTGTAGTGTTAGGTTTAATTGTAACTTAGGTTAGGATTTATTTTACAGGTAATTTTGTAATTATTTTAACTAGGTAGCTATTAAATAGTTCTTAACTATTTAATAGCTATTGTACCTGGTTAAAATAAATACAAAGTTGCCTGTAAAATAAATATAAATCCTAAAATAGCTACAATATAATTATAACTTATATTGTAGATATATTAGGGTTTATTTTACAGGTAAGTATTTAGCTTTAAATAGGAATAATTTATTTAATAAGAGTTAATTTATTTTGTTAGATTTAAATTATATTTAACTTAGGGGGGTGTTAGGGTTAGGGTTAGACTTAGCTTTAGGGGTTAAAAAAATTATTAGAGTAGCGGTGAGGTCCGGTCGGCAGATTAGGGGTTAATACTTGAAGTTAGGTGTCAGCGATGTTAGGGAGGGCAGATTAGGGGTTAATACTATTTATTATAGGGTTAGTGAGGCGGATTAGGGGTTAATACACTTATTATAGTAGCGGTGAGGTCCGGTCGGCAGATTAGGGGTTAATAAGTGTAGGTAGGTGGCGGAAACGTTGTGGGGGGCAGATTAGGGGTTAATAAACATAATATAGGGGTCAGCGGTGTTATGGGCAGCAGATTAGGGGTACATAGGTATAATGTATTTTGCGGCGGTGTACGGAGCGGCAGATTAGGGGTTAATAATAATATGCAGGGGTCAGCGATAGCGGGGGCGGCAGATTAGGGGTTAATAAGTGAAAGGTTAGGGGTGTTTAGACTCGGGGTACATGTTAGGGTGTTAGGTGCAGACATAGGAAGCTTAACGCTTAATGCTGCTTTTTTGCAGCTGTTTGTTTTTTTTTCTGCTCAAACTGCCCCATTGTTTCCTATGGGGGAATCGTGCATGAGCACGTTTTTGAAGCTGGCCACGTCCGTAAGCACTGCTGGTATTGAGAGTTGCAGTGGCGGTAAATATGCCTGTACACTCCCTTTTTGGAGCCTAACGCAACCATTCTGTAAACTCTAAATACCAGCGGTGCGGGAGAAAAAAAACATGCGTTAGCTACGCGGGTCGTTACCGACAAAACTCTAAATCTAGGCGTTAGGTTTTTTTTTGAAATGTGACTGTATTCTAATATAAATGTATGTATAACCTGTGTGCTCCAAATAGGAACCATTGTGGGCATTGGTAAAATTTGGCCATAGAACGATTTTGACATGTCTGAGTGTGACGTAGGGGGACAACGCTGTTTTTAAATATTCAGCTTGTAAGGTGGGCGTCCATCAAGCCTCTGACGAAGCGGACGAGTTCTGTGAAACGCGTAAGTCCACGCCCACCTTGCATCACTTGCGGTTCACATGCTGTTTCAGTGTTCCGCGCTGTTTGCGGTTGTTTTTCAGTGTTCTCTCAGACACTTTTATCAGCTATGGCTCTGAGTATTTGAACTTAGCCAAAAGCTATTGCCTCCAGTTCAAGGATCAAAAGTTGGCTTTCTATGTTCCAAAAGGACTTTTCGGAAAAGACGGAATCTTTCTATTTAGAAGAATTTCCTGTGACATCTGGCCATCCTGCTGTGGACAAAGTGGGCACACTTATATATCCATTCGTCCTTCCTTACCTCATACGATTGAGGTCTCATTCTGTTAGTAGGGATTACCCTAGGGGAAGGTTCTATTATGTGCTTGCATTGTATTTTATTAAAATTGATCTGCATATTTATTTAATTTATTTATTGTATTGAATTATTATTATTATTTTTATTAATTTGTTCTTTGAATTTCAACTGAATTATCTATAATAACCATTTGAAAATATAAACAATACAATTTGTGAGTGTGCGCAGCTTTTTCTATATTAGTGGGAACACTTTTGTGTACCCACTTATATAGTCTTTTTTTACATATATATATATATATATATATATATATATACAGGTATACCCCGCTCATACAGCGGGTTAGGGACCGGAGCCCCGCTGTAAAGTGAAAACCGCCTTAAAGTGAAACAAGGCAGTTTTAGCTTTCTTTTCACTTGCCAGTGTGTTTAAAAACTTGAAAACATGTTTGAACTAACATATATTAGAGGTGCAATAGTGCTAGGTTTAGTTTAACACTAGCACAGCACAGTATTCAATAAATACTGTACCTGTAAAATAGTGACAATTACTGTAGTAAAAGTTGCCAGACTATAGCACTGAGACACAGATTGCACTGTAATGATGTAAACAAAGTGAACTAATCATAACAAAATGGTGCCAGTCACTTTTCTCGCAATCTCATGATGATTACAGCACTGTTTCAAAATCACTGGAGGATGAACTTCAGCTCCACAAAGCGCTGTATTAGCGAAACGCTGTAAAGTGAAGCGCTGTAAAGTGAGGTATACCTGTATATATATATATATATATATATATATATATATATATATATATATATATACAACACATAGAAACACCCAGCACTCACCAGCTAGCTCACAGCTAAGATAAAATCACAACTGGAAAGGTTAGTCACCGCATCTGGCCAAATGGGAAAGCTCAGGCACCACGTCAAGGTCCTTTCCTTAGCCTGAGTCCCTAACACAGGCACACCATCATGCGAGCTCACAAAGCTAAACAAACTGAGAACAAAGAAGGGGTGCACAGGTGGCTGTAATCACCCATAGAAAATACAAAACATGGAAGGGAACTGCACTCCAAGACCGGATCAGGTACACATCCTGTGACTCAGTAACATCCAGCCCTGGGTGCTAAATAGCACTCCAAAAAAAGCTGTGATGTCATCAGAGCCACAGGCAGTTAACCCCAGTCCGGAATGGGTGCAAGAACCAAGGGAGATTACAAATAAAGTAATACAACACATAGAAACACCCAGCACTCACCAGCTAGCTCACAGCTAAGATAAAATCACAACTGGAAAGGTTAGTCACCACATCTGGCCAAATGGGAAAGCTCAGGCACCACGTCAAGGTCCTTTCCACCGCCTGAGTCCCTAACACAGGCACACCATCATGCGAGCTCACAAAGCTAAACAAACTGAGAACAAAGAAGGGGTGCACAGATGGCTGTAATCACCCATAGAAAATACAAAACATGGAAGGGAACTGCACTCCAAGACCGGATCAGGTACACATCCTGTGACTCAGTCACAGGATGTGTACATAGATAGCAGCCCCTCTATGTATGTGTATGTATTTTATTTTCAGTTCTACACTTGTGATCTACAGCATATAAGATTTTTTTTTCTTTTCTTCCTTCTCTATCTTTTTTACTTCCTCTTCAAACCCCTTTATCATTTAAAAATGTTGCACTGTTAAGTCTAATATTTCATATTTTACTAAAAATTACTCAAACAATATGTATCTATGCATAGTTCTATTCAATGTATACAATAAATACATTACACAGTGCTGTAACACAGTACATATAAAAAACAAAGTAGATGTATAAGGTGAATTTAGCTAAAGCTCATCTTTCATAGCATTAAATAATTACTGTCAAATGTGAGTTTCTTTGCCAGGATCTAGAAATAAATGAATGTGAGTTCCCAAGTACTGTTCATTTGCTAGTTTTGATATAAAATATCCACACATACTTCTTCTAAACCCACACATAACAAAATAGATTATAAGGCTTTCAAGCTGCGTTCATCCAGTAAAATATATTATTCTTCTATTGTTCCATCAATCTTTTTCACATAGCCAATTTGATCACAAACTTTTTAAATGACTTTTTAAAAATAAATAAATATTTAGGCCCCCATTTATCAAGCTGCATATCTAACTCTGGGGTTTGATTGCTGCAGGTTTGCAAGAGCCATTGGGCTAGTGCAAGCAGAGGGGGCGGGATTGCACAAGCAAATGCTTGTGCAATGTTAAATATGGCCAGCATATTGCCCACATTTTGCAATCCCAGGTGGACAGGATAGAGGGAGCAAACATTGTCCGTCCGGCAGAAGATAAATACCGACTTCAATTACTAAGGGTGTGCATTTGGATTCCTCACAAACGGCAAGATTACGAGTCTTGCATTAGCCTTAAAAAGCAGCGTTGAGAGGTCCCAACGCTGCTTTTTAATGCCCGCTGCTATTATGAGTCTGGCAGGTATAGGTGTACCGCTCACTTTTCTTCCGTGACTCGAGCTTACCGCAAATCCCCTTACATAAATTGTGTATCCTATCTTTTCAATGGGACTTGACTAATGCCGGTATTACGAGTCTTGGAAGAAATGAGCGGTACACCCTCTCCTGTCAAGACTCCTACTGCATTTAAAAGTCAGTAGTTAAGAGTTTTATGTGCTAACGCCGTAACATAAAACTCGGAACTAAAGTGCTAAAAAGTACACTAACACCCATAAACTACCTATTAACCCCTAAACCGAGCCCCCCCCCACATCGGAAACACTTAAATAAAGTTTTTAACCCCTAATCTGCCGACCGGACATCGCCGCCACTTTAATAAATATATTAACCCCTAAACCGCCGCACTCCTGTCTCGCAAACACTAGTTACATTTTATTAACCCCTAATCTGCCGTCCCTAACATCGCCGCCACCTACCTACATTTATTAACCCCTAATCTGCCTCCCCCCAACGTCGTTGCTACTATATTAAATTTATTAAACCCTAAACCTAAGTCTAACCCTAAGTCTAACCCCCCTAACTAAAATATAATTTAAATAAAACAAAATAAAATTACTATCATTAGCTAAATTATTCCTATTTAAAACTAAATACTTAGCTGTAAAATAAACCATAAGATAGCTACAATATAACTAATAGTTACATTTGTATCTATCTTAGGGTTTATTTTTATTTTACAGGCAACTTTGTATTTATTTTAACTAGGTACAATAGTTATTAAATAGTTATTAACTATTTAATAACTTCCTAGTTAAAATAAATACAAATTTAACTGTAAAATAAATCCTAACCTTAGTTACAATTACACCTAACACTACACTATCATTAAATAAATTAACTAAATTACCTACAATTAATTACAATTAAATTAAATAAACTAAAGTACGAAAAAACCCCACTAAATTACAGAAGTTCAATCCTATTGGCTGAACCAATCAGCCAATAGGATTGAGCTCGCATTCTATTGGCTGTTCCAATCAGGCAATAGAATGCAAGCTCAATCCTATTGGCTGATTGGATCAGCCAATAGGATTTTTCCTACCTTAATTCCGATTGGCTAATAGAATCCTATCAGCCAATCGGAATTCAAGGGACGCCATCTTGGATGACATCATTTAAAGGAACCGTCATTCGTCATGTAGTCGTCAGTCTGGATGGATGCTCCGCGTCGGCTGGCTTCAAGATGGACCCGCACTGGAGGGATGAAGATAGAAGATGTAGGGTTGGGTGTGTGGGTGGTGGGTTTTAATGTTGGGGGGGGTATTGTATTTTTTTTTACAGGTAATAGACCTGATTTCTTTGGGGCAATGCCCCGCAAAAGGCCCTTTTAAGGGCTATTTGTAATTTAGTGTAGGGTAGAGATTTTTTTTATTTTGGGGGGCTTTTTTATTTTATTAGGGGGGTTAGATTAGGTTTAATTAGTTTAAAATCTTGTAATTATTTTATTTTTTTCTGTAATTTAGTGTTTTTTTCGTATTTTATTTTATTTAATTTAATTGTAATTAATTGTAGTTAATTTAGTACATTTATTTAATGATAGTGTAGTGTTAGGTGTAATTGTAACTTAGGTTAGGGTTTATTTTACAGGTAAATTTGTACTTATTTTAACTAGGAAGTTATTAAATAGTTAATACCTATTTAATAGCTATTGTACCTAGTTAAAATAAATACAAAGTTGTCTGTAAAATAAAAATAAACCCTAAGCTAGCTACAATGTAACTATTAGTTATATTGTAGCTAGCTTAGGGTTTATTTTATAGGTAAGTATTTAGTTTTAAATAGGAATACAGGTGGCCCTCGGTTTACAACGGTTCAATTTGAGCCGTTTCAGAATAACAACCTTTTTCTTCATGTGACTGTTCTGGAAAAGCATTGAGAAGCAGTGCATTGATTAAAATAGCCAGTAAGTGGAGCTGTCCGCTTGTGTTGCAGCAAAAATATGCAAGCCAAGCAAGCTGAAATTAATCAGTTTAACCAGACCTGAGCTATCGAGCAGATTTCAAATGAACAAGATCTTCCTGTCTATAAATCAGTCCATATTGGAATGCATAGAAAGAACTGTTTGCAGAAAAATGCAAGTAAAGTCTGTGTTGTGTGATTATTTTATTAGGTTTATAATGCTGTTTAGCAAATGTTTTTGTTAATTTAACTTAGTTTAATTATATATTCTGTGTTGTGTGATTATTTTATTAGGTTTATAATGCTGTTTAGCATGTAAAGTCTTCATTTCAAAGCTTTAAAAATAATGTATCAGGTGTTACTTATGACAATTTTGAGAGGGGCCTGGAACCTAACTCCCTCACTTCCCATTGATTTCCATTATAAACTGGGTTTCAATTTACAACAGTTTCGATTTACAACCATTCCTTCTGGAACCTAACCCCGGCGTAAACTGAGGGCTACCTGTAATTTATTTAATTGTAGTAATTTTATTTAGATTATTTTAAATTATATTTAAGTTAGGTGGGGTTAGGGTTAGGGTTAGACTTAGATTTAGGGGTTAATAACTTTATTATAGTGGCAGCGGCAGATTAGGGGTTAATAAGTGTAGTTAGGTGGCGGCGACATTGGGGGCAGCAGAGTAGGGGTTAATAAATATAATGTAGGTGTCGGTGATGTTGGGGGCAGCAGATTAGGGGTTCATAGGGATAATGTAGGTGGCGGCGGTGTCCGGAGCGGCAGATTAGGGGTTAATAATATAATGGAGGTGTCAGGGATGTTGGGGTCAGCAGATTAGGGGTTAATAAGTGTAAGATTAGGGGTGTTTAGACTCGGGGTTCATGTTAGGGTGTTAGGTGTAGACATAACTTTTGTTTCCCCATAGGAATCAATGGGGCTGCGTTAGAAGCTGAAAGCTGCTTTTTTGCAGATTTAGGGTTTTTTTTCAGCCGATTCTGCCCCATTGATACCTATGGGGAAATCGTGCACGAGCACGTTTTTCCAGCTCACCGCTACCATAAGCAACGCTGGGATTGAGGTGAGATGTGGAGCTAAATTTTGCTCTACGCTCACCTTTTTGAGGCTAAAGCTGGGTTTAAAAAACCCTGTAATACCAGCGTTGTGTAAGTGAGTGGTGAAAAAAAAATGCTCATTAGCAACACACCCGTTACCGCAAAACTCGTAATCTCTGTGATAGGATCTTAATACGGAAGAAGGCAAACACATATGGGATTCAGCTCTTTCTAGCGCCGAATTGTGAAAGTTAAACACACAAGGATTTGTGCAAATTCAGACCCTAGTGTGTTGAATTTTCAAAAGAAGAAATGGAGCTCCGCAAAGAGCCAAATGTTTGCTTTCTTCTACATTTGGATCCTCATGAAGGATCCAAATGCACACCCCTATTAAATACCGCCTGAATTGTACACATCATTTTTTTAATTAAATATTTAAAAGTTTTCTCCCCAAATACAAATGTAGATTTTTCTACTTTTTATTTTTAGGGTTTTTGAAGTATGAGCAGTCATTGTTAAAATAGATCATACTTTTACACGGGCCTTTTTTGCAGTACAGCAGTCCCACACCTTGCTCTCTCTCCCTCCCATTCTCTTTTGCTCTCTCTCCCCCCTCTTTTTTGTGCTCTCTTCCCCTCTCTTTTGTGCTCTCTCTCGCTCCACCTCTCTTTTGCTCTCACTACCCCCTCTCTTTTTCTCTCTCTCCCCCTCTCATTTGCTCTCTCTACCCTTTCTTTTGCTCTTTCCCCTCTCTTTTGCTTCCTCTCTCCACCCTCTCTTTTGTTTTCTCTCCCCCTCTCTGTTGCTCTCTCTCCCCCCTCTCTTTTGTGCTCTCTCCCCCTCTCTTTTGCGCTCTATCCCTCTCTTTTGCGCTCTCTCTCCCCCTCTCTTTTGCACTTTCTCTCTCCCTCCTCTCTTTTGTGCCTTTTGTGCTCTCTCTCTCCCCCTCTCTTTTGCGCTCTCTCTCTCCCCCTCTCTTTTGCGCTCCCTCTCCCCCTCTCTTTTGCGCTCTCTCTCTCCCCCTCTCTTTTTCACTCTCTCTCCCCCCTCTCTTTTGAGCTCTCTCTCTCCCCAATCTCTTTTGAGCTCTCTCTCCCCCTCTCTTTTGCACTCTCTCTCTCTCCCCCCTCTCTTTTGCGCTCTCTCTCCCTCTCCTCTCTTTTGTGTTCTCTCTCTCCCCCTCTCTTTTTCTCTGTCTCTTTCCCCTCTCTTTTGCTCTCTCTCTCCATCCCTCTCTTTTGCTCTTTCTCTCCATCCCTCTCTTTTGCTCTCTCTCTCTCTACCCCTCTCTTTTGCTCTCTCTCCCCCTCTCTTTTGCTCTCTCTCTCCATCCCTCTCTTTTGCTCTCTCCCCCCTCTCTTTTGCTCTCTCTCACCCCTCTCCCCCTCTCTTTTTCTCTCTCTCCCCATCCCTCTCTATTGCTCTCTCCCCTCTCTCTTTTGCTCTCTCCCCCTCTCTCCTCCCTCTCTCTCCCCATCTCCCCCCTCTCTCTCCCCCTCTCTTCTTTTGCTCTCTCCCCTCTCTTTTGCGCTCTCTCTCCCTCTCTTTTGCTCTCTCTCTCCAACTCTCTCTTTTGCTCTCTCCCCCTCTCTTTTGCTCTCTCTCCCCCCTCTCTACCTCTCTTTTTCTCTCTCTCTCCATCCCTCTCTATTGCTCTCTCCCCCCTCTCTTTTGCTCTCTCCCCCCTCTCTCCTCCCTCTCTCTACCCATCTCCCCCGCTCTCTCCCCCTCTCTTCTTTTGCTTTATCTCTCCCCCTCTCTTTTGCTATCTCTTCCCTCTATTTTGCTCTTTCCCCTCTACTTTGCTCTCTTTCCCTCCTCTCTTTTGCTCTTTCCCCTCTCTTTTGCTCTTTCCCCTCTCTTTTGCTCTCTCTTCCCCTCTCTTTAGATCTTTCCCATCTCTTTTTGTCTCTCCCCCACTCTTTCTATCTTTCTCCCCTCTCTCGTGCCGACCGCGCCAGGATCCGCCCCCCTGCCATACCCAGTCACGTCCCCACGACGCTTGGCCACTCCCCACCCATGTCTGGTCACGCCCACTTTCGTCGCACTGCGCAGCAAACAGCAGATCAGGTAAGGCCAGGTGTGCTTGTCCTCGTGCTGTCTCTACTGCGCATGAAAGCTTCGGACAAACACACTTGGCCTTTTATATTATAGGATGATGAAAAACACATAATTAGTATTCATTTTTAAAATAAAAAAGCAATATTATTATGCAAGAAAATAAATTGATATTTTTATGCTTTTTAAATTCTTAAAAAATTACACTTTAACACACTAACACATACACACACACATATATATATATATATATATATATATATATATATACACAGTATATATATATATATATATATATATATATATATATATATATATATATATATATATATCACTTTGATTGGAGTAACTGTGTTAGTCCAGAGATTTAGATATCAAAATAAAAAGAGTATTGCGCTGAGCAATAATACTTTTTTTATTGGACTAACTGTACATTTATAAGTTGACAAGCTATCGAAAGAATGCCTTCCTTTTTCAAATCTGAAGCAATACTGACCAATATGATGGCATTTACAGATTATATCTTAAAACACAGAATGGCTAAAAAAGACAAAGTGTTACAGAGGTCTGAGTGCAGGGGGAGGAGTGGGTGTTGTAAAAATCATGAGGGGGGTTTAGGAGACAGAGGCAGACAGTGTCCAGTTAAGGAGAACAGACAGGGGGAAGATATGGTATTACATAGAAGATAAAGGGGGCGAATTATCAAGCTTCGAACGGAGCATGATGCCCCTGTTTCCGCACAAGCCTTCTAAAGACCGCTGCTCCATAACTTGCCCGCCTGCTCTGAGGCTGCGGATATCAATCTGCCTGATCCTATACGACCGGGTTGATTGACACCCCCTGCTAGCGGCCAATTGGCGGCGAATCTGCAGGGGGCAGCATTGCAGAAGCAGTTCTTAAAAACTGCTTGTTCAATGATAAATGCTGACAGCATATGCTGTCTGCATTTATAAATGTGCGGAGGACATGATACGCTGCATCGTATCATGTCCGTTCGCACTTTCATAAATCGGCCACAAAGTATCCACAATATACTCACAAAAAGTACCCTCAATCCTATGAGGTAAGTCGGTCACAGTGTTAGGTAAGAAGTAAATCACCACAAAGGTACTTCAATCCAGCAGTCTGTGTATCCTCAGTAATGAATCCTTGGAGTACGCCAAGTGAATGAAATGTGCAGCATTTTCTCAAATACAAAGACAAGAGGGAACCAACATAGTGTATACTGATTTATTGCCACATAATAAGTAAAAGATATGACAATGCACTCACATACAGGGAGTGCAGAATTATTAGGCAAGTTGTATTTTTGAGGATTAATTTTATTATTGAACAACAACCATGTTCTCAAAGAACCCAAAAAACTCATTAATATCAAAGCTGAATAGTTTTGGAAGTAGTTTTTAGTTTGTTTTTAGTTATAGCTATTTTAGGGGGATATCTGTGTGTGCAGGTGACTATTACTGTGCATAATTATTAGGCAACTTAACAAAAAACAAATATATACCCATTTCAATTATTTATTTTTACCAGTGAAACCAATATAACATCTCAACATTCACAAATATACATTTCTGACATTCAAAAACAAAACAAAAACAAATCAGTGACCAATATAGCCACCTTTCTTTGCAAGGACACTCAAAAGCCTGCCATCCATGGATTCTGTCAGTGTTTTGATCTGTTCACCATCAACATTGCGTGCAGCAGCAACCACAGCCTCCCAGACACTGTTCAGAGAGGTGTACTGTTTTCCCTCCTTGTAAATCTCACATTTGATGATGGACCACAGGTTCTAGATGGGGTTCAGATCAGGTGAACAAGGAGGCCATGTCATTAGATTTTCTTCTTTTATACCCTTTCTTGCCAGCCACGCTGTGGAGTACTTGGACGCGTGTGATGGAGCATTGTCCTGCATGAAAATCATGTTTTTCTTGAAGGATGCAGACTTCTTCCTGTACCACTGCTTGAAGAAGGTGTCTTCCAGAAACTGGCAGTAGGACTGGGAGTTGAGCTTGACTCCATCCTCAACCTGAAAAGGCCCCACAAGCTCATCTTTGATGATACCAGCCCAAACCAGTACTCCACCTCCACCTTGCTGGCGTCTGAGTCGGACTGGAGCTCTCTGCCCTTTACCAATCCAGCCACGGGCCCATCCATCTGGCCCATCAAGACTCACTCTCATTTCATCAGTCCATAAAACCTTAGAAAAATCAGTCTTGAGATATTTCTTGGCCCAGTCTTGACGTTTCAGCTTGTGTGTCTTGTTCAGTGGTGGTCGTCTTTCAGCCTTTCTTACCTTGGCCATGTCTCTGAGTATTGCACACCTTGTGCTTTTGGGCACTCCAGTGATGTTGCAGCTCTGAAATATGGCCAAACTGGTGGCAAGTGGCATCTTGGCAGCTGCACGCTTGACTTTTCTCAGTTCATGGGCAGTTATTTTGCGCCTTGGTTTTTCCACACGCTTCTTGCGACCCTGTTGACTATTTTGAATGAAACGCTTGATTGTTCGATGATCACGCTTCAGAAGCTTTGCAATTTTAAGAGTGCTGCATCCCTCTGCAAGATATCTCACTATTTTTGACTTTTCTGAGCCTGTCAAGTCCTTCTTTTGACCCATTTTGCCAAAGGAAAGGAAGTTGCCTAATAATTATGCACACCTGATATAGGGTGTTGATGTCATTAGACCACACCCCTTCTCATTACAGGGATGCACATCACCTAATATACTTAATTGGTAGTAGGCTTTCGAGCCTATACAGCTTGGAGTAAGACAACATGCATAAAGAGGATGATGTGGTCAAAATACTAATTTGCCTAATAATTCTGCACTCCCTGTATATAAACCTCACTATTATGAGGTATATGTCAGGCCATGAAAATAAAATGCTCCGTTAAGTGCAGTTGTTTTCATCCCCGCTTTTGGTCAAAAGCTTGTAAGGAAAAGTTAATAGTCCTCCAATACGAAGTGAGCACACTTCTTCGCCAGAGCCCAGAGTTTTTTTTATATAGTTAGGACCTGATGATCAAAAACTTGCCAGTATGGATAAAAATTACACAACATCTTTGGGAACTTTTTTGAGCTTTTTGTTGCAATGTACTTGTCTCTCCTTCATATCCAAAACCCTGCATTACTAGATAAACAGCTCTCAAGCTAAATTTGCTTTGCTGAACATTTTTGAGGGACCTTATAGTTCTGATGAGACATTTTAGCTAATTTTGCCAGACCAGAGATCTTTAAGTCATCTGTTCCATAGAGAGAGCAATTGTAAATTAACATTTTAGTACCTATCTCTCCCATGCCATACTGGGAGCATGATTTCTTCCGCTGCTTCTTGTTAGCATAACTTTCTATAGCCAGTACTGCCTGCTAAATTAAATTTTAAACATGGTAGTTTCATCTAGCAAAAGCAGCTATTTCTCATGACAAAAACAAGGGTGAATGTGCTATCTATAAACAATTTAATACTATATATATACATATACAGTACTGCACAATAAATTTAGGCAGGTTTGAAAACTGCTGTAAAATAAAAACTCTGCTAGCAAGGTGAGGTTGCTGAAGACAGTTGAAAGGGACATTATACACTATTATTTTCTTTGCATAAATGTTTTGTAGATGATCTATTTATATAGCTCATAAAGTTTTTTTATTTTAAATGTATAGTTTTGCTTATTTTTCAATAACATTGCTCTGATTTTCAGACTCCTAACCAAGCCCCAAAGTTTTATATGAATACCCTCAGCTACCTTCTTCAGCTTGCTCCTGTTTGTGTAAAGGGTCTTTTCATATGCAAAAGAAGGGGGAGAGGGGAGTGTCTTATTTCCCACTTGCAGTGGGCTTTC
Source organism: Bombina bombina (assembly GCF_027579735.1). Taxonomy (NCBI): domain Eukaryota; kingdom Metazoa; phylum Chordata; class Amphibia; order Anura; family Bombinatoridae; genus Bombina; species Bombina bombina. The sequence continues at coordinate 700,208,229 of NC_069503.1, forward strand.
CAGCTACCTTTTCAACAGAGGTAAACTAAGAACTTCTAAGTAAGTTTTTAAACGGTTTTATACTGGATTTTTATATCAGTATCTGTGCATCTTATTCTTTATAGTAGTGTCTATTACATGCAGTTATATAAAAATGAGTGTATACTGTCCCTTTAATGTCAAAAGATACACTATGGCAAGACATGGCACAGCAACAAGACCCAAGTGACTCGATTTATCAATCAAGGGCAGAGAGGGGCGTACATATTCGCCCCTGTTTGCCCCAGTTCTCCTCTGGCAGGTAGCAATCCGTTGCCAGAATTCAACATTGCACACAAGCGCTAATTTATGCTTGCGTGCAATCCCGCCCCCTGCCCGCGCACAGCCAATCACAGCAGGAGTAGTCAATCTCCCCAGTCAGACAAGATTGGGGAGATAAAAATTCTCCACCTAAGAGGTGTAGAAGATGGTAGGGAAATAGCGGTTTGATGACCACTGCTTGATAAATAGTGACTACAGGTTCTCTTGTGAGAATCTGCAGTGGAAGGAAGGAGAACGGCTTGATAAATCGAGCCCATGGTAGTTATACTGCATCAGAAGGTCTCTCCCAAGCAGACATTTCAAGGCAGACAGGAGTTTCCAGATGTGCTGTCTAAGCTCTTCTGCAGAATCACAAAGAAACAGGCAATGATGTAGACTAGAATCAATGGTTGGTCAAGGAAACATCGAACAGCAGATGAAAGTCACATCATGCTTACTTATAGATAAAGATAATAGTAATACAGCACCAAATGACACACACAAGCTCTCAGAAACTGGGATCACAGATAGGAAGTTGTGGTTACCAAACACAAGAGAGCCTAATAAGGCTTAAGAGTGATTTTAAATGTGCATATAGTATATACAATGCTAATTATAATGATGCATATAATATAAATAAACCAATATTTAATGAAACAATACAATCATATACATAAGATATTTTTTTTAACCCCTTAATGACCGAGGACGTGCAGGGTACGTCCTCAAAAAAAAGGCAGTTAACGCCTGAGGACGTACCCTGCACGTCCTCGGTGTGGAAAGCAGCTGGAAGCGATCCTGCTCGCTTCCAGCTGCTTTCCGGTTACTGCAGTGATGCCTCGATATGGAGGCATCCTGCAATAACCATGTATGGCCATCCGATGCAGAGAGAGCCACTCTGTGGCCCTCTCTGCACCGGACATCGATGGCCGGTATCGTTGGTGGGTGGGAGCCGACGTGGGAGGCGGGTGGCGGCCATCGATGGGCCTAGTGATGTGGAGGGGGCGGGATCGTGGGCGGGGATGACCGGGGGCGTGCACGGACGCGCGCGCGTGCACAATAGGGAGGGAGCGGGTGCGTGCACGGGAGGGAGCGGGTCGGAACCGCTACACTACAGAAAATATGCACCATAGGATAGCTGCCAGTACCCAAGATGGCCCCCAAAAAGGCAAAGGGGGATGGTTAGAGAGATGTTTGAGGGGGGATCAGGGAGGATGGGGGCTAAGGGGGATCCTAAACAGCAGCATATGTAAATATGCTATAATTTAAAAAAACAAAAAAAACAAAGATTCCCTTTATTTTTGTACTGGCAGACATTCTGCCAGTACTTAAGATGGCAGGGACAATTGTGGGGTGGGGGAGGGAAGGGAGCTGTTTGGGAGGGATCAGGGGGTGTGATGTGTCAGGTGGGAGGCTGATCTCTACACTAAAGCTAAAATTAACCCTGCAAGCTCCCTACAAGCTACCTAATTAACCCCTTCACTGCTAGACATAATACACGTGTGATGCGCAGCGGCATTTAGCGGCCTTCTAATTACCAAAAAGCACCGCCAAAGTCATATATGTCTGCTATTTCTGAACAAAGGGGATCCCAGAGAAGCATTTACAACCATTTGTGACATAATTGCTCAAGCTGCTTGTAAATGATTTCAGTGAGAAACCTAAAATTGTGAAAAATTTAAAGTTTTTTTTAATTTGATCGCATCTGGCGGTGAAATGGTGGCATGAAATATACCAAAATTGGCCTAGATCAATACTTTGGGTTGTCTACTACACTACACTAAAGCTAAAATTAACCCTAGAAGCTCCCTACATGCTCCCTAATTAACCCCTTCACTGCTGGGCATAATACACGTGTGGTGCGCAGTGGCATTTAGCGTCCTTCTAATTACCAAAAAGCAACAACAAAAGCCATACATGTCTGCTATTTCTGAACAAAGGGGATCCCAGAGAATAATTTACAACAATTTATGCCATAATTGCACAAGTTGTTTGTAAATAATTTCAGTGAGAATCCTAAAGTTTGGGAAAAAAATTGTGAAAAAGTGAACGATTTTCTTTATTTGATTGCATTTGGCGGTGAAATGGTGGCATGAAATATACCAAAATGGGCCTAGATCAATACTTTGGGGTGTCTTCTAAAAATATATATATATATACATGTTAAGGGATATTCAGGGATTCCTGAAAGATATCAGTGTTCCAATGTAACTAGCGCTAATTTTGAAAAAAAGGGGGTTTGGAAATAGCAAAGTGCTACTTGTATTTATGGCCTTATAACTTGCAAAAAAAGCAAAGAACCTGTAAACATTGGGTATTTCTAAACTCAGGACAAAATTTAGAAACTATTTAGCATGGGTGTTTTTTGGTGGTTGTAGATGTGTAACAGATTTTGGGGGTCAAAGTTAGAAAAAGTGTGTTTTTTTCCATTTTTTCCTCATATTATATAATTTTTTTATAGTAAATTATAAGATATGATGAAAATAATGGTATCTTTAGAAATTCCACTTAATGGCGAGAAAAAGGGTATATAATATGTGTGGGTACAGTAAATGAGTAAGAGGAAAATTACAGCTAAACACAAACACTGCAGAAATGTAAAAATAGCCTTGGTCCCAAACGGACGGAAAATGGAAAAGTGCTGCGGTCATTAAGGGGTTAAATATATCATAAAATAGAATATATGAGCCTATATATAAAAGACAGAATAAAAAATATATATTTATCCGTGGTGATTCCAAATAGCAGTATGTCATCAAATATGCATTAATGTCATAATAGATAAAAGTAGGGTGACAGATGATTTTGTATTCTAGAATCAATTAAAAAATGTGAAGTCAGAGAAAAATAGGTGGTTGTGTGATAATCTCCAAAATCAAAGTGGGATAAAGAGTTCCTTAATTAAAAAAAATTCAAAAAATACATAAATTTCAAAAATACCAAAAATGAAAAAAAAAAAAAATAAAAAAAAAAAAAAAAAAATAATAATAATCCTTAGTGTGTCTAAATGATCTCCACGTGGATCAGAACCTAAGGAAATAAATAAAACAATGTGCAATAGCAAAGTGATAAATGCCCTTGCCCTAAACGTTATAGGCTTACCGGATCCCCACAGTGGTGGTGGTGGAAGACTCAAGCTGGAAATGTCTGTAATGGTCGACGCATTTTGGCCATGAATAGGGCCTTCATCAAGACTATCAAGTCAACTCACTTTGCATTTTGTAAATTGCTAAAAAAAATAAACTATAATCATTTCTATTTTTAAAGCATTCCTACTTAAAGGGACAGTCTAGACCAAAATAAACTTTCATGATTGAGATAGAGAATGTAATTTTAAACAATTTTCCAATTTACTTTTGTCATCAAATTTGCTTTGTTCTCTTGGTATTCTTAGTTGAAAGCTAAACCTAGGAGGTTCATATGCTAATTTCTAAACCCTTGAAGGCCACCTCCTCTCTCTGGGTATTTTGACAGTTTTTCACCACTAGAGGGTGTTAGTTCATGTCTGTCATTTAGATAACGCTGTACTCACGCACGTGGAGCTTCTGGGAGCCAGCTCTGATTGGCTAAAATGGATGTCTGACAAAAGAACTGAAATAAGGGGGCAGTTTGCAGAGGCTTAGATACAAGCTAATCCCAGATTTAAAAAGTGTTTTTATATAACTGTGTTGGTTATGCAAAACTAGGGAATGGGTAATAAAGGGATTATCTATCTTTTTAAACAATACAAATTCTGATGTAGACTGACCCTTTACCAGCTTTTGTTCACACCTGCCTAAAACATTTGCATAGTACTATGTTTTTATATATATATATATATATATATATATATATACTAGTCCTAAAGCCCGTTCACACGGGCCATTTTTTGCAGTACAGCGGTCCCACTCCTTCCTCTCTCCCTCCCCCTCTCTTTTGCTCTCTCTCCCCCCTCTTTTTTGCTCTTTCTCTCCCCCTCTCTTTTAAGCTCTCTCTCTCCCCCCCTCTATTTTGAACTCTCTCTCTCCTCCTCTCTTTTGCGTTCTCTCTCTCTCCCCCTCTCTTTTGAGCTCTCTCTCTCCCCCTCTCTTTTGCGCTCTCTCTCTCCCCCTCTCTTTTGCACTCTCTCTCCCTCTCTTTTGCACTCTCTCTCCCGCTCTCTTTTGCACTCTCTCTCCCGCTCTCTTTTGTGCTCTCTCTCCCCCTCTCTTTTGCGCTCTCTTCCCCCTCTCTTTTGCACTCTCTCTCCCCTTTCTTTTGCTCTCTCTCCCCTCTCTTTTGCGCTCTCTCTCCCCTCTCTTTCGCGCTTTCTCCCATTTCTTTCGCGCTCTATCTCTCCCCTCTCTTTTGCGCTCTCTCTCCCCTCTCTTTCATGCTCTCTCTCCCCCTCTCTTTTGCGCTCTCTCTCCCCTCTTTTGCGCTCTCTCTCCATTCTTTTGCGCTCTCTCCCCCCTCTCTTTTGCACTCTCTCTCCCCCCTCTCTTTTGTGCTCTCTCCCCTCTCTTTTGCGCTCTCTCTCCCACCCCTTGCTCGCTCTCTATCCCCCCTCTCTTTTGCTCTCTTTCTCCCCTCTCTTTTGTGCTGTCTCTGTATCTCCTCTCTCTTTTGTGCTGTCTCTGTCTCTCCTCTCTCTTTTGTGCTGTCTTTGTCTCTCCTCTCTCTTTTGTGCTGTCTTTGTCTCTCCTCTCTCTTTTGTGCTGTCTCTGTCTCTCTTCTCTCTTTTGTGCTGTCTCTCCTCTCTCATTTGTGCTGTCTCTCCTCTCTCTTTTGTGCTGTCTCTGTCTCACTCCTCTCGTTTGTGCTGTCTCTATCTCTCCTCTCTCTTTTGTGTTGTCTCTGTCTCTCCTCTCTCTTTTGTGCTGTCTCTGTCTCTCCTCTCTCTTTTGTGTTGTCTCTCTCTCCCCCCTCTTTTAATCCCCCGTCTCTCTCTCTCTCCCCCATCTCTTTATCCCCCATCTTCTGCTCTATTTCGGCAGTTGACCCCGCCCACGATGCACCCGCTGGCCATGCCCACGACGCACCCACCAGCCACGCCCACGGTGCACCCGCCGGTCACGCCCACAACACACCCGTCGGCCATGCCCACGACGCACCCGCCGGCCACGCCCACTCCACCACACACTGACTCTGACGCCAGATGCCAGGTCAGTCGGAAAGGCCAGGTGTGTTTGTCCGCGCGCACAGTCTCTACTGCACATGACAGCTTCGGACAAACACACTTGGCCTTTTATAATATAGGATATATATATATATATATATATATATATAGTCCATGCACAAATTGGAGTTTTGCTGATACTCCACAGTGACGAGCACACAGTTTGGAAATTATCTACAATTTATGTTTCTGGACTCCAATTGCTCACTTATATATATATATATATATATATATATATATATATATATATATATATATATATATGTGTGTGTGTGTTGTAAAAGAGGAAATCATTAAATACTATCTAGCGCACAGATTAAATCCCTATATATAGTATAGAATATATGACCATAAATTAAACAGTGGTAATAAACAACTTCTACACTGTTTTAGTGAAGATAATTAGTTCTTAATAGTCCAGTATTGTGGTATAGTGAATATTAGAAGGATGTCTTCTTACCAAATATTACCTCAATCATATAAGGTAATGTATGAACCCTGCTGACTGCCGTGATGCATAGGTGTACTCCGAATTCTTTGGTAGAAATTTCCAACCTTTAATCCTTAGTCCCTGTTACTGTGTATCCTCCAGGAGTATGATTATGGTAAATTGATTCCAGGAATTTTACACCATAGAAAAAAAAGAAAAAATCACATAGCGTAACTCTGTCATCAAATGTATTTATTACTGTACATAATAAAAGAATTTGCACTTACATTCAAAAACCTCAATCTGTGATCAGGTAAGCATCTGAGCACATAAAAAAGGTTTTAGAATGTGTGGAGTATATACTAGCCATTTAAGGCTGCCTCTGATCAATGGGGTTTGTCTGTTGTTACAGTCCACAGGAATTATTCCAAGCTCCCTTGATATATAAAATGCTATACCATACTATACCAATAATAAGTGTTAAAGTATTATATAACTTCGAATGGTATAGTTTCCTCTGACGAAGAAGTTGATAAGAACTTTGAAACGCGTAAGAATTTACTAGAGTGGGCGTACAGAACCTGAATATTAATACCGGCACCTGAAGTAGTCATTGAGTGAACTATATTAAGCAGTGCTTAGAAAAGATTTTTGGAACGATTTTTGCATTGCATATTCACATTGCCTACTGGCATTATTAACTTTCTTTTAATATACGCACTTACCATTCGAAGTTATATAATACTTTAACACTTATTTTCGGTATAGTATGGTATAGCATTTTATATATCAAGGGAGCTTGGAATAATTCCTGTGGATTGTAACAACAGACAAACCCCGTTGATCGGAGGCAGCCTTAAACGGTTAGTATATACTCCACATGTTCTAAAACCTTTTTTGTGCTTGAATGCTTACTTCATCACTGATTGAGGTTTATGAATGTAAGTGCAAATTATTTTATTATGTACAGTAATAAATACATATGATGATAAAGTTACGCTATGGGATTTTTTCTTTTTTTCTATGGTATAAAATTCCTGGAATCAATTTGCCATAACCATACTCCTGGAGGATACAAAGTAACAGGAACTAAGGATTAAAGGTTGGAAGTTTCTAGCAAAGAATCCGGAGTACACCTATAAATCATGGCAGTCAGCAGGGCTCACAAACAGAGTTGGAATGAAAACCTATGCAAATACTGCTTAAAATGATTCCACAGGGAAAATCCAGGAGAAGAGTCCCCACTTTCTTGTGAGCGCATACATTACCTCATATGATTGAGGTAATATCTGGTAAGAAGACATCCTTCTAATATTCACTATACCACAATACTGGACTATTAAGAACTAATTCTCTTCACTAAAACAATGTAGGAGTTGTTTATTACCACTGTTTAATTTATGGTCATATATTCTACGCTGGATAGTATTTATTGATTTCCTCTTTTACAACATTTTCTAACAGTGTTAAGGGTTTACTGTATCAATTACACGCAGCACGATTACCCTCACAAATATCTTCCTTATCCTGGGAGGGTATTTTGATACATCTCAAATATAGAAATACATTGGGTGGTTATATAGCGGTATATTACCTTTTAGCCATTACGTTTATTTTACTATATATTTGTTTATAGTTTCTAAGTTTTAGCGCTGATGACCATTCTTTAATTAATATATATATATATACATATATACAGGACTTGAAAAATGCACTTGTCCCTTCATGCGAGATGAGTACAAAATGTCAGTGAGCGAGTTAGTATTGCTGTAGACTGAAATAATGTACTGTGTGAGCTTTTCTGAACGAGGTCGGAGGTGGGTGGAACTGGACAGCCAGGAAGTCTGCAGTAGCTGCTCTTCCTTTCAGTTCTGCTGCCTTGCTGAAAATGATGCAGCAAGAGAAATGCAGAGAGCCTGACCTAAGGACAATGCCAGGAGTAGATTGAAAGTGAAACAGCATTGCCGGTGGAATCTGTAACAACTGGCGCTGCAATTTATAAGCAATAAAAAGTAAAGTACTATGCTCTGTCACCTGCACTAATTTTGTTAGGTAAGCAGGGGAGCTTTGTCTCCCCATACTTTATTGTTAGTATCCAATCCTTACTTTGAAAACTGACATTGGACTTGCAGCTTTAAAGTAAGTTGGACTTTTACTTCTTTGTTGGCCCTCTATTTAGTTTATTAATATATTTCTATTCACCTAATAGAGATTAGCCATGTAGGACCTGGTTTCCATTGAGGTGGTAAAGGTTAGAAACTGGTGATAACATAAAAATTATTCATAGACTTTAATGGAGATAAAAGTTTTTATTACCAGTTTCCAAAATGTACCACAATAGAAGCTTGGCCTATATTGGGTTATTGTCATGAATGTATTATTTATCTGTTTTTAAAGCTGGATCCATAAAACTGATGACCACCATATACTCCCTTTTACTGTAATTCCAGTAACCCCCTGCCCTTCAATTACATAAGCGCAGCGTGTATGTTACATAATTAGTAACCTATTGCTGTGAAATCTTATGTATTTGGATAGTCCAAATAGCAAACACTTAGGGGCATATTTATCAAGCTCCGTATGGAGCTTGAGGCCCCTTGTTTCCGGCGAGCCTTCAGGCTCACCGGAAACAGAAGTTATGACCGCTGCTCCATAACTTGTCCGCCTGCTCTGAGGCGGCAGACAGAAATCAACTCAATCGAATACGATCGGGTTGATTGACATACCCTGCCAGCGGCCGATTGGCCACTAATCTGCAGGGGGCGGCATTGCATCAGCAGTTCACAACATACACTGTCAGCATTTATTGATGTGCAGCAATGTGCAGCGGACATGATACGTACTTCGTATCATGTCCACTCGCACATTGATAATTATACCCCATAATGGTCAGGTAAGATAATGAAGTATCTTAAACTTCTTTTTTGTCTTTAAATGGTGAATAAAATTCTTTGTCTTTAAATGGGGAATAAAATGCTTTCCAGACCCCCACAATTATTATCACCTACAACGGGGTGGGACTCAAGGTTGCGTCCACTGCTTCTGGACATATAATTGAGCAGTAAGGGGTCCTCCGTTAGGTGGACCTAAGGCTCAGCAGTCACATAAATATTAAATAATATTAAAGAAAGCTATGCCTGCATGACCCCTCATATGTGTGTGTCCTTGCATGTATAGGTGTGTGTCCCTGAGTATGTGTGTTTGTGTATCTATTCCTTTGTGTATGTGCATCTGTATGTGTATGTGTACAGGGGCGTTAACTTAGCTATAGATCTCATTGGCGGCTTTGGTGTGCACATTGGTTCCTGACTGCATGTGTAGTCTTGGCAAAGGCTAAATAATTCCTGAGCTTCCATAAATATGTGGATGGCTGAGCTCTTAATTGATAGACTGCCTTATCAGGATTTCCTATTAACTCTCTGCACTCTGATATCACTGAGGGAAGCAGCCACTATCCATTGTGACACTAGGGAGAACTTAACCCTGTGAAAGACACAAGGCTTCAATTCTCAGTGTGTTTTAAAATGGTAAAGTGTTGAAAAGTTGTTACTAATGAATTAGCCTAATTTTTACCTGAATTTCCTGTTTTAGTTTTATACTGCTCTATACATTCATTGCCTTCAAAATTATACTTGCTCATATAAATCTTTATGACACTGAGTTTAGTCTCTTCTTATGGCTAGATCTGTTTTTATTCAGAATCTTGTGTTGCTTGTAGTTTTCAGAAACTATTGGTGTACATTTATAAGAATTACTCACTTGATGATGCTTTGGTATGATAGAACTTAAGATGACCAGGTATCCCTATTATCTATTTACTCTTGATATATCTCTATAGCTATGTCATCTATACCTATATATCTCAAGAGTAAATAGATAATAGGGATTTCTGGTCTGCTTTTGAGGGTATTGTTTTTGACATGTGCTTTGGGTCATTGTCCTGCTGTAAGACCCATGACCTCTGATGAAGACCCAGCTTTCTGACACTGGGCCTTGCATTGCACCACAGAATTCTTTGGTAGTCTTCAGCTTTCATAATGCCATGCACACTGTCAAGACATCCAGTGCCTGAACCAGCAAAGCAACCCCAAAACATCAGTGAACCTCCACCATGTTTGACTGTAGCGACTGTATTCTTTTCTTTGAAAAAGGCTGATTTATTTTTCTGAAAACAGTAAAATGATGGGCTTTACCAAAAAGGTGTAATTTTGTTTCCTCTGTCCACATCACATTCTCTCAAAAGGATTTTGGCTTCCTCAAGTAAGTTTTGGCAAACTTCAATCGGGCTATAGGTCTCCTACCATAGCATCCCTTTTCATTCTTATGGTGACGTATAGTGCAAGCTTAGCAACACTAGCGTAAACAGCACTAGCCCTGCCTCACTTAAATGACTTGACCAATATGCAATGTCCCGTGGGAAAATAAATATATACTTTAGTCCAAGTAGAATAAAGAAGGGAGAACAGCTGTGTAATGGAAGTAAGTATAAATCACTTACGGTATCTTCATACAGGGAGTGCAGAATTATTAGGCAAGTTGTATTTTTGAGGATTAATTTTATTATTGAACAACAACCATGTTCTCAATGAACCCAAAAAACTCATTAATATCAAAGCTGAATATTTTTTAAAGTAGTTTTTAGTTTGTTTTTAGTTTTAGCTATTTTAGGGGGATATCTGTGTGTGCAGGTGACTATTACTGTGCATAATTATTAGGCAACTTAACAAAAACAAATATATACCCATTTCAATTATTTATTTTTACCAGTGAAACCAATATAACATCTCAACATTCACAAATATAAATTTCTGACATTCAAAAACAAAACAAAAACAAATCAGTGACCAATATAGCCACCTTTCTTTGCAAGGACACTCAAAAGCCTGCCATCCATGGATTCTGTCAGTGTTTTGATCTGTTCACCATCAACATTGCGTGCAGCAGCAACCACAGCCTCCCAGACACTGTTCAGAGAGGTGTACTGTTTTCCCTCCTTGTAAATCTCACATTTGATGATGGACCACAGGTTCTCAATGGGGTTCAGATCAGGTGAACAAGGAGGCCATGTCATTAGATTTTCTTCTTTTATACCCTTTCTTGCCAGCCACGCTGTGGAGTACTTGGACGCGTGTGATGGAGCATTGTCCTGCATGAAAATCATGTTTTTCTTGAAGGATGCAGACTTCTTCCTGTACCACTGCTTGAAGAAGGTGTCTTCCAGAAACTGGCAGTAGGACTGGGAGTTGAGCTTGACTCCATCCTCAACCCGAAAAGGCCCCACAAGCTCATCTTTGATGATACCAGCCCAAACCAGTACTCCACCTCCACCTTGCTGGCGTCTGAGTCAGACTGGAGCTCTCTGCCCTTTACCAATCCAGCCACAGGCCCATCCATCTGGCCCATCAAGACTCACTCTCATTTCATCAGTCCATAAAACCTTAGAAAAATCAGTCTTGAGATATTTCTTGGCCCAGTCTTGACGTTTCAGCTTGTGTGTCTTGTTCAGTGGTGGTCGTCTTTCAGCCTTTCTTACCTTGGCCATGTCTCTGAGTATTGCACACCTTGTGCTTTTGGGCACTCCAGTGATGTTGCAGCTCTGAAATATGGCCAAACTGGTGGCAAGTGGCATCTTGGCAGCTGCACGCTTGACTTTTCTCAGTTCATGGGCAGTTATTTTGCGCCTTGGTTTTTCCACACGCTTCTTGCAACCCTGTTGACTATTTTGAATGAAACGCTTGATTGTTCGATGATCACGCTTCAGAAGCTTTGCAATTTTAAGAGTGCTGCATCCCTCTGCAAGATATCTCACTATTTTTGACTTTTCTGAGCCTGTCAAGTCCTTCTTTTGACCCATTTTGCCAAAGGAAAGGAAGTTGCCTAATAATTATGCACACCTGATATAGGGTGTTGATGTCATTAGACCACACCCCTTCTCATTACAGAGATGCACATCACCTAATATGCTTAATTGGTAGTAGGCTTTCGAGCCTATACAGCTTGGAGTAAGACAACATGCATAAAGAGGATGATGTGGTCAAAATACTCATTTGCCTAATAATTCTGCACTCCCTGTATGCAGTAATCTAATACACAGGAGCTCAGCCGCAAAACCTATACCCAGGATAACACATTTGCTGTGTTTTACATGCTCCGCCAAACTTGCAAACATCCATAGTATGAACTCCTTGGGCAATGATCCGGTATGCTGGAGTTTAGCCGCACAACCTCAATGAGGATGACACTGAACTGTGTTTTACACGCTCCGCCAAACTATCTCTGGAATGTCCCAAACAGACCGGGCGGTCAAGGTATAGTTTCCGGTTCCTGTGAAATCTTCAGTGTCTCAACTGGTGTGAAAACAGAGCCCAATAGCCAGGTTCAAAGTTGCAACAATCAAAAAGTGGAAAAAAGTCTAGGACGGCTCAGAAACACGCATGAAACTTTATTAAATAAAAAATGTATATTAATAATAACCTCCAAAGGCTGCACAACAAACAAAAAACAAAATTAAAACAACAAAGGAGAGCAACACACATCCCAAACATAGGACGCGTTTCATGTTTCCCTGTACTCACATATAGTTGGGGGAGGGTGCTCCATATGTATTTATCTATAAGATTTAAAAGTACACACCTGGTGCTACAATTTACTCTGCTGGTAGTAAAATCTGTAACTGGGTCCTACACTTTTCCCTGCTAAATTTATCTGTTCTATATTAGTATAGTATGCAATTTGCCGTACTAACTCAAGATAAATCCTATGGATTGTCTGCAAATATATATCTTATGAGAAAATAAGTTTGTTATTGGAGTACCTAATAAACTAAATACCTAATATCGTTATCCTGAAATACAAGTACCAACTGCAACTAAATTATATAATAATTATGATTATGAGACTTGGAGTAATCCCTCTATAGTGTGTATAAAGATGATGATAATAATAATAATAGTAGATATTCTACTAATGGACATAGTATTAATCAGCTATATTAATAATAACATCATTGTTAAGGAATGTAAAGAGTCAAAGATAAAAGCTATATGATTGCACAATGTGGGTGAGTACATTTTAAAGCAAATACCCAAACTGTTTAATGAATTTAACTCTTCTATACCGAAACAAGATGTCTTTAGACACTATTATTATTATTATTAATATTATTACTAATATTACTAGTAATATTATTATTACTAAGAACCAAAGGGGGGTTCTTACTAATGAATTCCTAGATGGATGATAAAGTTAGGGGAATTATTATGTTATTAAGTTATTAATGTTCCCAATGGTTCATTATGTTGTAAACTGAGTTAAATCCCTTTGGATATCTTGTCTCCAGTTTGAATATCCAAAAGGCTTCTCTGCGGTATAGTTCTTTAACTCTATCGCCTCCTCTTCTAGGGGTTTGCACAAGTTTGATTGCTTGCCATTTTAATGTTTCTACTGACTGCTGATGTCGGTGTATAAAATGTGTAGCTAGGGCTGAGCATCCTTTGGTGCAATTGATGTTACTTAAGTGTTCGCAAATTCTTGACCTCACCTCCCTAGTGGTTTGACTGTAGGGACTGTATTCTTTTCTTTAAAAGCCTCATTTCTTTTTCTGAAAACAGTAGAATGATGGGCTTTACCAAAAAGCTGTATTTTTTTTTCGTCTGTCCACATCACATTCTCCCAAAAGGATTGTGGCTTCCTCAAGTAAGTTTTGGCAAACTTCAATCTGGCTATGGGTCTCCTACCATAGCATCCCTTTTCATTCTTATGGTGATGTATAGTGCAAGCTGACCCTGTGCCTGAAACTCAGCTTGAATTTGTCTGGAAGTTGATCGAGGTTCGAACAATCCTACGTTTCATTCTTTGATCAATTTTTCTCTTTCGTCCACGTCGAGGGAGGTTAGCTACAGTGCCATGGGTTGTAAACATCTTGACAATGTTGCGCACAGTGGACACATGATAATTAAGATTTCTGGAGATGGACTTGTAACATTGAGATTGTCCATGCTTTTCCACCATTTTTGTTCTCAAATCTTCAGACAATTCTCTTTTTCTTCTCCATGCTCAGTGTGGCACACAGAGACACACAACAGAAAGGTTGAGTCAATTTTTCACTATTTTAACTGGTTGCCAGTGTGATACAGGTGAGTTTAGTTAGAAACTACAGGAGCATCACAAACTTGGAATTTTGAGAAGGTGCCAATAATTTTGTCCAGTCCACTTTAGGAGTTTTGCGTGGAATGTGTCAGATTTGGCTTTTTTTCTCCACTTTTTTGTATCATACCAATCCAAACAAAATAAATAAACATGAGAATGCTTAAACATTTGTAATTGCTACAATTTTCTGCGCAAAGTGGTGCATTATCTGACAGAAATGCAGGGGTGCCAATATTTTTGGCCATGACTGTATATATATTAGAAGGAAATAGTAATGTTGTTTAAATTGCATGCTGTATAAATCATGAAGATCAATTTTGACCTTACTGTCCCTTAATTATGATTTAACCCTTTAATGACAGAGGACGCACCAGCTACGTCCTGTAAAAACTGTCAGTTAATGACAATGGACGTACCTGGTACGTCCTCTGTGAAAATGAGCACTGGAAGCAATTGCTATCACTTTCAGCTGCTCTCAGGGTATTGCAGTGATGCCTCAATATTGAGGCATCACTGCGATACCCTTTTTTACACACAGATGCAGAGAGGGCCAGCAATGGTACTGATCGTTGGTGGGTGGGAGCCAATGCAGGGAGGCAGGTGAGCGCGGGAGCGCATGCGGGGGGTGAGGGGCGGGTGCGAGTGCGTGTGTCTGTCCAATTAAAAAAAAACTGAAGTGGTGGGAGAGATTGCTGGGAGAGGGTGGTGGGTGGCAGAGGAGGGGGAAATACTTTTTCAAAAGGGATCTGGGAGGGGGTAGGGTATGGAGGGAGGGCCGCTACACTACAGAAAAAGTAGGTTTTATTTTGAAAAAAGCCACATTTGTTTGCAAAGTGGGTACTGGCAGACAGCTGCCAGTACCCAAAATGGTGGCAAATAGTTGGGGGGGAGGGTTAGAGAGATCTTTGGGGGGAGGTCAGGTAGGATGGGGGCTAAGGGGGGATCCTACACATCAGAATATATATATATTTATTTATTTATTTTTAAGCCTTTTATTTCAGTACTTAAGATGACGAGGACAATTGCGGGGTGGGGGAGGGAAGAGAGCTGTTTGAGAGGGATCAGGAGGTGGGATGTGTCAGGTGGGAGGCTGATCTCTACACTAAAGCTAAAATTAACCCTTCAAGCTCCCTACAAGCTACCTAAATAACCCTGTCACTGCTGGGCATAATACAAGTGTGGTGTGCAGCGGCATTTAGCGGCCTTCTAATTACCAAAAAGCAATGCCAAAGCCATATATGTCTGCTATTTCTGAAGAAAGGGGATCCCAGAGAAGCATTTACAACCATTTGTGCCATAATTGCACAAGCTGTTTGTAAATAATTTCAGTGAGAAACCCAAAGTTAGTGAAAAAGTTAACGATTTTTTTTATTTGATCGAGTTTTGCGGTGAAACGGTGGCATGAATTATATCAAAATGGGCCTAGATCAATACTTTGGGTTGTCTACTACACTTCACTAAAGCTAAATTTAACCCTACAAGTTACCCAATTAACCCCTTCACTGCTGGGCATAATACACGTGTGGTGCGCAGTGGAATTTAGCGGCCTTCTAATTACCAAAAAGTAATGCCAAAGCCATAAATGTCTGCTATTTCTGAACAAAGGGGATCCCAGAGAAACATTTACAACCATTTGTGCCACAATTGCACAAGCTGTTTGTAAATAATTTCAGTGAGAAACCTAAAGCTTGTGAAAAAGTTAACAATTATTTTTATTTGATCGCATTTGGCGGTAAAATTGTGGCATGAAATATACCAAAATGGGCCTAGATCATTACTTTGGGTTGTCCACTAAAAACAAATATATACATGTGAAGGGTTATTCAGGGATTCCTGACAGATATCAGTGTTCCAAAAAGAAAAATGGTTTGGAAATAGCAAAGTGCTACTTGTACTTATTGCCCTATAATTTGCAAAAAAAGCAAAGAACATGTAAATATTGGGTATTTCTAAACTCAGGACAAAATTTAGAAACTATTTAGCATGGGTATTTTTTGGTGGTTGTAGATGTGTTACAGATTTTGGGGGTCAAAGTTAGAAAAAGTGTGTTTTTTTCCATTTTTTCATCATATTTTTTTTTTGTTTAATCTTTTATTTATGTCAAATTTTACAATACAATAAGCAATGCAATACAACAGTATAAAAGCATAAAAGCGACAAGACTTCAGTAATACATAAGACTTTAACAGGCATAACCCTTTGTGCAATAGCTTCTGCGGCACTTTAACAGAGCCCTCTCATAAGAAGGGATCAGCCGACACACACCCCAACCGATCAGCAGTAACACCAAATATATGCAAATTTCGGTTCAGTGCAACAGTTCCCTCCCACCTGCTTCTTAAGGATCTATAAAACCAGACCATGAGATCCATTTCCAAGGTCAGAAGGACCCAGTCTGTCACACTCAATCTAGATTACCACGTCAATAATACCACCTCATATTCATTTGGTTGGTCTCGTCATCCCAGGTCAAAGCAAACAAGGCTAGAGGGGGAGGTGTTTGTGTCCCTAACTATCGAGGAGCGTTGTCTCTCCCCATTTTGGTAGTGGTAGGCATTAAAACTCTCTCCAACTGATTCCACGCTGGATGTCTCAACCATGGAAGCCTAAGTAGCAGCTCTAAGGGGGTTTAATCTCTGTCTGGGGCAGTAATAAGATTCCCAGAAGAACATCATTTCAGCATAGAAGTCCAGTCTACCTGTAGTGTAGTAATAATACCTCTCTAGTGACAGATTTATCTCCATTTGTGATTCCCACATCTGCAATGTGGGTGTGGCTTCAGATTTCCATAATCTAGGTACTATTTGTTTAGCGCTACATATGGCTAATTGAAAAAGGGATGTATAGTGTTTAAATGGGAGTTTAGGCAGAACGTGGAACAGGTACACTAAAGGGTCTAGAGAAAGTTTGTGATTTAACATTTTGCTCATCTCCTGATTTACCTCTGTCCAAAATCTCTGAATTTTAGGGCATTCCCACCAGATATGGTAAGGCGTGCCTTCTCCTGAACATTTCCTCCAGCATCTGTCCGATGCCGTCGGGAAGATGTGTTTTAACCTATGGGGGGTGAGATACCAACGTAGTAGAAATTTATAGTTAGTTTCTAGTAATGAGGTAGAATGTGCAGACTTGCTGGTATGCGCAAATATAGTGTACCATTCATCTTCTGAAAGTGTGTAGGGGAGTTCTTTGTGCCAGGATAGGATGGTCGAGGTTTGTTTGAACTCAGAGGGTGTGATTAATAATTGATATAAGGTGGAGATAGCGTGTGATGGGGGAGAGTCCAGGGTGCATAATCTTTCTAACGGGGAACGTTCCCTAGTGGTCAGGTGCCTCAGCTTTTGCGTGTGTACAAAGTGCTGAAGTTGCAAATATCCGAACCAGTTAGTGAAAGGTGTGATTCCCAGCTCCGAAAATTGCTGTCTGGGCATTAGTTTGTCTGAGTTAAGTAGTGTGTAGAGCGGGAGAAATTTGTCCAAACAGCATTGTAGTTTGGGTGTAACCAGCATCCCACTTATAAAGTCAGGGTTGGCTAATACCGTTGTCAAAGGAGATGGGACTGTTGATAGATGCGGATATGTAGTTAGGACCTTAATCCACACATCAAACGTCTCCCTAATTATAGGATAATTTTTTATTATGGCCGGGTAGTTCCTCCTAGGTTGCCAACAATATATTCCTAGCTGGGCCTGTCTAGTCAAATCATGCTCCAACGTCATCCATGTTTTGTCATGATCAAGGGTGAGTGTGCACCAGTCAACAATTCTGCGCAAAAAGACTGATCAGGTCTGGGACCCCTAGACCTCCATATTTTTTGGATAGGAAAAGAGTGGACCTAGCTATTCTGGGAGGTCTCTTCCTCCAAATATATGAATTCATCACTGATTGTAGCTTGCTAAGGTAGGCATCAGACAATGGTATGGGAAGTGCTTGAAATACGTATAAGATCTTAGGGAGAATGGTCATTTTGGACACCCCTATCCTACCCAGCCAGGTGTTATATTGTATATTTAAATGTTTTATTTCTAACAAGTAAATAGTAGAAATGTTGCTCCTTTGATAATTCTGTCTAAAAGTTGGAGCTTAAACTTAAGGCAGAGTATCTGTGAGCAATTACTGTAATGTGGTGAGATTCTGGGTTGTATCTTTAATGAAAAATAAACATTTTAAAGCAACAAGATAAGTGAAAACAGAAAACACTAGTTCAGTGAATTCAAATGATGCAAGTCAGAATAATGCAAAATAGAATATATTAGTGCATATAACAGGATAAGTAGTAAATAAGTATAGTCCGTTTTCACACACTCACTCAGATAAGTAATTCAGCTTGTTATAGTCTAGGGTAGAAATGTCAGAGAGATACTTGCAGTTCACAAATATACACTTAGCCAGCATAAGGTTTGTAGGAAAGATTATACCTTCGGTTTGATAAAGTAGAAAGTACAGACCGTGAACTGAAGATCAGAGCGGCAGAGCGTTGTGGCGTCTCAGCGGTAGCTCCGACTGAGCGAGTGTGACTCAGTTCCGGTTTCGGCGAGCAGGCAGATGGAACGCTGCAAGGGAGATTAGTGACAGCGTGCGAATACCTATTGATAGCAAAAAAGAGAAGGTAACGCAGGTTGTCAGGTGAATCTGGATAGCGATATATTGGTAATTCCAGGAGGTTTCCCAAGGTGACAGGTGAACCTATGAAATAAGCATAAAGTAGCCAGGAGAGCAAAAAGGGATGATACTCCTTAGAGGTAACATCAATTATCAGGCAGTGAATAGGAGGCGTGAAGGTGATTAAATAGGGAGAGAGGAAAGTGGGAGGGATATGCCTTAAAGGTATATCACATCTCCCCCCCCTCAAGGGACCACTCCAGAAGACCCTAGACGAGGTTTGAATGGATACTTGTGGTGAAACCGGTGCACCAATACAGGTGCATGGACCTCCGAATGGGAATGCCACGAATTCTCCTCCGGACCATAGCCTCTCCACTTGACCAAATACTCCAACCGTCGGTGTCTCAACCGGGAATCAAGAATCTTCTCCACTTCAAATTCCTCCTGACCATCAATCAGGATTGGGGCTGGAGGAACTAGATGTTGTCTTGAAGGGTCTGATTTGTATGGCTTTAATAGAGAAATATGAAAAGAATTATGTATCCTAAAATCCTTCGGCAGGGTTATACGGACTGCATTCTCGTTTATGACCTTTTCAATAGGGAATGGACCTAAAAATTGGTTAGCGAGTTTCTTGCTAGGTAATTGCAGTTTGAGATGTTTGGTGGATAGAAGGACAAGATCACCAATCTTATATTTTGGGGTTTCTCTGTGTTTTTGATCGTAATATTTCTTCTGTCTTTCCTTTGCATCTTGAAGATGGGTCTTCAAAACGTCCAACCGTTGTTGTAGAGATGATGTGTAATCTGTAGCACTTGGAGAGTTAACAGTTACCTTTGATAAAGTAATAGAGATTGGGTGATAACCATAAGTTGCGTAGAATGGAGTCATTTTAGTGGAAGATGACATTGAATTATTATAGGAGAATTCTGCTAAGGGTAAGTATGCGACCCAATCATCCTGTAAATGGGTAATATAACATCTGAGATATTGTTCAAGGGTTTGGTTTAATCTCTCAGTTAGTCCATTTGTTTGAGGATGGAAAGCAGTTGAAAACCTGACATCAATCTGCAGGATTTTACATAAAGACCTCCAGAAAGCTGAGGTGAACTGAGTTCCCCTATGAGATATTATGACTTTGGGTAAGCCATGTAAGCGTACGATAGAAGCTATAAAAGCTTTAGCTGTTGTACTTGCAGTAGGAAGGGACTTCAATGGAACAAAATGAGCAAGTTTGGTTAAATGATCTACAACAACGAATATTGTGTTGTATGTTTGTGAAAGTGGTAAGTCAACAATGAAATCCATCGAGATTGTTGACCAGGGTTTATCAGGTATTGGTATGGATGTTAATAACCCAATCGGCTTTTTATGGTCTAGTTTATTCCTTGCGCAAATATCGCAATAGGAAACATATTTGGTAATATATTGTTCCATCTGTGGCCACCAGAAAAATCTTCTTGTGAGTTCAATAGATTTTTGTATGCCTGTATGTCCTGATAGAACATTGTCATGTGTATAGGTTAGAACTGTTTTGCGTAAGGGATCTGGTACAAAGAGTTTGTTTTTGTGATAGTATAGACCTGTGGATGCATCTTTGGTACATGAGTTGGGTATATTTGGATCCTTTATGAGTGCAGTTAGTACTTCATTTTCGAATGTGGTGATACATCCTATTATCTATTGTTGTGGGATAATTGGGGAAGTTAAGATCTTATCATTTTGGTTATCATGTTGTCTGGATAAAGCATCAGCTTTCATGTTAAGAACCCCTTTTTTATATGTTAGTTTGAAATTGAAACGATCTAGAAAAAGAGACCAACGAACTTGGCGGGCAGAGAGAGTCTTATTTTTCTTTAAGTACTCTAAATTTTTATGATCAGTATAAATCGTAAATGGTACTTCAGTGCCCTCTAACAAGTGTCTCCAATGTTCCAAAGAGTTCTTAATGGCTAACAACTCTTTGTCCCCAATACTATAATTTTTTTCAGCTGGTAAGTATGTTCTTGAGTAATAAGCGATAGGATGTAAAAGAGTGGATGTTTTATCGTGTTGTGATAAGACTGCGCCAATACCAGAATTGGAGGCATCTACCTCTAAAACAAAAGGTTGTTGATAATCTGGTAGAGTTAAAACAGGAGCAGTTGAAAAACATTTCTTTAAGGCGTGAAAAGCCTTTTGGGTCTCCTCAGTCCAAAGATATCTTATCTTACTACTGGTTAGTGAAGTAAGAGGTTTCACTATAACAGAAAAGTTATGAATGAATTTTCTGTAAAAATTCACGAAACCTAAGAATCTTTGTAAGGCTTTTACGGTAGTGGGGGTGGGCCAATCCAAAATAGCTTTAATTTTATCTAAATCCATGCTAATAGTATTGGGTGTTATGATGTAACCTAAGAATTTTATTTGATTGACATGAAAAATACACTTTTCTTGTTTTGCATATAGTTTGTGTTCTTTTAGTCTTGTGAGAACCCATCTAACATGTTTTTCGTGATCTAATAAAGTACTTGAGTAGACTAAGATGTCATCTAAATATATGATGACACATACGTCAATCAAATCATGAAATATTTCATTTATGAAATGTTGAAAGGTTGCCGGGGCATTGCATAAACCGAAAGGCATGACGTTGTATTGGTAAAGACCGTATCTGGTGCGGAAAGCAGTTTTCCACTCATCTCCTTCTTTTATGCGAATTAAGTTATATGCACCCTTCAGATCAAGTTTGGTAAATATTGTGGCATCAGTAAGCCTTTCTAATAACTCAGGAATCAAGGGTAAAGGATAGCGATTCTTTACTGTGATATTGTTTAGAGCCCTATAGTCTATGATTGGTCTTTGAGTGCCATCTTTGTTTTTAACGAAAAACATGCCTGCAGCTGCCGGTGATGTTGAATGTGTGATAAACTCCTTTTTTAGATTTTCATCTAAATATAAACGTAAATCCTTGAGCTCTTTTTGAGACATGGGATAAATTCTACCATGAGGTATTTGAGAGCCAGGGATTAATTCAATGGGGCAATCAAAAATTCTATGCGGAGGAAGATTCTCCGCCTCTTTTAGATTAAAGACATCCGCCAAATCCTGATAAACCTCTGGAATACTCTGTATATTTGCTATGTGTGTTTGTGGAAAACATGTTTTTAAGCAATAATCTGATTGGAATTTTATTTGATGGAGTGACCAATCTATTTGAGGGTTATGGGTTTTTAACCATTTATAACCTAATACTATGGTATGCATAGCAATTGGGAGGATATCAAATGATAAATATTCAGTGTGTCCATTTGTGGTTGTGATCAATAAAGGTATAGTATGGTGTGTTATAGGACCATGTTGTATAGAGGAACCATCAATTAATTTAACAAACACAGGGATTTGCTTGCACACCGTGGGTATTTTATTAACTAATACATAATCAGTGTTGATATATATCCCTGAAGCCCCAGAGTCAATAAATGCTTTATTCTGAAGATTGTTTTGGTCCCACTGTAGAGAGAGAGAGATAGTTAGTTGATTTGTAAGATCAGTTTTAATATGTTCTAAGGTAACATTCTTACCCCTCTTTTGTATGTCCAGTAATGGGCAATCTGAGACAGCATGGTCTTTCTTTGCACAGTACATGCAAAGGTTAGAAAGTCTCCTTCTAGTCTTTTCCTCAAGGGTCAAGTGACCCCTTATTGCGCCTATTTCCATAGGTGTTGTTTTATCATGATGAGAGGTAGTTGGGTAATTTTGTCTAGGAGAGGTCTCAAATCCTCCTTTTTCAGCCTTACATTCTCTAATTCGTCTGTCAAGAGTAGTACTAAGTTTAATCAAAGCAGAGAGAGTTTCTGGCATGTCAAGGCGAGATAGCTCGTCCTTTAGGAGTTCTGATAAACCAAATCTGAATTGATTTCGGAGACTGACCTCATTCCACTGAGAGTCAGTCGCCCATAGCTGAAAATCCGTGGTGTACTCCTCCACAGTACGCTTTCCCTGCTTAAGGGAGCGAAGCTTAGTCTCTGCTATTAGCTGTGTGTGAGCATCCTCATATAACTCAGACATAGCAGCAAAGAATTCCTGCAAGGAATCAAGGATAGAATTGTTTGATTCAAAAAATCTGTTTGCCCATGTGCGGGGCTCCCCTGAGAGGTAGGAGATGGTAGTGCACACTTTCAATCTTTCAGTGTGATATGTGCAAGGTTTTAGAGTAAATAATAGAAGACAGGAATTTTTGAAATCTCTGAAAGCAGATCTCTTGCCTGAAAAAGGAGTTGGGGGTTGTACTTGTGGTTCTGGGATTTCAGGGGTTTTAGGTGTTAAACAGTCTTTTACTAAAGCTTTTAACGTTGTGGTTTCTGCCTGTACTTCTGTTAGACCACGAGCCAGATAATCCAATTTTTGATGGATATTGTTAAATGCCTTTTGACTCTCTGTGGGATCCATAATATGGCAATTTTGTTTTTAGGCCTGATAATACTGTTATATTGTATATTTAAATGTT
The DNA here is from genome assembly GCF_027579735.1 of Bombina bombina. Lineage (NCBI taxonomy): Eukaryota > Metazoa > Chordata > Amphibia > Anura > Bombinatoridae > Bombina > Bombina bombina. The sequence goes on from NC_069503.1 coordinate 700,231,317, forward strand.
TTATTTCTAACAAGTAAATAGTAGAAATGTTGCTCCTTTGATAATTCTGTCTAAAAGTTGGAGCTTAAACTTAAGGCAGAGTATCTGTGAGCAATTACTGTAATGTGGTGAGATTCTGGGTTGTATCTTTAATGAAAAATAAACCTTTTAAAGCAACAAGATAAGTGAAAACAGAAAACACTAGTTCAGTGAATTCAAATGATGCAAGTCAGAATAATGCAAAATAGAATATATTAGTGCATATAACAGGATAAGTAGTAAATAAGTATAGTCCGTTTTCACACACTCACTCAGATAAGTAATTCAGCTTGTTATAGTCTAGGGTAGAAATGTCAGAGAGATACTTGCAGTTCACAAATATACACTTAGCCAGCATAAGGTTTGTAGGAAAGATTATACCTTCGGTTTGATAAAGTAGAAAGTACAGACCGTGAACTGAAGATCAGAGCGGCAGAGCGTTGTGGCGTCTCAGCGGTAGCTCCGACTGAGCGAGTGTGACTCACTTCCGGTTTCGGCGAGCAGGCAGCTGGAACGCTGCAAGGGAGATTAGTGACAGCGTGCGAATACCTATTGATAGCAAAAAAGAGAAGGTAACGCAGGTTGTCAGGTGAATCTGGATAGCGATATATTGGTAATTCCAGGAGGTTTCCCAAGGTGACAGGTGAACCTGTGAAATAAGCATAAAGTAGCCAGGAGAGCAAAAAGGGATGATACTCCTTAGAGGTAACATCAATTATCAGGCAGTGAATAGGAGGCGTGAAGGTGATTAAATAGGGAGAGAGGAAAGTGGGAGGGATATGCCTTAAAGGTATATCACACCAGGAGATATTTTTATTTAGCCACTCTGATGTGTCTTTGGTGACGGTGGTTAGAAGTGGCTCATAATTCAGTTCATACAGCCGCTGTACGTTCGTTGCGAGATTGATGCCCAGGTATTTCAATGAAGACTTCTGTATCGTGTATGGGACCTGTGTACTAAGTGTATGGATCTCTGTTACAGTTAGATTGATGGGGAGCAATTCAGATTTAGTTTTGTTAACTGAGTAGTTAGAACATGAGCCAAATTCTTCTAAATTGCTCTGTGCCGCAGAGAGAGATAGGGTCGGGTCAGTCAGTGTTAGTAGTAGGTCGTCGGCATAAAGTGCCAATTTGTGGTGTGTATTGTTTACAAGAAGTCCAGTTATGGCAGGGCTGTCCCGTAGTTTAGTGGCAAGTATTTCCATTGAAAGTACAAATAGTAAGGGTGATAGAGGGCACCCTTGTCTGGTGCCATTTGAAATGCAAAAAGGGCTAGATAAGGCACCATTAACCTTAATTTTAGCCGTGGGTTTGGTGTAAAGTGTCAATATTTTCTGTATGAAACTGTTGGGGAATCCAAATTTCTGTAGGGTGAGTCTAAGAAAGGTCCAGTCGAGTCTGTCAAAGGCTTTTTCAGCGTCAGTCGATAATAGTACCAAGGGTATGTCATGTGTGGTTGCGTACTGTATTAGATGAAGGACTTTTACTGTGTTGTCTTTGGCATCTCTCCGCGGCACAAAGCCCACCTGGTCCGGGTGGATCAGTGTGGGTAAGATTTTATTGATTCTTGTGGCCAATATTTTTGCATAAATTTTTACGTCAACGTTCAATAGCGAGATTGGGCAGTAGTTTGATGGGATCGTCGGGTCTTTGCCCGGTTTCGGTAACACTGTAATGATAGCCTCGAGCATAGAAGGGGGTAGATCATGAGTCCCATCAATACCATTATAGACTGTGAGCAAGTGGGGCAAGAGGAGATGTTTACATTTTTTATAATAACCACTAGTGAGGACATCCGGGCCGGGACTTTTCCCTTGCTTAAGTGAGTGTATGGCATTTCCTATCTCTTCAGCTGTGATAGCTGAGTCGAGGGCTTCTAACTCCTCTCTGGGTACACTGGGGAGTTTTATAGTGTCTAAGTATCGCTGAAATTGTAATTGATGTGCTGTCTTGTGTCTATGAGGTGTCAAATTATATAGAGCTGTATAGTATCTTCTGAATATTTCCGCTATTTTCTGGGTTTCCACCGTGGGTGTATTGGGGGGATCTCGCAATGTGGGGATGTAATGTATCGATTGCTTAGTTTTAAGTGCTCTAGCTAGGAGTCTACCAGACTTATTGCTCTCTATAAAGAATTTCTGTCGCATTTTCAGTGCCTGCTTTTGGGCCGAATGGTGAAGGAATTTCGTGAGTTTCTGTCTGGCTAGTTCATGTTGTTGTTTTAAAGAGTCATCTTGTGGATTGCATTTATATAAGTTGTCAGTGCGTTGGTATGTCGCAGTAAGGTCTGTTTGCTGCTGCCTATGAGCTTTACCCTGTGAGGACCTGAGCTTTATCATCTCTCCCCTTAGAACACATTTATGTGCCTCCCACAAGGTGAATAGATCTATTTCTGGTGTGTTATTATGCTCAAAATATTTCCTAATGGAGTTTTCTACCTGTTTTGACAATAAGTCTTCTTTTAATATGGTGTCATCAAAGCGCCAATGAAATGGTTTAAAAGGAAGGGCGGACCACTGCACCCTACAGAATACGGCTGAATGATCAGACCAACTAGTAGGGACAATATCAGTAGATAATACAGAACTAATAGTGCAATGGTCTATAAAAATGTAGTCTATGCGAGAGTAAGTGTTCTTTGGTGCGGAGTAGAAGGTAAAATTCCTAATTGAAGGATGTTGGACTCGCCAGATATCATGGGTCCCTAATAGTGTCAGGTCTTCTTTGATAGATCTAAGTGACTTCCTCGACAATTGTGATTGTGCGTTGGAGGTATCTAACCCTGGATCTAGGGGTGTATTTAAATCAGTCCCAATGATGAGGGAACCCTTATAAAAAGCCATAATGTTGTTAGATATTTTACGAAAAAAGGATGCCTGGTGCGTATTTGGGGCATAGACATTTACCAAAGTAATTGGCTTCCCATACAGCAGGCCCATGAGTGCTAAATACCTCCCCTCATTATCCCTGTCCACCTGTTGAACATGAAACTGTAGTGATCTGTGCAGTATAATACTAACTCCTGAAATCTTCTTTGTTGGGTGACTTCTGTGGTAGTGACTGGTATAGATAGATGTAAAAAATGTAGGCTCTTGTCCCTCTAGGTAATGTGTCTCTTGCAAAAATAACACCTCTGCCTGCTTATGTGTAATATCACTAAATGCCATACGTCTCTTATGGGGTACATTAAAGCCCTTTACATTTTGTGTCATAAAAATAATTGGCTTGGGGCTCGTCATGTCTCTTTCTCTAGGTCAGTGTATATCTGATTGTCAAATCTCGGCCTGTAACCGCCAGGTCTGTGCCAATTTAGTGTACAAGAGTCCTGTAGCATACATTTGTTGAGAGCATATAGATTGCATTTAAATATAAACAACAACAACACAAACATGGATAACAACAATAATAAACACAACCAAAACAAATAACGTGGCATTGTATGTCACTACGTAGGGGTAGAATAGCTTGCCCCTATTTAAAACATATATATAGATAGATAAATAAATAATTACAGGAACATTATTGCTTCTGAAGGCTTTCAGCCCTGAGCGGCTTCAAAGTCATTGCTATAAAGTGTTCAGTCTCTTCACTGAAAAAGTTCAGAAGGTAGTAAAGAAGCAATCATTTAAAGAAGAATCATAACATAACAAGATAAGGAATTATCTCACCCATTTAGCTTCTCCTGGATCATCCCTTGCCGTCTGTAAGCAAGGATTCTTGGGATTTCTTCGCTTTTTTAGGCTTTTGCTGCTGCCACATAGCTTTAGGAGGTCTTTCAGATCTCGCCTCTCCATTCCTTTCTTCACCATCCCTTACTGTTGCTGAGTGGGGGGGGTCAATCCCCAAGACCCTGCAAAGATCTGGTATCTCATCTAGAGACTTGCAGGTGTGTCTAATACCTTTGTGGGAAATATTAAGAGAACAAGGAAAGCCCCAACGGATCCCCCTTCCCTTAAGTAATGCTGTTAAATGTTGGTATTCTCTCCGTCGCTGTAAGGTGCGCGGTGCAAGATCTGTGAATATTTGCAAATGGCAATTTTGAAAGTTTATGTCCTTAAGTTGTCTAGCCGCTTTCAAGATGTCCTCTTTCGTTTGATAATGGGTCAGTTTGAGTACAACATCTCTTGGAGGAGCTTGATCTGAGGGTCTCGGTCTGAGTGCCCTGTGGGCCCTATCCATTGATAGGTCTGCTGTAGAAGAAGATCCTAGAATAGATGAGAAGAGGCCTTTAAGGAATTCAGGGATCGTATTTGGCAGAATTGTTTCTGGAATTCCCCTAATTCAGAGATTTTGGCGTTGCTCCCTGTTCTCCAGGTCTTCTAGCTTGTCTTGTAATTGCGTGAATAGTGAGTCATGTATTTGAGCTGTGGTCTTCAAGTCAGAGATTTCTTGCTGATTGAACTCATTATCTTCTTCCAAAGCTTCCACCCTGTTGCCGATTTCCGTCATATCCTTTCTCAAAGTGGCTAGTTCTTCTTTAATGCAATCTCTAACCTTGACAACTATATTGTCCAAATCACTTTTAGATGGTATAGTGGCCAAAAAGGACTTAGTTAGGTGCACAGATTCTTCCAAATCGCTATCTTCAGTTTCGGAGGGCGACATCTCAGACCTCCGTGGGGTGATAGGGTCTGATAAAATAGGTTGGGGGGATTCAGTAGGTCTGAAAAAGGAGCTTACAGAATTGCGGGAAGCAACAGATTTTTTGACATCCTTGCCTTGCTTTGCAACTCTTTTAGGAGACATTGTGGCTGGTGTAGTGTGTCGCTGGTGATATCTTTGTACACAATATTCCCCTTCACTCTTCTAACTGTACATTAAAATTTGCCCCTAATGCTTGCATTAATAAAAATGCTTCAGTTATACACTTCTCCTTCACTGACTTTGAGTTATGGGTAGTTTAACCGGCAATAGCGTAGCAATCCAAACAGAGCCACTTTACATATGTATTAGCGTAGAAAGGCACAGCCATGCAGGGTGTGGCGATATAACTCTTTTGCAGTTATAAAAAATAAAAGGCTTTGTTTTTATAGAGACCTCTGCATATTCCCTTTATGACCTGCTTCCTATCTGTGTCTGTCAGATTTTATATGTATTTTTTGATTATGTGGTCATTGCTCCAAAATGAATCAGTCCCCAGAACAAGTAGATTATGTTTCATTTAAGCTCCGGAAAGCTGTGCAGCACGTGTACTGTGAAAAACAGCAGTTATGTCAGGGGCTTTAAATATTAGCGTGCAACACGCTATAAAAGTACCTGTTAGTATTTAGTTCAGCATCTCATGTGAAACCTGCAGCCTTCTAGGTCATCAGTTACTTCATCTGCGGTACTCCGGTGCAGGTCACATACCAAACTTTAGCCTCAGGCCCCTAAGATGGCGGCCGTTACTCAGGCCTCAGAACCGAAGTTGCGTGCTGTGTCGGGCTATTCCAGCCAAGCTCGGTCAGACCTCCATCTGTCCCAGAGTGGGTATTAGTTAACTCGCCGTCCAGTAGCTCCAAAAGGTCCCTGCAGGAGCAATTTAGGGCAATTGCAAACCGGAGCTCACATTAAAGTGCGGCCATGTCTCACGCTGGCCGGCTCCGCCCCCCCCTTTTTCATCATATTTTATAATATTTTTTATAGTAAATTATAAGATATGATAAAAATAATGGTATCTTTGGAAATTCCATTTAATTTCGGGAAAAACGGTATATAATATGTTTGGGTACAGTAAATGAGTAAGAGGAAAATTACAGCTAAACACAAACACCGCAGAAATGTAAAAATTGCCCTGGTCCCAAACGGTCAACAAATGAAAAAGTGGTCTGGTCACTAAGGGGTTAAGTACAATGCTTAACCATCAACTTGTAATATAAGTGCTAGTTTCTACAAAAAAATATATTGGGCCAGATTATAAGTGAAGCTCCACTTTGTAATATCAGGGCACGCAAATGTGTTTTGGTATTACAAGTTAGTTGCAATGTGAATGCAACCTCACATTTGCATTGCACGGAAGCATTGCGCTCAAGAGAGCACGCTTCTATAGGCTCTCACACGGCATGAGAACTAGCACAAATTTGCCAGTTTGCGGGCATGCGGTAAATTACTGCTTCACTTCTAATCTAGTCCATCTTGTTTTATAATTAAAGAATGTAATACTATAACATAATGTGAGAAAATTCAACTTCGCTGAAAATATGTGGATAGCGCAAAAGGCCATCCAGTAAAAAAAATAATGAGTTACATTACTCATTTGAAACCGTTAAGCTTTATTGTATGCTGAACTAAAATAAAAATAAAAATAAAATAGTTGCATAAGCTGCATCATAGTTTAAAACCACAGAAAAAAACTAGAACACAGTTATCCAAAGGGTGAACCTTTCAAGCTCCTTTGCTCAAAACTATGAAAATAAAAATATAAAAAAGTGCCAATGTGCTGTCACTTTGAATATGAGAAAAGGAATATGTAGGAAAATAAATATCTGTCTGAAATTCTATTAGCTTTGTTCATATAATACATGAAACAAAGTCCAAACTTGTTGGCATAAGATTATTTCTTCAAGCTTAGCATTTGCTGAAGCAAAACACTTAACTGATAAAAAAATAAATGTTTTTTATGATGACTTAGTGACAGCATAGAGTTCTAATGACGGCTCAGAGCCGTCTTTAGCACTCAACTACCTTTTTTGCTATCTGGGGGCCCCCACCTACTTCTACTCTGGCAATCGTGCCTGCATAGTAACAGGCATCTCCGGGGCTTCCCATTACGTGCGGTGACATCACGCCGAATGACGTGATGACATCATCGCACAACTTTATTTAAAATTGTCAATACAAAGTATAGGGAAAGGGGGCATGCTGCTTAGAAACCTGTATCTCAGGGATCTAAGCAGTTACAGATCCCCAAGATCTACCATTGGAAAGGTAATCGTCTAACCTTTCCAATGGTATAAGTCTTGGGGATCTGGGGGGGAAAATAAAAAAGTAAAAAAAAATGTTTTTTTGAAAATAGTAAAAAACAGAAAAATATGAAATTCAGCTTAGTACTCAAAGGGTTAATAATGTCTCTCTTATTGCCTCTTGTTTAATGGCCAATGCCATTAATTTGATGGAATAAAATGTAACCCTTAATAACTGTCTTCTTTATAGGGCTCGATTTATCAAGCGTCAGCGTACAGGGGCATACATATGTGCCCCTGTTTGCTGCAGCTCGCCTCTGGCGGAAGAATTCCATTCACAGAATTCAGCATTGCACAAGAGCGCTATCAACTTGAGAACCTGTCTGCACTACTTTGCAGTGAACGGGCAACAGAAGTACACTCGCTTGAGTGTGTAATGCAGCCCCCATCTCTTGCATGACCAATTGCACAAGAGAAGGGCTGGCAATTACCCCAAGCAAGTGTGTTTGGGGTTATTCAGTGTAAGAAGCGGCAGTCTGATGACTGCTGCTTCTTACATTGTGGGAAGCAGGCTCACATGTGCGAACCTGCCCCACAAAGGCTCAAAAGAAGCATACACTGCTTAGTACATGAAGCCGTTTGTATTATTCTAAATTAAAACTTACAGATTAAAGTTGTTTTTCAATATAAAATTCTTTATTTTAACCTAACATATTTGTTCATACTAAATCTATGTATTGTGTTAGGCCAAATTTACTTTCAAGGTGAATAAACAAAAAATTATAAAGCAAAGATGCACTTACCAACAATTTGGAGGCAACAACAAAAGATGAGATCATTCAGATCATGTAAAGCCTGAAGGCTCGCATGGAAACAGCTGCATTCGCAGTTACATAAATCGGCCCCCTGGGGTCAACCCATCTAAAGTGGTCCAACATAGGTTGCTTGACCATTTTTAGATTTCCTATTTTTTTTAGTGATTACTTCTATTATTAGTATTGCAAAACTACTAGTTTTGTAGTTTTATTTTACTTGGTTTAATTATGGCGGCCATCTTTGTTTGCTTGGTGCACAACAAAGTTTGTTTTTACATACGTTTATGGAAACCTCAATATTTAATTTCATGATGGTCTAGCTCCTTGGAAAAAAAATTGATGTTTAGAGCACATTACAAGGTGTATGTACATATATAAACATTTGGCACATTCTAGTTCAATAGACTTAGAGGGCGATTTATCAAGCTGAGGCGGACAGGGGCACATATACGCACCCCTGGCCGCCGCAGCTTGCCTCTGGCGGGCTGAATTCCCCTGGAGGAATTCAGCATTGCACACAAGCGCTGGTCAGACAGGGGCAAGACCGGGATTATATATTGGATCATGTCCATCTGCACATTAATAAGTGGACCCCCAAGTATACCAATAGGTTGCTCTTATACGGCTAATCACTAACCTTGGTTACTTTTATGTTGTTCACAACAAGTGCTATTTAGCTTCCAGCACTTTTTTAACAAAGGAAATCACATTAGCTAATAAACTATTTTTTCTTTAAATCATCATTTATTTTCATTCACATACGACTAGATTACAAGTTGTGGGTTAGGGTAAAAAAGCAGCGTTAAGAGGTCCTAACGCTGCTTTTTTACGCCCGCTGGTATTACGATTCTTGAAGGTTTAGGGTCACCGCACACTTTTTTGGCCTTACCGCAAAACGACTTACGTAAACTTTGTAAAGTCTTTATTCTATGGGACTTCCATAGCGCCGGTATTATGAGTCTGTCCTGGGAGGCCAAAAAGTGAGCGGTACACCCTACCCAGACAAGAGTCCTAACGCATTTAAAAAGCTGTAACATAAAACCCATAACTAAAGTGCTAAAAAGTACACTAACACCCATAAACTACCTATTAACCCCTAAACCGAGGCCCTCCCGCATCGCAAACACTATAATAAAATTATTAACCCCTAATCTGCCGCTCCAGACATCGCCGTAACTATAATTAACATATTAAACCCTAAACTGCCGCACTCCCGCCTTGCAAACATTAATTCAATATTATTAACCCCTAATCTGCCGTCCCTAACATCGCCGCCACCTATCTACATTTATTAACCCCTAATCTGCCACCCCTAATGTCACCGCCACTATACTAAATGTATTAACCCCTAAACTTAAGTCTAACCCTAACCCTAACAACCCCTAACTTAAATATAATTACAATAAACCTTAATAAAAAATAATATTTTTACCTAAATAATTAAAACTAAATACTTACCTATAAAATAAACCCTAAGATAGCTATAATATAACTAATAGTTACATTGTATCTAGCTTAGGGTTATTTTTATTTTACAGGCAAGTTTGTATTTATTTTAACTAGGTAGAATAGTTATTAAATAGTTATTAACTATTTAATAACTACCTAACTAAAATAAATACAAAAGTACCTGTAAAATAAAACCTAACCTAAGTTACAATAACACCTAACACTACCCTATAATTAAATAAATTAACTAAATAAAATACAATTAAATAAATTAAATTAAATTAGCTAAAGTACAACACCCCCCCACTAAATTACAGAAAATAATAAACAAATTACAAGATATTTAAACTAATTACACCTAATCTAATAGCCCTAACAAAATAAAAAAAAGCCCCCCCAAAATAAAAAAAACCTAGCCTAAACTAAACTATCAATAGCTCTTAAAAGGGCCTTTTGCGGGGCATTGCCCCAAAGTAATCAGCTCTTTTACCTGTAAAAAAAATACAAACAACCCCCCAACAGTAAAACCCACCACCCACACAACCAACCCCCCAAATAAAAAACTATCTAAAAAAAACTAAGCTCCCCATTGCCCTGAAAAGGGCATTTGGATGGGCATTGCCCTTAAAAGGGCAGTTAGCTCTTTTGCGGCCCAAACCCTAATCTAAAAAATAAAATCCACCCAATATATCCTTAAAAAACCTAACACTAACCCCCTGAAGATCGACTTACTGTTCTTAAGACCGGACATCCATCCTCAAGGAAGCGGCAAAAGTCTTCATCCAACTGGGCTGAAGTCCTCAACGAAGCCGGGAGAAGTCTTCATCCAAGCCGGGCGAAGTGGTCCTCCAGACGGGCAGAAGTCTTCATCCAGACGGCATCTTTTATCTTCATCCATCCGACGCGGAGGGGCTCCATCTTCAAGACATCTGGCGCGGAGCATCCTCTTCAAACGATGGCTTTAAGTGACGTCATCCAAGATGGCATCCCTTAGATTCCGATTGGCTGATATAATTCTATCAGCCAATCGGAATTAAGGTAGAAAAAATCCTGATGCAATCAGCCAATAGGATTGAGCTCGCATTCTATTGGCTTATTGGATCAGCCAATAGGATTGAACTTCAATGCTATTGGCTGATTGCATCAGCCAATAGGATTTTTTTCTACCTTAATTCAGATTGGCTGATAGAATTCTATCAGCCAATCGGAATCTAAGGGACGCCATCTTGGATGACATCACTTAAAGGAACTGTCATTCAGTAAGAAGCCGTCGTTTTAAGAGGATGCTCCACGCCGGATGTCTTGAAGATGGAGCCGCTCCACGTCGGATGGATGAAGATAGAAGATGCTGTCTGGATGAAGACTTCTGCCCGTCTGGAGGACCACTTCGCCCGGCTTGGATGAAGACTTCTCCCGGCTTCGTTGAGGACTTCGGCCTGGTTGGATGAAGACTTCTGCCGCTTCCTTGAGGATGGATGTCTGGTCTTCAGAACAGTAAGTCGATCTTCAGGGGGTTAGTGTTAGGTTTTTTTAAGGGTGTATTGGGTGGGTTTTATTTTTTAGATTAGGGTTTGGGCCGCAATAGAGCTAACTGCCCTTTTAAGGGCAATGCCCATCCAAATGACCTTTTCAGGGCAATGGGGAGCTTAGGTTTTTTTAGATGGTATTTTATTTGGGTGGTTGGTTGTGTGGGTGGTGGGTTTTACTGTTGGGGGAGTTGTTTGGATTTTTTTTTACAGGTAAAAGAGATGATTTCTTGGGGGCAATGCCCCACAAAAGGCCCTTTTAAGGGCTATTGGTAGTTTAGTTTAGGCTAGCGTTTGTTTATATTTTGGGGGGCTTTTTTATTTTGATAGGGCTATTAGATTAGGTGTAATTAGTTTAAATATCTTGTAATTAATTTGTTATTTTCTGTAATTTAGTGTTGTTGTTTTTTGTACTTTAATTTATTTAAATGTTGTACTTAATTTTATTTAATTTAGTTAATTTATTTAATTATAGTGTAGTGTTAGGTGTTATTGTAACTTAAAGTAGGTTTTATTTTAAAGGTACTTTTGTATTTATTTAGTAAATAGTTAATAACTATTTAGTAACTAGTCTACCTAGTTAAAATAAATACAAACTTGCCTGTAGAATAAAAATAAACCCTAAGCTAGATACAATGTAACTATTAGTTATATTGTAGCTAGCTTATGGTTTATTTTACAGGTAAGTATTTAGTTGTAAATCGGAATTATTTAGGTAATAATATTAATTTTTATTTATATTTATTGTAATTATATTTAAGTTAGGGGGTGTTAGGGTTAGGGTTAGACTTAGGTTTAGGGGTTAATACATTTAGTATAGTGGCAGCGACGTTGGGGGCAGCAGATTAGGGGTTAATAAATGTAGGTAGGTGGCAGCGATGTTAGGGACGGCAGATTAGGGGTTAATAATATTTAACTAATGTTTGCGAGGCGGGAGTGCGGCAGTTTAGGGGTTAATATGTTTATTATAGTGGCGGCGACGTTGGGGGCGGCAGATTAGGGGTTAATAAGTGTAGGTAGGTTGCGGCGACATTGGGGGCGTCAGATTAGGGGTTAATAAATATAATGTAGGTGTCGGCGATGTTGGGGGCAGCAGATTAGGGGTTCATAAGTATAATGTAGGTGGCGGCGGTGTCCGGAGCGGCAGATTAGGGGTTAATAAATATAATGCAGGTGTCTGCGATATCGTGAGAGGCAGATTAGGGGTTAATAAGTGTAAGATTAGGGGTGTTTAGACTCGGGGTTCATGTTAGGGTGTTAGGTGTAAACATAAATTTTATTTCCCCTTAGGAATCAATATAGCTGCGTTACTGAGTTTTACGCTGCTTTTTTGCAGGTGTTAGACTTTTTCTCAGCCGGCTCTCCCCGTTGATTCCTATGGGGAAATCGTGCACGAGCACGTACGGCCAGCTCACTGCTGATTTAAGCAGCGCTGGTATTGAAGTGCGGTAAGGAGCTAAATTTTGCTCAACGCTCACTTCTTGCCTTTTAACGCCGGGTTGATAAAAACCCGTAATACCAGCGCTACATGTAAGTGAGCGGTGAGAGAAAACTGCTTGTTAGCACCGCACAGCTCATAACGAAAAACTCATAATCTAGCCGATAGTAATTTCACTAATACACTAGTATTATTAGTTTTTTTGTATTATATTATCTTTAACACATAGCACAGTTAGGTCGGATTTAAGCAGCGCTGGTATTGAAGTGCGGTAAGGAGCTAAATTTTGCTCAACGCTCACTTCTTGCCTTTTAACGCCGGGTTGATAAAAACCCGTAATACCAGCGCTACATGTAAGTGAGCGGTGAGAGAAAACTGCTTGTTAGCACCGCACAGCTCATAACGAAAAACTCATAATCTAGCCGATAGTAATTTCACTAATACACTAGTATTATTAGTTTTTTTGTATTATATTATCTTTAACACATAGCACAGTTAGGTCTTACAGATTCTTGACTTTATTATTTTTAACTTCACTGTAGCTTATGAGGGTAGATCCTATTCGGCCAATAATCAATCTTAGTTACTTTTCATGAGGTGATGAATATAGTTTAATCACCTTTGAATAACTATACATTTTCTATTGATTTTTTTAGCCCATTATGCTTAATTTCGCTTAAAGGTGAGAACAAATATATTTATGGAGGTTGGTCCTATTTGGTCATTGTGCACTTATGCTGTTTGAAACTGGTTTTTGATGTGCTCTTAAAAAAGGTCATAAAATAGCTGAAACGTGTAGAGCTTTTTAATTATGTTCTTAAATAAACCTTTTAAAGCTGTATCACACAGATGTCCTGCTGATGATTTAAAAAAATAAAAGCTAATTTTCCTTTGAACCTTGAGAGATTTTCCTAATTGCTCGTCCAAGTGTTTGAAGTTATTGCAGTATTTTGGGTCTTTATTTCTTGGAGGTGGGAACGATTGGAAGTAACCAAAAAGCAGGAAGCATATACAGCCTAATTCCCTGAGTGACACAGCGCAGCCAATCTTGCAACAAATATTCTACTACACTGCTAAGTAGAACCGAGGCTTGCAGCGATCACCTAAAGGGAAGTGTACAAACACTTGTTAATTCTTAACCATATATACCAAATATTTCAAAACACGCCTTAAGAAATATGTATTTAAGAATTAAAAGAACATTTTCTCCGTCCCAACTCAGAGAAATCCCCCTGAACACGCTCATTCTGGTTGATTGAAAGCAGGGATGGACTGGGCCCAAAAATAGGCCCAGGCATTTAAAGGTAGACCAGTCTACTCTCCACCCTTTTTGTTATTTAACCATACCTCAAAACTAACAAGTAGAAGGTAGTAGTTTAATTAAAAAAAATATTAAATTTTTTAACACCCTTCTGTTACTGTATTTTGTAAACTGGTTGTCATTAAGTGGTAAAAAAAAGTGTAATGTAATAATAATAAAAAAAGGTTTAAATAAAGAATAAGCGCATATTGCTCATTAGCCTGTGTACTCACAATCACTCAAAATGGCAGCCAACTGATAACTTGCCTTCACACATAAGCTGCACTATCAGAAAGAAAAAACACTCACATCCACAGGCAATCAGCACCCACATCCACAGACAAAGCACCCCAGACATCCACAATCACCCTAAAACAAGCACCCACAGTCATCATCAAGAGGAGTTGCTTCTCTGTGACTGACTCACAGACACAGCAAGGCAATCATGCACAAATAATAATGCTGGTGACTTGGTGGGGTTAATGCATCCAGGCCCAGCTCACAACTGGTCTGGCCCACCAGGCAAATGCCCTGTATGCCCTATGGCCACTCTGGGCCTGATTGAAAGGCCCTTTTCTTTGCACAAGAGAATGGGGTGGCATTTCTACTCGCTTAAGTGGGTAATGATATAAACGGGCAGCGGACAAACAGGGCCCGTTTCCCATATACTGCAAAGCTGTGTGGACAAGTTCTCAAGTTGAGAACCTTTTCCGCATATCATTTAATACATTGGGTCCTTGGTCTTTTATCTGATCTTACCTTCACTCTGCTCCACACATGTCTTTTTCAATTACAAACATTTTTTGTAGCAGGTGGGACACAGTGACCTACTAGGGACACGTTTTAGAAGATAGTTCTTTTCCTTTGATATGTGCTCTGATCAAATTTCTTGTAGTCCTTTTGTGATAATTTTTTTGTGATATTCCAAGCGATTACAACTGTTACCAAATAGGTGATAATATTTCAATAGAAATTTGTTTTCATGGTACTTTCAAACTGATGTAACATCACATGTAAAATACTACTTGCCAGCTGGGGAAAAAAATATAAAGCATCTAGCAGGGTAAAAAACAATCCTTTATTATGTTGAATTAAAACCTACAGATTGTAAATTCTTGTTAATTCTTAACCATATATACCAAATATTTCAAAACACGCCTTAAGAAATATGTATTTAAGAATTAAAAGAACATTTTCTCCGTCCCAACTCAGAGAAATCCCCCTGAACACCAGTTTGAAAGTACCATGAAAACAAATTTCTATTGAAATATTATCACCTATTTGGTAACAGTTGTAATCGCTTGGAATATCACAAAAAAATTATCACAAAAGATTGTCAAGATCAAGTTAGCCTGACAGTGAAAACTGTCCTACGCATTTCTTGCCCGGAGACACTTAGTCAGGGACAAAGTATGAAACATACATCTAACCTTTAAGCACTAAGCAATCAACATAATGACTTTCATCAGTGTTAAGATCTAGAAAAGTTTAAGTGATAATACCATAATATACTGTGTATATGCCAGGCCATACCAATATGTAATAATATACAGAGAACTAGATAGTAACATAGTATAAATATCTTATATCATAACATCATAATCAAGTTCTAATTGATGTAATTTCAGTCTGATATTTTTACATACAGATTAAAAATGTGTTATAACAACATTCTATTCTTATTAAAAACTTTACAACTTCTATTACAAATACAAATAATCAAAAATTTAACTGTGGGCTATTTTGACCATCCTGAATAAGAATCATATACATTTAAAAATGTAACATCACATCCTACCCTTGAACACAGAAACTCCTTCTCTTCTGAGCTGTTCTCACTTATTTCTTTTATCACAGGAGAATCAACACCAAGAGGCCCATTTATCAAGTTCTGAATGGAGCTTGATGGCCTGTGTTTCTGGCGAGCCTGCAGGCTCGCCAGAAACGCAAGTTAAGGAGCAGCGGTCTAAAGACCGCTGCTCCATAACCCTTTCCGCCTGCTCTGACAGAGATCGCCACAATTCAACCCGATCAAGTACGATTGGGTTGATTGACAACCCCCTGCTGGCGGCCGATTGGCCCTGAGTCTGCAGGGGGCGGTGTTGCACCTGCAGCTCACAAGAGCTGCTGGTGCAATGCTGAATATGGAGATTGTATTGCTCTCTGCATTCAGCGAGGTCTGTCGGACCTGATCCGCACTGTCGGATCAGGTCTGACAGACCTTTAATAAATAGGCCTCCATAGCTCTGCTTATGACACTGTTCATTTGTAAATCTCCCAAATGAACATTGTATTTCCATATTTGGATAAAATCTATTCACACATCACATGAAATTAACACACTTCAGCTCTTAGTATCCAAATAACATGAATGCCGCCATCATGACAAGCTTTGTACACACACTTGCAGGTTTGCCATGCCCAGACATACAGAGACAACTCATCCTGCCCTAATGTCATGTTTGTGACTGTACCAACACAATAGGTCATGCTTCACTGCTGTCAGTATCAAATGCATTTTAGACCTCATTGATAATCATAAACATATTTAACATAAAATACTAAAAATTTTTACAGTCGAATGCTACCATAGAGGATTTATAGCTGTGAAATTTTAGGACCTAAGTTCTAACTCTAAGTAACACGAATAGGCAAAATGTTTATATATGTACATGTACCTTGTAATGTGCTCTGGACATCAGTTTATGTACCAAGGAGCTAGGACCGCCATGGCTAAACCAAGTAAAATTAAATTAAACAACTAGATGTTTTGCATTACCAATAAATAGAGGTAATAGCTTAATTTTTTTTTAATTTTTTTTTTAAATAGGAAAATTAAAATGGCCAAGCAACCAACTTGACAATTATTGGACCACTTGAGATGGTTTAACCCCTTAAGGACCAAGGACGTACGCCACATGTCCTCAAAAAAAATACACTTAATGACCGAGGACGTGTGGCGTACGTCCTTGGTCTGGAAAGCAGCTGGAAGCGATCCTGCTCGCTTCCAGCTGCTTTCCGGTTATTGCAGTGATGCCTCGATATGGAGGCATCCTGCAATAACCCCCCTTGGCCATCCGATGCAGAGAGAGCCACTCTGTGGCCCTCTCTGCACCGGACATCGGTGGCCGGTATCATTGGTGGGTGGGAGCAAGTCTGGGAGGCGGGTGGGCGGCCATCGATTTGCCCAGTGGAGTGGAGGGGGCGGGATGGGGGGTGGGAGGGGCGGGAGCACGCACGGGAGCGTGCGCGTGCACGGGGGGCGGCGGGTGGGCGCGTGCACGGGGTGGGAGCGGGAGGGAACCGCTACACTACAGAAAAATAAAGTTTAAAAAGTACAAACAAATAACTTTTTGAAAGCTGTAAATAAACAGCTAAGAGATGTGGAAGGGGTGGGGGGTTGATCTTGGGGGGGGGGAAGCTACACTGCAGAAAAGGGTTTTTTTTTTAAAAAAAGGCACATTTTTTCACTAAACTGGGTACTGGCAGACAGCTGCCAGTACCCAAGATGGCGCCCATTAAGGCAGAGGGGGAGGGTTAGAGAGCTCTTTGGTGGGGGATCAGTAAGGCTGGGGGCTAAGGGGGGATCCTACACAGCAGCATATGTAAATATGCTAAAAAAAAACACAAAAAAAGCCCAAATATAGCTTTTATTTTAGTACTGGCAGAGTTTCTGCCAGTACTTAAGATGGCGGGGACAATTGGGGGGTGGGGGAGGGAAGAGAGCTGTTTGGGAGGGATCAGGGGGTCTCATGTTTCAGGTGGGAGGCTGAGCTCTACACTAAAGCTAAAATTAACCCTGCAAGCTCCCTACAAGCTACATAATTAACCCCTTCACTGCTAGCCATAATACACGTGTGAAATGCAGCGGCATTTGGCGGCCTTCTAATTACCAAAAAGCAACGCCAAAGCCATATATGTCTGCTATTTCTGAACAAAGGGGATCCCAGAGAAGCATTTACAACCATTTGTGCCATAATTGCACAAGCTGTTTGTAAATGATTTCAGTGAGAAACCTAAAATTGTGAAAAATGTAACGTTTTTTTTAATTTGATCGCATTTGGCGGTGAAATGGTGGCATGAAATATACCAAAATGGGCCTAGATCAATACTTGGGGTTGTCTACTACACTACACTAAAGCTAAAATTAACCCTAGAAGCTCCCTACATGCTCCATAATTAACCCCTTCACTGCTGGGCATAATACACGTGTAGTGCGCAGTGGAATTTAGCAGCCTTCTAATTACTAAAAAGCAACGCCAAAGCCATATATGTCTGCTATTTCTGAACAAAGGGGATCCCAGAGAAGAATTTACAACCATTTAAGCCATAATTGCACAAGCTGTTTGTAAATAATTTCAGTGAGAAACCAAAAGTTTGTGAAAAAATTTGTAAAAAAGTGAACGATTTTTTGTATTTAATCGCATTTGGCGGTGAAATGGTGGCATGAAATATACCAAAATGGGCCTAGATCAATACTTTGGGATGTCTACTAAAAAAAAATATATACATGTCAATGGATATTCAGAGATTCCTGAAAGATATTAGTGTTCTAATGTAACTAGCGCTAATTTTGAAAAATAATGGTTTGGAAATAGCAAAGTGCTACTTGTATTTATGGCCCTATAACTTACAAAAAAAGCAAAGAAGATGTAAACATTGGGTATTTCTAAACTCAGGACAAAATTTAGAAACTATTTAGCACGGGTGTTTTTTGGTGGTTGTAGATGTGTAACAGATTTTGGGGGTCAAAGTTAGAAAAAGTGTGTTTTTTTCAATTTTTTTCCTCATATTTTATAATTTTTTTTATAGTAAATTATAAGATATGATGAAAATAATGGTATCTTTAGAAAGTCCATTTAATGGCGAGAAAAACGGTATATAATATGTGTGGGTACAGTAAATGAGTAAGATGAAAATTACAGCTAAACACAAACACCGCAAAAATGTAAAAATAGCCTTGGTCCCAAACGGACAGAAAATGGAAAAGTGCTGTGGTCATTAAGGGGTTAACCCCTTAAGATTTTTATATCATGGGGCCGATTTATCAAAGTCTGTAAAAGTCTGCTGTAGCGTATCATGTTATCCAGACATTGCTGAATGCCGAGTTCTAGTGAACTGCTTGTGCAATGCCACCCCCTGCAGATTCGCAGCCAATCGGCCGCTAGCAGGGGGTGTCAATCAACCCAATCGTATAGGATCGGGCAGATTGAAGACCGCAGTCTCAGAAGCAGCGGACTAGTTAAGGAGCAGTGGTCTTAAGACCGCTACTTCATAACTGCTCGCACGGAAACAGGGGCATCAGGGGCCATTCGGCCCTTGATTAATCAGCCCCTAAATGTTTAGTTATGCATAATGAAACAACTTTGCATTATATTTTTATTATTTACTTTGCCCTCTTTTTGTGTCATTTAGCTTTGAAAACTGAGCAATGTCTAACTCGTAGAAACTGAAATGCACCCTGCTGACTTCTTAGGGCTAACTATGCTATATCTGAGTCTTTCGCTTGCACGCTAACTTTTTACTTTTAACTTGTAAAACATTATGAGTGATAAAAAAAAATATTACTCCACTTGTAATCTATCAAGACTTTGTATATTTCAACCATGCTAACCCCTTCTCTATACAGACGTCTACAAGGCATGCTAAAGAAAGCCTTTTCTATGTATTGCTTGAGACTAACCCAAAAGGTAAATTAGAAATATTTCAAATTCCTATGTTCTTCATTTAGAAGAAAATATTATTTATATGTAACATAGAGAGAGAAAGAGAGAAATATATATTTTAAATAAAAATAGCTTTTTTTCTGAAGTGAGAACATAGGAATTTCAAGTTTTTCTATTTCTCGATCGATTCAGGTAATCAGAATTTCGGTTGCTGGCACATTTGGTTTGGCCAGATATTTGGAAGACAATTCCAGATGCTGAAGTAATAGCCACATTCACTTTCTCACACACCTGCTCCATAACAAGTTTGTGTAATAAGAGTAATTTCATCATTTACAATTCCTTGTTGGATTAAGCCTGAATCTCTTAACCAGTTTCTTAGAACAAGTGGATGGTATCTCCTTGGAAGTTTGTACAAACAATACCAGAGCATCTGAGACTGGAGTGCATCAAATGTTATCTCTCTGAACAGAGCATTAAAGGATTTTGGACAGTAAAAGGTGCCTAACAACACAAACGATTCAGTACCATAACAACATCATATCTTCCCTGGAAATCCAAAGGATTCATACACTCTGGGCCAGATTACTAGTGGAGCACTATCGTTAGTGTGAGGAGCGTAAACGCGATCGCGAGATCACAGTGGTCTTTACTTTCCAGTCCATATTACAAGTGGCGGGCTGTTTAAATTACCGTGAATGAAATATTTTTCTATTGTCTGACTTGAATTTCAAAATAAGCCAGTGGGAATGCAACGCTACCCCTATAAAACAGCGGGTACCTTAAATTCAAAATGCAGTGTGTGGGGGTGACTGCATGGAGAGGACGTTGGCGACTGATTCAACTTGGTGAGCATCATCTTTGGGGTTTAGTGATAGGATTTTATGGGTGTTTTTGTTTTGCTTTTGTCCTTCTAAGGGCAATGCCCAGCAAAATACAATTTTCAGCACAATAGGTATTAGAGTAGGTATTTTTAGATAGGCTTTTTTTGGGGGGTTGGGGGTTACTTATAGATTGGTGTAGTGTTTTTCTTGTTGTTTTTATTCTTTTATAATTAGAAACTTGTTTAAAATTGCATGCCTTATCTGAATCATGAAAGTTTAATTTTGACTAGCCTGTGCCTTTAACTGACTGCAAAATTGGGTAGAAGTGTTTTACTGCACACAACAGGTTAAGTTTAATTCTCAGTGTAAAAATACTTGGAGGCGCTGATCCACTGACAAGGAGTCACATTCAGGCTTAGCCAGTAATTCTGCATAGAGGGGTTCACAATCATGCAGGTTCCACCAACATATGTGGAGTGTGTGATTTATACTCACAAGATAGAGTTGGGTGTTTGGCTCCTTAATAAAAACAAGTGTATCACTTGTAAGGTAAAAACGTTTTTTTATTGCTCAACACGTTTCAATGGCAACAGTCCGTCTTTCTCAAGAACGATTAAAATCAGTAAAAGTATGCTGAAAAAATGCATATGCATTTCCGATAACACAGGCGGTTTAAATAACAGTAATTTTCGCGCTATCCGTGACGTCACAAAATGACGTAACTGGATTTACACCCATATCGCTATCTCTTACTGTTTCTAGTTAGCAACAAAATTCAAGTGAATACACTGGCAATAAGTATATCTAATATTATGAATCGATATTGCTAAGCAGAAAATTCATTTAGAAAAATATTCAGTAAAACATTTAACCAATCAAATCTAGGGGGCGTGTTGATCTTACATTGACTCTGTTCTCAATCGAGTATTGAACGGAGTTCAGTTCTCAAACAGGTCCGTTATGACAGGGTTATATCACATGTTTGAAATTGTCCAATCATAGCGGTGGAGTCTTTTAATCAAATCATTAGTATATTCAATCGCTAGGTACATAGAAAAAGAAGAACGTAAATAACATAATATATGCAAATGATCTCAAAAGGCAGAATATAAAGAACCTCAAACTTAAAAGGCAGTTACATACATACATAGGGTTCTCAATGTTTGTAATTTATGAGAACCAAAGATGATTCATGTATGTGTGCTATATAAATGCAGCAATTCTAATGTTCTTGTTTAAACCACAATGAGCGTATGTTTTTAGGGTATGTATCTACCAAGGTTCTCTTTGGTTTAGATTTTTTCCAATTTTCCCTCCCCTCCAATGTGTAGACACATTTTCTATACCTAGCCAAAGAACTATTGCAGTGCAAGGGTACCCCATGATCGTCATGTTCATTTTCGATTTTATTTAAGTGTTCCAAGATCCTAGTCTTGAGAAATCTGCTGGTTTGTCCTAAATATTGGCTCTTACAGCCGCATTATAATACATATATTACATTTTGCGTTTTACATGTTATAAAACTTTTGATTTCAAATTCCTTTCCAGTGATTAAAGAGGAAAATGTTTTATGTACTCTTTTAGTGTAGCTACAGCTCTTACATCTTCCACAAGTAAACAAACCATTGAGATTACTAATCTGTGTTGGTTTAGGGGGGGCATTCCCTTAATCATAGATGGTGCCAATTTCTGTTTAAGGTTTTGGCCTTTTCTGAAAACAATCAATGGGTTCTTAGGAATTATAGAATTCAGGAATTCATCCTCTTTTAGTACATGCCAGTGCTTCTGTTTTATGCTCACTTTTGCTTCTGCTTTATGCTCACTATTAAAAGTAGTAACAAATTAAGGCCTAGATTTGGAGTTCGGCGGTAAAAGGGCTGTTAACGCTCCGCGGGCTTTTTTCTGGCCGCACCATAAATTTAACTCTGGTATCGAGAGTTTAATCAAATGCTCGATACCAGAGTTGCTTACGGACGCGGCCGGCCTCAAAAACGTGCTCGTGCACGATTCTCCCATAGGAAACAATGGGGCTATTTGAGCTGAAAAAAAACCTAACACCTGCAAAAAAGCAGCGTTCAGCTCCTAACGCAGCCCCATTGTTTCCTATGGGGAAACACTTCCTACGTCTGCACCTAACACTCTAACATGTACCCCGAGTCTAAACACCCCTAACCTTACACTTATTAACCCCTAATCTGCCGCCCCCGCGATCGCTGACCCCTGCATATTTTTTTTAACCCCTAATCTGCCGCTCCGTAAACCGCCGCAACCTACGTTATCCCTATGTACCCCTAATCTGCTGCCCTAACATCGCCGACCCCTATATTATATTTATTAACCCCTAATCTGCCCCCCTCAACGTCGCCGACACCTGCCTACACTTATTAACCCCTAATTTGCCGAGCGGACCTGAGCGCTACTATAATAAAGTTATTAACCCCTAATCCGCCTCACTAACCCTATCATAAATAGTATTAACCCCTAATCTGCCCTCCCTAACATCGCCGACACCTACCTTCAATTATTAACCCCTAATCTTCCGATCGGAGCTCACCGCTATTCTAATAAATGGATTAACCCCTAAAGCTAAGTCTAACCCTAACACTAACACCCCCCTAAGTTAAATATAATTTTTATCTAACGAAATAAATTAACTCTTATTAAATAAATGATTCCTATTTAAAGCTAAATACTTACCTGTAAAATAAACCCTAATATAGCTACAATATAAATTATAATTATATTATAGCTATTTTAGGATTAATATTTATTTTACAGGCAACTTTGTAATTATTTTAACCAGGTACAATAGCTATTAAATAGTTAAGAACTATTTAATAGTTACCTAGTTAAAATAATAACAAATTTACCTGTAAAATAAATCCTAACCTAAGATATAATTAAACCTAACACTACCCTATCAATAAAATAATAAAATAAACTACCTACAATTACCTACAATTAACCTAACACTACACTATCAATAAATTAATTAAACACAATTCCTACAAATAAATACAATTAAATAAACTTGCTAAAGTACAAAAAATAAAAAAGAACTAAGTTACAGAAAATAAAAAAATATTTACAAACATAAGAAAAATATTACAACAATTTTAAACTAATTACACCTACTCTAAGCCTCCTAATAAAATAACAAAGCCCCCCAAAATAAAAAATTCCCTACCCTATTCTAAATTAAAAAAGTTACAAGCTCTTTTACCTTACCAGCCCTGAACAGGGCCCTTTGCGTGGGCATGCCCCAAGAAGTTCAGCTCTTTTGCCTGTAAAAAAAAACATACAATACCCCCCCCCAACATTACAACCCACCACCCACATACCCCTAATCTAACCCAAACCCCCCTTAAATAAACCTAACACTAATCCCCTGAAGATCTTCCTACCTTGTCTTCACCATCCAGGTATCACCGATCCGTCCTGGCTCCAAGATCTTCATCCAACCCAAGCGGGGGTTGGCGATCCATAATCCGGTGCTGAAGAGGTCCAGAAGAGGCTCCAAAGTCTTCCTCCTATCCGGCAAGAAGAGGACATCCGGACCGGCAAACATCTTCTCCAAGCGGCATCTTCGATCTTCTTCCATCCGGAGCGAAGCGGCAGGTTCCTGAAGACCTCCAGCGCGGAACATCCATCCGGACCGACGACTGAACGACGAATGACTGTTCCTTTAAGGGACGTCATCCAAGATGGCGTCCCTCGAATTCCGATTGGCTGATAGGATTCTATCAGCCAATCGGAATTAAGGTAGGAATTTTCTGATTGGCTGATGGAATCAGCCAATCAGTATCAAGTTCAATCCGATTGGCTGATCCAATCAGCCAATCAGATTGAGCTCGCATTCTATTGGCTGTTCCAATCAGCCAATAGAATGCGAGCTCAATCTGATTGGCTGATTGGATCGGCCAATCGGATTGAACTAGATTCTGATTGGCTGATTCCATCAGCCAATCAGAAAATTCCTACCTTAATTCCGATTGGCTGATAGAATCCTATCAGCCAATCGGAATTCGAGGGACGCCATCTTGGATGACGTCCCTTAAAGGAACAGTCATTCGTCGTTCAGTCGTCGGTCCGGATGGATGTTCCGCGCTGGAGGTCTTCAGGATCCTGCCGCTTCGCTCCGGATGGAAGAAGATCGAAGATGCCGCTTGGAGAAGATGTTTGCCGGTCCGGATGTCCTCTTCTTGCCGGATAGGAGGAAGACTTTGGAGCCTCTTCTGGACCTCTTCAGCACCGGATTATGGATCGCCAACCCCCGCTTGGGTTGGATGAAGATCTTGGAGCCAGGACGGATCGGTGATACCTGGATGGTGAAGACAAGGTAGGAAGATCTTCAGGGGATTAGTGTTAGGTTTATTTAAGGGGGGTTTGGGTTAGATTAGGGGTATGTGGGTGGTGGGTTGTAATGTTGGGGGGGGGGGTATTGTATGTTTTTTTTTACAGGCAAAAGAGCTGAACTTCTTGGGGCATGCCCCGCAAAGGGCCCTGTTCAGGGCTGGTAAGGTAAAAGAGCTTGTAACTTTTTTAATTTAGAATAGGGTAGGGAATTTTTTATTTTGGGGGGCTTTGTTATTTTATTAGGGGGCTTAGAGTAGGTGTAATTAGTTTAAAATTGTTGTAATATTTTTCTTATGTTTGTAAATATTTTTTTTATTTTCTGTAACTTAGTTCTTTTTTATTTTTTGTACTTTAGCTAGTTTATTTAATTGTATTTATTTGTAGGAATTGTGTTTAATTAATTTATTGATAGTGTAGTGTTAGGTTAATTGTAGGTAATTGTAGGTAGTTTATTTAATTAATTTATTGATAGGGTAGTGTTAGGTTTAATTATATCTTAGGTTAGGATTTATTTTACAGGTAAATTTGTTATTATTTTAACTAGGTAACTATTAAATAGTTCTTAACTATTTAATAGCTATTGTACCTGGTTAAAATAATTACAAAGTTGCCTGTAAAATAAATATTAATCCTAAAATAGCTATAATATAATTATAATTTATATTGTAGCTATATTAGGGTTTATTTTACAGGTAAGTATTTAGCTTTAAATAGGAATAAGTTATTTAATAAGAGTTAATTTATTTCGTTAGATAAAAATTATATTTAACTTAGGGGGGTGTTAGTGTTAGGGTTAGACTTAGCTTTAGGGGTTAATCCATTTATTAGAATAGCGGTGAGCTCCGATTGGAAGATTAGGGGTTAATAATTGAAGGTAGGTGTCGGCGATGTTAGGGAGGGCAGATTAGGGGTTAATACTATTTATGATAGGGTTAGTGAGGCGGATTAGGGGTTAATAACTTTATTATAGTAGCGCTCAGGTCCGCTCGGCAGATTAGGAGTTAATAAGTGTAGGCAGGTGTCGGCGACGTTGTGGGGGGCAGATTAGGGGTTAATAAATATAATATAGGGGTCGGCGGTGTTAGGGGTAGCAGATTAGGGGTACATAGGGATAACGTAGGTGGCGGCACTTTGCGGTCGGAAGATTAGGGGTTAATTATTTTAAGTAGCTGGCGGCGATGTTGTGGGGGGCAGGTTAGGGGTTAATAAATATAATACAGGGGTCGGCGGGGTTAGGGGCAGCAGATTAGGGGTACATAAGTATAACGTAGGTGGCGGTCGGCAGATTAGGGGTTAAAAATTTTAATCGAGTGGCGGCGGTGTGGGGGGACCTCGGTTTAGGGGTACATAGGTAGTTTATGGGTGTTAGTGTACTTTAGGGTACAGTAGTTAAGAGCTTTATAAACCGGCGTTAGCCAGAAAGCTCTTAACTCCTGCTATTTTCAGGCGGCTGGAATCTTGTCGTTAGAGCTCTAACGCTCACTTCAGAAACGACTCTAAATACCAGCGTTAGAAAGATCCCATTGAAAAGATAGGCTACGCAAATGGCGTAGGGGGATCTGCGGTATGGAAAAGTCGCGGCTGAAAAGTGAGCGTTAGACCCTTTAATCACTGACTCCAAATACCAGCGGGCGCCCAAAACCAGCGTTAGGAGCCTCTAACGCTGGTTTTGACGGCTACCGCCGAACTCCAAATCTAGGCCTTAGGGATTTGAGGCAAATATTTTTGTTTTGTTGTTTTAATCAAAAGATCCTTCCTATTTTTATTTTTAACTTCATCTCTTACTTGTTCTACTTTTACTTGTTCTAAAGATTCACGATTATACCCCTTTTACATAAATCTATCCTGTAATAATAGTGACTGTTTATCATAATCTGTCAATTGGTTACCATTTCTTCTAATTCTAGTGAATTGTCCCTTAGGGACTGCTTTCAGCCAATTTGGATGGTGACCGCTGTCATGGCCAATATATGTGTTTGTGTCACAAGATTTAAAATAGGTTTCACCATATATCTCATTGTTCTCTAGAAATAAGGTAAGATCCAAGAAATCAATGCTAGTGTTATGATTTTGAGGAGTGAGAGATACTGGCATATTGTTATCATTCATTTGTCTTAAAAAAAGGTTTCAATGAAACAATATCTCCATTCCATATACAAAGAACATCATCGATGTATCTTCGCCAGGACACCAGGTTTGCACCATGTATATAACAATTCCACACATAAGTTTTCAAAATAATCCATATAAATATTAGTTTAACTTGGTGCAAACCTGGCAGTGCCACATATCTGCAGATAATAAGTGTTATTGTACCAAAATAAATTATGATTGAGAATAAATTCAATTGATCTTAAAAATAAATTCCATAAGCTTAGGTACCAAATTGGGGTCTTTTGATAACCTCTAGTTTATTGCTTCTAATCCCTTTTGGTGATCTATAATAGAAGGTGACATCCATAGTCACCCACATATATTGATTTTGCCATTTAAACTCTTTCAAAGTCTGGAGGACATGTTTAGTATCCCTCAAATATGATCTGTATGTTTGAGCGTAGAGTTGCATCAGATAACCAAGGAAAGCTGACAAGTTGGAGGTGAGGGAGTCGATTCCACTTATGATGGGCCTTCCGGTTGGGTTTATGGGGTACTTGTGAACTTTTGGTAAAAAAAAAAAATGGCTGTTTTGGGGCCAAATTATTAAGCTCCAAATGAAGCTTGATGCCCTTGTTTCCGTGCGAGCCTTCAGGTTCGCCGGAAACAGCAGTTATAAAGCAGCGGTATAAAGACATAGCTAACCAAGCTATTTTCTAAATTATTTGCTTTGCAAGGGTTGCATTTTTATTTTAAAAAAAGGAAATAACTAAATAACTTTATTTCTAGCATTCCATTTTTTTTTTGTTTTTCTGTCTGTGTGGGTAATTAGGGGTGGGATTATTTTCACCTGTTTGGGCCTTGGAAGCCTATAAATTTAGCACATTTACTCTGTGAGCTTGCTCTTTTAGGCTTGCTGTATTGATTCTCTGTTAAAGTAACATTGTCTGTTTAAGTATAATAGCTAACCAAGCTATTTTCTAAATTATTTGCTTTGCAAGGGTTGCATTTTTATTTTAAAAAAAGGAAATAACTAAATAACTTTATTTCTAGCATTCCATTTTTTTTTTGTTTTTCTGTCTGTGTGGATAATTAGGGGTGGGATTATTTTCACCTGTTTGGGCCTTGGAAGCCTATAAATTTAGCACATTTACTCTGTGAGCTTGCTCTTTTAGGCTTGCTGTATTGATTCTCTGTTAAAGTAACATTGTCTGTTTAAGTATAATAGTTAGCTAACCAAGGTAGTTAGGCAAACAAGGTTTTGGGGTAACCAAGGGGAAATATATGTATTTAATACTTTTAAGTTAAACCTTTTATTAAGAATGTGTGAGAATCTCATTCAGTGTACAGTTTGCCACATGTTTGCATCACTGGAGCAGCCGCTTCTGGGATTATATGTTTGTGGCAAGTGCGAGCATATTGTCTCTTTAGAAACTCGTATTGGGGATCTGGAGGAACGAATTGCAACACTACATGAAATTCAGACACTTGAAAGGGAAATGGATAGGACTGAGCTGGTTGTTAATGGTTCCAGCAGTGGGAATGGGGAGGATTCAGATGAGGAGACTCCAGGATGTAGCTGGGTCACAGTTAGAGGGCGAAGTAAGCGGAAGAGACAGGCCAGTTCTGAGCTGGTACACCCCAATAGATTTGCAAGATTAAGTGAAGATGTTGGGGATATCAGTTCAGGGGTGGCAGTGTCAGAGAGGGCTGTGTTGCCTAGTATAGTGAACAGTCCTTTAGCTGTGGAAGAGGAGCATACTATGGTGGGCAGTCCTTCAGTCATGGAAGAGGGGCATACAAGTCAGGGCCAGAGGCAGATGTTGGTGGTAGGAGACTCTATTATAAGGAAGGTTGATAGGGTAATTTGTCATCCAGACCCTTTACATAGAACAGTTTGCTGTCTTCCAGGGGCTCGTGTTAGGCATATTGTGGAGCGTATTGATAGATTGTTAGAGGGATGCGGGTCTGATCCTGCAGTCATGGTGCATATTGGTACTAATGAAGAAATCAGTGGGAGATGGAGAGTCCTAAAAAATGACTTCAGGGAGTTAGGTAGCAAGCTTAAAGCAAGGACATCCAAAGTAATATTTTCTGAGATATTACCAGTGCCGTGTGTTAACTCAGTAAGGCAGAAGGAGCTAAGGTCTGTTAATTCATGGCTAAAAACATGGTGTAAAAATGAGGGGTTTGACTTTTTAGAACACTGGGCTGATTTTTCACTAGGGTACAAATTGTACAGTAAGGATGGATTGCACCTGAATGACATGGGTGCAGGTGTGTTGGGGGAAAGGATGGTAGCACGTTTAGAGAACCTTTTAAACTAGGCAAAGGGGGGGAGGGTCAATTTGAACAAAATAGAACAGAGAGATCAGTGTCTGAATATGTCTCTCCATTAATATCTCAAGGAAGGGATGACTTAAGAAATGTCACATTAGAAAGTATAGAGGAAAGTACACCAAGTAGCAGCAGAAAGCACATGAAAATTAAATGTATGACAACAAATGCAAGAAGCATGACAGGTAAAATGGGGGAGCTGACGCTCTTAGTTGCAGAAGAGGACTATGATGTTATCAGTATAACTGAAACTTGGTGGGATGATTCACATGACTGGGCAGTTAACTTAGAGGGGTATACTTTATTTAGGAGGGACAGGAATAATAAAAGGGGTGGAGGAATCTGCATGTATATTAAACCTGACCTTAAACCTACAATAAGGGAAGATATTTATGATGCAAGTGACAATGTAGAGACCCTGTGGGTTGAAATAAAGAGTGGGGGGAAAAATCCTAAAAAAATATTACTAGGAACATGCTACAAGCCTCCCAACATTAGTGACCCAGAGGAAACTCAACTACTAATGCAAATAGGTAAGGCTGCTAATAACAGTGCTGTAATTATGGGAGATTTTAACTACCCTGATATAAACTGGGCCAATGAAACTAGTAATTCAGCTAAGGGGGATAGATTTTTAAATGTTCTCAGGGATAACTTCTTGTCACAATTAATAGAGGAGCCAACTAGGAGTAAAGCTATATTGGATTTAGTGCTATCAAACAATACAGATATAATATCAAACATAGAAATCAAAGAACATTTGGGTAACAGTGATCATAACATGGTCACATTTGAAATCTCTTTTCATATGCAGTGTTTTAAAGGCTTAACTAAGACTTTTAATTTCAAGAAAGCAAAATTCAACGATTTAAGGAAATCATTAAATAATATAAATTGGGACAATGTATTTTCTAATAAAAATACAGAGGATAAATGGATAATATTTAAAAATTTGTTAAATAAATATACATATCAATACATACCATATGGTTATAAAAATAAAAATAAAAAAAATAAGCCGTTATGGCTAAATATAAATGTGTTAAAAGAAATTAGGAAAAAACGTAGGGCATTTAAATTATTAAAAGAAAATAGTACAGACTCAGCATACAATATTTATAAGGAATGTAACAAAGCATGCAAAAAAGCAATCAAATTAGCCAAAATTGAATATGAAAAATTAATTGCCAAGGATTCTAAGTCTAACCCTAAAAGGTTCTTTAAGTACATAAATAGCAAAAAATCTAAGAAGGATAATATAGGTACATTAAAATGTGTGGAGGGTAGCATGATAAATAATGACAGGGAGAAGGCTGAGGTACTAAACCAGTTTTTTTCTTCAGTATACACAAGAGAGGAACCATTGAATGATACTTTGGAACAGAATAGAACATGCCAGTCCATACCACTAACTGGGTTTTGTTTAGAGGATATCAGGAAAAAACTAAAAAATATTAAGGTAAATAAAACTCCAGGCCCAGATGGAATACACCCAAGGGTGTTAAGGGAACTTAGCACTGTTATAGACAAACCTTTACTCTTAATTTTTCAAGACTCATTATCCTCAGGCATGGTACCCCAGGATTGGCGTAAAGCTGATGTGGTGCCACTCTTCAAAAAGGGAAGCAGGGATGATCCAGGAAGCTATAGACCAGTTAGTCTGACATCAATAGTGGGGAAGATATTTGAAGGGATTATAAGGGATTATATTGATGAGCATATTCGTGTAAACAAGATTATGAGTTCTAATCAGCATGGCTTTAGGAGAAATAGATCATGTCAAACTAATCTAATTAGATTCTACGAGGAAGTAAGTAAAAATATAGATAAAGGGGAATCAGTTGATGTGATATACTTAGATTTTGCAAAGGCATTTGATACAGTGCCACATGAGAGATTAATGCACAAAATTAAGGGACTGGGAATAGCTGAAAATGTTAGCTCATGGATAAATAACTGGATAAAAGATAGGGAGCAACGAGTAGCAGTAAATGGATCATACTCAGATTGGACAAAGGTAATCAGTGGCGTCCCCCAGGGATCAGTACTGGGCCCTGTTCTTTTTAATATTTTTATAAATGACTTGGAGCAAGGATTAAATAGCGACATCTCTATTTTTGCAGATGATACTAAGTTAAGTAAGGTCATTAGGTCAGAGCAGGATGAACTCTCTTTGCAAAGGGATTTGCTAAAATTAGAACTATGGGCAAGTGAATGGAAAATGAGATTTAATACGGAAAAATGTAAGGTTCTACATTTTGGAAGTAAAAATAAGCAGGCTATGTATTTTTTAAATGGGACAAGACTTAGCCAAACACAGGAGGAAAGGGATTTGGGAGTAGTAATAGATAACAAGCTAAAGATGAGTGCACAATGCAGGGCAGCGGCTTCAAAGGCTAATAAGATACTAGCATGTATTAAAAGAGGCATTGATTCAAGGGAGGAAAGCATAATTCTGTCATTATATAAAGCCCTGGTAAGACCTCACCTTGAGTTTGGAGTGCAGTTCTGGGGACCGATTGCTAAAAAAGATATTGCAGAACTAGAAAAAGTTCAGAGAAGGGCCACAAAGCTAATAAGGGGATTGGAGAAATTAACCTATGAGGAGAGGCTAGCCAAACTGGGTCTGTTCTCTTTAGAAAAAAGGCGCTTGAGAGGTGACATGATTACTTTATATAAATATATTCAAGGCCCATATACAGAGATGGCAGAAGCTCTTTTTATTCCAAGAAAATTGGTTCTGACAAGAGGTCATAATTTAAGGTTGGAGGAAAGGAGATTTAATCTCCTGCAACGGAAACGTTTTTTCACTGTAAGAGCAATAAAATTGTGGAACTCATTACCAAAGGAGGTAGTGAATGCCAATACCATAGATACATTTAAAAATAGTCTGGATAAATTTCTGTATATAAACAAAATTCATGGATATGATTGCTAGTATTAAATGGGTCACATTTTAATGGGGTTATTTAAGCTTAACTGGAGCTTTTTGTAAGTATTTTAGATTTGTATAGGTTGAACTCGATGGACTTCAGTCTTTTTTCAACCTTATCTACTATGTTACTATGTTACACATATGAGTCATCTTTGGTTCTCATTAATTTACGAACATTGAGAACCCTATGTATGTATGTAACTGCCATTTAAGTTTCTTTATATTACGTATTTTGAGATCATTTGCATATAATACGTTATTTACGTTCTTCTCTTTCTATGTACCTAGCTATTGAATAAACTATTGATTTGATAAAAAAAGACTCCACCGCTATGATTGGACAGTTTCAAACATGTGATATAAACCCATCATAATGAACCTGCTTGGGGACTGAACTCCGTTCAATACTCGATTGAGAACAGAGTCGCCGTAAGATCAACACACCTTCTAGATTTGATTGGTTAAATGTTTTTACTGAATGATTTTACTGAATTAATTTTCAATAATATGATTGGCTTTTGTTTATGATAATATAATTGTTGACGTATATGTTTAATCATGTTTTTAGAATGATTGCAGGAAAATTTCTGCTTAGCAATATTGATTCATAATATTATATATACATATTGCCAGTGTATTCACTTGATTCTAACCAGAAACAGTAAGAGATAGAGATACGGGTGTATATCCAGTTACGTCATTTTGTGACTTCATGGATTTTGCGAAAATTACTGTTATTTAAACCGCCTGTGTTAGCGGAAACGCATATGCATTTTGTCAGCATACTTTTACTAATTTTAATCGTTGTTGAGAAAGACGGATTGTTGCCATTGAAACATGTTGAGCAATAAAAAAACTTTTTTTACCTTACAAATGATACACTTGTTTTTATTAAGGAGCAGAACACCCAACTCTATGTTGTGAGTATAAATCACACACTCTACATATGTTGGTGGATACTGCATGATTGTGAACCTCTCTACGCAGAATTACTGGCTAAGCCTGAATGTGAGTTTGTGACTTCTCGTGTGTGGATCAGTGCCTCCAAGCATTTGTACACTTTCAAGTCAGTCCGGGAGAAAACTGAGGGACGACTGCGGTCACAGTTTAGGAGGAGACTATTCATTTATTTCTTCTATTGTGTTACCACTCTATTTTCTTGTAAAGTTTAATATTAAAATCTGTGGCACCACTAAAAAAGCAAGCAGGCCAGAACAGTTGCAAGCTTCAGCTGGTCACAAAGCAAAAGTTTACGTGCAGCTTTTAACGCAAAGTTTAACTGACAGCAAAATTAGATAGAAGTGTTTTTCTGCACACAAATGGTTAAAGTTTAATTCTACATTTTTTGTAAAAAGTTAACTTTACATGCAGCTTTAAAATCAAAGTTTAACTGAATACAATTATAAATACAACTATTTTTCTGCACAAAAAGGGTAAAACAAACACCCAAGACAGCTGCCCTGTAATGTAACTAGTAGTATAGTCACACAGCTATGCCCCACTGCTACCTATCATTAACTTAAACAACACTAAAATAAAGAAAATGTATAATTCCCTGGTCCTCAGAGTTGCAAATATTTTGCAGTATGTGGGTGCAGTACAGTGCAGTACAAGAAAAAATTGATTCTGCACAGTTTTACAGCAAAAAAATGGCACAGCTAACTCAGATAGGCACACACTGCTACACAGCTCAAAACCAGAGCTAGAAATGACTATGATATGGCTGATGCTCAGTAGACTAACACCTCCCTATGCTATCTTAACAGTGGATTGGCCTGTTAGGCATTTAATGCCTGACTTTCTGGCCCTCACAGCAATCATTTAGTAATGCTCTTTCCCAATTGGACAAGGAAAGTTGTACACATGAATGGTCAGACCACCTGTACATCACCTGTGTTTTTTGCAGTTGTTTTACACCTAAAGCACATAACAAAAAAAACAAATAGCACTAATAAACATGCAAACATTTTGTTACAGTCCAATTTAGGTCCCATTTCCATTCATCCTCTCCTTGTGCCTCTTAAGGCACAAATGGCTTAATATTCGGACCAATATGTGTTAGAACAAAAAAATGCACATGCCTGATTAAAAAGCCCCTGGTAATGCCATTCAGTGCCTGATTATTCTTATGGAAGTCCTGGTGTTTTTGTCCCTGATCTACTTTTCTGGTTTTGACCCCTGTGACTTGATATACTGGTTACTGACTTCTGGAACAGAATTTTTGAGCTTTACATCAAAATTTCCCACTTGCAAAAAAACCTTTTCTGCCTTTAGAGTAATAAATTTAAATACATAAATAAAGCAACAAAAATGTTTTTTGTTGCATGCATTTGTTCATTTGTTCATTCGTTAAAGGGACCACTCATTTATTGTATTTCTGAAGAATACAACAAAAATGAAAAAATAATTATTTTTAGAATTTCTACAAAAATTATTGCTGATGTCTTGAAATTAAACTAAGAGATAAAAAGCAATATTATTTGAAGCAAAATCCTGTGCCATATTTTGCAAAATAGTATTACAGCTGCACATCATATGGTATATAGTATATAATTTTGTTCTTTATGCTTCCGTTAAATATATACTAAACAACTGCTGCCAGTTGGTCCAGTAGTGGCTTCAAGCAACTGCTGGCTGTGGAGGCCCTATAGCAAGAAAAGACAGCAGCAGTTTGCTACAGTATCAGTACAGTCGCGCATCATAGCAACATCAAGCATCAGCCACAGGGGCACCTGCAGGGAAAACAATTGCTCCCTGACACATTGTGTACACTTTTATTAGGGATCAGTATCCATTTAGGAGATTCTTTTTGTATTTTGAAATAAATGTCAATCCACATTGTACAGGCAAGCTGAGCAATGCACCAAGTTGTCATTTTGAAACTTTTCTTTAACCAAAGGGATTACTTTAAAATGCTCTGTATGATTTCATCAGTTATCACTTAGAAATCTGAAGTTGAAGACCGTAGCAGGAGCAGATCAGCATGATTCAACGTGTAGAATTACAAAGGATTTGCCTAAGCCTGATCCCCGTCAGAAAACTATTGAGCTTCTGCCATTAGATAAGAAACTGTGTAATAGCCTAGGGCTGGAAACAAGAAAAAAATACATAAAGTGTGTCTTATTGCAATGAGAGAATGTAAACTTTAACAATAATTGAATCATTTTCACCCAGTAGAACCGATTTAAAATATACAACTATTGCTTATAGTAGAGAAGGCTGATACTTTTCAACAAGTGTCAAAAATAATTTAAGATGAATTTGCCAAACAAAGTATTTGCTTTATTAAAGATCACAAATATGGCTTCGAAACTGTCATAAATAAGACAGCAATGAAGCACAGAAATATGACAAATACATATGGGAAAACACACATTCATATTTTTCATATGTTAAGTATTTTACTTAATCAGAAGAGGAAGCTTTTGTTTTGGCCGACTGGAGCACAGGAAGGCTGGGCAGAAAAGGCAATCTTCTAGTCTGGCCAGACTGAAATAGCATCATAGAAGACAGATCAGGACAAGCTCACAGTCAGATAGCCCTCTTGACAAGTGCAAGAGCATAAACAACTAGATACAGATAAAGGAGTCAGGTACAAGAGCTAGGTACTAGTAAAAGAGTTAGGTACAAGAGCTAGGTACTGGTAAAGGAGTTAGGTACAAAAGCTAGGTACTGGTAAAGGAGTCAGGTACAAGAGCTAGGTACTGGTAATAGAGTCAGGTACAAGAGCTAGGTACTGGTAAAGGAGTCAGGTACAAGAGCTAGGTACTGGTAAATGAGTTAGGTACAAAAGCTAGGTACTGGTAAAGGAGTTAGGTACAAAAGCTAGGTATTGGTAAAGGAGTTAGGTACAAAAGCTAGGTATTGGTAAAGGAGTTAGGTACAAAAGCTAGGTACTGATAAAAGAGTCAGGTACAAGAGCTAGGTACTGGTAAAAGAGTCAGGTACAAGAGCTAGGTACTGGTAAAAGAGTCAGGTACAAAAGCCAGGTACTGGTAAATGAGTTAGGTACAAAAGCTAGGTACTGGTAAAGGAGTTAGGTACAAAAGCTAGGTATTGGTAAAGGAGTTAGGTACAAAAACTAGGTACTGATAAAAGAGTCAGGTACAAGAGCTAGATACTGGTAAAAGAGTCAGGTACAAGAGCTATGTACTGGTAAAGGAGTTAGGTACAAAAGCTAGGTACTGGTAAAGGAGTCAGGTACAAGAGCTAGGTACTGGTAAAAGAGTCAGGTACAAGAGCTAGGTACTGGTAAAGGAGTTAGGTAGAGAGAGGTATGGGAGCCAGAAAGGAACAGAATAGATCCAATGAAACTTCCCTCAGAAGTGCTTTTTTATTTTATAGAACAAGATGTGTGATGCTATTACTGTGCTTTTAAATTCAGTGACAGTCGTCTATGTAAGGCAAAACTGGAGGGTATTTATAAGCCGTTGCCCACAAAAATAAATATATTAGGTAGGTGATTGCTATGTATAAGTCACACACATAGGAAAGAGGGGGCTCCCCTTTTTCCATATTGGAGTCTAATGGCCCTCTTTGTTTATGGAGGTATTAAAAGTGTCCCCTCTCTGTGTTAGCAGCCACAAATGGGCGCCAAGCTCTGGCCAGAGCTTTCTTCTTGTCCCGTTAGCTGTTTAATTGTTTGACAGTTTAGCAGTGCACGTTTAATTTTTTTGTCAGGAAAACTTATTCACAAGTTGATCGTGATTGGAGAAACGTAACATGCCAAAATATACATGCAATAAGTCAGCGGAGCTTGATGGCCATTTTTTGCTCCTAACAAATGATTAATATTTAAATGTATCATGTACTTCTTACAAGTTTATAGATGTGGGACCAGTGGCAGGAGGCTACTCTGGTATATAACAATAAGTAATCAAAATTATGTATTGGTTTAGACTGTCCCTTTAAGTGTTGCTTTAGGTTTTTCTGACATTTTTATGGTAATCACTTGCATCTTACAGGCATAAAGATCCCTCATTTGAAAGGTCAGTTGAAACATCTCTGATCCCTCTAAGTTGTCTGGAGGCTGAGATATGGGGGCATATCTATCAAGTTCCGTAAGGAGCTTGAACCCCCGTGTTTCTGGCGAGCCTTCAGGCTCGCCAGAAACACCAGTTATGGAGCAGCGGTCTAAAGACTCTCCATAACCTGTTCTCCTGCTCACATCGCTGCAATTCAACACGATCGAGTACGATTGGGTTTATTGACACCCCCCCTGCTGGCCACAAATCTGCAGGGGGTGTTGCACCAGCAGCTTACAAGACACGAACCTGCAGGGGGTGTTGCACCAGCAGCTCACAAGACACGAATCTGCAGGGGGTGTTGCACCAGCAGCTCACAAGACACGAATCTGCAGGGGGTGTTGCACCAGCAGCTCACAAGAGCTGCTGTTGCAATGCTGAATATCATGTCTGCTGCACATCGTTGCCCATCAATAAATACGCTGTTGGCATTTATCATTGCACCAGCAGTTCTTGTAAATGGCATTTATCATTGCACCAGCAGTTCTTGTGAACTGCTGGTGCAATGACACCCCCTGCAGATTCTCGGCCAATTGGCCGCTAGCATTGGGTGTCAATCAATCCGGTCAATTCAATCTGGTTGATTTCTGTCCACTGCCTCAGAGCAGACGGACAAGTTTTGGAGCAGCGTCTTTAGACCGCTGCTTCATAACTTCTTGATAACTTCTGTTTCCGGCGAGCCTGAAGGCTCACCGGAAACAAGGGGCCTCAAGCTCTATACGGAGCTTGATAAATATGCCCCATTGTGTGCATGTGTTTGCGTAAAGCAAAAGTCTGTGTTTGTGCGTTCATTTGTGTGTAGACCTGTGTGCATGTGCGTGTAGAGAGCAGACGGACAAGTTTTGGAGCAGTGTCTTTAGACCGCTGCTTCATAACTTCTTGATAACTTCTGTTTCCGGCGAGCCTGAAGGCTCACCGGAAACAAGGGGCCTCAAGCTCTATACGGAGCTTGATAAATATGCCCCATTGTGTGCATGTGTTTGCGTAAAGCAAAAGTCTGTGTTTGTGCGTTCATTTGTGTGTAGAACT
This sequence comes from Bombina bombina, assembly GCF_027579735.1. Lineage (NCBI taxonomy): Eukaryota > Metazoa > Chordata > Amphibia > Anura > Bombinatoridae > Bombina > Bombina bombina. Next base: position 700,269,009 of record NC_069503.1, read on the forward strand.
GTGTGCATGTGCGTGTAGAGATAGGAAAGTTAATGTGCTAGATTACAAGTGGAGCACAAAAATATTAGCGCTATTGAGCATTAACACCACTCAAGTTAAATCAGAAGGGCTCCTATTCTTGCCCACATATTACAAGTTGAAAGTAAAACATTTTCCCTTGAACATAAGCCTCAGGCGTACTAACATCTGGAGGACAGATAGCGTGGCTGTGCTTCTATGGGGCACACCCCAAAACCCTGTTAAGGCTTCCACTTATACACTAGGTACTCAAAGGTGTGCTAAGCAAAGTGCGCTAAAGCCGGGGTAAGAAACACTTAAAATAGTAAATGTTATTTTTAGTTTTAATCATTTTTAGTACTGTCACAACTAGTTTGAGTGATATTTAGAATAAAGTATAATGCATGCTAAAGAGATGTTGGCCAAGCTAAAAATTCTCTTGTAAATCTTTCTTACCATTGACTTGTAATACAAGATTGTGCACTGTTATGAACCCAGGCTCACAATATTGATACTGCACCCTGCACTATCAATAGTGCTCCACTTGTAATCTGGGCCAAATGTGTGTACACCTACATTTGTGTGTACATGTGTGCATGTGTGTGTAGAGGATGGAAAGTCATTAGACCCCATGTACTGAGTGCCATGCAGACAAACTCCTCAACTTTAGAACCTGTCTACGTGGCTTTACAGGACCAGTCAATCACCCCAAGCAAAAGTGTTCTCTGTGATATTAATACGCCATCTCAGAGGTGGCAGAGAGTGTAAGAAGCAGCTGTTTTCTTACATCTCTGCATGTGCAAGCATGTCCAACAAGGGCTCAAAAGCATCTTACGCTGTCTAGTACATTGAGCCCAATCTGTTTGTGTGCATTTATTTGAGTGTGCATGTGAGTGTAGAGACTGGAAAGTCAATGTATATGTGGAAGTGGAGGGCCCTCTACTGGGCCTGTAACAAAATTAAGGGATAACTGAGTTGAAGTCTGGAAGGTACTAGATGTTACATTGTTACAAGTAGGGGGGCGGGTGTTTCTGCTTACCTTTATAGGTCCTGACTGCAGTGAATCCAGCCCTCTTTTGTTCCTGGTTCCAGACTTCAAGGAAGAATTTTTCTGTGGAGATGGAGCGTGCCAAGAGAAAGTCTGTGCCGCCAAAGCGCTACAGAGAAGTTGTGAAGGAGGTTCCAGGCATGAGGGGAGCTGCAAGAGAGAGCGGATCAGCATCAGAGGATGTGGTACCCCCGTCCCCTGTTCACAAAAACAAGTCAGCCCCCAGGGCCCAGGGCAGGCCTAACACGAGGGGGGAGCTGGGAGCCAGGGCCACTGCTGTGGGCTCCGGATCCCAGGGACCTCCCTCATTCCCTCATCAAATTGTCTCCCCTGGTATTACTGTGCCCCCGGTCCCTGAGCTGGTTGGTGGGCCTGGGCCTTCCTCCAGTCGAGAGGCTATGGGGCCTGTATTGCATACCCCTCCCAGGGGTCCCGTAGTACATGCGGCTGTCTCCCCATCCCTTTACCCCAATCTAGATGATCCGGATACACCTACCGGTCCCCCTCCGGGCCAAGCTGCTGCCGGGCAGGCGTCATGGCAGCAGCTTACGGCCCTTCCGCCTGAGGCCTTGGCCTCGGTCCTTACACTGGCCCAGGCGCTTGCGGGGAACTTGTCCCCGGGAGGCCTGGGCGGTGGAGCAGCGGTGCAGGCCGGAGAGCAGAGCGCCCACGTGGTCAGGGCTCTTCATGATCCCGGGCGTGCGCAGGGCCGTAGCCCCGCCCCTTCCGGCGTCGCGTTGCGCGCATCCTCCCTGAGTGACGTCTCAGACAGGGAGGAGCGCGGGCACCGCAGTGAACGCAGCGAAGGAGCCAGGAGCAGGTCACCGCACAGAGCGCACACTAGTGAGTTGGGGAGGCTCCGTGCGGGTGAAGGGACAACTGGGGCGCGTGCGAGAGGGAGCTTTGGGGGTATGTGTGGCAAGGCACTGGGTAAAACGCCTGGAGGTAGGAGAGCTACTGCATTAAGACAAAGGGGGAGAGGTGTTATTTCTGGTCGTGCTGCTCAGGCAAGATTGCTTACAGGGGTCCACAGGGGGATAACTGTGGCTAGGCAGGGGGATTCACCTGGTGATACTGAATATTTGGATGTGGCAGGCACAGCTTCAGGGGGACACGTTGCCAGGGATAGTAATAGGCAGGTGACTTCAGGCCTAAGGCGGGCGGCTGCCAGTGAGAGTGTGAGTGGGCTACAGGGCCATATTGCCAGTGGTACTGAGGAGATCATCAGGAGGGTGGTTGCAGCTGCGCTTGGTGTCTGTCTGTCTGGGGAACAGGGTGGGAACCCCCTAGGGGTCCAGTCATCCACGCGGAGTACTCCCCAAAATGTTTTGTTTTCACAGGGTTTCCAGATGGATCCGGCAGTTCCAGCTATGGCATCTGCGTCACGGCAAGGGACGGTACCGCTTGCTGCTTCATCGCCAGCTACCACAGAGGACAGACATCAGCAGTCGCCTGCAGGAGCTGCGCCACCACTGGCCCCCAGCGGTGAGTTTCTATTACACACATCTGCACATGTAGAGCTGGGTTCATCCTCTAGTGAGTCGGGATCTGAGAGTGAGGGTGATTTGGGCTTAGTGGGAAAGGGCCAGAAGGAGATGTTTAAGATGATAAAAAAGCTGGTTAATGCGCAGGTGAAAGGGAAAGTCCCTAGAGCTCAGAGTAGTCACATAGTTCCGTTAGCGCAGGAGCCCCCCTGGGGTTCCCGGTCATGGGAGCGCCCCCTGTGTCTAGGAAAGTGGCGTCTCACGGGGACACATACCCGTGTTTGGTGCACTCCCTATATGGTCACCTAAAGTCTAAGGTGGTCAAAAAAATTCAAGATGGGCGTTATGTCAACATTTTTGAATTGTCCCCCGAGTCTTGTAGGGCTAGAGAACGCGCGGCGGATGGCACAGGACCAAAGAAGGTCCAGAGGCCAGAGACGTTCGAGGAGTGGCATCGTTGCTTTAGGGTACTGGCCACGTGTTATGTAGATAAGTGGCCCTCACAGGGGCATAACTTATTTAAATACGAAGATACCATTGACGATATACGGGCTAGGTTTAAGGAAGGTGCGTGGCGGGAGTGCGACATGGCCTTCCGCAGGAAAATGGTGGGTAACCCCCTCCTGCACTTTGGTACTAAGGATATTGACCTTTGGTCAAAGCTGGGGTTGGAAGGGGGTGCGGGCAGCACCCCTGCCCCTCGGCAAGGGGCTAATAGAGTGGCCCAGAGGCAGAAGCGGCGGGGCAGAGAATGCTGGAAATTCCAGGATAAACAATGTGACAGAGGGGCTAGTTGTTCCTTTCGTCACATCTTCAAATTCTGTGGCGGACCCCATTCAGGGACGGATTGCAGCAAGCGGAAGGAATCCGGCACTGACAAGCCGGCATCCAGAGGGGGCCCTGGGTACAAGGGCCCCAACCCCACTTAGATTAACAGCCATGGAGCCTTGGCTGGCTCATTACCCGGACCAAGAAGCTGCTCAGCTGCTTAGGTCTGGGTTGCGGGAGGGATTCAGGATCCCGGTGGGGGGGGATGTTGTGGGTTCGGTGGTTCACAGGAACCTTAAGTCGGCTTACGAATTCCCGGAAGTAGTGCGGGAAAAATTGAATAAAGAACTGGCTTTGGGCAGGGTAGCGGGCCTGACTTAGTGGTGTCCCCTTTGGGGGTAGTCCCCAAGAAGGACACTGGAAAGTTTTGGCTTATTCACCACTTGTCGTTCCCAAAAGGGGGGTCGGTGAATGATGCCATCGACCCGGACATGAGCTCGGTCCACTACCAGTCATTTGACGATGCTCTGGGGATCGTCAGGGGTAAGGGAGCTGGGGCCCTAATGGTGAAACTGGACATTGAGTCAGCTTTTCGTCTGCTGCCCCTTCACCCGTCAGCATTCAGGCTTATGGGTATGAAGGCGGATAGGGCTTTCTATGTGGACAAATGTCTTCCCATGGGATGCTCGCTATCATGCGCCTTGTTCGAGTGTTTTAGTTCCTTTCTACACTGGGTGGTGCAGAGGGCATCTGGGGGTGGGGCCGTGGCCCACTACCTGGATGACTTCTTGCTGGTAGGTAGGGCGGATTCGGACGAATGCTCACGCATGATGGTCATCATGCAAGACATGATGGGTAGATTCGGGGTGCCTCTGGCAGAGGATAAGACACAGGGTCCCTGCCTGTGCCTTACGTTCCTTGGTATCGAGATAGATACTGAGGCTGCGGTTTGTAGGTTGCCACAGGAAAAAGTTGACCGCCTGTTGCAGGTGGTTTTGTATGTGCGCAGTGCGGAACCGATTTCACTCAAGGAACTGCAGTCCTTGTTGGGTCTCCTTAATTTCGCTGGCAGGGCTATACCCATGGGAAGGGTATTCAACAGGAGACTGGAGAGTCAACTGCAAGGCCCGAAGGGAAGGGGTTCCCGGGTTAGGGTGTCCGCGGAGATGAGAGAAGATCTCGGGGTATGGGAGGAATTTCTGATGAAATTTAACGGTGTCTGCATTTGGCAGGAGGGCCCTATGTCCAATCAATTGCTTCATCTATTTACTGATGCGGCGGGTGGCTTTGGGTATGGGGCTTATTTCAATGGCGAATGGAGCGCGGCTCCTTGGCCGGTGGATTGGGCTTCCGCTGGTTTGACCAGAAACCTAACGTTGTTGGAAATTTTCCCAATCATTGTGGCGGTCTAACTCTGGGGCCAGAGGCTGGCCAACCGGGCGGTGATTTTCTGGTCAGACAACATGAGCGTTGTCTTTGCCATAAACCGGCTATCTGCTTCTCCCCAGGTGGTTACATACTTACGACACCTGGTGTTGCGTTGTTTGCAGTTGATCGTGCATTTCACGGCGCAACACGTGCTGGCCGTTAGAAACATCGTAGCAGATGCTCTGTCCAGATTTCAATGGGATCAGTTTAGGAGGGTGGTGCCGGGGGCCGCGAGAAACGGTCTAAATTGCCCTTCTTTTCTTTGGCAGGTGGCGGGGGTTGGGAAAGTGTCCTCCCCCTGATAAGGGCGTCCTTGGCTCCCAAGACGTGGTGTGCATATGAGAAGCACAGGAGATCGTGGGTCTGCTTCGCCGGCCAACAGGGGTTTACCGTAATGGCGGCTACACAGGTACAGGTGCTTGACTGGCTTGCGGGGTTACATAGTCAGGGAGTATCTAGGCTGTCTGCTCAGAGCAGGCTTACGGCCGTGGCGTTCTTCAATAAGGCGTTCGGTATTGCGGATTTTTCCCGGTCATTTCTAGTGAAACAGGTAATGAAGGGTTGGGGGCGGATGTCCCCACGTGATAAAGACCGCAGAGAACCAATTACACCTCTAAGATTGCGCGAACTGGTGGGTACACTGCAGTCAGTGTGCTCATCCTTGTTCGAGGTGGCACTGTTTAGGGCGGCCTTCTCGATTGCCCTGGCTGGGGCATTGAGGGTCGGCGAACTTGTGGCTGCGTCGAAGAGGGATACGTATGGTGGGATACAATGGGAGCATGTGCGGCCATCAGATGATGGGCTGCTGCTTCTGGTGCCTAGGTCCAAGACGGATCCGGAAGGCAAGGGAGCTTGGCTCGTGCTAGGAAAAAACGAATTCCCTGAATGTTGCCCGGTTAGGAGTTTCAACGATTATTGCCAGCTTAGACCACAGGGTTTTCGTCAGTTATTCATTCATGAGGATGGGTCTGCGTTATCGTTGTTTCAATTTAAAAGGGTCCTGGCGAAGGCAGCGGCTGCTGCCGGGCTAGATCCATTGAGAATTGCGTCCCATTCCTTTAGGATTGGGGCTGCCACTACCGCAGCGACCAGTGGTGTTTCTGAATCAGATATTAAGAAATTGGGGCGTTGGAAGTCAGGTCGTTTTAAAGCATATATACGCCCTTTGGGGGGCGAACCCAGTTAGGCTGGGTTTCGCAAGTTGATTAAGGGGTCCTGATTTTGATGGTAGTTGGGTGTTTGGGATGCAACGGTGGGTCATGGTTTGCTCAGTATTGTATCCTATGTTTTCAGGCATGAATGCCCCCGCGAAACGGGTGTGGATTGTGGGGCATTCCTTCATGCACTGGGCGTCCATCAGGGCGTCGCAGCGGCCAGACGGGCAGCAATTGGGATTGGCAGCATCCAGAGCTAATGTGCGGTGGCTAGGGCGCAGGGGTTTAACTTGGAATGATTTGACCACCTTGCTCCAGGATGCACACAGGCGGTGGGGAAAGCCCCACATTATTGTGCTGCATTTGGGGGGGAATGACATGGGGTCCGTTCCTGTTTTGGAGTTGATTCGAAAGATGGCTTCTGACATACGCTGAATCTGTGCTTGGCTTCCTGAGGTACAGATTGGTTGGTCCAATGTAGTTGCATGACTGCGTTGGAGGTACATTGTAAATCAGAGGGCAGCGTATAAGTGAGGAAGAAGCTGAATAGGGAGATGGGGCGGTCGGTCACGGCGTTAGGTGGTTTTGCCATTAGGCATGACGAGTTGACGGCTGACAATAAGGCTCTCTATCGCCCTGATGGTGTTCACCTGACAGAGGTAGGCTTGGACATTTTTCTGGGGGATATTAGGAAAGCATTGTTACTGGTTGTTTGAATGTATATATTTTAAATTTAAGGTTGTATTGTTATAGAGTTAATATATACGGGAAGAGCTTGTCAGTTGTGGCGGCAAGAGGCGGTTGACTCTTGTTGCGGTCGGTCAGGGCCCAGAGAGCGGGCAGGGAGGGAGATGAGTGATGTCATGGGATGGGGGAGGTGACACTCACTAGGTGCCGACCTAGGGGTTCCTCCCCCCTACGAATCTTAGGCAAATACCTCTTTCAGCTTACAGCTCTCTCTCCCCGCCAATTGGGTGTGGCAATCGTGCCACACTGCACACACCGTGTAGGGCTCTGACCGTCTGCTAGTAGGGGTTAATTTTAGCTAGTTCATTGCCGCCACCAGCGAAGAACTGTTACAGTTCTCCTATTTGAAGTACTTTGGTTGCCTAGTTGGCATATTTACATAGGCCTAGTTTTAAAGGCTTATGTGTTAATAAATGTGACCGTGACCGGTCTTTTGCCCATTTAACTGGTTGTCAAGTGTTTTTATTTCATGTAACTTATTGTTAAGTATAAGTATTTCATTTAAGTCATGTGGGTACAGGAAAGACGTAATAGGAGGTTTATCCCTAATGGAAGTGGAGGGCCCTCTACTGGACCGTTAACAAAATTAAGGGATAACTGAGTTGAAGTCTGGAAGGTACTAGATGTTACATTGTTGCAAGTAGGGGGGGCGGGTGTTTCTGCTTACCTTTATAGGTCCTGACTGCAGTGAATCCAGCCCTCTTTTGTTCCTGGTTCCAGACTTCAAGGAAGAATTTTTCCCGCCCTCCCGACCCTGGATGAAGATGTGGCGGCTTAGGGTAATGTTGAGGGCTCACCCTGGCGTGGGTAGGTTTAATTGAACTAGCTCATTAAGACCAGGGGGTAATTTAGTCTTCCACCCTCTTGGAGCGTGTTTTACGACTCACACCGGGGGGGTCGCCTTACTGGGCTGGTCGTACTCGTATGTGCCCTAGCTGGCGGTCGGTCAGGGCCCAGAGAGCGGGCAGGGAGAGAGATGAGTGATGTCATGGGATGGGGGAGGTGACACTCACTAGGTGCCGACCTAGGGGTTCCTCCCCCCTACGAATCTTAGGCAAATACCTCTTTCAGCTTACAGCTCTCTCTCCCCGCCAATTGGGTGTGGCAATCGTGCCACACTGCACACACCGTGTAGGGCTCTGACCGTCTGCTAGTAGGGGTTAATTTTAGCTAGTTCATTGCCACCACCAGCGAAGAACTGTTACAGTTCTCCTATTTGAAGTACTTTGGTTGCCTAGTTGGCATATTTACATAGGCCTAGTTTTAAAGGCTTATGTGTTAATAAATGTGACCGTGACCGGTCTTTTGCCCATTTAACTGGTTGTCAAGTGTTTTTATTTCATGTAACTTATTGTTAAGTGTAAGTATTTCATTTAAGTCATGTGGGTACAGGAAAGACGTAATAGGAGGTTTATCCCTTATGTTCATTTGTGTATAGAGACTGAAAAGTATATGTGTATGTGTTTATTTGTGTGTGCATGTGTGTGTAGAGAGTGGAAAGTCAATGTGTATGTGTTTATTTGTGTGTGCATGTGAGTGTAGAGACTGGAAAGTCAATGTGTATGTGTTTATTTGTGTGTACACATGACTGTAGAGACTTGAAAGTCAATGTGTATGTTTTTCTTTGTGTGTGCATGTGAGTGTAGAGACTGGAAAGTCAATGTGTATGTGTTTATTTGTATGTACACATAACTGTAGAGACTGGAAAGTCAATGTGTATGTGTTTATTTGTGTGTACATGTAATTGTAGAGACTGGAAAGTCAATGTGTATGTGTTTATTTGTGTGTACATGTGAGTGTAGAGAGTGGAAAGTCAATGTGTATGTGTTTATTTGTGTGTACATGTGAGTGTAGAGAGTGGAAAGTCAATGTGTATGTGTTTATTTGTGTGTACATGTGAGTGTAGAGAGTGGAAAGTCAATGTGTATGTGTTTATTTGTGTGTGCATGTGAGTGTAGGGACTGGAAAGTAAATGTGTATGTGTTTATTTGTGTGTACATGTGAGTGTAGAGGATAAAAAGTCCGTGTTTGTTTGTGTGTGTGTGAATCAATGACTGTCGCTCTCAAATACTGTAGGTACAGTTGGGAGGTGGTGATTAAAAAAACATTTGGAATATTGCAGGAATTAAAATAAAAAAGGAAAAATGGGAGGATAGACATATCTTGGGGGGGGGGGGGTTATGTATTTTAGCATATATGACTGTTATAAAGTCTTCTGTATTTGATATACCCATATTAGGAGTCGCTGGTCACATAACTTCCCTTCTCTTTTAAGAGAATTTTTCTGTTGTTAAAAAGATATAACATTGCTGATTTTTTAAATTGTGTCCTAGTTGTATAAATATTCATATCTAAAACAAATCAGAAAGACAACACCTATGAAGATATATAGCTCATGTTTCTCTATAAAATAGTTGCAGTTAAACATATCTGCCCCTTTGCACAAACGCTATTAAAGAGACTTATTATTACAGCAATAAAAACTATTCATGACTATCATTATCCTGAAGGAAATGTCTCAATAAAGCTGTAGAATTAAGAAGAAATAAATGAAGGTCATTTAAAAAGTAAACCAAAGTCTAATAAAACAAGACCGTTATATTTGTGTAATTTAAAACTCATGTCACCAGTAAGAGAGAATGAAGAGGACAACTACCGTCATTTTCAGGAATAGAAAGGAAATGTTAGTTGTTTTCAACTGATGGGTCAATTTGTTCTACAAGAAGGTGATGTATCTTTCTCATACTGAGTAAATATGTCAGAGCTGACATGTGAAAGTGATGGCTCATAGAAAGAACAGATGAACTACTGCAGAAAAAAAGCTTTATCTGAATAAAATACAGCGCAGCAAGAACTGTTTGTCTTGAAAAATGTCTGCAGAAACAATATGAGAAAAAACATTACAGATTCGACAGAGCAGTGGAACACAATTGTGCATGTTTTTCAGAAGGTTCTTTTGTTCCTGAGAAAATAGCTTTGTCATAGTATTATTAATTAACTGAAATATTAAACGTTTGGAGATACCAAACCACTATTTTTGTGCAGAGATAGAGAACGACACATCCTTGTAGATATGGATAACTGAACATTAGGGATAGATTACAAGTGGTGTGCTATTGTTAGCGCAGGTAGAGAGAACCAATGCCGCACCCACACCAACTTGCGTGCATCTCACAAGAGTAAGTAAGTAAAGACTTTTGCTCGAGTGCAAACAAGTTTAGCACGCATCGAGTTTGCGTGAGTGGAACCTACGGGCATATTTATCAAGCTCCGTATGAGACACAGAGTACAGAGAGTTGTTGGATCTGCTTACTGTACACCTGTTATTGATGATTATTGCATCTTTATGGTGTGCTTATTTTGTGAGGGGTTATATATTTATTGTATTGTGGGGTTTATTTAAAATTTGGGATATAGCACATTGTGGCACATCTTCTTTGTATTTTCTATACTGATCGTGCGTATGAGGCCCAGTGTCTTGGAAGAGTTGCAAGCTGTAATTTTCTTCTGATTGAGAAGGATTCAGACTGTTTATATTTTTGCTAACATTCTATAAGTGGATTGTGTGCTAGGACATTTCATTGTTAAGTGGATTATTTGTATAGGCCTAGATTTAGAGTTCGGCGGTAGCCGTCAAAACCAGCGTTAGAGGCTCCTAACGCTGGTTTTGGCCGCCCGCTGGTATTTGGAGTCAGTGATTAAAGGGTCTAACGCTCACTTTACAGCCGCGACTTTTCCATACCGCAGATCCCCCTACGCCATTTGCGTAGCCTATCTTTTCAATGGGATCTTTCTAACGCTGGTATTTAGAGTCGTTTCTGCAGTGAGCGTTAGAGCTCTAACGACAAGATTCCAGCCGCCTGAAAATAGCAGGAGTTAAGAGCTTTCTGGCTAACGCCGGTTTATAAAGCTCTTAACTACTGTACCCTAAAGTACACTAACACCCATAAACTACCTATGTACCCCTAAACCGATGTCCCCCCACATCGCCGCCACTCGATTAAAAATTTTAACCCCTAATCTTCCGACCGCCACCTACGTTATACTTATGTACCCCTAATCTGCTGCCCCTAACCCCGCCGACCCCTATATTACATTTATTAACCCCTAATCTGCCCCCCACAACATCGCCGCCAGCTACTTAAAATAATTAACCCCTAATCTTCCGACCGCAAAGCGCCGCCACCTACGTTATCCCTATGTACCCCTAATCTGCTACCCCTAACACCGCCGACCCCTATATTATATTTATTATCCCCTAATCTGCCCCCCTCAACGTCGCCGACACCTACCTACACTTATTAACCCCTAATCTGCCGAGCGGACCGCACCACTACTATAATAAAGTTATTAACCCCTAACCCGCCTCACTAACCCTATCATAAATAGTATTAACCCCTAATCTGCCCTCCCTAACATCGCCGACACCTAACTTCAATTATTAACCCCTAATCTTCCGATCGGAGCTCACCGCTATTCTAATAAATGTATTAACCCCTAAAGCTAAGTCTAACCCTAACACTAACACCCCCCTAACTTAAATATAATTTTAATCTAACGAAATAAATTAACTCTTATTAAATAAATTAATCCTATTTAAAGCTAAATACTTACCTGTAAAATAAATCCTAATATAGCTACAATATAAATTATAATTATATTATAGCTATTTTAGGATTAATATTTATTTTACAGGCAACTTGGTATTTATTTTAACTAGGTACAATAGCTATTAAATAGTTAAGAACTATTTAATAGTTACCTAGTTAAAATAATAACAAAATTACCTGTAAAATAAGTCCTAACCTAAGATATAATTAAACCTAACACTACCCTATCAATAAAATAATTAAATAAACTACCTACAATTACCTACAATTAACCTAACACTACACTATCAATAAATTAAATAAACACAATTGCTACAAATAAATACAATTAAATAAACTATCTAAAGTACAAAAAATAAAAAAGAACTAAGTTACAGAAAATAAAAAAATATTTACAAACATAAGAAAAATATTACAACAATTTTAAACTAATTACACCTACTCTAAGCCCCCTAATAAAATAACAAAGCCCCCCAAAATAATAAATTCCCTACCCTATTCTAAATTTAAAAAGTTACAAGCTCTTTTACCTTACCAGCCCTGAACAGGGCCCTTTGCGGGGCATGCCCCAAGAAGTTCAGCTCTTTTGCCTGTAAAAGAAAACATACAATACCCCCCCCCCCCCCAACATTACAACCCACCACCCACATACCCCTAATCTAACCCAAACCCCCCTTAAATAAACCTAACACTAAGCCCCTGATGATCTTCCTACCTTGTCTTCACCATGCCAGGTTCACCGATCCGTCCTGGCTCCAAGATCTTCATCCAACCCAAGCGGGGGCTAGACATCCACTGAAGAAGTCCAGAAGAGGGTCCAAAGTCTTCCTCCTATCCGGCAAGAAGAGGACATCCGGACCGGCAAACATCTTCTCCAAGCGGCATCTTCGATCTTCTTCCATCCGGTGCGGAGCGGGTCCATCTTGAAGCAGGCGACGCGGATCCATCCTCTTCTTCCGATGTCTCCCGACGAATGACGGTTCCTTTAAGGGACGTCATCCAAGATGGCGTCCCTCGAATTCCGATTGGCTGATAGGATTCTATCAGCCAATCGGAATTAAGGTAGGAATTTTCTGATTGGCTGATGGAATCAGCCAATCAGAATCAAGTTCAATCCGATTGGCTGATCCAATCAGCCAATCAGATTGAGCTCGCATTCTATTGGCTGTTCCGATCAGCCAATAGAATGCAAGCTCAATCTGATTGGCTGATTGGATCAGCCAATCGGATTGAACTTGATTCTGATTGGCTGATTCCATCAGCCAATCAGAATATTCCTACCTTAATTCCGATTGGCTGATAGAATCCTATCAGCCAATCGGAATTCGAGGGACGCCATCTTGGATGACGTCCCTTAAAGGACCCGTCATTCGTCGTCTAGTCGTCGGAAGAAGAGGATGGATCCGCGCTGGAGGTCTTCAAGATGGAGCCGGTCGTCATCGGATGGAAGAACATAGAAGATGCCGCTTGGAGAAGATGTTTGCCGGTCCGGATGTCCTCTTCTTGCCGGATAGGAGGAAGACTTTGGAGCACCGGATTATGGATCGCCAACCCCCGCTTGGGTTGGATGAAGATCTTGGAGCCAGGACGGATCGGTGATACCTGGATGGTGAAGACAAGGTAGGAAGATCTTCAGGGGATTAGTGTTAGGTTTATTTAAGGGGGTTTGGGTTAGATTAGGGGTATGTGGGTGGTGGGTTGTAATGTTGGGGGGGGGGGTATTGTATGTTTTTTTTTACAGGCAAAAGAGCTGAAATTCTTGGGGCATGCCCCGCAAAGGGCCCTGTTCAGGGCTGGTAAGGTAAAAGAGCTTGTAATTTTTGTATTTTAGAATAGGGTAGGGAATTTTTTATTTTGGGGGTCTTTGTTATTTTATTAGGGGGCTTAGAGTAGGTGTAATTAGTTTAAAATTGTTGTAATATTTTTCTTATGTTTGTAAATATTTTTTTATTTTCTGTAACTTAGTTCTTTTTTATTTTTTGTACTTTAGATAGTTTATTTAATTGTATTTATTTGTAGCAATTGTGTTTAATTAATTTATTGATAGTGTAGTGTTAGGTTAATTGTAGGTAATTGTAGGTAGTTTATTTAATTATTTTATTGATAGGGTAGTGTTAGGTTTAATTATATCTTAGGTTAGGATTTATTTTACAGGTAATTTTGTTATTATTTTAACTAGGTAACTATTAAATAGTTATTAACTATTTAATAGCTATTGTACCTGGTTAAAATAATTACAAAGTTGCCTGTAAAATAAATATTAATCCTAAAATAGCTACAATGTAATTATAATTTATATTGTAGCTATATTAGGATTTATTTTACAGGTAAGTATTTAGCTTTAAATAGGAATCATTTATTTAATAAGAGTTAATTTATTTCGTTAGATAAAAATTATATTTAACTTAGGGGGGTGTTAGTGTTAGGGTTAGACTTAGCTTTAGGGGTTAATACATTTATTAGAATAGCGGTGAGCTCCGGTCGGCAGATTAGGGGTTAATAATTGAAGTTAGGTGTCGGCGATGTTAGGAAGGGCAGATTAGGGGTTAATACTATTTATGATAGGGTTAGTGAGGCGGATTAGGGGTTAATAACTTTATTATAGTAGCGCTCAGGTCCGCTCGGCAGATTAGGGGTTAATAAGTGTAGGTAGGTGTCGGCGACGTTGTGGGGGGCAGATTAGGGGTTAATAAATATAATATAGGGGTCGGCGATGTTAGGGCAGCAGATTAGGGGTACATAGGGATAACGTAGGTGGCGGCGGTTTACGGAGCGGCAGATTAGGGGTTAAAAGTGTAATGCAGGGGTCAGCGATAGCGGGGGCGGCAGATTAGGGGTTAATAAGTGTAAGGCTAGGGGTGTTTAGACTCGGGGTACATGTTAGAGTGTTAGGTGCAGACGTAGGAAGTGTTTCCCCATAGGAAACAATGGGGCTGCGTTAGGAGCTGAACGCTGCTTTTTTGCAGGTGTTAGGTTTTTTTTCAGCTCAAACAGCCCCATTGTTTCCTATGGGAGAATCGTGCACGAGCACGTTTTTGAGGCCGGCCGCGTCCGTAAGCAACTCTGGTATCGAGAGTTGCATTTGTGGTAAAAATGCCCTACGCTCCTTTTTTGGAGCCTAACGCAGCATTTGTTTTAACTCTCGATACCAGAGTTAAATTTATGGTGCGGCCAGAAAAAAGCCCGCGGAGCGTTAACAGCCCTTTTACCGCCGAACTCTAAATCTAGGCCATAGTGTTCTAGGTTGACTAAGGGAGACTTGTGGACAAGCGCAGGTGCTCTGTAGTTTATAAATGATGGGACAGACGTATGGTTGATCTGTGGGTGGTATCTTATGGTTGATCTGTGGGTGGTATTTAATGGGTCATGGCCAATTGCCACGGGTCAGTATTTTTTACAATACAGTGATTTGACCTCCTTATATTCAGTACCCTATACAATACAGTGATTTAACCCCCATATAGTCATTGCTCCACACAGTACAGTGATCTAACCTCTATGTAGCCAGGAAACAACTTATTGCAATTATTTAATTTTCATACAGTCAGTCCTTATATATACAGCAAAATATACCACATATTGCAATGATTTTACTCTCACAGTGATTTAAACAAACTGAAGCCACTAACACAAAGGAGCCATTTAAACTATTGCTGTTGGGGGCACACATTTACTCCTTTAGCTGCCAGACCTCCACTTCATTTGTGATCTCTGGTGTCATGTGGATGGGGGTGCTTGATTCCTTAATGCATGCACTAAGAAACAGTGCAGAGTTCTCCCCTATTGTAATTAAAAGGATTGCCAGGCAGACATAAATATTGTCTGGGTCAACCATAACACCCATTGAATCCCCTTTAGACATCACAGGAGACATATTTAAACAAAGTTTCATAAAACCTTAGAATTTGCCACCGAGCACACCAAACATTTGCTGGCCTAAGCTTTTTAGACCTATATGTAAATGTGTCCTTGCCTTATCAAGTTCATCTCAGATGGTGTTTTTTAGATTTATGTTCTCTTTAATTTTAAATGTAAATGTACCAGTTGCTTTTATACAATATCCACTAGAGAATAGCTGTTATGCAACGCTAAAAAGCCACAGCCAAGAATCTAAAAAAATAAAGAAAATACTAAAACTCTATGAATAATACAGACATTTTCTTTTGTGAGCGTAAACTTTACTTAATATTTCACTATTTCAAAACATCAACATTAAAGTGACCCTCTGAGTCATCCATTACCCGGCCCCTCCACCACAATAAAATTAAACATTACCCTAAATGAATAAAGACAGAGACAATATTCGTGGTATAACATTCTGGCCACAGCCTGTTTATTAAATTAACATATAAATTAAATGAAACCTTATAAATACAACTTGCGATAATAACACAAACACTTTTTGTATTTACCCAAGTCATAAATTATTGTGCTAGCCTCAATTTAACGTAACCTTTCATCTCCACAACTCAAAGGTTATTTGATCTATGACCAGGCCGCCTTTTGCTCATCTGGACCTAGCAAGTTGCTAAGTCCATTCCATTCCCACCTACCAACTCCAAGGGACCCCATGTCCAAGGAGCTAATTACCTAGCTCTCCCACCCCTTGGGGAGGCCACCAACCAGCCTTTTTACGCTTAGTCTGAAAATTGATGATGCTAGCACCCCGCCCCCAGCTGTGACAATATTAGACAACAACGAGAGAAAGAAAAAGCAAAATAAATAAATAAAAATGGGAGGGAAACTTTTCTGCCACTGTTCTTCCTTTCCAGGTGTAAACTAATATGGTGCCAAACCCGCCCCCTGTCCACACTAAATAGTGAAGCCGTGAAGCACCTCCTCTTCCTAACCTTGGGCCTATTTCCTCCCATGAGGTCAAAGGGCCCCTCCTACTATGTTCCACCGTCTACGGGGCCCAGCATGACCCTCTGAGTCGTCCATTACCCGGACCCTCCACCACAACAAAATTAAACATTACCCTGAATAAATAAAGACAGAGACAATATTCATGGTATAAAATTCTGGCCACACTCTGTTTAATAAATTAACATATAACTTAAATGAAACCTTATAAATACAACTTGCAATAATAACACAAACATTTATTGCATTTACCCAAGCCATAAATTATTGTGCTAGCCTCAACTTAATGTAACCTTTCATCCCCACAACTCAAAGGTTATTTGATCTATGACCAGGCCGTCTTTTGCTCATTTGGACCTAGCAAGTTGCTAAGTCTATTCCGTTCCCACCTATAACCAGCTCCAAGGGACCCCATACTCAAGAAGCTAATTACCTAGCTCTCCCACCCCTTGGGGAGGCTGCCAACCAGTCTTTTATATGCCTTGGTCTGAAAATTGATGATGCTAGCACCCCGCCCCCAGCTGTGATAATATTAGACAACAACGAGAGAAATAAAAAGCAAAATAAATAAATAAAAATGGGAGGGAGGGAAACTTTTCTGCCACTGTTCTTCCTTTCCAGGTGTAAACTAATATGGCGCCAAACCCGCCCCCCTGGCCACACTAAATAGTGAAGCCGTGAAGCACCTCCTCTTCCTCTTCCTAACCATGGGTCTACGTCCTCCCATGAGGTCAAAGGGCCCCTCCTACTATGTTCCAACATCTACGGGGCCCAGCATGACCCTCTGAGTCGTCCATTACCCGGCCCCTCCACCACAATAAAATTAAACATTACCCTAAATAAATAAATAAATAAAGACAGAGTCAATATTCATGGTATAAAATTCTGGCCCCAGCCTGTTTATTAAATTAACATATAACTTAAATGAAACCTTATAAATACAACTTGCAATAATAACACAAATATTTATTGCATTTACCCAAGCCATAAATTATTGTGCTAGCCTCAACTTAACGTAACCTTTCATCCCCACAACTCAAAGATTATTTGATCTATGACCAGGCCGTCTTTTGCTCATCTGGACCTAGCAAGTTGCCTTAGTCTGAAAATTGATGATGCTAGCACCCCGCCCCCAGCTGTGACAATATTAGACAACAACGAGAGAAAGAAAAAGCAAAATAAATAAATAAAAATGGGAGGGAAACAAAGAGCAGCACTCTATACATCACTGACCTCTGATTTTCAGGAAAAGGAACGTAGGCTAAAGCAAAACCCCAAATCCCCACAGCTTTTATTACTGTCTCAACAGGCCAGGGAAGCACTTACCCAATACCTGATTAAAAATGCCCACCTCAGGGCAATTACGACTAAATCCAAATTCTTTATTGAAAGTAACAAGGCAGGACGCCTTTTGGCCAGATCCCTCAAGAAGAAAAACTTTAAATCTTTTATTCCCAAAATAGTGGACTCCACTGGATCCTCCTACAATTCTAACCCCGATATAGTCAAACAATTTGCAGAGTACTACACTTCCCTCTATAACCTCCCATCCTTGGATACTCCACATAAAAACAGACTTATCGATAATTTTCTATCTCAGGCGCAACTACCCACTCTAACTAAAGAGCAATGTGAGTCCTTGGACTCGCAATTCACTTTGCAGGAACTCCTAGTAGCAGTTAAGAATCTCCCCCAAGGAAAAGCCCCAGGCCCAGATGGCTTTACCCCTAAATTTTATCATCAGCTCAAGTCCCAATTAAGCCCTCACCTCCTTCAACTATACAATTCCATTGACAATACAAACCTCTTACCACAGTCTTTACTGGGAGCTACGATTACTGTTATTCCTAAACCTGGCAAACCAACAGACCAAGTCACCAACTACCGCCCTATTTCCCTAATAAATATAGATATGAAGCTATATGCTAAATTACTAGCGACAAGAATAAATAGAATCCTCCCTCTACTCATAAACACAGACCAGGTGGGTTTCATTCCAGGTAGGGAGGGTAAGGACAACTCAATACGGGTCCTACAAACCCTGTCTTTATCTGTCTCCTCCGGATCCCCCTTGGTTTTTTGTCCACAGACGCGGAGAAGGCCTTCGACAGGGTGGACTGGGATTTCCTCTGGGCCACTCTGTCGAAGTTTGGTTTTTCAGAGACGTTAATATCACGAATAAAGGCACTATATAATAGCCCCTCAGCCAGAATCTCTGCCAATAACACACTATCCACCCAAATCCCCATAAAAAATGGTACCCGTCAGGGATGCCCCTTATCCCCCCTGCTGTTTGCCTTAGTGGTGGAGACAGCAGCGGCCAGGATTAGAACCAATAATAATATTCACGGGGTCTCTTTTGATGGGAACTAACAAAAGTGCCTCCTTTACGCAGACGACATTATTTTTACGATTCGCTCTCCACTCTCCTCTATACCATCCCTTCTCAAAGAACTGGATGAGTTCAAACAAGCCTCCAATTTTACCATTAATATGGGAAAATCAATGTTGATGCCCCTACATATCTCTGAGGAAGAACACGTATTTCTTACTAACCATACCAACTTTCAGATTACAAATAAAATATGCTATTTGGGAATTGAAGTATACGCCAATCCAGCGGATCTTTATGACCTTAACTACTCTCCCTTACAAAAAGAGACCTTGACTTCCCTCAATACCTGGCACAAACAGGGCCACCTCTCCCAGATGGGACGCATCAACGCTATAAAAATGAACCTTCTCCCCAAATTCCTTTACATGTTTCAAGTTCTCCCACTGGACCTTCCCATACATTATCTAATTCAACAACAGAGATGGTTTGAACAATTTATCTGGGCACATAAAAGAACAAGAGTAGCTAGGAATACATTATACCTTAGTAGGGAGGACGGGGGCTTGGGGGTTCCAAACCTCATGGATTATTATAAAGCAGCCCACTTAGCACGTATTACTGCTTGGAAACACTCCCATCCGAATAAACCCTGGGTTCAGCTAGAGTGCAGTTTGATAGGAGGCCACCCCCTGGGTGAGGTATGCTAGATCCCCCCTAAGGCGAGACCTTTGGGGGTTAGGACAAATTATTTTGTAGCAGCCTCCTTAAGAGTCTGGGATAAAATTTTGTCCCAAGACACTAAAATTTCTAGCCACATGTCCCCTTTAACCCCTATCCTGAACAATTCGAGTATGCTTGATTCCAATGCTATCCAGACTCCACGCATTGAGGGCGTGCCCACAAATATCCCGGTCCATACAGTGTTAGATAAGGGTACGATACATCCGCAGTCCGAGCTTTCTCAAGTATTGGGACCCCCTTTCCACCTCTGGTTCCCGTACTTTCAGATCAGACATGCTATACTTGCTAGCCCCCACAAACAAGACCTCGTTAGACCACTCACCGCCTTTGAAACATTATGTACTACTCCCTCAATCACTAGGTCACACATTTCCATAATCTATAAGATACTACGAGGCTCCTTTCCCAGTAAAAAGCCTTCTTATATCTCTAAATGGGAGGTAGAACTACACGAAACCTTGACAGAACCTAAATGGAGCCATATATTTTGTGAGACAAAAAAATCATCTATTTCCATAATTATAGCTGAAATGAATTACAAATTGCTCTCTAGGTGGTATCTGACCCCACACCGTCTCCATAGTATCTACCCGGGTTCCTCCCCCCTATGTTGGAGGCACTGCGGAGGGACGGGTACCCTATCCCATATCTGGTGGTCCTGTCCACTCTTAAGTGCATTCTGGTCAGGCGTATCGGAAAACATTAACTCCAAAATAGGGACCTCAATAACACTTTCACCCAACATCATTTTACTGAACGACACCCCAGAAATCCCCTGCCAATATAGGAAACGATTATTCCAATGTATGATTAACTGTGCAAAACGTCTGATCCCTAGGTTTTGGAAGAAATGCGTGCTTCCCACTGTCACTATGTGGATACACGAAGTAGATCATGTCCTAGAGTTAGAGAGGATTCATTACGTGTTCAATGGCAAACAGGATTTTATTGCTGTTGTTATTTTCTTGTGGGAGCAATGAGGTCTGGGATCATTTAACAAAGTGAACTACTATAATTGCAATTTTGTATACCCTAATCTGGTATTTTCTGTTTACAATACTTTATGTGGTGATGATTCATTAAGCAGTACGATGAGTCGACATCCCTAGGCGGAGTGCGTAGATCTTCTTGTTTATACTTTTATCAGATTTTCTATGTAACTCTGCCGTTAATGCATATATACTCTGTGTTAGAGCACAAATGCTTTTATGTTATCTTATTTGGTTTGAAAATCAATAAAACATTTAATTGAAAAAAAATGGGAGGGAAACTTTTCTGCCACTGTTCTTCCTTTCCAGGTGTAAACTAATATGGCGCCAAACCCGCCCCCTGGCCACACTAAATAGTGAAGCCGTGAAGCACCTCCTCTTCCTAACCTTGGGCCTACTTCCTCCCATGAGGTCAAAGGGCCCCTCCTACTATGTTCCACCGTCTACGGGGCCCAGCATGACCCTCTGAGTCGTCCATTACCCGGACCCTCCACCACAACAAAATTAAACATTACCCTGAATAAATAAAGACAGAGACAATATTCATGGTATAAAATTCTGGCCACACTCTGTTTAATAAATTAACATATAACTTAAATGAAACCTTATAAATACAACTTGCAATAATAACACAAACATTTATTGCATTTACCCAAGCCATAAATTATTGTGCTAGCCTCAACTTAATGTAACCTTTCATCCCCACAACTCAAAGGTTATTTGATCTATGACCAGGCCGTCTTTTGCTCATTTGGACCTAGCAAGTTGCTAAGTCTATTCCGTTCCCACCTATAACCAGCTCCAAGGGACCCCATACTCAAGGAGCTAATTACCTAGCTCTCCCACCCCTTGGGGAGGCTGCCAACCAGCCTTTTTTATGCCTTGGTCTGAAAATTGATGATGCTAGCACCCCGCCCCCAGCTGTGATAATATTAGACAACAACGAGAGAAATAAAAAGCAAAATAAATAAATAAATAAAAATGGGAGGGAGGGAAACTTTTCTGCCACTGTTTTTCCTTTCCAGGTGTAAACTAATATGGCACCAAACCCGCCCCCCTGGCCACACTAAATAGTGAAGCCGTGAAGCACCTCCTCTTCCTCTTCCTAACCATGGGTCTATGTCCTCCCATGAGGTCAAAGGGCCCCTCCTACTATGTTCCACCATCTACGGGGCCCAGCATGACCCTCTGAGTCATCCATTACCCGGCCCCTCCACCACAATAAAATTAAACATTACCCTAAATAAATAAATAAAGACAGAGTCAATATTCATGGTATAAAATTCTGGCCCCAGCCTGTTTATTAAATTAACATATAACTTAAATGAAACCTTATAAATACAACTTGCAATAATAACACAAATATTTATTGCATTTACCCAAGCCATAAATTATTGTGCTAGCCTCAACTTAACGTAACCTTTCATCCCCACAACTCAAAGGTTATTTGATCTATGACCAGGCCGTCTTTTGCTCATCTGGACCTAGCAAGTTGCTAAGTTCCTTCCATTCCCACCTATAACCAGCTCCAAGGGACCCCATGCCCAAGGTGCTAATTACCTAGCTATCCCACCCCTTGGGGAGGCTGCCAACCAGTCTTTTTATACCTTGGTCTGAAAATTGATGATGCTATCACCCCGCCAAAAACTGGGAAGTATCCACTACCCCAGTTCTGCCACCCCTCACATCAGCAATTTTAGCTGCTCCCGAATGGCCAGAATGAAAATTCTCAAGTCGAATTCGTTCAAGTGAACACCATCCTGTAAATAAAACTCCCCATTTCCCACATCTTCCAAATCAGCATGATGGACAACAGCCCAATCAATTCTCCTTACAAAAGGCGCCACCAGCTTGTTCACTTTCTGCCTACTGTTCTCCAACCTAGCATGATTCCAGGCCGAGCGCCAGTGCAGGCGGGGGACCATTGCCGACCACACTATCAATAATCCCGGGAATACCTCCCGCAACCGAGATAAATCCCTTTTAATCCTCCTCACCAGCTCCATCTGAGGTAAAATTCCCAAAATGTTGCCACCAGTGTGAGCAACCAGCACATTGGGTAAAGGAAAATGTTTTGCGTAACCCACCGCAGATAACAAGACTTGCTCCCACATCATCCCCCGAATGCCAACCCACCGAAACACTGCCTTCTCCCTTCCAAAACCAAGTTGCTGGCCATCTTCCTTGGCTAACGCAGCCCTCCGCGCCCAGTAAATAAAAGAGTTGCCCACCACCCAAACCTGCAGAGGATCTCAAAAAATGGGGAAAACGTCAACATGCTATTACAATAACAAATGGGGCTGAACATATGAATGGAAACTATCGGACACCCACCTCCCCAGCCTCTTAACCACATCATCCCATAAACCCAAAGTGGATGCTTCCATGGCCGCACCTATACGAAACGAGTGTGAACCAAATTCACTAGGATTAAAACCCAGTTGAGACAATGCCTGTCCTAACACCGCCCGAAACTGAAATTGAGACAGAGCCTTGCTGTCAATGTGTATCAATAACAAGCCCGCCACCGCCGGCCTATACGTTAAAAATCTACGCAAGGCCAGGAATGGACACACTTCCACCCCGTGGGATAAACGATGATCACTTTTCCTTTCCCCAACTGATCTGTTTTTGAACGTCTTAAAAATATGGACACATGAGAGTCCGTCACTCCAACGTCAGACACGATTAAGCCCCCTTGAAGACCCTAAAGCAACTAATTAGCTCAGAGATGCGAAAAGCACCAAAAAAGCGCTACCTTATAATCAGACGTACAAATCATCACTAATACCTGCCACAAGTTAGTCAAAAGTGAAAAAGATACAGGGCGATTACCATCACCTTTACGCCCAGACCTCTTAATCCCTTTAACAATTTGACACATACAAAACAATTTAGTGAGGTCGACGACCCCTAATACATCTTCCAATGCCATATCCAGTCCAACAGAACTCCCTTGCACCGTCCATCACCCTCTGAGACAGTAGAGATTCCCATTCCCCCCAAATCTTGGAATAAGCCTTCCACGAGCTCTGAGCCAAGGAGGATCTCACCATATTGGCAAGTCCTCAATACCAAGGCTCTATAAGGATTTCGGTACCTACATACCCACTTCGTCTGCAAACAGAGCCAGCTCCCGAAATCACTTCCACTGCAAATGAGAAAGCGCATCAGCGATTGAATTCTCGACCCCTGGGATGTGTTTTGCCTTAGCCAACACATTCCTATTACTATTTTAGAATACCATAATAATATCCTATAACATATGATGCTGACATGATATCCACCATAAGATAATGTTTGGCTATGGTTGTTGTTTTTTACATCCTGTATTAACCAATTTGTACAGTACTTGTTTGTTTTTTAGTATAATGTGAATTATTTGGAAATGGTTTTGTATTCTAACTATGGTCTGATTGAAACAGGTGTGCACTCACACACCTGATGAGGCAGGTTCACTTCCACACCTGAATAGGTGTGGTTATGCTTCACTCTTAGAGTGGTCATTTAGCATTTATAAGCCAGAGCTCTCAGTCTTTGGATAGAAGCCTGAGGAAACAGACAGAGATCTGAGAAACTATTTGCTTGTTTATCCATTGTTACGGTCACATTTGTGACATTTTATATTGTATTTTACTGCACCATTAAACTATGGTATTTTAACTCTTCGCTGAGAGCCTGAGCTTGATTGAAATCTACCCTGGAGTGATTTGTTGCACTGCCTTGGTCAGTGAACTGGGACACTGTGAACTCCCAGTCTGCCTCTATAAGCACAACAGAGTGCTGCTTTACTTGTGAGTATAAAATCTGTATTCACCTTTTTTTTTTACATTTGTCCAAACTGTATCACACGAGGAGGCGCCCTTGTCTTTGTGATTTTCTTTGCACAGAGAGAGTATTTACCCAGACTGGTTTTGTGACAAGGAGCTGACTCCTGGATCTAAGGGAGAATCTTATATATGTGCTACCCAGGAGGACTAATAAACCTCTGAAGTGCCCTCCTAATCTTGGGACTGTCTGAGCATCAATATCATATACAGATAAGAACTTATTAGAGACTTAATACTATTTATTTATTATATATTGTTTTAAGCTGCATTTTCTGTTTATATTGATCTCATCACATCACATTTGATGAGAGTCCATGTCTCATTTTTTCTGTAATTGTCATTATTATTTTGTCTTTATACATTATTATCTTATCATTTTATATTATTTTTATAGTGTTTATTGTTTTTACTATACTTCAGTATTATCCTACAGATTTTTGTAATACATCTATATTTATATTAGGCCTTGGTTGGCCTTTTTTTAAAAATTATGGCCTAGATTTGGAGTTCGGCGGTAAAAGGGCTGTTAACGCTCCGCGGGTTTTTTTCTGGCCGCACCATAAATTTAACTCTGGTATCGAGAGTTCAAACAAATGCTGCGTTAGGCTCCAAAAAAGGAGCGTAGAGCATATTTACCGCAAATGCAACTCTCGATACCAGAGTTGCTTACGGACGCGGCCGGCATCAAAAACGTGCTCGTGCACGATTCTCCCATAGGAAACAATGGGGCAGTTTGAGCTGAAAAAAAACCTAACACCTGCAAAAAAGCAGCGTTCAGCTCTTAACGCAGCCCCATTGTTTCCTATGGGGAAACACTTCCTACGTCTGCACCTAACACTCTAACATGTACCCCGAGTCTAAACACCCCTAACCTTACACTTATTAACCCCTAATCTGCCGCCCCCGCTATCGCTGACCCCTGCATTACACTTTTAACCCCTAATCTGCCGCTCCGTAAACCGCCGCCACCTACGTTATCCCTATGTACCCCTAATCTGCTGCCCTAACATCGCCGACCCCTATGTTATATTTATTAACCCCTAATCTGCCCCCCACAACGTCGCCGACACCTGCCTACACTTATTAACCCCTAATCTGCCGAGCGGACCTGAGCGCTACTATAATAAAGTTATTAACCCCTAATCCGCCTCACTAACCCTATCATAAATAGTATTAACCCCTAATCTGCCCTCCCTAACATCGCCGACACCTACCTTCAATTATTAACCCCTAATCTGCCGACCGGAGCTCACCGCTATTCTAATAAATGTATTAACCCCTAAAGCTAAGTCTAACCCTAACACTAACACCCCCCTAAGTTAAATATAATTTTTATCTAACGAAATAAATTAACTCTTATTAAATAAATGATTCCTATTTAAAGCTAAATACTTACCTGTAAAATAAATCCTAATATAGCTACAATATAAATTATAATTATATTATAGCTATTTTAGGATTAATATTTATTTTACAGGCAACTTTGTAATTATTTTAACCAGGTACAATAGCTATTAAATAGTTAAGAACTATTTAATAGTTACCTAGTTAAAATAATAACAAATTTACCTGTAAAATAAATCCTAACCTAAGATATAATTAAACCTAACACTACCCTATCAATAAAATAATTAAATAAACTACCTACAATTACCTACAATTAACCTAACACTACACTATCAATAAATTAATTAAACACAATTGCTACAAATAAATACAATTAAATAAACTAGCTAAAGTACAAAAAATAAAAAAGAACTAAGTTACAGAAAATAATAAAATATTTACAAACATAAGAAAAATATTACAACAATTTTAAACTAATTACACCTACTCTAAGCCCCCTAATAAAATAACAAAGCCCCCCAAAATAAAAAATTCCCTACCCTATTCTAAAATACAAATATTACAAGCTCTTTTACCTTACCAGCCCTGAACAGGGCCCTTTGCGGGGCATGCCCCAAGAATTTCAGCTCTTTTGCCTGTAAAAAAAAACATACAATACCCCCCCCCCAACATTACAACCCACCACCCACATACCCCTAATCTAACCCAAACCCCCCTTAAATAAACCTAACACTAAGCCCCTGAAGATCTTCCTACCTTGTCTTCACCTCAACAGGTATCACCGATCCGTCCTGGCATCCGGTGCTGAAGAGGTCCAGAAGAGGGTCCAAAGTCTTCCTCCTATCCGGCAAGAAGAGGACATCCGGACCGGCAAACATCTTCTCCAAGCGGCATCTTCTATCTTCTTCCATCCGATGACGACCGGCTCCATCTTGAAGACCTCCAGCGCGGATCCATCCTCTTCTTCCGACGACTAGACGACGAATGACGGTTCCTTTAAGGGACGTCATCCAAGATGGCGTCCCTCGAATTCCGATTGGCTGATAGGATTCTATCAGCCAATCGGAATTAAGGTAGGAATTTTCTGATTGGCTGATGGAATCAGCCAATCAGAATATAGTTCAATCCGATTGGCTGATCCAATCAGCCAATCAGATTGAGCTCGCATTCTATTGGCTGTTCCGATCAGCCAATAGAATGCGAGCTCAATCTGATTGGCTGATTGGATCAGCCAATCGGATTGAACTATATTCTGATTGGCTGATTCCATCAGCCAATCAGAAAATTCCTACCTTAATTCCGATTGGCTGATAGAATCCTATCAGCCAATCGGAATTCGAGGGACGCCATCTTGGATGACGTCCCTTAAAGGAACCGTCATTCTTCGTCTAGTCGTCGGAAGAAGAGGATGGATCCGCGCTGGAGGTCTTCAAGATGGAGCCGGTCGTCATCGGATGGAAGAAGATAGAAGATGCCGCTTGGAGAAGATGTTTGCCGGTCCGGATGTCCTCTTCTTGCCGGATAGGAGGAAGACTTTGGACCCTCTTCTGGACTTCTTCAGTGGATGTCTAGCCCCCGCTTGGGTTGGATGAAGATCTTGGAGCCAGGACGGATCGGTGAACCTGGCATGGTGAAGACAAGGTAGGAAGATCATCAGGGGGGTAGTGTTAGGTTTATTTAAGGGGGGTTTGGGTTAGATTAGGGGTATGTGGGTGGTGGGTTGTAATGTTGGGGGGGGGGTATTGTATGTTTTTTTTTACAGGCAAAAGAGCTGAAATTCTTGGGGCATGCCCCGCAAAGGGCCCTGTTCAGGGCCGGTAAGGTAAAAGAGCTTGTAATATTTGTATTTTAGAATAGGGTAGGGAATTTTTTATTTTGGGGGGCTTTGTTATTTTATTAGGGGGCTTAGAGTAGGTGTAATTAGTTTAAAATTGTTGTAATATTTTTCTTATGTTTGTAAATATTTTATTATTTTCTGTAACTTAGTTCTTTTTTATTTTTTGTACTTTAGATAGTTTATTTAATTGTATTTATTTGTAGCAATTGTGTTTAATTAATTTATTGATAGTGTAGTGTTAGGTTAATTGTAGGTAATTGTAGGTAGTTTATTTAATTATTTTATTGATAGGGTAGTGTTAGGTTTAATTATATCTTAGGTTAGGATTTATTTTACAGGTAAATTTGTTATTATTTTAACTAGGTAACTATTAAATAGTTCTTAACTATTTAATAGCTATTGTACCTGGTTAAAATAATTACAAAGTTGCCTGTAAAATAAATATTAATCCTAAAATAGCTATAATATAATTATAATTTATATTGTAGCTATATTAGGATGTATTTTACAGGTAAGTATTTAGCTTTAAATAGGAATTATTTATTTAATAAGAGTTAATTTATTTCGTTAGATAAAAATTATATTTAACTTAGGGGGGTGTTAGTGTTAGGGTTAGACTTAGCTTTAGGGGTTAATACATTTATTAGAATAGCGGTGAGCTCCGGTCGGCAGATTAGGGGTTAATAATTGAAGGTAGGTGTCGGCGATGTTAGGGAGGGCAGATTAGGGGTTAATACTATTTATGATAGGGTTAGTGAGGCGGATTAGGGGTTAATAACTTTATTATAGTAGCGCTCAGGTCCGCTCGGCAGATTAGGGGTTAATAAGTGTAGGTAGGTGTCGGCGACGTTGAGGGGGGCAGATTAGGGGTTAATAAATATAACATAGGGGTCGGCGATGTTAGGGGTAGCAGATTAGGGGTACATAGGGATAACGTAGGTGGCGGCGATTTGCGGTCGGAAGATTAGGGGTTAATTATTTTAAGTAGCTTGCGGCGACGTTGTGGGGGGCAAGTTAGGGGTTAATAAATATAATATAGGGGTCGGCGGGGTTAGGGGCAGCAGATTAGGGGTACATAAGTATAACGTAGGTGGCGGTCGGCAGATTAGGGGTTAAAAATTTTAATCGAGTGGCGGCGATGTGGGGGGACCTCGGTTTAGGGGTACATAGGTAGTTTATGGGTGTTAGTGTACTTTAGGGTACAGTAGTTAAGAGCTTTATAAACCGGCGTTAGCCAGAAAGCTCTTAACTCCTGCTATTTTCAGGCGGCTGGAATCTTGTCGTTAGAGCTCTAACGCTCACTGCAGAAACGACTCTAAATACCGGCGTTAGGAAGATCCCATTGAAAAGATAGGCTACGCAAATGGCGTAGGGGGATCTGCGGTATGGAAAAGTCGCGGCTGTAAAGTGAGCGTTAGACCCTTTAATCACTGACTCCAAATACCAGCGGGCGGCCAAAACCAGCGTTAGGAGCCTCTAACGCTGGTTTTGACGGCTACCGCCGAACTCTAAATCTAGGCCTATATTTTTAAAAATGATATATTTCTTCTAGCGCCCCCTAGAGTTACGCTTGCATAGTGTAACAGGTATTTCTACATTGTTTATTTTGGCTGCTACATTGATGACCTCTTGTTGGTGTGGGATGGGGATGAACAATCTGTCGCCTCTTTCTTTGAATATTTGAACCATAATGATTACAACCTAGGTTTTGTTGGTATTCAAAATAATTATAAAATCCAATTTTTGGACATTGAACTGTGTGTTAACTTTGAGGACTCTATGGTTATAACTAATCTCCATATGAAACCGACAGAAGGCAACACGATACTCAATTATAAGTCATGCCACCATAGACATGTTGTCAAGGCCATCCCCAAGGGTCAGTTTATTTGTACTAAACGAATATGTTCAACTACAGATCTATACCAACAACAATGTGAATCTCTTAAAGAGAGAGATTATTAGCAAGGGGGTATAATGAGGATCTCCTTTGCTCTACGAAAACAATGATAGATGACATTCCACGTGACACACTTTTGACATACAAAAATCGTAAAATCAAAAATAAGGAACAAGATAACCGTAATAAGATCATTTTTAGCACCCCTTATAGCTCTGAATTTAAAAAGGTATGCAACATAATTAATGATTGCCTACCGATTCTAAATGTAGATCCCATTTTGTCTCAAGTATTATCTACAGGCATACGTTGTGTATCTAAAAAGGCCAAGACAATTGGCAATTTTGTGGCTCCCTCTTATTTGCCAGAAAAGAAAAATACTACATGGCTTAAAAGTGTAAAGCCAAAATATGCAAAACCTGTAACTATGTAGCAGAAGGTGATGTTTTCAAATCATATGAGACCAATAGAGAATATAATATCAAATGTAGTCTCAATTGCAAGTCTACACATGTCATTTACCTTGTGACCTGTAGGGGGTGCCAAATTCAATATACTGGTAAAACTAAAAGGCCCTTAAAGTGAAGGTCAAGTTTCATCAATGAGTGCCCGGTTTTTAAAAATACTTTTAAAAACAGGGGCACTTTCATTGATGAAAATTTACATTGCACTGGATTTGAAGAAATACTTACCTTTTACTTCTGCAAAACCGGATCGCCAATCTCAGCCTCAGTTCCTCTGTACTGACGTCAGAAATGACGAAAACCGGCTTCCTCCAATCATGGCTTGCACCCCAGAGCGTCCAGCTCGTGATGCCCAGCTGTGATTGGAGGAAGGCAGTTTCGTCATTGCTGTGGTCTACAGCAGGAAGAAGAAGGAGGGGGATCGTCGATCCGGTTTTGCAGGAGTAAAAGGTAAGTATTTCTTCAAATCCAGTGCAATGTTAATTTTCATCAATGAAAGTGCCCCTGTTTTTAAAAGTATTTTTAAAAACCGGGCACTCATTGATGAAAATTGACCTTCCCTTTAAAGGAGAGAGTTCTTGAGCACATCAGGGTATTGAGGATCCAGAAGTATTTACCTCAGTGGCTACTCATTTCAAAAATGAGCATGGAGGTGACTCTTCATTAGTCTCCGTCCAAGCTATTGACCATGTGCCTTTCTCTAAAAGGGGAGTGGATAGGGAGTATCTTCTGAGTAAAAAAGAAGTTAAATGGATTTTCTATTTCAATACCAGGTCCCCAACAGGTTTAAATTTGGAAGCTGATGTTAATCTTTTTGTATAAAATAAGTATATATATATATCAAATTTGTTACACTAAAATACAGGTCATACAATTTTTCCTAGTTTAAACACATTGTGATTTTTTGAGAAATAAATATTGGTTTGTTAAATCTCTGTCCTCTATTTATAAAAATTGGCTTAATAGGATCTATATTGTTTATATGAAGTGTGTAAAATTTTGATACTCTTCTCTAATTGTATAATGTATGGAATTGTAATAATTTTCCTGATCGCCAGGTTTAGTAATGCTATTCTATCTTTATGTGTACCTAACTTAAAGGGACACTGAATCCAAATTTTTTATTTTGTGATTCAGATAGAGCATGAAATTTGAATAAACTTTCTAATTTACTCCTATTATTAAATTTTCTTAGTTTTCTTGCTATCTTTATTTTAAAAGCAGGAATGTAAATCTTAGCAGCCAGCTCATTTTAGGTTCAGCACCATGAATAGTGCTTGCTTATTGGAGGCTTACATTTACCCACCAATAAGCAAGCATAACCCAGGTTCTCAACCAAAAATGGGCCGGCTCCTATGCATCACATTCCTGCTTTTTAAATAAAGATAGCAAGAGAACAAAGAAAGATTGATAATAGGAGTAGATTAGAAAGTTTCTTAAAATTGAATGCTCCATCTGAATCATGAAAGAAATAATTTTAGTTTAGGGTCCCTTTAAGTGTGTTTCCACATCTTTCCAGAGTCCATCATAGGGTTAAATTAATAGCACATGTTTTTAATTAGGATATCACTTTTCCCTTTTAAATGGACTAGGAGCAGTGTGAGTTGTATAGCAGTGATCAAGTGCAGTAGCCCCGCACGAAATACGTATGCTGATTTCTTGCTGTTTGTTCTGGTCACTCTGACTTTTGAGTGATCAGATATCTGTTTGCCTTCTTTTTGTTTTTTACCTTTGTTTGAAATAAACGCTACGTTTTTTGAAGAGACCGGCTGAGGATTCCTTTCTTCACCCAGTGTAGCCGGATACATTGTTGTTCATTTAATAACATTATGTAGGTGGCGACAGGGTCCGGGAACGGCGGTATAGAGGTTAATAATTTTATGAAAGTGGCGGCGGGTTCCGGGAGCGGTGGGATAGGGGTTAATAATATTATGTAGGTGGCGGCGGGGTCCAGGAGCGGCGGGATAGGGGTTAATAACTTTATTAAAGTGGCGGGATATGGGTTAAACATTTTAGTATAGTGGTGGTGTTTAGTGAGAGGGTATAAATAAAGTTGGTAAAATAGAAATAGCAGCAAGATGGATGACTGCTAGTTAACAACAGTCCGCTGCTCATCGCCCCGTACTTGGTGTGCGGCTTTTTGACGGCTTTTTTTATAAATATGGAGATCGTATTCAGGTCCGCGGCCGTGATGTTAGGCGATCGTATTGGTGCTGGTGAATGCTACATAGTTGACTGCTTGATAAATAGGCCTCTATGTGTTTAACCCTTTGCAGGTTCCTTCTATCTCTAGTGTAAAATGAGCCTTGTGGCATTTGGTCAGTATGCTGAACAGGTTCATTCTTTGGGGCCCATTTATCAAGCTCCAAATGGAGCTTGTGGGCCCGTGTTTGACTCACCAGAAACAGCAGTTATGCAGCAGTGGTCTTAAGACCGCTGCTCTATAACCCTGTCCTGTCTGCCTGCTCTGAGCAGGCGGGCAGGAATCGCCGGAAATCAACCCGATAGAGTACGATCGGGTTGATTGACACCTCCCTGCTGGCGGCCCATTGGCCGCGAGATTGCAGGGGGCTGCGTTGCAATGCTAAATACGGAGAGTGAATTGCTCTACGCATTCAGCGAGGTCTTGCGGACCTGATCCGCACTGTCGGATCAGTTCCGCAAGACCTTTGATAAATAGGCCCCTTTGGGTGTGTGCATGAAGTATTCTTGCAAGTGTCATGGTAATCTCTTGTTGGTGTATGTATCAAAAAGACACTGGAAGCTTTTAAGAAAACTGCATTAGGCTTTACTTGTACAGATGCATCAGCAATATTTAGAACATACCAAAGGACTTGTAAAACGATAGTCTGCACACACAGAGGAGGAAAACACAGTAGAGAATAATAAAACAACTTCCTTCCTGTAAAAAGAATGAACAAGATCACAGATATAAACAATCAGCAATCTAAACTGAACAGCGCCATCTACAGCATTAACGTTGTTCATACATGTGGTATAGTACATGCTGTTGTATTTCCCAACACCCCTTCTCAACGGCATGTACATAATTACACTACATTCAGTTTCTTTTGAAGAAAACAATGCCGTTCCTTGGCAACGGTTTTGTAAGTGCGTCTGCAGTCATCTCTTCTGATGGGCAGTATTGAATGTCGATAATACCTTGTTCTTGCATGTCCCTGAGTAAATGATCTTTTACATCAATGTGCTTGGTTCGAGGATTCACTCTTTCTGATTGTGTCAACTTTATACACCCTTGTTTGTCTTCAAGGATTGGTATGGGTTTAGACACATCCAGTCACATATCTAGAAAAAGTTGACAAATCCAAATTGCTTCTTGACATGCATGTGCTGCTGCTATATATTCTGCTTCTGTTGAAGAGAGTGCAACAGTCGCTTGTTTTCTACTGGACCAACTTATTGTTCCTTCTCCATACTGGAAGATGTAACCACTTGTAGATTTGCGGTCAGTGGTATCTCCGGCCCAATCAGCATCAACATATCCAATTAGTTTTGGGTTTGATGTTGCTAGCAGTTGCAGCTTCATCCAAATTGTTCCTTTTAGGTACTGTATCACCCTCTTTACTTCATTCCAGTCGCGTTGACATGGTGTCGCAACTTTTCTACAGAGTATACCTATTGCTGCGGCAATGTCTGGTCTTGTCACGGTGGCAATGTATAGCAGTTTTCCAATTGCCCTGCGGTAATTGTCATTGTTGGGTAACAAGTTTTCTATTCCGTTGTTTTTCAGGTAATCTGGTTCCATAGGTGTTTTCGCCTCTTTTGCATCTTGCATGTGAAACTGCTCTAATATTTCTGTAATTTTCTGACTTTGGTTAAGAAGATAGCTTCCATCCTCTTCCCTTTCTATTTGGATTCCTAAATAATGAGTAATGTTCCCTAGTTCTTTAATCTCAAAGTTCTGTTCTAATATATGAACTATTTGGTCACAGTCCCCTTCTTGTTCAAAACAAGTTATGATGTCATCAACATAAATTAGGATGTACATCCATTTGTTTTATTGATGCCTTGAATATAGACATGGATCTGCTTTGCTTCTTGAGAATCCTTGTTTCATGAGTGCTTCATTCACTTTTTCATTCTTGCTTTAGTCCATAGATGCTCTTTTGAAGTTTGCATACAAGGTTCTGTTCCCTCTCAAATCCAGGTGGCTGTTCCATGTAGAGATCCTCTTTGATGTCTCCATATAGGAAAGCAGTTTTGACGTCCAGGTGCCTCACTTGCATTCCCTTTCCGGCTGCAATGCTAAGGAGCGCTCTGATGGTGGAGTGTTTTACAACTGGAGCAAAAGTTTCATCATAATCTTCTCCAAATTTCTGTGAGTATCCATTTGCAACTAATCTTGCCTTGTATCTGTGGATATTTCCTTCTGCATCGTATTTTATTTTAAAAGTCCATTTGCTTCCTATAGCTTTGCGACCGGGGGGGAGCTCATTGAGTGTCCAGGTTTTATTTTCCTGAAGTGATTTTATTTCTTCTTCGGCTGCTTTTCTCCATTGATTGGCTTCCCTTTTTGGCAATTTTTCTATGTCTTCCCAGGATGTTGGTTTGAGTGTTTCATGCGTCTTAGCGATGTATGACAGCTTGCGGGGTGGTATACCTTTCGTCACCCGAGTCGATTTTCTGATTTCTGGTTGTTCAGTGGGTTCTATTGGTTTGTGAGTAGCTGTTTTTTCTATTGTGAGCTCCACTTCTTGCTCTGTCTCCTGTACAGCTTCACTTTGGTCAGCATCTCTTGTTGATTCAGTGGAGAGGTTCTCTTTATGGCTTTCGAGGGACATTTTTGGTCTTTGGATGAAGAATTCTATAGCCTTTACTTTGTTCACTATAGCCCATAAGAATGCCTTCTATGGCTGTGTTCTCTAATTTGGAGCGTTTCTCACTTGGAACATGGGCATATGCTTTACATCCAAACACTATAATATGTCCCATACTAGGTTTTGATCCATTCCACATTTCATATGGGGTACTCTCAATAGTTTTTGATGGTAGCCTGTTCTGTAAGTATGTTGCAGTCATTATTGCTTCACTCCAGTACTGGTTAGGTAAATTGGCGTGTGAAAGCATGCATCTTGCCATTTCTATGATGGTGCGATTTTTCCTTTCTGCAACACCATTTTGCTCAGGAGTGTATGGTACAGTTGTTTGGTGTATAATGCCTTGTTTCTTCATGTATGACTCCACTTCCTTACTCATATATTCCCCTCAGTTGTTGGTACGTATTGTTCCTGGTTTCCGTTGAAATTTATTGCTGAATGTAGCTATAAATTCTTGAAGTTTCTCTGATGTCTCACTTTTGTGCTTCATCAGATATGTTGTTGTGTACCTGGAATAATCGTCAATGAAAGTCAGTAAATATCTGTTCCCGCCAGGTGTGGGGGTTTTCATTGGTCCACACATATCACTGTGTATGAGTTCCATGGGGTGAGTGTTTTGACTGGCTTGTGGAAGTGGGGTACGTGTGGCCTTTGCTTTGATACAACATGTGCACTTCATGAGCATGTCACAAGGCAAAATTATCATGTTTTCTGATAAACCTTCCTTTGCAAGTTCCTTTATGGCCTCTGGGTTTCGATGCCCTAATCGCCTGTGCCACAGGTGGATACATTTGTTGTGTGGATTATGAATGGCTGTTTTGGCTTGCTTCCTTTCAGTGATAAGTTTGTACAGGTGTTCGTTCAATCTTCCTTTTGCTAGGATTGTTTCCTGTTTCGAACTGTGCATTCATTGCCTTGGAACCGAACTGTGAGTCCATTGTTAGCAAGAGCTTTCACTGATAGGAGGCTTCCTTCTAAACTTGGGACGTACAGAACATTCTTTACTAGAATGCTTTGCTTATCTCCTGATGGTGTGATGCAAGTCAGGAACCCTTGACCATTACCTTCAGCTGTAATACTTTTCCCATTTGCTAGGAAGACTTTATCTTTAGTATTGAAATCAATTTCTGTGAAGAATGTCTCGTCACTTGTCATGTGACTAGTTGCCCCTGAGTCAATGCACCATCCGTGTGGTGTACTATTCTGAGTCACTTTAAAGCTGCCGCTCCATGATGCAGCTGCAGTTTGCTTTGTGGCTGCCTTAGCGCTCTCTCTCTTGTAGGTGGTTCTAACCTTCGCTGCTCAGCTTTCCAGATTGAGCAGTTCTTTTTCAGGTGACCGACTTTTTTGCAGTGAAAACACATTCTGGTTTCTTTGTTTTGTTTTGTGCCTTCTTGCGCCTTCAGAGCTACCTCTGATCTCTCATTTTCTTCACTATGCATGTTTTCCTTTCTTCTATTATATTCATCAATTAGTTTTTCCTTAGCATATTCTAGTGTTAGTTCTTGTTCAGGTCTCGTTTCTAGAGCGTTGATAAGGGCACTATATGACTCTGGAAGGCTGCATAGTAACAATGCTACTATATGATTGTCTTTAATTTCTTCTCCAATTGTACATAGCTGTTCCACAATCTCTAGCATAGCATTCACATGTTCACACATTTCCTGGACTTTTTCCAGCCTCATCTTATATAGTTTGCACAGCAAATATAGTTTACTATTTAAGTTTGAACGCTCATGCAGTTTTTGTAGTGCAGTCCACATACCTTTAGCTGTGTTTTCTTTTCTTATGTGAATGAGTTGATCATCCTCCACTAACAGGCTTATAACTGCTTTTGCTTGCCTGTTTTTCTTGTCCTATTCCCCTGGATTATCAGTGGGTCTGTTTGTATCCAGCACCTCCCATAAATCATCTTTGGATAACAGCATTTCAAGCTTAAACTTCCACAGCTGGTAGTTGGTATTGTTTAGCTTCGCTATTGCATATTTCACATCTGAACCACTTGCCATCTTTCAGTAAATTGGATGCAGCTCTTGTTTTCTCACACAGTATTTGCTTGGATCATAGATGCAACACTTACTGACTTGTAGTTTTTTTTTTTTTTTTCAGTGTCTGGGCCCATAACCTGTTGGTGTATGTATCAAAAAGACACTGGAAGCTTTTAAGAAAACTGCATTAGGCTTTACTTGTACAGATGCATCAGCAATATTTAGAACATACCAAAGGACTTGTAAAACGATAGTCTGCACACACAGAGGAGGAAAACACAGTAGAGAATAATAAAACAACTTCCTTCCTGTAAAAAGAATGAACAAGATCACAGATATAAACAATCAGCAATCTAAACTGAACAGCGCCATCTACAGCATTAACGTTGTTCATACATGTGGTATAGTACATGCTGTTGTATTTCCCAACATCTCTAAGCATTTTACACTTGCAGATCTCACTTTTTTTCTCACTGAGTGTAAGCTGACAAGTTATTTTAAAATACATAATGCATTTAGTAAACTGAAGTAAAAAAAAATGATTGCAATACTAGACATGAAAACAAACTTAAAGGGACATTAAACCCCAAAATGCTCTTTCATTATTCAGATAGAGAATACAATTTTAAAAAAGTTTCCAGTTTACTTCTATTATCAAATTTGTTTAGTTCTCATGTTATTCTTTGTTGAAGGATACCTAGGTAGAGTGCACATGCCTTAAAGGGACACTGAACCCAAAATTTTTATTTTGTGATTCAGATAGAGCATGCAATTTTAAGCAACTTTCTCATTTACTCCTATTATCAAATTTTATTTGTTCTCTTGCTATCTTTAAATGAAAAAGAAGGCATCTAAGCTTTTTTCTTGGTTCAGAACTCTGGATAGCAGTTTTTGATTGGTGGATGAATTTATTCACCAATCAGCAAGGACAACCTAGATTGTTAACCAAAAATGGGCCGGCATCTAAACTTACATTCTTGCATTTCAATTAAAGATACCAAGAGAATAAAGAAAATTTGATAATAGAAGTAAATTAGAAAGTTGCTTAAAATGTCAAGCTCTATCTGAATCACAAAAGAAAACATTTGGGTTCAGTGTCCCTTTAAGTACTACATGACAGAAAATAGTGCTGGTGTTCTGGTAAGAGGCCGAACTTTTGAAAAGAGTGAACCATGTCACTTCCTGTGACGTTACATCAGCTGTTTTACACTTTTGGCCCTAATGCGCATGCGTGCCAACGTCATCACATACCTGGCCGCATACGTCACTGCTAAACTATTTAGACCTGTGAAATTCAGAAACCCTGATTTTGTATCACAAATGGGGGGTTTATGGAAAGCTGTTTATTTGTCTCCTTGGCAATATTCGGAACTTCGTCCCCCCATTGCAACTACTCCTATTAATCTGAGTCTCCGTGCTCGTGCATGACAAACAGCCACTTGGCTTTCACCACTGCTTCTTCTGCTGATCCAATGCAGCTTTTCACAGGCTCCCTTCAATGTCATTGTTTAAACATTTGTTGCAGCAGTAAGCATTGGATCAGCAGAAGCAGCAGTGGCGATAGCCGAGTGGCTGTTTGTCATGCACGAGCACGGAGACTCAGCTTAATGGGAGTAGTTGCAGTGGGGGGGGCAGAGTTCAAAATATTGCAGAGGAGACGAATAAAAAGCTTTCCATAAACCCCCCATTTGGGATGCATGCGCTATAGAAAGGGTTTCTGAATTTCACAAGTCTAAATAGTTTACCAGTGACGTATTCGGCCAGGTATGTGATGATGCTGGAACGCATGCGCATTAGGTCCAAAAGTGTAAAACAGCTGATGTAACATCACAGGAAGTGACATGGTTCGCTCTTTTCAAAAGTTCGGCCTCTTACCAGAGCACTGGCATCTAGTGCTCCTGCTAATGCATAACATTGCAAAACTGCTGCCATATAGTGCTGTAGACACGTGCACACTCATGAGCTTACATCCCAGCTTTTCCACAAAGGGTTACAGGAAAACAAAGAAAATGTGATAACAGAAGTAAATGGGAAAGTTGTTTGAAATTGGGTTTT
Source organism: Bombina bombina (assembly GCF_027579735.1). Classification (NCBI taxonomy): domain Eukaryota; kingdom Metazoa; phylum Chordata; class Amphibia; order Anura; family Bombinatoridae; genus Bombina; species Bombina bombina. The sequence continues at coordinate 700,307,432 of NC_069503.1, forward strand.
ATGTCCCTTTAAATATGCTCAAAACAGTGTAATCTGGTATGTATGAGCTCCAAAAATATGTTGCTATAAGTGCTGGCTCTTCCATATCACATTCGCTCTCCCCTGCGAGATTCTACCTTCCCGAGAGTGTCATTATGTGTGTAAGCAATTGTGCAATAATAAAAAGCTCTACCGCATTGCAGCATTTTCTTTTTTGCTTATATGTCCCTTTAATATTATTTAAAGAGATGAAGTACTGTCAATTGTCAAACAAATATGTTAAGTAGTTTTATGCTGATAAAGCGTTAATACCCACTTTTTAATAGAAACAAGTTTCAAATATTTGTATTCATCATTACACAAGCTCAATAAATACTGATGATAAATGCATTGCATACAATTTTCAGCTTTGTACTTACTAACAATCGGCTAGATTACAAGTGTTGCGGTACGGCTTTTAATGCTGAAAAAATGGCAATTCTAGCATAATGGCCAGGAACGCATATTACGAGTCATGTCGGTATAGCTAAACCTCAAGCATTTTAGCCTGTAATGCAACATCCATTCCGCACTCAAAAAAAGGTGTGCGATTTTCATAGCGCCGGTATTACAGGTTGTGCATTCAGGCCAGAGGCGTAACTAGAATTCACAGGGCCCAGGTGCAAGAATCTAAGAAGGGCCCCTCCACCCCCACCCAAAAAAAGTGAATTTCATACATATCTTTTTTTTTTAACATTTAACACAGAAAAAAAATGTGAATCAGATTACATGTCTGCAAAAGGAGGTACCCTGTGCCCACAGTCTGTGAGATGGTCTGACCCCCTATTACTGTATATAGTGACACTGTTTAACCCACCAGTATTGTATATAGTGAGTCAGTGACATAGTGTGTAATCTGCCGGTGAGATGGCTGGCCTGACCCTACCCCCCCCAGTACTTTATAAAGTGACCACAGTAGTCTGTGACATGGTCCACCCCCCTCAGTGAAGCATCATGTCACACTCACATGATATCAGTGCAGGCAGTGGCAGGTCAACGTTTTTTATTTAAAAAAAAAAAAAAAAAAAAAAGTTTTTTTTTTTTTAAATGGGCCCCCACCCTTGGGGGCCCAGTCGCAATTCTGACCTCTGCACCCTCTGTAGTTTTGCCCCTGGTTCAGGCTAAAATGCTTGCATTACAGCCTATACCGACACGATCCAAACCGCCATCTGAGAGCACTAGTTATGGATTTTGCAAAACAAAAATGTTTCACAAAACTCATAACTAAACTGTTACAAAGTACACTAACACCCATAAACTACCTATTAACCCCTAAGCTGTCACCCTCCTGCATCGCAAACACTATTTAAAATGTATTAACCTCTAATTGGCTGCCCATTCACATTGTGACTATTAAATAAAATTATTAACCCCTAATCGGCCGCCCACCAACATCTCTGACACTATATAAATCTATTAACCTCTATACTGTCGCTTCCCGACATCGCAGCTACTATAATAAAGTTATTAACCCCTAAACCTCCGGCCTCCCACATCGCCGCCACTAAATAAACCTATTAACCCCTAAACCTCTGCCCTCCCACATCGCTGCCACTAAATAAACCTATTAACCCCTAAACCTCCAGCCTCCCACATCACTGCCACTAAATAAACCTATTAACCCCTAAACTGCCCCCCCACATTGCAAAACACTAAATTAAACTATTAACCCCTAAACCTAATACTCACCTAACTTTAATTTAAAATTACAATATAACTATATTTAAATAAGTAAAAACTTACCTGTGAAATAAAAATAAACCTAACATTAATCTATAAATTAAATTAACCTAACATAACTATTCTATTAAAATAAAAAAAATACTACCAATTAAAAAAATCTAAATTACAAATTTAAAAAAAACCTAACACTACAAAAGCATTTAAAAAATAAAAAACACTAAATTATGAAAAATAAAAAACTCTAAGCTTACAAAAAATAATAAATGAAATTATCAAACATAAAAACAATTACATCTAATCTAATAGCCCTAATAGCCCCCCAAATAAAAACACCCCCTAGCATACAATAAACTACCAATAGCCCTTAATAGGGCTCTTTTACCTGTAAAAAAATACAAAGTACCCCCAACAGTAAAACCCTCCACCCAACCAACCCCCTAAAATAAAAACCTAACTCTAAAAAAACCTAAGTTACCCATTGCCGCTAAAGGGGCATTTGTATGGGCATTGCCCTTAAAAGAGCATTCAGCTCTTTTCCAAAAGCTCAAAGCCCTAATCGAAAAAAAAAAAAAAACACCCAAAAAAATGAAAAAAAAAAAACTAACACTAACCCCAGAATATCTACTCACGGTTCCTGAAGTCCGGACATGCATCTTCAACCAGGCGGCGGCGAGAAGTCTTCATCCAGGCAGCGACACCTTCATCCATCTCAGGGTCATCTTCTTTCTTCATCCCAACGGCGCTGAGCCGAGCCATCCTGGAAGCCGATCCCATCCTGTGTGGAGCGTCCTCTTCAGACGGTCACCGCCATACACTGAAGTTGAATGAAAGGTAGACGTTTCAAAATTGCATACCTTGCATTCCTATTGGCTAATTTGATTCTTCAACTTCAAATGAGCCAATAGGATGGGAACTTCTGAAATCCTGTTGGCTGTTTTTTCTTAGATTAGGGCTTTGGGCTTTTGGAAAAGAGCTGAATGCCCTTTTAAGGGCAGTGAAAAAAAGCTAAATTCTCTTTTAAGGGAAATGCCCATGCAAATGTCCCTTTAGGGGCAATGGGTAGCTTAGGTTTTTTTTAGAGTTATGTTTTTTATTTTGGGGGGCTGGTTGGGTGGTGGATTTTACTGTTGTGGGGACTTTGTATTTTTTTTGCATGTAAAAGAGCTGTTTAACTTAGGGCAATGCCCTTCAAAATGCCCTTTTAAGGGCTATTTGTAGTTTATTGTAGGCTAGGGGGTGTTTTTAATTGGGGGGGGCTTTTTTATTTTTATAGGGCTATTAGATTAGGTGTAATTGTTTTTATTTTTTATAATCTCCTTTATTATTTTTTGTAAGCGTAGTGTTTTTTATTTTTCATAATTTAGTGTTTATTATTTTTTGTAATTTTAGATTTTTTAATTTTTTTCGAAGTGTTAGGTTTTTTAAATTTGTAATTCAGATTTTTTAATTTTTTGCGAAGTGTTAGGTTTTTTAAATTTGTAATTTAGATTTTTTAATCGGTAGTATTTTTTTATTTTATTAGAATAGTTATGTTAGGTTAATTTATGTTTATTTTTATTTAAATATAGTTATATTTAAATTTTAATTTAAAGTTAGAGGGGTGTTAGATTTTGGGGTTAATAGTACAATTTAGTGTTTTGCGATGTGGGGGGCAGTGGTTGAGGGGTTAATATGTTTATTTAGTGGCGGCGATGTGGGAGGCCAGAGGTTTAGGGGTTAATAGGTTTATTTAGTGGTGGCGATGTGGGAGGCCGGAGGTTTAGGGATTAATAACTTTATTATAGTGGCAGTGATGTCATCGAACGGCGGATTAGGGGTTAATAGATTTTATTAGTGTCGGCGATGTCGGGGAGCGGCGGAATAGAGGTTAATAACTTTATTATAGTGTCGGCGATTTCAGGGAGCGGCGGAATAGGGGTTAATAACTTTATTATAGTGTCGGCGATTTCAGGGAGCGGCGGAATAGAGGTTAATAACTTTATTATAGTGTCGGCGAATTCAGGGAGCGGCGGAATAGGGGTTAATAACTTTATTTTCAGTAACTCAAAACTCATAATCTAGGTGAATGTTAGCTCAGGTGCCACATTTCGGTGAAATTTATTGCTGAAATAAGTAATTATACAAATTTGCAGACTACTTTGTGTAATGGAAGAATTGTTTGAATTTAAACTACAATTACTGCTATCTAGACCAGTACATGAAAAAAAAAATGGATTTTAGGAAGTACCAGCATTTTCTTTATCAATGATTGCACAAAACATATATTTCATTGCATTGCAATGTGTTTCCTTCCTGTGCTGATTGGGAAAGTGACCCAAACCACACACACAGCAGAAGGATCCAGAGTTAAATTCTGTTTTCCGCAGTCCATTCAAGTAGTTATTTTTTCACATTACAGGATGTGAAAGCTGCTTCTGCTATCTGGCATTTCTCATTCTATTGCTAAATACAAATGTTGATTCTCGTTACCATGGTATAAGAAAAACTCGCTAGTGGCTGGTCTTTTCTATCTTTGCACGATGGTCTGTAAAACATTTTTTTGTAAGGAAGGAAATCTTTGAGTAGTTTAATTAAAAGCTTAGTGTCAAGAAAATGGTTTAGTAGTTTTTAGAGGTTTCTTAAATGTACATGAAAACAATAATAGAATGCTTTAATTCATTAGTACATAAAGGGCTAGTTTGCAAGTGGAGCGCAATTGATAGCGCAGGATACGTTATCTTTTATGAACCATGTGCAAAGAATAACATAGGGCTAGATTAAAATTGAAACGCAAATTATCGCTTTGCAAGGGCGATATTTGTGCTCCACTTAGTAATACCAGCGCATGCAAATGTTAGCTGCAATGGATTGCATGGAAGCATTGCGCTCACAAGAGGTTCCAATGGAAGCCTCGTTCTCATGCCATGAGACACGGCATGAGAACCTAGCACAACGAAGGGGGTAAGTTGTGCACCAAAGGAAAACAAATGTTAAATATATATGTATATGAATATATACATATATATTTATGTGTTTATATGTGTATATAGACATATTAACACATAAATATATATGTATAGAAGCATATACATATATATTTACAGGGAACACACAGTTCCCAATAGACTGCATTCTAAAGGCACTTTTCAGTGCCATTTTTTTTTCTAACACCCTACATCCGACAACTTTAACCCCTAAAAACTGCTTTGTGCAATTTTTTTTTATAAAAAAATGCTAAAAATTTTTAAAATAAAAAACTGCAGTATACTTTATTTTGGGGGCAATTGGGGGATATTTAGAAAATTTACCAGAGATCTGAGCTTGCGGTAGCAATAACCAGCCACTTGTAATGGCTGGTTATTTATCGTGTGCCCGTAACTGGCGAATTGGCCAATTTACAGGCGTGAGATAAATTAGAGCTCTACTTGTAATCTAGCCCATAATCTGGTATTAAAAGTGGTTGGTTAAATATTTTAACTAAAGCAACTTAATAGATAGGACAGGGTGCGCTATTAGCTTGCCTATTGTTCTTGTTTTAAAAGTGGTGAGTAAACTGTTGCGCTTGAGCACAGTCCTAAAGACCTCTGTAAAATGCAGTTACTTTTAAGACATGAAGTAAACCGTTGTTATTAATAGTACAGGACAGAACAACGTGAAGAACTTCACTACTTTAACATTATCAGTTTAGCACATTATTGGCTTAGAACTCAAGCAATATCCGACATTGGGCCAGTTTACAAGTGGTGCTATTTAGTGGTTTTGCTCGTGTGCAAACACCGCTAGAAGTAAGCTTTTAACGTGCGCGAGTTTGCAGGCGTATAGCATGTTTAACGTAAAATGTTTCGCATATACAGACACACACACACAAATACAGCTTTGACCCCCTCCCAGTCTCGCCCATTTCATATTCCATATCCCTTTAATTCTGTTACACATAATGTATATATACCCATACACATATTTATACATATATGAATACAATATAGGCATTTCCATTCAAATACCTTGTCATATACCACATACCTTTAACCCTTATAAAATATTTGTAATATTTATTTGAATAATTGTTATCAGATAGTGTAAATATCCGTGTAACAGTTTATTTTAATGTATTTATGTTTTGTTTGGTGCAACCTTTTTTTTAACACTTGGGACAAGCTTCTCAACCTGATCTTTTCGACCACTGGCCCATATGCATCATTACACACTATGATGAATGTGTGATGCTCGCCCCTTTTCTCTCCCTACCAATTACCCAAGAGAAGGTTCTGTCAATAACCCTAAGTGAGCGAGTTTGAGGTGATTTCACTTCACCACCTCAGAAGTGGCAAAGAGCGTAAGAAGTAGTGGTCTAATGACCACTGCTTCTTACATTGCAGGAAGCAAGCTTGCATATGTAAACCTGCCCCGCAAGTGCTCTGGGGCAGCTTACGCTGCTTCGTACATGTAGCATTTAGCCATTACACAAGGTCTTCAGACACGCTAGCCCAAAAAATTAAAATTGAGTTTATGCTTGAGCGAATGCGTTAACTTTCAACTTGTAATATGCACGCAAGTTAGCGCGGTCTCATTTATCGCAACTCACGCAAACAATAGTGCATCTATGATCTAGCCCATTCATTTTACAGGGATGTGAGGGATTTAGCACACCCACGCAATCCCTTATGCAGATGTTAGCGCGCCCTTGACTATAACTTTGGGCTTGTAATATGAAAGCAAAAATAAAACTGTTATTGATTTACTTAAAGGGTCAGTCTACGCCAGAATTGTTCTTATTTAAAAAGCTAGATCATCATCATCCCTTTATTACCCATTCCCCAGTTTTGTATAACCAATACGATTATATTAATATACTTTTTAACTCTGTAATTACCTTGCATCTAAGCCTCTGCAGACTGCCCCTTATTTCAGTTATTTTGACAGACTTGCATTTTAGCCAATCAGCGCTGACTCACAAATTCCTCCATGGGAGTGAGCACAATGTTATCTATATAGCATGCTTGAACTAGCACTGTCTAGCTGTGTAACACTGTCTAAATGCACTGAGATAAGAAGCGGCCTTCAAGGGTTAACAAATTAGCATATGAGGCTACCTAAGTTTAGCTTTCAACAAAGAATACGAAGCGAACAAAGCAAATTTGATGATGTTTAAAATTGTATGCTATATCTGAATCATCAAAGTTTAAAAGGACACAGACGTCAAAATTAAACTTTCCTGATTGTTGTTGCATCATCTTTTTATTATACACTCGTTAATTGTGTAATGCTCTAGTATTTAGTGGTCCCTTAAATTTGACTAGACTGTCGCTTTAAAGGGGCAGTCTAATCAAAAATAAACTTTCATGATTCAGATAGGGCATGTAATTTTAAACAACTTTCCAATTTACTTCTATTATCTAATTTGCTCAATTCTTTAGATATCCTTTGTTGAAGAAATAGCAATGCACATATGTGAGCCAATCACACAAGGCCTCTATGTGCAGCAACCAATCAGCAGCTACTGAGCATATCTAGATATGCTTTTCAGCAAGTGATATCAAGAGAATGAAGCAAATGAGATAATAGAAGTAAATTAGAAAGTTGTTTAAAATGACATGCTCTTTCTAAATCACAAAAGAAAAAAATTGGGATTCATGTCCCTTTAAGTGATGTTAACGCACAATATTGCTAATATCTTGCACTCCAGTTGTAATCTACACCTATGTCATTAATGAAAGGATCATTTATAAATTGGTGTTTAACTTCTATAAAGCAGTTAAAATTTAGGTAGACTTGTGCACCAGGCTTGCTCCCAAGCAGCACATGGAAGGTGACTGGAGGCTACCTAAGTATGTCATTCCTGATTGGCTCACCAGCTTGCTTAAAAGCAACAGTGCATAGTGGCTTCTGAGACGGAGTGTAACCTTACTTTAGTTTTTTTTTTTAAATCCGGCCATTGTTTTGGGTTGTGAGGCTATTAATTATCCTATACTAAGTCCATTAGTCTTAAAAAGACATAAAGTTGAATTAAGAAAATGCTCATATGCAAAGGAGCATTTTCTAATTGTACAGTTAAAGCTGCCTCTACATGAGAAATACACTAGTGATCTGGACATGAAAACAGCTGCTAAACCAATCAGGGGTTTCACATGTGTATAGAGAAACATAGAAATATAGATGTTGATGACAGATAAGAACCATATGCCGAACAAGTCTGCCCTATATTTCCTAATAGTAAAATGTACCTAGTTTGTAGGATAGCCTTATGCTTATCCCAGGCATTCTTGAACTCCTCCACAGTGTTTGTCAATACGACCTCTTGTGGAAGTTTATTCCATGAACCATCACTCTTTCTGTAAAGAAGTGCCTAGTACCTGTCAGCTGGAAATCATGACCCCTTGATCTTAAATTTTTCTTTTTATTAGAAATACTCACCGCCTCAGCTTTACTAAGCCCCTTAATATACTTGTTCTCTCTTAGAAGCTGTACATATTTAGGTCATTGAGCCTCTCCTGGTATGTTTTATTTTTTTAGGCTATGTGCCCTCCTTAGCACAGATTCTAGTTTGCTTATATCCTTCCGGATAAATGGCCTCCAGAACTTCACACAATACTCAAGATGAGGCCTAACTAGTGATCTATAAAGTGACATAAGCACCTCACTATTTCTGCTGCTAATACCTCTACCAATACATCCAAGCATTCTGCTGGCCTTACTCGCTGCAGTACTACATTGTATACTAAATTTTACATAATCTGAAATAATTCCCAAGTCCCATTCCTCATTTATAACAGTCAATAAAGTGTAATTGAGTCTGTAATTAACTTTTGGATTTTTCGTTTCGAAATGCATAATTTTACATTTTTCTGTGTTAAACCTTAGATCCCCGTCATTGTTCCAATACTCCAATTGTTGTATATCACTTCTCATTTTGTCTACCCCCCTGGAGCATCCACTCTGTTACAAATCTTTGTATCATCTGCAAACAGACATACTTTTCCCTGTAGCCCTTTAAAGGGACAGTAAAGTAAAAAAAAAATCTTAAATGATTTAAATAGGGCATGTAATTTTAAACAACTTTCCAATTTACTTTTATTACCAATTTTGCTTTGTTCCCTTGTTATTCTTAGTTGAAAGCTAAATCTAGGAGGTTCATGTGCTAATTTCTTAGACCTTGAAGACTGCCTCTAATCGGAAAGCATTTTGACAGTTTTTCACCACTAGAGGGCGTTAGTTCATGTGTTTCATATAGATAACATTGAGCTACGGCACGTGAAGCTCCTAAGAGCAAGCACTGATTGGCTAAAAATGCATGTCTGTCAAAAGAACTGAAATAAGGGGGCAGTTTGCAGAAGCATAGATACAAGGTAATCACAGAGGTAAAAAGTGTATTATTATAACTGTGTTGGTTATGCAAAATTGGGGAATGGGTAATAAAGGGATTATCTACCTTTTTAAAAAACAAAAATTCTGGTGTTTACTGTCTCTTTAATGATATCACAGATAAATATGTTAAAAAACCTGGCTCAGAACTGACCCCTTAGGAACACCACTAGTAACTGCCCCATCTGCTGAATCTACTCCATAACCAGCAATTATCACCCATGTTCAACTTAGGATCTACAGTGGATTGCCAGTTGGGAACAGACTTTAACTATGAGTTTAACCTATTTACAGGTGTTAAACACATAGTTCTGTACTATCAATAGTGCAGAAAGAAAACTTATATAAAGAAGTGGAATTCATATAAAGGATGCAAACCCCCAAGGACTAAACTCTGATTTAGACTGAAGCCCTTTTTTATCATTGGAAAATGTTTCATTAACTGAGATTTAATAGATTAGGTACATGACTTATGCCGACACATAGAGGATTTGTTTTACTTTGAGGTATTTCTTCTTTGAAATGTATTTTTAACTTCAGTTTTCTAGTAAAATGTTGTATGTTGAAGCTGCATAGAATAAAAATGCAAGGTTTTAGTTTTTCTGATTCACCTTACAAGCTCGAAAATTTTGCTTTCCTGCTTGCATCCTTAGGCCTCTATTTAACAAGGTCTGGCGGACCTGATCCGACAGTGCGGATCAGGTCCAACAGACCTCGCTGAATACGGAGAGCAATGCGCTCGCCGTATTCAGCATTGCACCAGCAGCTCACAAGAGCTGCTGGTGCAACGCCGCCCCCTGCAGACTCGCGACCAATGGGCCACCAGCAGGGAGGTGTCAATCAACCCGATCGTACTCAGCAATATCTAAAATATTTTATTCTGATAGAACATACAATTTTAAACAACTTTCCAGTTTGCTTGTATTATCTAATTTGCTTCATTCTCTTGGTATCAATTGTTGAAGAAACAGCAATGCAATACTGGGAGCTAGCTGAACACATTGGGTGAGCCAATAACATGAGCCATATATGTGCAGCCATTAATCAGCAGCTCCTGACTCTACCTAGGCATCCTTTTCAATAAAGGATACTAAGAGAATGAAAAAAAATGATATAATAGAAATAAATTGGAAAGTTGTTTAAAATCACATGCTCTATCTGGATAATGAAAGAAAAAAAATTGTGATTTATGCCCCTTTAATTACATACTCTGTAAATTATAATTATTTCAACATTTAGGGCTAGGTTACAAGAGGAGCACTAATTTATTGCGATAAATAACCAGCCATTACAAGTGGCTGGTTATTGCTACCATGAGCTTGCTGTAGCAATTAGCGCTCTGAAACTTAACCAGAGGTCAGACCTTTGGTTAATTTTCCAAATACCCTCAATTGCCCCCAGAATAAAGTATATATTTTTTATTATTATTTTAAAAAAATGTAGCATTTTTTTTTAATAAAAATAAAGCAAAAGGCTATTTTTGAGGGCTAAAGTTGGAAGGTGAGGGATGTTAGAAAAAAATGGCACTGAAAAGTGCCTTTACATTGGAGTCTATGGGAACTGTGTGTTCTGTAATCATGTAGCCTCCAATCAGCAAGACAAATTGAACAAAGAAAAATTGATAATAGGAGTAAATTAGATTGTTGCTTAAAATTGCCTGCTCTATATGAATCATGAAAGTTTAATTTTGACTAGACTATTCCTTTGCATAAATGTTTTGTAGATAAATAAAAATAAATGTTTTGTAGATAAATAACAGAACAATTGTTTGTCTACTTTACATAACAAGAATAGAAAACCAGAAAATTCAAGTAAGGTCTCTTATATATCAGGCAAAATACTTTAAAAAAATCTACTTAACCAGTTTAGAACATAATTACACACCAACTATTATTTGGTGTCTAATTTTCTGGCTGTTATACCCTAGTAGCAAGAATTCTACTGAAGCTGTTTTAAGTGTGCACTTTGGTGAAATAGCTACCGCAGGGGTCAAGTCCTACAAAAAAGTGTGGGAGCTTCCCAAAACTTCCATCCTCCTCACAATTATTATTATTTTATAAACACACATACTGTATTTATATGTATATAATCTATACACTTTGGCTAATGAAAGCAAATTAAAACCAATGAAGGGTTGAATGGTTGCCTTTGGGCGTGAGACTCCTCCTCTGTCACCCATTTAAGGTGCTATAGTCCTATATCTGCTGAGGGGAGCTAAATAACCCCAGAACACAGCAGGACCTTTAACAGGCTTGCATTTAGTATATTATAGGAAGTGTTACTGCCCATTACTAGAGGATCTCACTATCCCTCTAACCAGACTGTGCTCCAGCTCCTCCCACCACCAGCAGCAGCAGTGTTTACTGAAGTGTTTCTGTTCTTTGTCCAGGGGGAATTTGGTTCCACCTGCAAAAATAGTGCAGGAACTCCGTTCCCATGCGTTCCCACTGGACTTGACCCCTGAGCTACAGGCTAATAGATAATATTGAAATGAGCTAATACAACTGTCAGTATAATGCTCAACTCTTGAAAATATTAAAAGATATTACCTGTAGAAATTGTTTTACACCAGGGGAGTCTTGCAATTATGGGGTTGGGCATGATGAACTTTATCAATTAACAGCAAATATTAGAAATGATCTATAGCACAGTCAACACGTCACCTAGTGATTTCATTACACATAAATGTGGAAAAAAATTTGAAGTGCACCACTAGGCAATAAATGTAATAGTTAAATAAATTAACCCACTCTAGTCTTAGCAAACAATTGATTGGTTACTGTCCATATTTCCTTCTTGTTATAGACTGCAGGCCAGGAATCACCTCAACAGTTACAGAATCTAGTTACATCATCAGTCACAGGTTACAAAAAGATTAATGGAAAGTCACAGCAGACAAATATGGTAGCATCAATACCTCTGAGTCCAGCAAGTCAATTACTGCAGCAAGGAAAAACACTTATGCAGCCATCAAAAGAGTACCCACTCAGAAGAAAGCCGTCTGAAGCTTTCCTCAGACAACAAGGCTCATACCACTGTGCCGGGGATCCGGGCCGGGTATTCCAGCACCAATGTAAAACCCTTTAGAAGAATTAGGAGGCTGAAAAAGAGACTGCATATTCTGTCAAAATCCGAAACACTTGATCATTAAACAAGGTTTAAAGGTATCAACTCCGCATGTGCAACACTGGACACATCAGTAAATGCTATACAGGCACCACATTGCCAAAAACTCAGGTCAGAGCAGAAACAATCACCCTGAAGAACTCCAGCCTGAAACAAGATACACCATTGACTGCAGGAAAGGTAAATGGATTGATCATCTCATATATAGATTTGTTCAGGACACTTCTCAATTACATTTTCCACTTACTAAATATTTAAGTTAATACATGCCGTCCCTATCAAGATGAGTGAGGAAGGGTAAACTGGGTGACTTCGGAATCAGCTCAACAAGCTACAGGCCCCAGCCTTCAACTCTTCCTCACAAACAGGTATACAGCTTCTCCAATAGTAATCTTAAAGTGATCAATAGATATTTAGAAAAGCTAAAGATGGTGTAGCTAAAAGAAGACCAGGACTATATATTCCCCTCTAGAAATTAGCTAATATGTATTCATAATATGAGTCCATAAAATGGCTACTTCCAAAACCCCTGCCTTCACAATAGCATGCACTTTAATTCATTTTTAGATTACTTGAGTTGCGGCATCATGACACTATGGGCTTAATATTCCAAACTTCACCAGCATGGAGAGAAATCACACAAAATCTTTTTTTTTTTAGACCTTGTATTCTAATGTTGTAGTCTCTTTTTCACATAAAGAACACTACATAGCCACATTTCTCAAGATAAAATTTGTGTCTCTAAAACAATTTAAGGGCCTTGCTGTACTGACAATACTTCTTAGATCATCTCACCCCAGTGCAAAGTTTTTATTATCAGGCCCTATGTAAGAAGTTGTCTAACAGAAACTGTGGGCTAATCATTTCTTAGAAATTTTCCCAGTTGTTGAATGTGACTTCAATAGGAACAGCAGCACTTACTGGCCTAGATTCAACAAAACTAACTGATGAAACTAATATTTTGTTTGTGGGGGGATGACGACTTGTAGAATGCAAAAGAGATTGTATCTCCTCATAGCTGGACGTTCAGCTGTATTCATTCACTGGATCTATCTCGTACCTGTTCACTTTACTTCTTACAAAACAAACAAAGAAAATTGTAAAGAAAATGATAAAATAGTCAATTTAGCCCTGCGGAATCTGTTGGTGCTCTACAAATAACCAATAATAATAAAAATAATAATAATAATAATTCTAATATGGGGACACAAATAAACTTTGAAATAGTCAAATAAAAATTAAAAATGATATTCGTCTCAATTTTAACTTCAAAGCAGCTTCACAATTATAGACATCACTCTTAATAACATCAGTAGATTTATTTTGGATCAAGCACTGCAGATATCATCTCTTATTTCTGCTCAGTGAGCATTTTTCTTTGCTGAACTAACACTTAACTCTGGAGCAGCAACAACAATTTATATATTTTGGAAAATCATTTGTATCAATACAACAGTCTCATTTAGGTTTCAAACATTGTCCTATGGGTGAATGTCTCTGGTGAACTAGAATCCTTACTTCGTTGCTGCAACTGTTTTGTATAATTATCTCCTCTGAATGTGGAGTTCTTGAGGAATCTGGTCCATGTTTTTGTACGAAAAGCTAATTGCGGCCTAGCTTTAAATTGTTTATATGTTTTACATATGTATTGCACTGTAGCTGGATCTGTACTAAGATCTTGTTAATTTGAAAAATGTGTCTGAATTATTCTTCCTCATGAAATCTTTGCACATTGTAGCTAAAGTTTTACCATTGATGCGTGTGTTGTGTTATTTTGAAGGTTTCTGAAAATGTTTGTGAAAACAGGTTTTACACATATGTTGAAGTGCATTTAACCAATCGGGTTTAAGAAATTCAGATGTTCTGTAAGTTTTCAGTTACATTTGGCTTAAAGGGACAGTAAAGTCAAAATTAAACTTTAGTGATTCAGACAGAGAATGCCGTTGTAAACAACTGATAGCAGCGTGCACGTGTCTATAGCAGTCTATAGCAGTACTGTTTGTAACTATGAATAACATTACTATAAACAATGCTGCAAACACTTCTGCCAGATAACTGAAGACATGTGAACACTCCTGAACTCACCCAGGTTTACTCTTTAGAAAAGAATACCAAGAAAACTAAGCAAAATCAATTACTGAAGTAAATGAGAAAGTTGTTTGAAATGTTGTGCTCTATCTAATCAGTTTAAGTTTAATTTTGACTTTACTGTCCCTTTAACAAATCAACACCTAGATTACAAGATTTGTGCTATAGAGGGTGCAAAACGAACGCAACAAAAGTTGCGGTATTTCACCCTCCATAGCGCTGCCATTACAAGTTTCTAAAAAGCCGCCTTGTGCGTGCGATATGGTGGCAATAAGCTCCATACTGCACAAAATCCAAGGGCTGAAAATACGTGCTCGTGCACGCTTTCCCCATAGACATCAATAGGGAGAGCGTGTTAGAAAAAAAACTAACACCTGAAGTGCGGAATGAAAAGCTCCGTAATGCAATCCCATTGATGTCTATGGGGAAAAACAAGTTACGTTTAAACCTAACACCCTGACATAAACCCCAAGTCTAAACACCCCTAATCTGCTGCCCGACCTCGCTGACACAAAAATAAAGTTATTAACCCCTAATCTGCTGTTTCCGACATCGCCGCCACTAATAAAAGTTATTAACCCTGATTCCGCCGCTTCCCAACATCTCCGCCACTAAATAAAGTTATTAACTACTAAACCTCTGGCCTCCTACACCACCGCCACTAAATAAACCTATTAACCCCTAAACCACCAGCCCCCCACATAGCAAAAAACTAAATTACACTATTAACCCCTAAACCTAACAACCCCCTAACTTTACATTAAAATTACAAGATCCCTATCTTAAAATAAATAAAAACTTTCCTGTGAAATTAAAAAAACTAAATTTAAACTAACAATTAACCTAACATAACTATTATAATAAAATTAAAATAACTACCAATTAAATAAACTAAATTACACATTAATAAAAAAACTAACACTAAAGTTACAAAGAATAAAAAATACTAAATTACTAAATTACAAAAAATAACAAACACTAAATTACAAAAAATAACAAACGAAAATATCCAAAATAAAAACAATTACACCTAATCTAATAGCCCTATAAAAATAAAAAAGCCCCCCCAAAACAAAAAAATACCTAGCCTACACTAAACTACCAATAGCCCTTAAAAGGGCCTTTTGTAGGGCATTGCCCTAAAGAAATCAGCTCTTTTACCTGTAAAAAATACAAAGACCCCCAACAATAAAAACCACCACCACACCAACCCCCCAAAATAAAAAACCTAACTCTAACAAAAACCTAAGCTACCCATTGCCCTGAAAAGGGCATTTGTATGGGCATTGCCCTTAAAAGGGCATTTAGCTCTTTTGCATTGCCCTTAAAAGGGCATTTAGCTCTTTTAAAAAAGCTTAAATCCTAATCTAAAAAAAACCCCACCCAAAAAAGGTTAAAAAACGACCCACTTACTGTTTCTGAAGTCCGGACATCCAGACGGCAAGGTCTTCATCCATCCAGGTGGCGTCTTCAATCTTCATCCAGGCGGCATCTTGTATCTTCATCCCGGCGGCATCTTCTATCTTCATCCCGGCGGCGCAGTTGCTGTCATCCTATTGGCTATTTTGAATTTCAAAAATCAAATCAGCCAATAGGAAAGCAAGGGACGCCATTTTGAAAAGGCTCCCTTGAATTGAAGATTCATTGTACGGCGGTGACCGTATGAAGAGGACGCTCCGCGCTGGATGTCTTCAAGGATGGACCTGCTCCACGCCGCCAGGATGAAGACAGAAGATGCCGCCGGGATGAAGATAGAAGATGGCACCTGGATGAAGATAGAAGACGCCGCCTGGATGGATGAAGACCTCGCCGTCTGGATGAAGACTTCTCGCCGCCTGCATGTCCGGACTTCAGAAACTGTAAGTGGATCGTCGGGGTTAGTGTTAGGTTTCCTTATTTACTTTTTTTGGGTGGTTTTTTTTTTTTACATTAGGGTTTGGGCTTTTTTCAAAGAGCTAAATGCCCTTTTAAGGGCAATGCAAAAGAGCTAAATGCCATATTAAGGGCAATGCCCATACAAATGCCCTTTTCAGGGCAATGGGTAGCTTAGGTTTATGTTAGAGATAGTTTTTTTTATTTTGGGGGGTTGGTTGGGTAGTGGGTTTTATTGTTGGGGGGTCTTTGTATTTTTTTACAGGTAAAAGAGCTGATTTCTTTAGAGCAATGCCCTACAAAAGGCCCTTTTAAGGGCTATTGGTAGTTTATTGTAGGCTAGGGTTTTTGTTTTATTTTGAGGGACTTTTTTATTTTTATAGGGCTATTAGATTAGGTGTAATTGTTATTATTTTGGATAATTTTGTTTGTTATTTTTCGTAATTTAGTGTTTGTCATTTTTTTGTAATTTAGTATTTTTTATTTTTTGTAATTTTAAAATTACATTTTTTAGTGGTGTTAGGTTTTTTTAATGTGTAATTTAGTTTATTTAATTGATAGTTATTTTAATTTTAGTATAATAATTATGTCAGGTTAAATGTTAGTTTAAACTTAGGTTTTTTTAATTTCATAGGTAAATTTGTATTTATTTTAATATAGGGGTATTGTAATTTTAATTTAAAGTTAGGGGGTTGTAAGGTTTAGGGGTTAATAGTTTAATTTATTTGTTTGCGATGTGGGGGGCTGGCGTTTTAGGGGTTAATACGTTTATTTAGTGGTGGTAATATGGGAGGCCAGAGGTTTAGGGGTTAATAACTTTATTTAGTGGCAGGGATGTCGGGGAGCGGCGGAATAGGGGTTAATAACTTTATTATAGTGTTGGCGATGTTGGGGTGCGGGGGAATAGGGTTAATAACTTTATTATAGTGGTGGTGATGTTGGGCAGCGGTGAAATAGGGGTTAATAACTTTTATTAGTGGCGGAGATGTCGGGAGTGGCAGATTAGGGGTTAATAAGTTTTAAATAGTGTTTGCGATGCGGGAAGGCCTCGGTTTAGGGGTTAATACGTAGTCTATGGGTGTTAATGTACTTTGTAACATTTTAGTTATGAGTTTTATCTAAAAATTTTGTTGCGCAAAACTCATAACTACTGGTCTCAGATAGCGGAACAGATCATTTCGGTATAGGCTGGAACTCAAGCATTTTAGCCTCACCGCACAACCTGTAATACTGGCGCTATGGAAATCGCACGCAAAAACGTCATTTTTTTTAAGGCGGGATTGACGTTGCGTTACAGGCTAAATTGCTTGCGGTATAGCTATACCGACAAGACTCATAATGACTGTGTTACGTTTTTTTACACTGAAATTGCCATTTTTTCAGCATTAAAACCGTAACACAAAACTCGTAATCTAGGTGCAAGTTATTTATTAAACTATTTAAGTATTTCTCTTGCAATAACAGAAAGATTGAACTATACACCATTGTGTCTGTGGTATAAAAAATATACAGTATTCATTACTTTTATTTCCATAGATAAAGTTGTCCAAAGGTAGTGTTTTCTATGTACTATGTATGTATTCTGGGGCTAGTGGGAAATTTGTCTCCATAATGTTTTCAACACAGGATTGTTTCATAAAATAGATAACACAGTAAATATGTTTGTCCACTGTTCTAAGCAACCATTTTGTAGTGTGTAGCTTCTGAATTGTGCAGTTTTAAAGATGCCATATTTCTTTTGTCAGATATTAGTTTCATAAATAGGTTTTATTGTATCTAGGTCAATATCTCACCCCTCCTTTTTACTATCTACCCATTTGTTCTTTATAACATTTTAAAGCAACATTAAACACAATCTTTAAGTATGACAATGTACCTTTATATCTGACAATTTTCCAATGAATAATGCAGCTTTATTTTTTAAAAAGAGATTTTTTTAATGTTTTTTCTTTTCACTGACTTCCTGTCCCCAGAACAAAAGGACCAACCACAAACTAATACACATATATAGTATGAACTCTGCACATGTCCATTTAAGGAATGAGTTTGGGACAGCCTGCCCTCTTGTCTTCCTTTAAGGTGGTTTAGCACTGATCCAGCTTAGTTAATAAATAGTATTTCATTAAATAGGTATTTAAACAAACATGTATATTCCTTACTAATCTCCATCTAATAGCTAGGTATAAATAAATAAACCTTCAAGCAATATGCCCACTGCTATTGTAAAGAATGCTGATTGTTAATGCAAAATTGATAGTCCGCCTTAAAAGAAGAAATCACTACAGACTTGGTGAGTGATTCTATAAAGCTCTTTGGGCTTGTCAAATTATATCAGAAATGTATCCAATGCTATGAATCCCGTCTTAATTTCGTTAAGTATGTGAAGGTGATGTGTACATTACAGTAGGACTCACAAAAAAAACATAATTTTAAAATCATATACAATGAATAAATGCAGTATTGAAATTAAAATACACTGTAAAACACAGTATTATTTAATCACTTTAACAATCATTATGAAATTGTTCTACAGAAATCGTATTTTATGGAAAATTTTAAAATTGTGTTGAAATTGTGCAGGTACCAAATGATTTAAGGTGAACTGTAGAAATCATAATAAAACTACACTGCGCATCCAAAACAAGTCTGTGAAATTAGTATTTATAAATACAAAATTCAAAGTGTATTATTTTCCATACTGTAAATTTCATTTCCCCACCTCTGCTGGGCTGAACAGGGGCTTTTCATAGGTGTAGCTGATAATTTCTCCACTAAGTCTGTTGTATTCTGTAAACAGTTTCCCCTCATGTAGCTCTTGATGTTTTTCTTGCAAACTAAAAGGTGGCGAAAATTGTATCAAATATGCAAAACACTTTATACTGGATTATAAAAAAACATGTAAACTAAAACAGAGGCAATTGTAAGGTACTATACACTGAAAGCAGAGTAATCTGATCTGTATTGGCTGTATGATTTCACTCTCTCCCCAGCAAAGTTTCTTTTTCTACTGAGCTCCATTAATTTGTATGGGCGATATCTTGCCACTATAATAGATTTCCAAGAGGGCTGCCCCTGTAAACGTCAGCATGGAAAGCCACATCTTACCTGGAGACGTTTTTAAAATCGGGACCAAGGTCAGGGGGGAGTTGAAGAAAAAGTACACAGAAAATTTGGTAACATTATTAACCCAAGTCTTCCTGGGAGAAGGTGGAGCAAAGATCATTTTTAAATATAATTTGTAACAAAAGATAGCAATATATATAATTAATGTATATTGCAACAATGTTATACTCTCAATAATGAAATATTTAATATGTTGTTAAAAAGTTGAGTTTAATGGTCCTTTAGCAAATTCTAAGTTTTAGTTTTATTATATCATTTATTATTACCATAACCATTTTGTCTTATTTTATATTCCTGTCATCCTAAACTCTCACCTTGTACAATGTAAAATCTCTTCTCCCTTCATTCCCAAATGAAAAACACTTCTTATTTCTTAATTAAACCAGTCCTTGTCTTTTTACTTCCCCCGCTTTAAAATTATACTGATGCAGAGACAATCTTCTGGTTAAACAACTTTGCAATATATTTTCATTATTTATGTTGCCCTCTTTTCCTCTAATTTAAGTCTGAAAATTAAGAATTTCTTAGTTCTGAAAACTGAAAAAGTACATGGCAAGTTTTACAAGCCTAACCGTTCCACATATCTGTTTCTACTTTTTTTATCTTATCAATTCTGTTCAAACCAAACAACAGAAATTTTGTTAACACAATAATAGTGGCAATGCCAGCTTCTCCACACTCAATTTTGGATTGGCTCCTCCAAATAAGGAAAGTGGTAGGGGGAGTTTTGACCAACAATTGCAGCAAATATGTTTGAATAACAGAAAAAATGTTATAATTACAAGGTGCTTTCTGTCTCTTTTATTTATGTATGCTATAAAATGCTGATGAAACACAATAAAGGAAAGATATAGTTATGCATTTCTACATTCAAATGTAGTCTCCTTTATACTTAGCTCTGTTCTATAACTCAATTAATGTATTAGTTCACAGTTAGTTGCAGATGCTACTTATTCTATATTTAAACATTAATCCTACTTAGCAACAAACTATTGACAGTGCACCTTGAGAAATCTACTTTAGACATCCAGAACATAATCTCTGCCCTCTTCAAACACATTCGTGAAGTCTGTTTTTATCATAGCCATCTGTTTGGGTGGCATTAAGCCCATTACTCAGATGGTTACATTTTGCTTTAGGATATAGGTGACAGTCAATGATGGTACTGAACAGGCAGCAGGGATATCACTGCACATGTTTTCTACACAGCAGGAGGTCCGTCTTCTGCAGCCTTGGCATATGAAACAGAGATCACAGTAATATCTGTCTGGCAATTGGCTCGGTAATTACTATGAAAGAAAGTGTAGATTTATAAGTCATATCAGAAGAGCTTATAACAACTTTTCTGGCATGACAGACAAAGATTTGGGTTAACAATATCTTTAGTTTTTTATATGCTTAATACAATTATACCATATCAAGGTTACATTAGACTACTTATAATAACTGAAATTACGTGCACCTTTTTCATTATTTATATATGTACTTTAGTGTGTAAGGCTCAAATACAGGCAAATAAAATACAAGATGCTAATAACATTAAAGGGCAATTTTAGTGCAAAATTGGCATGCTCTAATTCCTTAAACACAGTTAAAAGCAAGTGAACATTTTTCTATCATGATTCAGAACAATTTTGCAATTTACTTCTATTACATAATTTTCTTTGTTCTTTGGAATCCTTTGTTGACAAGCATAACTAGGTAGGCTAAGAAGAAGCAATGTACTACATGGAGTGGACATACTTACCTTAACGTACTGTTAGGGAGCTGCAGAGAATTGCTTGCGAGACAATCAGCAGTAGCAATCGCACAGCTTAATCTTACAAATGGCACTTCTGAGTTCACTTCTGCGCGTATATTACAAGTTGAAAGTAAAGAGTTTTCACTCCCACGCTAACCCGTCGCACAAAAAGCTGAACTTCAAATATCGCAACCGCATTAGTTTATTCCCCCATAGACTTCAATGGAGCCGATCGCATTTTCTTAAGTGAGCTAACCTAACATGAAATTATGAACATTTATTGAACAAATAGAAAGTCTTTTCCAAACATTTCGGCTCCCACTGTCATGCTTCTTTGGACACAAATCCCTGCTTGATTGGCCTTCTTTGGGGATCTCCATATGCAGTTGCTGAGCATGAGGTTCCTTGAGACTGTTTGTATACATTATATAGCAGAGCACCAGGGTGTTTACTGGATGGTGTGTGCAGTTTCTCTCCAAGTTTATATATATATATATATATATATATACATATATATATATATATATATATAGTATCCAAAACAGCAGGCACTCACTGGACTTTATTGTAAAATATAAATACTTTATTGCATCAAGTTAAAACCGACAAACGTTTCGGCACTGCATTGTGCCTTTGTCAATGTCAAAAAAATACACAATAGCACACAACCAGAGTGCAGCTCCACACCCCAGAACAAATCTCTATATACATATTAAAAACAACATATATATACTTATCAATCACTCTCAAATTTGCCGCCAAACCTCCGTATTGCACTCCAGGAGGTACACTACTGACGTCACGCTGACACGCTAATTGTGCCTAGCGTGATGACGCATGGCACGGCGTTGCCATAGCAACGTCTAAGCGTCCGGCGGTGGAGAAATGGGGAATACCCGATGCTACTGTGCGCATGACAGGAAAAAGGTATAGTGTTTGGAAGAAATGTTGCTAACGGCAACCAATAAACACAATAGTCAGCGAGATCACAGACTCACCGGGTATTCCCTAGCAGGAGGCAGCAGTACTTAAAATCATTTGGACCATGGTACACAATACTGACAGGGTAGTGAATGCATGGACTAAGGACAGCACTAGCCGGGCAAATAAACGTGTATATCGCATTATTAGCATACTACTATTAGACCAATAGTGTAAAAAATACACATATATGGAAATGTTGCTACACCTGCAGCCCAGAGTTATCCTATTTAAGTGACATCCTAGTCCACCCATAGAGAACCAATATTAAAATGAATACACATTGTAGAGCCCTAACCTACTTCAGGCAACTTGGAGTATGGTAGAATGTATATGTCAAATAAGCGGACACCCTCTACTACGATACTTGGAAGACATAGATACTAATGATCTGTAGTGTTTAATAGAAAGGGCTAAAATCCAGGGTGGTGTTAAGTCCCTTTGGGGCCAGAGTATCTAGTTTAAAGATCCATCGGCTCTCACGTTGGAGTAATGTTTTGCCTCTATCCCCTCCCCTTGGGTTAGGTGGGATATGATCTATAAGCATAGATCTAATGCTGGACACCGGGTGTTTCAGTAATGCACAGTGGCGTGCCACGGGTTGGTCTGATTCTCCATTTTTTAATGCTTCTCGGATCGCAAAACGATGGTTTGCCATCCGGTCTCGAAAAGAGGTGATTGTCTTTCCAATGTACACCAGGGCACACGGACAGGTGAGCATGTAAACCACATGCGTACTTGTACAGCTCAAGCGATGATTTATTTTATACCGCTGATTCTTATGGGGATGCTGAAAGGAGTCTCCTTTACGCATGCTGTTGCATGTGGTGCAGCTCCCACAGGGGAAGCATCCTTTTCTTGATGATTTCAACCAGGACTCTGTTTTGTAGTGATTCACAGGATCAGATTTAACGAGAATGTCCCTCAAATTCCTGGATCTCCGATACACCAACCTAGGTGCTGTCATATTCTGAAATGGTAAGGAGGGGTCAATACCAACCACAGGCCAGTGGCGACGTGCAGCGTTAGATATGCGTTCACATCCAGGTGTGAATGTAGTAATCAGGTTGAGTTGCTTTGATGTGTCCTTGTTGCGAATACCAGTGTCCGTTTGTATATCTGGCCCCAGTAGTTTCCTTTGGGTATCCAAGATTTCTTTCATAGGATAGCCTCTCCTTTTCAATTTCTCACCCATCTCCTTAACTTGGATCTTCTGCAGGGGTGTCTCGCTATTGTTTCTCAGTGCTCTAGTGAGTTGGGAGGTGAGAATACCCTTTTTCTGGTGTCTAGGGTGAAAGCTGCTGGCATGTAACAATGAATTTCTGTCGGTTGGTTTAGTGTACAACTTGGTACCAAACCTTAGGTTGCCCGAGTCATTCACCTTAAAAACATTGAGGTCTAGGAAATTCACACCCTCAAGACTGAATTCAAGCTTGAATCGTATAGGACTGACCATGAGGTTCAAATGTGACACCCACTCCCGCAATGATGGCTCGCCCCCTCGCCATACAAGGAACACATCATCGATATAGCGAGTGTAATAAATCACTTGCGAGTGTTCAAACGGCTTCATGAGTTCTTGCTCGTACCATGCCATATAGATGTTGGCGTAGGTGGGTGCCACATTTGACCCCATGGCCGTGCCAGCTTTCTGTAAATAATAACAATCCTCAAACTTAAAGTAGTTTTTCTCTAGACAGATCATTAACAGTTCACAAATGAATTCAATCGGGGGACCCACATAATACTCATTACCAGTCACCATGGATCTGACAGCCTCCACCCCCTCAATATGGGGGATGACAGTATAAAGGCTGTCAACATCCATGGTCACCAAAATGTCATCATATTGCAAATTAGAAAAACCTGATAATATCCTGAGTAGACTAGGGGAATCCTGTAGATAAGCCCTAGTATTTTTAACAATGGTCTGTAGGAAAGAGTCAATGTAGATGGCAAGGTTAGTCAAAACCGATCCTCGGGCAGAAACGATAGGTCTGCCCGGGGGGTTCACTAGCGTCTTGTGAACCTTAGGCAGTAGATAGAGCACAGGGACTATTGGGTGTTCAGTGATCAAAAAATTTAGTTCTTTTTCATTAATAAATCCTGCTTCCAAACTGCATTGTAGAAAATTATCAATAGCAGCTTTATATACCTGTGTAGGATTCCCTTTAAGTTTTACGTATGTAGTTGTGTCAGACAGCTGTCTAAGGGCTTCTTGTCTATAATCTGTATAGTCAAGCACCACGATAGAACCACCCTTGTCCGCAGGGCGGACTATGACTGATCTATCATTACTTAACCCAATAAGAGCATCTCTTTCACCCTTGGTCAAATTAGGGTAGGGGGCTACATTTGAAGCTTCATTAACACTTTGTGTGAGTATTCTAGTGTAATTCCTGATGGAAGCATGAGTGTGGGGTGGTTCGTATGTAGATTTCTTTTTGAATGGTTCAGGAGAATATTCTTGTTCTCTAAAATGGTCTCTCAATTTTAATTGGCGCTGAAACCTGTGTACATCGACCATCCTCTCAAAAGTGTCTACATGTGGAGTTGGCACAAAGGATAGACCTCGATTAAGCAAATTTATTTCAGCCTCACTTAATGGTCTGCTGCTAAGATTAAACACTATATTTGTTTCTTCTTTGTTTGTTTCTGATTTTGATTTGTGGCCCCCCCTCCGTGTCCTCCCTCTTTTTGATTTCTTTTGGTAGTACTGTGTATTGGTGGTTTCATATTGGACCTCGTGCTGACCCCTAAAAAAGAGGAAGAAGATTGTATCTGTTGTGTGTTCTCCCTTAGTGCCGGGACCTCAGAAGTGGTCTCAGTACCAGAGGAATCACCTCCACTGCTGTCAACAATGCTAAGGGTGTTCTTAGATCTAAGATTTCTACGTCGCCTGTATGGCAACTCATCTTTACCATACAGCCATTTGTATACCCGCCGTTCCCTGTAATCACTCTCCACATTGTTCAATTTTTTATTTTTGAAAGCTATCAAATCACTGCGGTATTTGCTCACCATGCCATCCAATTTACTCACCCACTCCTGACTGGTGTCATTTTCCAAGACGTGGAAGCTCTGCAGTTTGATGGCGTCCAATTCTATTTTGATCTTTATTTCTAATCTACTGACCTCCTCAATAACCAAAAGCATGAGGTCATACGAACATTTATTAAGAATTGAACACCATCGTCTGCAGAACTCCACATTTTGTCTCCCCAGGGTTGGGATGTTCTTAACCCTGAACCCCCTGGGGATAAATTTCTTTCTAAAGTATCCAGATAGAAATACTGCATGGAGGTGGTAATCCACCTCTTTCCTACGAAGATTTAATATCTTATGATAAATATTAATGGGTATCTCACCTCCCAACTCTCCAGTGTCATCTGAGATCAAAATCCTATCCGCATCATCATCAGTGAATGCTAGGGAGTCCATATTGAAGTCCTCATCGTGTTGTATAGTATCCATATTAGCAGCTGCCTCCGCCATGTGAAGTAGATAAAAGAGAGGATTGCACAAAGTTAAAAACAATTTAGCAAATGTAAAACAAACGATGTTTTCCAGGGTAGTTGCACAGCTGAATTAATACAAAGTCCACAGTTCACTGTGTTATATCCAAGGGGAGTGCTAATCCCAAATACCAAAAGGCAAAAACACAAAGTCAAAGAAGGGATTGCATCATCATACTGTTAGTAAGAGCCACGGTGCGCTGCAAATATTCCTCCAAATAGTATCCAAAACAGCAGGCACTCACTGGACTTTATTGTAAAATATAAATACTTTATTGCATCAAGTTAAAACCGACAAACGTTTCGGCACTGCATTGTGCCTTTGTCAATGTCAAAAAAATACACAATAGCACACAACCAGAGTGCAGCTCCACACCCCAGAACAAATCTCTATATACATATTAAAAACAACATATATATACTTATCAATCACTCTCAAATTTGCCGCCAAACCTCCGTATTGCACTCCAGGAGGTACACTACTGACGTCACGCTGACACGCTAATTGTGCCTAGCGTGATGACGCATGGCACGGCGTTGCCATAGCAACGTCTAAGCGTCCGGCGGTGGAGAAATGGGGAATACCCGATGCTACTGTGCGCATGACAGGAAAAAGGTATAGTGTTTGGAAGAAATGTTGCTAACGGCAACCAATAAACACAATAGTCAGCGAGATCACAGACTCACCGGGTATTCCCTAGCAGGAGGCAGCAGTACTTAAAATCATTTGGACCATGGTACACAATACTGACAGGGTAGTGAATGCATGGACTAAGGACAGCACTAGCCGGGCAAATAAACGTGTATATCGCATTATTAGCATACTACTATTAGACCAATAGTGTAAAAAATACACATATATGGAAATGTTGCTACACCTGCAGCCCAGCGTTATCCTATTTAAGTGACATCCTAGTCCACCCATAGAGAACCAATATTAAAATGAATACACATTGTAGAGCCCTAACCTACTTCAGGCAACTTGGAGTATGGTAGAATGTATATGTCAAATAAGCGGACACCCTCTTCTACGATACTTGGAAGACATAGATACTAATGATCTGTAGTGTTTAATAGAAAGGGCTAAAATCCAGGGTGGTGTTAAGTCCCTTTGGGGCCAGAGTATCTAGTTTAAAGATCCATCGGCTCTCACGTTGGAGTAATGTTTTGCCTCTATCCCCTCCCCTTGGGTTAGGTGGGATATGATCTATAAGCATAGATCTAATGCTGGACACCGGGTGTTTCAGTAATGCACAGTGGCGTGCCACGGGTTGGTCTGATTCTCCATTTTTTAATGCTTCTCGGATCGCAAAACGATGGTTTGCCATCCGGTCTCGAAAAGAGGTGATTGTCTTTCCAATGTACACCAGGGCACACGGACAGGTGAGCATGTAAACCACATGCGTACTTGTACAGCTCAAGCGATGATTTATTTTATACCGCTGATTCTTATGGGGATGCTGAAAGGAGTCTCCTTTACGCATATCTAACGCTGCACGTCGCCACTGGCCTGTGGTTGGTATTGACCCCTCCTTACCATTTCAGAATATGACAGCACCTAGGTTGGTGTATCGGAGATCCAGGAATTTGAGGGACATTCTCGTTAAATCTGATCCTGTGAATCACTACAAAACAGAGTCCTGGTTGAAATCATCAAGAAAAGGATGCTTCCCCTGTGGGAGCTGCACCACATGCAACAGCATGCGTAAAGGAGACTCCTTTCAGCATCCCCATAAGAATCAGCGGTATAAAATAAATCATCGCTTGAGCTGTACAAGTACGCATGTGGTTTACATGCTCACCTGTCCGTGTGCCCTGGTGTACATTGGAAAGACAATCACCTCTTTTCGAGACCGGATGGCAAACCATCGTTTTGCGATCCGAGAAGCATTAAAAAATGGAGAATCAGACCAACCCGTGGCACGCCACTGTGCATTACTGAAACACCCGGTGTCCAGCATTAGATCTATGCTTATAGATCATATCCCACCTAACCCAAGGGGAGGGGATAGAGGCAAAACATTACTCCAACGTGAGAGCCGATGGATCTTTAAACTAGATACTCTGGCCCCAAAGGGACTTAACACCACCCTGGATTTTAGCCCTTTCTATTAAACACTACAGATCATTAGTATCTATGTCTTCCAAGTATCGTAGTAGAGGGTGTCCGCTTATTTGACATATACATTCTACCATACTCCAAGTTGCCTGAAGTAGGTTAGGGCTCTACAATGTGTATTCATTTTAATATTGGTTCTCTATGGGTGGACTAGGATGTCACTTAAATAGGATAACTCTGGGCTGCAGGTGTAGCAACATTTCCATATATGTGTATTTTTTACACTATTGGTCTAATAGTAGTATGCTAATAATGCGATATACACGTTTATTTGCCCGGCTAGTGCTGTCCTTAGTCCATGCATTCACTACCCTGTCAGTATTGTGTACCATGGTCCAAATGATTTTAAGTACTGCTGCCTCCTGCTAGGGAATACCCGGTGAGTCTGTGATCTCGCTGACTATTGTGTTTATTGGTTGCTGTTAGCAACATTTCTTCCAAACACTATACCTTTTTCCTGTCATGCGCACAGTAGCATCGGGTATTCCCCATTTCTCCACCGCCGGACGCTTAGACGTTGCTATGGCAACGCCGTGCCATGCGTCATCACGCTAGGCACAATTAGCGTGTCAGCGTGACGTCAGTAGTGTACCTCCTGGAGTGCAATACGGAGGTTTGGCGGCAAATTTGAGAGTGATTGATAAGTATATATATGTTGTTTTTAATATGTATATAGAGATTTGTTCTGGGGTGTGGAGCTGCACTCTGGTTGTGTGCTATTGTGTATTTTTTTGACATTGACAAAGGCACAATGCAGTGCCGAAACGTTTGTCGGTTTTAACTTGATGCAATAAAGTATTTATATTTTACAATAAAGTCCAGTGAGTGCCTGCTGTTTTGGATACTATTTGGAGGAATATTTGCAGCGCACCGTGGCTCTTACTAACAGTATGATGATGCAATCCCTTCTTTGACTTTGTATATATATATATATATACAGTATAGAAATATCTATTTAAAAATACAAAGAACATATTCCCCTATGTGAACCACTTTATTAAACATGAATATTCCATAAATATGCTTTTACATGTTTTCATCTACTTTGACTGCAAAGGGCTCCATTATATATATATATATATATATATATATATATATATACATATGTATTTATGTGTTTATATATCTATAAGTACATATATACACATATAAATACATATACATAAATATAATATATATACACACAGAGAAGTGCACTTACAGGAACGAACAACAAGCTCAATACCATTGTTAGCCTGTTCTATGGCGATTTACCACCTGGGTGCAGAACTTTCCTGTAGTATATCAGTCTAATCCCGCCTATTACGATCAGTCCAGCACAGAAATACCAGGCAATTCCTCTCTGAACAAGGAACAACTGAGACCTCATTTATTTGAGCTCTTACAACTCTTTTATGCAATCTTTTTTTTAAATAATTTTTATTAGATAATGTTATTATGATTGTAAATGTACTTCCATATATCTTTGTGATCTGTGTACAACTTTTTTGTCTCGCATGACAGTTAACCAGAGCTCTGAAGTCGCACTATGCCGGAGTACATTAAATTAAATTGCACTCAAGTGAACACACTTTACTTTCAACTCGTAATAACACGCTAATTCTGACGTGCACAAAGAGCCGCGATAAACCCATTTTCGCTTGTGGGCAACAGCACTCCACTCATAATGTAGCCCATAACCTTGCAAGGTTGGTAGTACTAAAGTTACATGCTCTGTCATATAGGCTTACAGTAATAAAATAAAAAAAGAAACATAAATTTACATTTGTTGAGGTTAATAGTCAAGTGTCCTAAGAAGAAACAATAGAAAATTGCAATTTCAGTAAAATAAGAAAATGAAATATGATACAATGTGACAAGCTTTTTCTTCCATTTCAAAGGAAAAGGTGCTGATATAGACCAATAAAATACAACAAAAGGCAAAGCATATGTTTGGCCACAGTTTGCCTTCATACAATCAGCTTTACAGTGATTAAAAAAATCAATAAACAAAGAAGTGTACATCTGTTGAGGCTGAGACTAGGTACATAGTCAGGTGACCTCATATAAACTATAGAACTTTGCATTTTTTTGTAGAAAATAAAGATAAAATACAATATACTGTAATGTGCAATTGTAATATTTTCAGTAAAATACATAGAAATTTAAGCAGTTGTGTACACCAAGGATTAGGAGTTGATAACAAACTATAACATATACATCCAAAAGAACAAATATCAGGAGTACTCGATTCTTATGCAAATATATCAGTAGGGTAGAAGGTGTGTCCATAAGTTAGACTATTCTGTAAGAATCTGTGTCAAAGTGTTTGTGGACCCAAGAAAAAGTAAAATACAAAAAGTAAACTTTATAGTAAAATAGTAAATACTAGGCAATATATTGCAGGGAGCAGTACAATTAATGGAAACACAAGGCTTATACTGAAGCGTGTGATGCAATAAATAAATATTGCAATAAATCATTTAGCTTCAAATGTGCAGAGCTAAATAAATTGAGGGTACTACATCATCATCAATATTCTGATGTTAGTAGACTGAAGTGCAAACAACAGAAAACCATAATTTGTGTGCAGCACTCCAGAAGATGGTGCACATACCCCATAGAGGTATTTACTAAGTTAAAAACATTACTAAAACCTTTTTGTCTAGCACTCTTATGTAAGGTTAAACTCAATGGTCTAGATTACTATTGGAGTGCTACTGATGTTATACATAAACACAAACGACAAAAAGAAGGAGCCTCCTAGTGCAAGATATCACTCAAAATTTGATCATAGTGCTCTAGCTCACTACTCCCAGGTCTAGGAGTTGCCCTCTTTTTGTCGTTTGGGTTTGTGCAGAAAATAAGAGACGTTGGAGTCAGAGGAGGAGCGGCCGGTCAAGAGTGAAGACCAAAATTTAGTGAAGACTTGATTATCTTATGAATTGACTTTTATATTGGGACTATACTATGGTAGTATTTGGATTGATTCTTCTTGTATGATTGTACTACATATTGATTATCTTTAAAAATATTGTAAAACATCCCCTTGTGAGGGTCTTACCAAGTGTTTTATGTGTTGAGCTCTGTTGGAAAATAGTGTGTCTCTTAACAGGAGGTTAACAAATATTTAGAGTTATATGTTGGACTATGTTAAGAAATATTGTAGTCTGGCACCCCCTAGAGCATAGCTAAGTGTAGTTCTGTGATATTATACCTATCACAGCTATAACTAATTGACACGCTACTGGTACTATCCTTATCATTACTAATGTAGTGCTACAGATATTATACATATCACTGCCATTATTAATGTTGTGCTACTGATACTATCTATATCATGGACATTACTAATGTAGTGCTACTGATACTATACAAATCACACCCATTATTAATGTAGTGCTACTGACATTATACATATCACAGCTATTACTAATGTAGTGCTACTGATAGTATACATATCACAGCCATTACTAATGTAGTGCTACTGATATTATACATATCACAGCCATTACTAATGTAGTGCTACTGATAGTATACATATCACAGCCATTACTAATGTAGTGCTACTGATACTATCTATATCATGACCATTACTAAGGAAAGTGTAAAGCCAATTAGGCTTGCAGCACCTTAAGGGTTAAGGCTGGTAGTGAGTGGGATAGAGGGATGGGAGTTGCAGTTAGCTGCAACAATGTTGCATGGCCAGGGAGTGGCTTACCTTTTGTCCTGTTGAACCTGGAGTTCCTCCTCCTCTTTTGCTGCAGGACAAGAAGCTGTCAAGTTGCTGTCAGGCTGCTCTGGAAATATCTTCTCATCATGAGGCGTTCTAAGCGTACTTCTGCTCTTCCTTTGAAATTCAGGGATGGAAGCAATCCTCCTCCTGTCAGCAGTGATCTGGATCAACAGATAAGTGTGCAAGAATTAGATGACATTGTTTTACCACCTCAAACCCCTCAATCCCCCTCACCCCCACTTTCCAATCCCATTTCATCTCCACAGTCTAATAAAGCTCCCAATACCCTTGTGGTTGATGTCCATCACCCCCAGACAAGTCTGTTACATAGTCCAATTCAAAATCCTGTACAGGTGGTTATGGAGACCCCTCCACACGAGCAGAATCCTTCAATTACAGGGCCTACTTTAAATTTAAGCACACAGGATTTCTCATCCTCTTTTGTGCAACTATTTGCTTCACTACCTGAACCTGCGGCAGGTGCAGTGGCATCCCTGCTTACTAATATTGCTACTGCAATATCTGGGGAATGTCTGGCTTCTGGGCCTGCTCCTCTGGTGGGCACTGGTAATCCAGGCCTCATGGCATCTAATTTGCCTCCAGAAAGGGGCCATCCCGATGCTCCCATAGTGGGGGTAGGGCACTCAGGCCCTGTAATCACACAGGCCGCATGGCAGGGGCCTGGTTTTCAAATAAACATGGGTCACGACTTGCCTGGGCCTGTATTTTCAAGCCATCCACAGGCCTCGCTACAAGGGCCTAGTTCTCTATCAGTCCCTAGCCACTATACTTCTAATTTGACCCCTAGTGTGGCCTCTCACGCCCAACAACCAGTCATTTTGCCCCCAGTAGCGGCCTCTCCTTCATTTAGGCCATCAATGCCCCCTGTAGCAGCCAGTGGGGAAAATATAGTGCCCCCGGTAAGTAATGCTGCTCTGGGCCTAGTCGCGCAAAGTGGCGCGACCTTACAGGCCCATTCCAGTGCACCCGCTGGCTTACTACCTGCCCACACTACTCTGACTTCGGACGGCATACTTACCTTGCCTTCCGGTCCTCAGGCCGATCATCCGCCATCTCGTGTACAGGGGCCCACGTGCGCGCAGGTAATGGCGGCTCCTCCACTTCCGATCGCGGTCGACGTCACTTCCGGTGAGAGGCAGGACGGACATCAGGCACACGGCAGGTGAGCACCACAAGCACTCAGTAGCCAAAGAGCGCTTGGTGGGTCGCCTGCTGGGGAGAAATAATACACAAAGAGGAACGTTTAGGGGGCACAGGAGGGCTAGCAGGTCACTAGAGGGATGTATGGAATTTTTGCAGGGAAGGGGTAGGCAACAATCTGTGTGGCATGCTCAAATAGGAAATACTATAGGTCCTCAAGTTAATGTTTTGAACACGTAAGGTAGGGACATGTTAGCCAACGATTGTTATAATGAAGGGGCGCAAGGTGTGTCAATTCCTTTCAAGGCAGCTTCTCATGTTACTTTTTCACACACACAAGGGGAAGATATGTTAGCACAGGATAGTTATAATGAAGGGGCGCAGGGTGCATTAACCCCTCTCAATAGAGCTGATTGCATTAACGCTTTGCATCAACTAGCAGGTCAGGGACAGGATGATCGGTCATTTCAGGGATAGGATTTGCAAAATCAGTTGGCTAATGATAATAGAATAGTAGGGATGCAAACACTTTCTAGGGTCAATAATGCACAAAGTCATTCAAGGCATATGTCATGTGGCCCGCAGTTAACCTATGCAGGGAACAATTATGTTTTTGCCGTGTGTGCCGTGTAGTGCTGGGAATATGCGTGGGGGAGTGCAGCAGTCGGGGGAGGTTTCTCAGGCCACACCTGGGTTTTCTTTAGCTACTGGGCAAAGTGCTCGCAGTATTTTGTCTGTTTTGCAGGAAGCCCTATCAGCAGTGGAGGCCACTCCCATCGCTCCAATACTCTCCTCTGCAGTTGCCAGTTCAGGAGTTCATTCAGGGTCTGGACAAATGGACAACTCAGCGCCAACCATGGTGGCTCAGACGGCCACAGTTAACCCTCCTCTACCCCCAGAGACAACTTGCCCATCTGCTCCACCTGCCCAGGCAACATCCACAGGACCAGCTGTCCAGGCAACTTCTGCAGGACCTTCTGGTGAGTCTTTTGCTACTAAACATCATAGGGAACACACGTCAGAATCCTCAACGTCAGGTTCAGACTTAGATAGTGATACATCCCTAGGTTTAAGATCCAAAGGGCAGAAGAGAATGTACAAAATGCTCAAACAAATGAAGGCAAGTCAGTTAGGTAAGGAGAAAGCAGGGGAGGGAACACCTGCGGCAGGACAGGCGCAGTTAGCAGTAATAGTGAACACCCGTAAGGCGGCTTTAGCGGGGGATACACTTCCTTGCCCAATTTATTCTCTACATGCACATTTGAAAATTAAGATTGATAGAAGAATTCAGGATGGAAGATATGTCAATATTTTCAAACTTTCCTTAGAGGCCCACAGGCAAAAAGAACGGAGTGTGGATGGCACCGGCCCAAAAAGAGTCAAGAGGCCTGAGACCTTTGACGAGTGGCTGAAGTGCTTTAGAATCCTGTCTTCTTGCTACCTGGATAAGTACCCTGACCAGGGTCAGGCACTTCTGAAGCATTCAGCCACTATTCACTGGATTTACCAGCACCATAGGGAAGGGGTGTGGCGCGATTACGATTCCGAGTTTAGAAGGAAAATGGTGGGTAGTAGTATTCTAACTTTCGGTTTTCAGGAGATGCATTTGTGGTCCCGGCTGGTTCCAGAGAGATCTGTGTCTCCTCCTCCCCCACTAGGCCAGGGGGCTCATTTTCAAAGTAGGAATAGAAGGCGGGGGAGAGAATGTTGGGCCTTTCATGAGAAAAGGTGTGAGAAGGGCACTTCCTGTATCTTCAGACATGTCTGTAAATTTTGTGGAGGGTACCATGCCGGTTCGGATTGTATCAGCAAAAAGACATCTAGCACAGAGAGAGCTGTCTCTAAGTTCACCCCTGCAGCTAAGAGCACCCACCCCAGCCGTGGCTTCAGGCATACCCAGATCGGCAGACAGCGGCCTTCCTTTTGACAGGTTTCAGGGACGGTTTTGTTATACCGGTTAGCAGACCGGTGGTGGGGTCTCATACGCACCGAAATTTAAAATCTGCCTATCAATATCATGGGGTGGTAAGGGAGAAACTTACAAAGGAAATTGCTATGGGTAGGATCTTGGGTCCCCTTCCCTGACCCTCCTCTTCACAATCTGGTCATCTTGCCACTGGGTGTGGTTCCAAAAAAGGAAGCAGGTAAGTTCCGCTTAATTCAGCATCTCTCCTACCCCAAGGAAAACTCGGTCAATGATGCTATTGATCCTGAGTTGAGCTCTGTGCACTATCAATCTTTCGATAGAGCTCTTGAGTTGGTCCGTGGGGCAGGTAGAGATGCTTTATTGGCAAAACTGGATATCGAATCAGCCTTTCGCCTTTTGCCTCTTCACCCTGTTTCATTCCCCCTCATGGGTTGTAAGTTTTAGGGTAGCTATTACATTGATCACTGCTTACCGATGGGTTGCGCTATTTCCTGCTCCTTGTTTGAATGCTTCAGCACATTCTTGCACTGGGCAATAGCTAAAGTTATGGGGGCAGACTCAGTGGCCCACTACCTAGAAGACTTTTTGTTAATGTCTGAAATGAGAAGCCTGATGAGGCAATTTGGCGTCCCCCTTTGGGAGGATAAATCCCAGGGCCCATGTACTAAACTTACATTCTTAGGGATTGAAATTGACACCTCGGATATGGTGTGTCGGTTACAGTTAGACAAGGTCCAAGAAATGCTAGAAGCAGTTCGGGCAGCTATGGCACAACCGTTCATATCACTTCAATCTCTACTAGGTTTGTTAAATTTTGCGTGCAGGGTCATCCAAATGGGTAGAGTATTCAATAGGAGGCTGGAAAGCCAGCTTAAAGGCAGCCCAAAAGTGTCCGCTAAGATCAGTATTTCTCAGGATATGTTCGAGGATTTGAAAGTGTGGGAGGCCTTTTTAGTGCAGTTTAACGGAGTTAGTGTATGGCGTTCGGGCCCTCTCTCCAGCCAAAACTTGCATCTGTTTACCGACCCCGCTGGAGCGTTTGGTTACGGAGCTTACTTTCAAGGTGAATGGCATGCCGGCCCATGGCCCGGGAACATGGGAAAGTTTGGGCTTCACTAGGAACCTCACTCTGCTGGAGTTGTTTCCCATTGTAGTCGCAGTTGAGCTCTGGGGGAGAGGCATGCAGAAGCAGTCAGTGATCTTTTGGTTGGACAACGCCAGTGTTGTGTTTTCCATTAATAGGCTATCTGCTTCCTCTCCTCCCGTTGTTCGCCTGTTGCATCAATTGGTATTGAGATGCCTCCAGCTTAAAATACACTTTCAGGCTAGACACGTTCCAGGGGTTAATAATGTTTTAGCAGACGCCCTTTCTAGATTTGATTGGCTGACATTTAGGAAGTTGGCTAAAGACGGGCTAACTTGTCCCAATTTTCTCTGGCAGCTGGTGGATCCTGGCCTTCCTTAGGTCTCTTAGTGTGCTCTTCCCTCGCCCCAGCAACATGGCGGTCCTATGTTAGATTATGGAAGGAATGGGATCAGTTCTGCAGTGATCGCAACGTGGATACTACACGCGCTTCTTCTCAGGTGATCCTGTGTGAATGGCTTGTGCAGTTACATAAGGCAGGGGTTAAAAAAGGGGCGATACAATCACGCTTGGCCGCACTGACTTTCTTTTACAAGGTGCTTGGGCTCCCGGACCCTGGTGGTTCCTTTTTAATCAAGCAGGCTCTGAAGGGTTGGGGTAGATCTCAAGGAAAAATATTGTATAGCAGAAAACCAATTACGCTAGACCGGTTGAAGTGGCTGGTGGCGGTTTTGCCCGAGGTGTGTGCTACCTAGTATGAGGTGTCGCTCTTTAAGGCAGCGTTCATGCTGGCCTTTGCAGGAGCCCTAAGAATTAGTGAGTTGCTATCCCCTAGTAAGAAGCAAGTCAATAAAGGCATACAGTGTAATCATATTAGGGTTTATCCAGGGTCAGTATTATTGTTTATCCCTCACTCCAAAACCAACCAGGAAGCTAGAGGGGCATGGCTCACGCTTCCTCCTCAAAAGGATTCCCCCTGCTGTCCAGTAGCAGTAATAGGAGAGTTTGCTAGCCTCAGGCCTGTAGGCTTAGGACAATTCCTTATACATACAGATGGATCCGCCCTGTCACTATACCAATTTCGTAGAATTTTAAATAGAGCAGTGCAACGGATAGGTTTGGACCCAGCTAGAATATCACCACACTCATTTAGGATAGGGGCAGCCACTAGTACAGCCCAGGAAGGGTATTCCGCCCCTATTATCCAGCGCTTAGGGTGCTGGAGATCTGACTGCTACAAGTTATATATCCGCCCAGTTCCCCCCAAGGATAAGAATTCGGTTGCATGGTCGATTGCTGGATTCTCTTTCTTCCCTTTGTTTTTTCCGTTAAGGTGTTCATTACCATGGCTAATGATGTTTTGTTTTCTAGGTGCAGACAGAGCTGCCTCCAGAGTGTGGATCGTGGGCCACTCTTTTATTCGCTGGGTGGCGATTCGGGCCCTATCTAAAGAAGGGGGGCAGAATTTAGGATTCCAGGGTGCTAGAGCTTCTATTAGATGGATAGGAGTGCGGGGAATGTGTTGGCCTCAACTAACGGGGGTTTTGCAGGATGCCTATAGGCGTTGGGGTAAGCCCCACATTATTGTCATTCACCTGGGAGGGAATGATTTCGGAGCAATCCCGGCTCTGGAACTCACAAAAATTATCCAGTCAGATTTGGGTTGGATTAGGGCCTGGCTCCCTGGGGTCACAATTGGATGGTCAAATGTGATAGCTCAACGCCATTGGCGGCATATGTGTTCAGCCGGCGCGGCATATAGAGTGAGGAAAAAACTGAATAGGGACGTGGGTGGGAAAGTCACTGGTTCCCAGGGCTTCGTGATCAGACACAATGCCATTATGGCCGACAAGCGGGAGCTATTCAGGCCCGACGGGGTACACCTGTCAGATTTAGGGTTAGATATATTCTTAGCTAATATTAAAAATGCTGTCGCTCCCTTCCTGTAAATCAGGTGGGTTAGGTGGTGGCATATGATAGCGGAGGGCTGTCCCTTGTGGCGGGAGGTCGCGGCCAGGAGCGCACGGAGATGTGAAGGGAGGGAGGGATGGCCAGGCTGAGGGGGCGGGGCCGATTACTTCAGTTAACTGGAGTGCCCCGCCCCTAAGGGTAGACAGGCCAGGAGAACTCGGATTACACCCCTAGTAGCATTCTCCACCCCGAACAGCTTGCTGTTGTAGTCTAGATCGGGCCGCTGACCTATTTTAGTCTGGGGTTAGACTTAGCACCTTG
This sequence comes from Bombina bombina, assembly GCF_027579735.1. Taxonomy (NCBI): domain Eukaryota; kingdom Metazoa; phylum Chordata; class Amphibia; order Anura; family Bombinatoridae; genus Bombina; species Bombina bombina. The sequence continues at coordinate 700,345,158 of NC_069503.1, forward strand.
TTTGCCGCCATCTATTTAGAGTTTGTCGGTTTAGTTATTTATATATAGTTACGTCTATATATTGTTAATAAAAAGGGGACCAGTGATGGTCTGTTTATACCCAAAAATAAAGTCTCTGTGTCTGATTTATGGGAAAGGGTAGAGGGGAAGTTAACTAAAGTTAAGAAGTGAGGTTCCCCTTTCTTTCCCCAAGTTCAGTGGTGGATCCTCTGGGAAGGAACTGGTAAGCCTTTAATCCCTTATGTAGTGCTACCTATCACAGCCATTACTAATGTAGTGCTGCTGATACTATACATATCACAACCATTACTAATGTAGTGCTACTGATACTATCTATATCACAGCCATTACTAATGTAGTTCTACTGATATTATACATATCACAGCCATTACTAATGTAGTGCTACTGATACTTACTTCCTTATCACGGCCATTACTAATGTAGTGCTACTTATGCTATACATATCACAACCATTACTAATTTAGTGCTACTGATACTATACATATCACAACCATTACTAATTTAGTGCTACTGATACTATACATATCACAGCCATTACTAATGTAGTGGTACTGGTACTATACATATCACAACCATTACTAATGTGGTCCTACTGATACTATCTATATCATGACCATTACTAATGTAGTGCTACTGATACTATACAAATCACAACCATTATTAATGTAGTGCTACTGATATTATACATATCACAGCTATTACTAATGTAGTGCTGCTGATACTATACATATCACAGTCATTACTAATGTAGTGCTACTGATACTATCTATATCATGACCATTACTAATGTAGTGCTACTGATACTATCTATATCACAGCCATTACTAATGTAGTGCTACTGATACTATACATATCACAACCATTACTAATGTAGTGCTACTGATACTATCTATATCACAGCCATTACTAATGTAGTGCTACTGATACTATCCTTATCACGGCCATTACTAATGTAGTTCTACTGATACTATCTATATCACGGTTATTACTAATGTAGTGCTACTGATACTATCTATATCACAGCCATTACTAATGTAGTGCTACTGATATTATACATATCACAGCCATTACTAATGTAGTGCTACTGATACTTACTTCCTTATCACGGCCATTACTAATGTAGTGCTACTTATGCTATACATATCACAACCATTACTAATTTAGTGCTACTGATACAATACATATCACAACCATTACTAATTTAGTGCTACTGATACTATACATATCACAGCCATTACTAATGTAGTGGTACTGGTACTATACATATCACAACCATTACTAATGTAGTGCTACTGATACTATCGATATCACAGCCATTACTAATGTAGTGCTAATGATACTATCCTTATCATGGCCATTACTAATGTAGTGCTACTGATACTATATATCACAACCGTTACTAATGTAGAGCTACTGGTACTATCTATATTACAGTCATTACTAATGTAGTGCTACTGATACTATACATATCACAGTCATTACTAATGTAGTGCTACTGATACTATCTATATCATGACCATTACTAATGTAGTGCTACTGATACTATAAATTTCACAGCCATTACTAATGTAGTGCTACTGATACTATACATTTCACAGCCATTACAAATGTAATGCTACTGATACTATAAATATCACAGCCATTACTAATGTAGTCCTACTGATACTGTCTATATCACAGCCATTACTAATGTAGTGCTACTGATACTATCCTTATCACGGCCATTACTAATGTAGTGCTACTGATACTATCTATATCACAGCCATTACTAATGTAGTGCTACTGATACTATACATATCACAACCATTACTAAGGTAATGCTACTGATATTATACATTTCACAGCCATTACTAATGTAGTGCTACTGATACTATACATATCACAGTCATTACTAATGTAGTCCTACTGATACTATCTATATCACAGCCATTACTAATGTAGTGCTACTGATACTATCCTTATCATGGCCATTACTAATGTAGTGCTACTGATACTATCTATATCACAGCCATTACTAATGTAGTGCTACTGATACTATCGATATCACAGCCATTACTAATGTAGTGCTACTGATACTATCCTTATCATGGCCATTACTAATGTAGTGCTACTGATACTATCGATATCACAGCCATTACTAATGTAGTGCTACTGATACTCTCTATATGTGAGAAATCCGTTCCATGTTTTACCTGTTCCCTACTCTGATCACATGTTTTCCCTACCTTACCCTACTTAAGTGATCACCTGACAGCAAACAGGTGCTTAGTTATTTCTCATAGTAGCTGTGCTGTGCTGGATAGTGAACCTGTGTTTCTAAAAAGCCTTTATCTTTGGATTACAAACATTTCCTGTTATATACCAAGTTCCAGGATCTCTACAATTCTCCCACTACCTCTGCATTGGAAGCTGCAAATCTTCAACACGGATCTGTTTGTAAATTTCATCTACTTTCCTCTGAGCTGACTGACAGCTACAACTGAACCTGTTGTACTCCCTGCTAACGTCACAGCTGCCTGCTCTAAACGTTCATATTACCTACTCACTACAATCATACAAGTTTACTACGCTTCTCTTCAAGATACCGTTGTATCACTGTGGCTATTTACTGGGACTCCCACGATAAGTGCCTGTGTTTAACGGCTTTCGCTTTTCAGCCGATTAGCAACGATCACGCTCCTGGGACTCCTCCCACCGTCTACAGCTGACTCTAAGCCGCAAGAGCGGTCATGCAGCCCTCTGCACTTTGCAGCTGTCACATCTACTACGAGCTGTGACAGGGTGAGTCTCGGAACGAACTTGTTCAAGCCTAATTAAGTGGTTATAAGTTTCACTAGGCTGCAGGGAGAATTAAGCAGCCTTGGGAATCTTTTATTTAAAGCCTCTACATTATTTTGGCTCACTCCAAGTTTAAAGCATTAACTCTATCGTTGTAAACCCCACTCTGTGCTACAAAAACAGAGCTGGGAATACAACTCTATGTCTTCAATTTTTAGCTGTTTTACTAAGCAACCCAATCCCTATTATTATATCTCACTAAAGGCTAACTGGTCTATGCTTTTACAATAGCCCATTATGCCCAAGTGATACAAGACTTCACTTCCACTGTCCGCAGTTGCGATCCTTCACTCAAAGTACTCAGGGAACATAACACTATATCACAGCAATTACTAATGTAGTGCTACTGATACTCTACATATCATGGCCATTACTAATGTAGTGCTACTGATATTATACATATCACAGCCATTACTAATGTAGTGCTACTGATACTTACTATACTTATCACGGCTATTACTAATGTAGTGATACTGATACTATATATATCACAACCATTACTAATGTAGAGCTACTGGTACTATCTAAATTACAGTCATTACTAATGTAGTGCTACTGATACTATCTATATCACAACCATTACTAATGTAGTGCTACTGATACTATCCTTATCACGGCCATTACTAATGTAGTGCTTCTGATACTATCTTTATCACGGCTATTACTAATGTAGTGCTACTGATACTATCCTTATCACAGCCATTACTAATGTAGTGCTACTGATACTATCTATAACATGGCCATTACTAATGTAGTGCTACTGAATACTGATACTATCTATATCACAGCGATTACTAATGTAGTGCTACTGATACTATACATATCACAATCATTACTAAGGTAGTGCTACTAAAACTATCTTTTCAAAGCCATTACTAATGTAGTGCTAATTTATTTATTTTTTAATCCTTTTCTTGTTCTGTTTTTTTATTTTTATTCAATCATAAAATGTATATGAAGTACGAATGTTGTTTAGTAAAGCAGACTAAAATTGATACAGGGCATTGTATATTTACTTGTATATGAATGTAATTGTTTTGTTTTTCTGTATATGGTCTTCAACATCGCACTGAATCTCATATTTTGTGTCTTGAAAATGTACTTAATTCATAAAATAAATACTTTCAAAAAATTTAGTGCTAATGATACTATCCTTATCAAAGCCATTACTAATGTAGTGATACTGGTACTATCTATATCACAGCCATTACTAATGTAGTGCTACTGATACTCTACATATCACAGCCATTACTAACGTAGTGCTACTGATACTATACATATCACAATTATTACTAATCTAGTGATACTGGTACTATCTATATCACAGCCATAACTAATGTAGTGCTACTGATTATATCTACAGTATATCAGAACCATTACTCATGTAGTGCTACTGATACTATACATATCACTGTCATTACTAATGTAGTGCTACTGCTACTAGATATGTGCATGGCGAAAAAATTCGGTTCGGTTTCAGTTCGGATTTATTCAGATTTTTCGAATTTCGGTTCGGATCGGTTAGAATTCAGCAAAATTTGAATGAATTTGTTTCGGATTTATTCGGATTCGAATGAATTTGTTTCAGATTTATTCGGATTAGGATAAATTCGGCTGAATTCGATTCAGTTCCGAAATTCGGAATTTCGGTATGTTTTAGGTGGGATATGCTGTGTATTAGACTAGTATTATGTACTGTATATTAGGTGTAAATACTAGTGTAATACACGGCCATCCGAATCTACCGAATAAAGTCAGTAGTTAAGAGTTTTATGGGCTAACACCGGAATATAAAGCTCTTAACTACAGTGCTAAAGTACACTAACACCTATAAACTACCTATGAACCACTAAACCGAGGCCCCCCCACATCGCAAACACTATCATAAAATTATTTAACCCCTAATCTGCCGACCGGACACCGCCGCCACCTACATTATACAGGGAGTGCAGAATTATTAGGCAAATGAGTATTTTGACCACATCATCCTCTTTATGCATGTTGTCTTACTCCAAGCTGTATAGGCTCGAAAGCCTACTACCAATTAAGCATATTAGGTGATGTGCATCTCTGTAATAAGAAGGGGTGTGGTCTAATGACATCAACACCCTATATCAGGTGTGCATAATTATTAGGCAACTTCCTTTCCTTTGGCAAAATGGGTCAAAAGAAGGACTTGACAGGCTCAGAAAAGTCAAAAATAGTGAGATATCTTGCAGAGGGATGCAGCACTCTTAAAATTGCAAAGCTTCTGAAGCGTGATCATCGAACAATCAAGCGTTTCATTCAAAATAGTCAACAGGGTCGCAAGAAGCGTGTGGAAAAACCAAGGCGCAAAATAACTGCCCATGAACTGAGAAAAGTCAAGCGTGCAGCTGCCAAGATGCCACTTGCCACCAGTTTGGCCATATTTCAGAGCTGCAACATCACTGGAGTGCCCAAAAGCACAAGGTGTGCAATACTCAGAGACATGGCCAAGGTAAGAAAGGCTGAAAGACGACCACCACTGAACAAGACACACAAGCTGAAACGTCAAGACTGGGCCAAGAAATATCTCAAGACTGATTTTTCTAAGGTTTTATGGACTGATGAAATGAGAGTGAGTCTTGATGGGCCAGATGGATGGGCCCGTGGCTGGATTGGTAAAGGGCAGAGAGCTCCAGTCCGACTCAGACGCCAGCAAGGTGGAGGTGGAGTACTGGTTTGGGCTGGTATCATCAAAGATGAGCTTGTGGGGCCTTTTCGGGTTGAGGATGGAGTCAAGCTCAACTCCCAGTCCTACTGCCAGTTTCTGGAAGACACCTTCTTCAAGCAGTGGTACAGGAAGAAGTCTGCATCCTTCAAGAAAAACATGATTTTCATGCAGGACAATGCTCCATCACACGCGTCCAAGTACTCCACAGCGTGGCTGGCAAGAAAGGGTATAAAAGAAGAAAATCTAATGACATGGCCTCCTTGTTCACCTGATCTGAACCCCATTGAGAACCTGTGGTCCATCATCAAATGTGAGATTTACACCTCTCTGAACAGTGTCTGGGAGGCTGTGGTTGCTGCTGCACGCAATGTTGATGGTGAACAGATCAAAACACTGACAGAATCCATGGATGGCAGGCTTTTGAGTGTCCTTGCAAAGAAAGGTGGCTATATTGGTCACTGATTTGTTTTTGTTTTGTTTTTGAATGTCAGAAATGTATATTTGTGAATTTTGAGATGTTATATTGGTTTCACTGGTAAAAATAAATAATTGAAATGGGTATATATTTGTTTTTTGTTAAGTTGCCTAATAATTATGCACAGTAATAGTCACCTGCACACACAGATATCCCCCTAAAATAGCTATAACTAAAAACAAACTAAAAACTACTTCCAAAACTATTCAGCTTTGATATTAATGAGTTTTTTGGGTTCATTGAGAACATGGTTGTTGTTCAATAATAAAATTAATCCTCAAAAATACAACTTGCCTAATAATTCTGCACTCCCTGTAGCTATTAACCCCTAATCTGCTGTCCCTAACATCGCCGACCCCTACATTATAGTTATTAACCCCTAGTCTGCCCCCCCCAATGTTGCCGCAACCTAACTACAAGTATTAACCCCTAATCTGCCGACCGGACATCGCCGCCACTATAATAAATGTATTAACCCCTAAACCGCCGCACTCCCGCCTCACAAACACTATAATAAATTTTATTAACCCCTAATCTGCCCTCCCTAACATCGCCACCACCTATCTACAATTATTAACCCGTAATCTCCCGCCCCCAACGTCGTTGCTACTATAATAAAGTTATTAACCCCTAAACCTAAGTCTAACCCTAACACCCCCCTAACTTAATTATAATTTAAATAAAATGAAATAAATTTACTATAATTAAATAAATTAATCCTATTTAAAACTAAATACTTACCTGTAAAATAAACCCTAATATAGCTACAATATAACTAATAGTTACATTGTAGCTATTTTAGGATTTATATTTATTTTACAGGCAACTTTGTATTTATTTTAACTAGGTACAATAGCTATTAAATAGTTAATAACTATTTAATAACTACCTAGCTAAAATAAATACAAATTTACCTGTAAAATAAATCCTAACCTAAGTTACAATTACACCTAACACTACACTATCATTAAATTAATTAAATAAATTAATCCTATTTAAAACTAAATACTTACCTGTAAAATAAACCCTAATATAGCTACAATATAACTAATAGTTACATTGTAGCTATTTTAGGAATTATATTTATTTTACAGGCAACTTTGTATTTATTTTAACTAGGTACAATAGCTATCAAATAGTTATTTACTATTTAATAGCTACCTAGTTAAAATAATTACAAAATTACCTGTAAAATAAACCCTAACCTAAGTTACAATTAAACCTAATGCTACACTATCATTAAATAAATTAAATAAATTAAATACAAATGCCTACAAATAAATACAAATAAATACACTAACTAAAGTACAAAAAAATAAAAAAAGAACTAAGTTACAAAAAATAAAAAAATATTTACAAACATTATAAAAATATTATAACAAGTTTAAGCTAATTACACCTACTCTAAGCCCCCTAATAAAATAACAAAGCCCCCCAAAATAAAAAAATTCCCTACCCTATTCTACATTAAAAAGTTACCAGCTCTTTTACCTTACCAGCCCTTAAAAGGGCCTTTTGCAGGGCATGCCCCAAAGAATTCTGCTCTTTTGCCTGTAAAATAAAAATACAACCCCCCAACATTAAAACCCACCACCCACATACCCCTAATCTAACCCAAACCCCTCTTAAAAAAACCTAACACTACCCCCCTGAAGATCTTCCTACCTTGAGTCGTCTTCACTCAGCCGAGCCGAATTCTTCATCCAATCCGGGCGATGTCTTCATCCAAGCAGGGGCTGAAGAGGTCCATCATCCAGCTGAAGTCTTCATCCAAGCGGGGGCTGAAGAGGTCTTCTATCTGGCTGAAGTCTTCTATCAAGCGGCATCTTCAATCTTCTTTCTTCCAGCTCCATCTTCATCCCGCCGACGCGGAATATCCTTCCTCCACGACAAACTCCCGACGAATGATGGTCCCTTTAAATGACGTCATCCAAGATGGCGTCCCTCAAATTCCGATTGGCTGATAGGATTCTATCAGCCAATTGGAATTACGGTAGGAATAATCTGATTGGCTGATGGAATCAGCCAATCAGATTCAAGTTCAATCACATTGGCTGATCCAATCAGCCAATCAGATTGAGCTTGCATTCTATTGGCTGTTCCGATCAGCCAATAGAATGCAAGCTCAATCTGATTGGCTGATTGGATCAGCCAATCGGATTGAACTTGAATCTGATTGGCTGATTCCATCAGCCAATCAGAATTTTCCTACCTTAATTCCGATTGGCTGATAGAATCCTATCAGCCAATCGGAATTCGAGGGACGCCATCTTGGATGACGTCATTTAAAGGAACCGTCATTCGTCGGGAGTTCGTCGTGGAGGAAGGATGTTCCGCGTCGGCGGGATGAAGATGGAGCCGGAAGAAAGAAGATTGAAGATGCCGCTTGATAGAAGACTTCAGCCGGATGGAAGACCTCTTCAGCCCCCGCTTGGATGAAGACTTCAGCCGGATGATGGACCTCTTCAGCCCCCGCTTGGATGAAGACATCGCCCGGATTGGATGAAGAATTTGGCTCGGCTGAGTGAAGATGACTCAAGGTAGGAAGATCTTCAGGGGGTAGTGTTAGGTTTTTTTAAGGGGGGTTTGGGTTAGATTAGGGGTATGTGGGTGGTGGGTTTTAAATGTTGGGGGGGTGTATTTTTATTTTACAGGCAAAAGAGCAGAATTCTTTGGGGCATGCCCCGCAAAAGGCCCTTTTAAGGGCTGGTAAGGTAAAAGAGCTGGTAACTTTTTAATGTAGAATAGGGTAGGGAATTTTTTTTATTTTGGGGGGCTTTGTTATTTTATTAGGGGGCTTAGATTAGGTGTAAGTAGCTTAAAATTGTTGTAATATTTTTATAATGTTTGTAAATAATTTTTTTATTTTTTGTAACTTAGTTCTTTTTTATTTTTGTACTTTAGTTAGTATATTTATTTGTATTTATTTGTAGGTATTTGTATTTAATTTATTTAATGATAGTGTAGCGTTAGGTTTAATTGTAACTTAGGTTAGGATTTATTTTACAGGTAAATTTGTATTTATTTTAGCTAGGTAGTTATTAAATAGTTATTAACTATTTAATAGCTATTGTACCTAGTTAAAATAAATACAAAGTTGCCTGTAAAATAAATATAAATCCTAAAATAGCTACAATGTAACTATTAGTTATATTGTAGCTATATTAGGGTTTATTTTACAGGTAAGTATTTAGTTTTAAATAGGATTAATTAATTTAATTAATTTAATGATAGCATAGTGTTAGGTGTAATTGTAACTTAGGTTAGGATTTATTTTACAGGTAAATTTGTATTTATTTTAGCTAGGTAGTTATTAAATAGTTATTAACTATTTAATAGCTATTGTACCTAGTTAAAATAAATACAAAGTTGCCTGTAAAATAAATATAAATCCTAAAATAGCTACAATGTAACTATTAGTTATATTGTAGCTATATTAGGGTTTATTTTACAGGTAAGTATTTAGTTTTAAATAGGATTAATTTATTTAATTATAGTAAATTTATTTCGTTTTATTTAAATTATATATACGTTAGGGGGGTGTTAGGGTTAGACTTAGGTTTAGGGGTTAATAACTTTATTATAGTAGCGGCGACGTCAGGGGCGGGAGATTACGGGTTAATAATTGTAGGTAGGTGGCGGCGATGTTAGGGAGGGCAGATTAGGGGTTAATAAAATTTATTATAGTGTTTGCGAGGCGGGAGTGCGGCAGTTTAGGGGTTAATACATTTATTATAGTGGCGGCGATGTCCGGTCAGTAGATTAGGGGTTAATACTTGTAGTTAGGTTGCGGTGACGTTGGGGGGGGGGCAGATTAGGGGATAATAAATATAATATAGGGGTCGGCGATGTTAGGGACAGCAGATTAGGGGTTCATAGCTATAATGTAGGTGGCGGCGGTGTCCGGTCGACAGATTAGTGGTTAATGCTTGTAGTTAGGTTGCGGCGACGTTGGGGAGGGGCAGATTAGGGGTTAATATTATTTATTATAGGGTTTGCGAGGTGGGAGTGCAGCGGTTTAGGGGTTAATAAATGTATTATAGTAGCGGTGAGGTCCGGTCGGCATATTAGGGGTTAATACTTGTAGTTAGGTTGCGGCAACGTTGGGGGGGTCAGATTAGGGGTTAATAAATATTATGTAGGTGTCGGCGATGTTAGGGGCAGCAGATTAGGGGTACATAGCTATAATGTAGGTGGCGGCGGTGTCCGGAGCGGCAGATTAGGGGTTAATAAGATAATGCAGGTGTCAGCGATAGCGGGGGCGGCAGATTAGGGGTTAATATTATTTATTATAGGGTTTGCAAGGTGGGAGTGCAGCGGTTTAGGGGTTAATAAATTTATTATAGTAGCGGTGAGGTCTGGTTGGGATATTAGGGGTTAATACTTGTAGTTAGGTTGCGGCAACGTTGGGGGGGTCAGATTAGGGGTTAATAAATATTATGTAGGTGTCGGCGATGTTAGGGGCAGCAGATTAGGGGTACATAGCTATAATGTAGGTGGCGGCGGTGTCCGGAGCGGCAGATTAGGGGTTAATAAGATAATGCAGGTGTCAGCGATAGCGGGGGCAGCAGATTAGGGGTTAATAAGTGTTAGATTAGGGGTGTTTAGATTCGGGGTTCATGTAAGGGTGTTAGGTGCAGACTTAGTGTTTCCCCATAGGAAACAATGGGGCTGCGTTAAGAGCTGAATGCTGCTTTTTTGCAGGTGTTAGGTTTTTTTTCAGCCGAAACTGCCCCATTGTTTCCTATGGGGGAATGCCGAATTTACCGAGCTTTTTCAGATTTATTTGGTAGATACGGCAGCTAATTCGGATTCATTCGGTATATTTGGAAGTATTTTAATTCGGAAATTCGAATCAATCCGAATCTCCGAATTTACCGAATTTTCAGAATTTCCGAATTAATCCGAAACGAATCGCACATGTCTAACTGCTACTATACATATCACAACCATTACTAATGTAGTGCTACTGATACTATACATATCACAGCCATTACTAATGGAGTGTTACTGTTACTACGTATCTATATCACAGCTATTACTAATGTAGTGCTAATGATACTATCCTTATCATGGCCATTAGTAATGTAGTGCTACTGATACTATATATATCACAACCAATACTAATTTAGTGCTACTGATACTATACATATCACAGCTATTACTAAAGTAGTGGTACTGGTACTATACATATCACAACCATTACTAATGTAGTGCTACTGATACTATCTATATCACAGCCATTACTAATGTAGTGCTACTGATACTATCTATATCACAGCCATTACTAATGTAGTGCTAATGATACTATCCTTATCATGGCCATTACTAATGTAGTGCTACTGATACTATACATATCACAGCTATTACTAAACTAGTGGTACTGGTACTATACATATCACAACCATTAACTGCTGGTGCAATTCCGCCCCCTTCAGATTCGCTAGCAGGGGGTGTCAATCAAACCGATCGTATTGATTTCTGTCCGCCGCCTCAGAGCAGGCGGACAGGTTATGGAGCAGCGGTCTTTAGACCGCTGCTTCATAACTTCTGTTTCCGGCGAGCTTTGATAAATTAAAGGAGCTTGATAAATTGACCCCAAGACTCAATGGTAAAATTGTTTTACTAGAGAATGTTTTTGCAGCACTCTCTAAACGTTCAATGGATAACACAGGCTGCTCTAACAAAGTGAAGTAAAGTGTTAGGGCTAGAATAAAAGTAAAACAAAACACATGTATAATATAATAAATAAAACAAATTCACACACATATTAAATGTAATAAATATATTCCTTTTATTAATACACGTGTTTAACAGTTATATGGTATTTGGTTTTGGACTGAGAAGGGCTCTAAGGTGTATATCTATATATACTGTATGTGTATGTGTGTGTATTTGTATTTTTTTATTTATATCCCTGTATGTATGAATGTGTACATATGTATGTGTATGTATGTATGTGTGCACACACATATATACACACACAAACACATAAATACAGATATATACATACACACACACACGTAAAAAGACACACATACACCGTCTAACCCTTCCCAGTCTAACACTTTGTCATAGACCATATCCTTTTATATTGTTGTTATGCTGTTAAAACATTTTTATTAATTAAAACAAAAATAATTATATAAATATTTATTACAAATAAAATATAGTTTTAGACTTTGTGAAGAGCACTATTTCTTTATTTCTTTTTTAGCTCACCTTTGGCTTATTGAACCTTTGGGTTAGCACTTCTGTAAAAGTCAGGACTTAGAAGTCATAGAAGTCTATTAGATGAAAGATTTAGTGCTGCTGCACAATCTGACCTCAAGATTACCCCTAAACACTAACATTTTACTTTCCACTTGTAATATGGAAGTAAAAATTGGAGCACTTGGATTGCGCTCTAGCGATGTTAATGCACCGTATCGCAACCAGCACATTTTGCCTTGACAGAAGAAGATGTGGGAAGAACAGTGGTCAGAAATCTCAGCCAGTGACAATCTTGCAAGTTTCAGGACAGTTGGGATGTGTGCCATCATGTGTCTCCTGTCCTCTCAGCAACAAGCTTGTGTGTTTTAGCTGATGTACAGTACACCTGTGTCTTCTTGCCTTTCAGCAGTAATAAGTGGCCTCTTTGCAGCAACCCTGTATCTCCTGTCCTCTACAAAGTAAGTCTGTTTTTAAAGGTCTATAAGCGATAACTGGTACTTTAGCTAGCTGGTGACTTCTGTCCTTTCAGCAGTAACTGACCTAACCACTCTGCAGCAAGCCTCTGTCTTCCACCCTTTCAGCAGTACCTGGTGCTTTCTGACCTTTCCACAGCAAGCCTATGTCCTCTGACCTCTCAGCATTAAAAGGTGTACCATGGCCCCCCCACCAACAAATTAGTATCTTATAGCCTCTTCACTGCAAAACTCTTCTGGCCTGTATTTGCTGTCTCCTGGCCTCTCTTCATCTGTTTTGTGCCGCCTGGCCTCTCTACAGCAACCATAATCTTCTGGCCAATCAGTAGTAAGTTTATGTATGTTTATGCATGGTTTTATCTTCCTTTATTTGGTAGTCTGCCTACTGACCACTCATCTAAGTCTGTTTACTAACTACACATCAGGTAGCCAGCTCATCTGGTAGTAATTTCAGAAGTGGCTTTTGGACCAGTAAGCCTCTTTCCTTGGTTTAAGTTTTGCTTTAGAAAAAAGCATTAGCAAAATTTCACTTAATATTCATTATTTCTCTTTGCCATTAGCATGGATCACTATATTTTATCTATTATATTTATCTATTTTTGATGTTTTCACTAAATTTGCTTTTTCATATGCAATGCATGTCAAGTACGATTGTTTTTCAGTACTCATAGAGCTTAAGTTTTATAGTTTTTTTCCCATTTTGTCCTTGCCGAGGATATTAGCAATTCTTTACATATACACCCCTTATTAAATAGAGGAGACTATTCTAATATGGGCTGCATGTGTCTAATTTTGCTTATTATTTCAGTTCACTAGCCATTTTATTCTGATAACCTAAATTTACTGAAAAGGTTCAACATCAGTTTATACTGTATATTCCAAACTAAAGTGAATACGTCTTTTATGCAGGTAATGTATCATCACAACTGGTGTTTTATTAGGCTGCTTAAAGACATATTTTGAAAAAAAGGGATTTTACATACTTCCATTGATTTATGTGAAATGTATTAAAGAGGTAAATGTCTACTTGAGTGTGGAAAGAAAGAACTATGCAGTTAATTTGTCCTATAAAAGAAAAAGCAAAAAAAAAAATGGTTTTGTAACTATGTTATAATTAACTGAAAACACTGGTGAATCTTATTAGAATATATTGATTACTAGCATGGAGTCCCATAGTTTCCATAGCAACAGATGGGATACATAGAGTGAGATAAAGTAATCCCTTTTATTTGATGCAGCACTCTTGCTATGAAGTGTTTTAAAAGTGTGCTGCCCTAATTCAAAAACCTTTAATGTTATATATTTCTGGCATTAACTCTTACAATCAATGAAGCAAAAATGTGTTTGGCTACACTGGCTGCAAATATATTTTCTTAATAAAGTTGATATACAAACCTTTTTTTTTATAAAATTCTAACATTGTATGGAGTATGCAGCTTGTACACTAGCAATATCTGTGATAATAAGGAATTATGCTTTTAAATATATAGCTACTAAACTACCTTGTCTAGATAGATAGATAGATAGAGATAGATAGATAGATAGATAGATAGATAGATAGATAGATAGAGAGATAGATAGATAGATAGATAGATAGAGATAGATAAATAGATAGATAGATAGAAAGATAGATATAATAATAGATAGATAGATAGATAAATAGATAGATGATTGATAGATTGTATTGAATTTAAATATAAAGTATCAACATATCTAATTAAAGTGATATTCAAATATTGTACAATGATGAGTTATGCAAAAAAAAAGTATATAAAAATGTGTAAGTAACAAATTAAAGTGTTAGCTAAAATTTTAGGTCTTTAGTAATGAAAATCAGTTAATGGAGAGCTTAATAATTGTAAATTACATATGGCTAGATTACGAGTTTTGCGTTATGAGTGAAAAAACAGCGTTATGGCTCTTTTTCATTACCGCTGGAATTACGAGTTTTGCAGGTATATCTGTACTGCACACTTTTTTGTCCGTAACGCAACATAACTACCACAGCTTTCAAAAAGTCCTTTTTCAATGGAACTTCCATAGCACCGGTATTACGAGTTTTCCTGTCCGGCCAAAAAGTGAGCGGTACAGTCTATAACTAGAAGATCCGTACCGTAAACTGAAAGTCAGTAGTTATGGGTTTAGTGCTACAAAGCGGTAGCATAAAACTCATAACTAAAGTGTTACAAAGTACACTAACACCCATAAACTACCTATTAACCCCTAAACCGAGGCCCTCCCACATCACAATTACTATAATAATAATTTTAACCCCAAATCTGCCGCTCCGCACATCGCCGCCACCATAATAAACATATTAACCCCTAAACCGCCATACTCCCACATCGCCAACACTAGTTAAATATTATTAACCCCTAATCTGCTGTCCCTAACATCGCCGCAACCTACATTACTGTTATTAACCCCTAATCTGCTGCCCCTAAAATCGCCGCCACTATACTAAAGTTATTAACCACTAAACCTAACCCTAAATAAAAAGAGAGAAGCGCTCAACCTGGGAACGAACAATAGCATAATAGCTTGTTCTATGGCTACTTACCACCCTAGAAGCAGCCTCTTTTTGCTCAATATGTGCCTTTCACAGAGAAGAACTTTCCTGTAGCATATCAGTCTGATCCTGACTTAACAGTGCAGTCCAGCCCCGAAATACCAGGCAATCCCTCTCTGAACGAAAGAAACAGCGAAATCCCAGACGTACGTTTCGGCCTATTATGTATGCAAACCTAACCCTAAGTCTAACCCTAACACCCACTAACTTTAATATAATTAAAATAAATCTAAATAAAAATTACTATCATTATCTAAATAATTCCTCTTTAAAACTAAATACTTACCTGTAAAATAAAACCTAAGCTAGCTACAATATAACTAATAGTTACATTGTAGCTAGCTTAGGTTTTATTTTTATTTCACAGGCAAGTTTGTATTTATTTTAACTAGGTAGCCTATTTAGTAAATAGTTATTAACTATTTACTAACTACATAGCTAAAATAAATACAAATTTACCTGTAAAATAAAACCTTACCTGCCTTACACTAGCACCTAACCTTACACTACAATTAAATACATTACATTAATTAAATACAATTAACTAAATTACAAAAAAAAACCACTAAATTACACAAAATAAAAAAGAAATGATCAAATATTTAATCTAAATACACCTAATCTAATAGCCCTATCAAAATAAAAAAGCCCCCCCCCCCCAAATAAAAAACCCTAGCCTAAACTAAACTGCCAATAGCACTTAAAAGGGCCTTTTGCGGAACATCATTACCCCAAAGAAATCAGCTCTTTTACCTGTAAAAAAAAATACAAACAACTCCCCAACAGTAAAACCCACCACCCACACAACCAAAACCCCCAAATAAAATCATATCTAAATAAACCTAAGCTCCCCATTGCCCTGAAAAGGGCATTTGGTTGGGCATTGCCCTTCAAATGGCATTTATCTATTTTTCAGCCCAAACCCTAAGCTAAAAATAAAACCCACTCAATAAACCCTTAAAAAAAACTAACACTAACTCCCGAAGATCCACTTACAGTTTTTGAAGACCAGACATCCATCCTCAACGAAGCCGGGAGAAGTCTTCATCCAAGTGGCAAGAAGTCCTCAACGAAGCTGGGAGAAGTCTTCATCCAAGCGGCAAGAAGTGGTCCTCCAGGCGGGCAGAAGTTTTCTTCCAGACGGCATGTCTTGAAGATGGGAGAGGCTCCATCTTCAAGGCATCCGGCACGGAGCATCCTCTTCTGTCGATGCCTATTCTATTGGCTGTTCCAATCAGCCAATAGAATGTGAGCTCAATCCTATTGGCTGATTGGATCAGCCAATGGGATTTTTTCAACTTTAATTCCGATTGGCTGATATAATTCTATCAGCCAATTGGAATTCAAGAGACTCCATCATGGATGACGTCCCTTAAAGGAATCTTCATTTTTTGTTAGCCGTCAACAGAAGAGGATGCTCCAATGCGGATGTTTTGAAGATGGAGCTGCTCCGCGTCGGAAAGGATGAAGATAGAAGACGCCGTCTGGATGAAGACTTCTGCCTGCCTGGAGGACCACTTCTTGCCTCTTGGATGAAGACTTCTCCCGGCTTCGTTGAGGATGGATGTCCGGTCTTCAAAAACTGTAAGTGGATCTTCGTGGGTTAGTGTTAGTTTTTTTTTAAGGGTTTATTGGGTGGGTTTTATTTTTAGCTTAGGGTTTGGGCTGAAAAAGAGCTAAATGCCCTTTTAAGGGCAATGCCCATCCAAATGCCCTTTTCAGGGCAATGGGGAGCTTAGGTTTATTTAGATAGTATTTTATTTGGGGGGTTTGGTTGTGTTGGTGGTGGGTTTTACTGTTGGGGAGTTGTTTGTATTCTTTTACAGGTAAAAGAGTTCATTTCTTTGGGGCAATGCCCTGCAAAAGGCCCTTTTAAGGGCTATTGGCAGTTTAGTTTAGGCTAGGGTTTTTTTATTTTGGGGGGGCTTTTTTTTATTTTGATAGGGCTATTAGATTAGGTGTAATTAGTTTAAATATTTGATCAATTCTTTTTTATTTTGTGTAATTTAGTGTTTTTTTTTTTTGTAATTCAGTTAATTGTATTTAATTAATGTAATTTATTTAATTGTAGTGTAAGGTTAGGTGATAGTGTAAGGCAGGTTAGGTTTATTTTACAGGTAAATTTGTATTTATTTTAACTAGGTAGCTAGTAAATAGTTAATAACTATTTAGTAACTAGTCTACCTAATTGAAATAAATACAAACTTACCTAGCTAGATACAATAACTATTAGTTATATTGTAGATGGCTTATGGTTTATTTTATAGGTAAGTATTTAGTTTTAAATATGAATTATTTAGTTAATGATAGTAATTTTTATTTAGATTTATTTTAATTATATTAAAGTTAGTGGGTGTTAGGGTTAGACTTAGGGTTAGGTTTAAGGGGTTAATAACTGTAGTATAATGGCGGCGACGTTCGGGGCGGCAGATTAGGGGTTAATAAGTGTAATGCAGGTGGCAGCGATTTTAGGGGCAGCAGATTAGGGGTTAATAAGTGTAGGTATGTAGCGATGACATTGGGGGTGGCAGATTAGGGGTTAATACGTGTAAGGTAGGTGGCGGCGATTTTGGGGGGGGCAGATTAGGGGTTAACAAGTATAATGTAGGTGTCTGCGATGTGGGGATGGCAGATTAGGGGTTAATAACTGTAGGCAGGCATCGGCAATGTTGCGGGCGACAGATTAGAGGTGTTTAGACTCTGGGTTTATGTTAGGGTGTTAGGTGTAAACATAAATTGTCTTTCCCCATAGGAATCAATGGGGCTGTGTTACGGAGCTTTACGTTCCTTTATTGCAGGTGTTAGGCTTTTGTTTAGCCGGCTCTCCCCATTGATGTCTATGGGGAAATCGTGCACGAGCACGTAAAACCAGCTCAAAGCAGCGCTGGTATTTGGGTGCGGTATGAAGCTCAATGGAGCTTTACGCTGCAATATTGCCTGCTAACGCCGGGTTTTTGCAAACCTGTAATAGCAGCGCTATAGGGAGGTGAGCGGTGACAATAACTTGCAAGTTGGCACCGAGCCCCTCATAATGCAAAACTCGTAATCTAGCCGTTAGTTTTTTTAACCATGCTACTAAAACTAGGGCACTTAATTATTAAAAACACGCTTACAAAGCTTTCTATTTTAGGTGATCATAAATATTTTGTAACCTTAGGATTCCTTGTTTGTATGTTTTTTTCCCCCACTTGTTCATTTGGACAGTTTGTTGCGTTTTTAAATAATAACGATGTTGATTTAAAGTTCACCCACCAACTGGAGAAACGTAGTATGCCTTATATAGATGTTATCTTACAGGGAAATTTGGACACTGGAAGAGTTGACGCTGCCTTATATAGAAAGCCCATCACATCAAATGCTATCCTACATGCCTGGAGTTGCCACCCCAAACCTCAAAGCAATGTGTTTCTAAGCTTGCAGGCTGTTTCATTAGGCTTTCTGATGAAAAAGCCTGCAAGCTGAGAAACATGTTGCTTATTTTAACATTTTAAATAAATGTAAGGTGTTTTTTGTGAGGGGGGGTGGTTTCTTTTTTAATTTAAGTCTTATTACAACAAAGTATTACAGCAACAAAATGAACAACAGAATATCTGCAAAAAGCAGAGATCTTGAGAGAGACAAAACAGGTATACAGTAATTACAAAAATTAAGTTAATGTGGGGGATGCTTCTGGGTGGCGGCCATGATGGTCGCTTATTTTAGAAGGTGAAGAGTCTGGCTAATATATCTGCTGCATATCGCCTGACTATGACACCATCTATGATCTGAATTACTTTATACTGAAACTGTAACTCCTGCTTAATCACTTGATCTAGATTGCAACGCCAACTTCTGTCCTGAGATATTGGAATGGTAAGGTACACAGTTGTGGCCTAGAAGTAGGCCAGACCTCCACCTAACCCCCCCCCCCCCCTTTATCCAGGTATAGCAGCGTTGTATGCTGTCCCTTTCCATTCCCCTCCCAAAGAAAGCTTGTAAAGCTATCTTCTGGCACCCTTAACTACATACATTGTTGGCGGTACCATGGCATCCAGTTGGCAAGTTCTCGAAGATACAATTTGCATTATTTTAGAAGAGCACAATCAGAGACTGTCTTGCCTAATTGCTAATAGCTTTAGCACACAACCACAACTTTGTGCAGGTGATGGAGACATTCGACTGCCTATGCGGCCCCTGAAAGTGTAATTACCTACAGAAAAGGCTTTAACTTACCCTAAACCCACAGCTCAGCCAGATGCAGACCCAGTGAATTCCAAGAGTGAGAATCCCTCAACATCCCAAATACCTATCTCTAGAGCGGAGAGAAACAGCAGAAATTAATATAAAGCTGGCCAAAGAGGTACTCCGAGAAGTGTGGGACTACCCTCCGCAGAACAACCCATACTAGCTAACGCATGCAGACCTGGAGTTAACCAGACATGTAATGAGGCA
Organism: Bombina bombina; assembly: GCF_027579735.1. NCBI lineage: Eukaryota > Metazoa > Chordata > Amphibia > Anura > Bombinatoridae > Bombina > Bombina bombina. The sequence continues at coordinate 700,364,873 of NC_069503.1, forward strand.
AAGTACCGCAACATGAGGAGGAGACAACCGGACCTGAATCTTCCATGTATGAAGTCCAACCGGCCCTCTGAGTAGGCTACTCGACAATCTACTCAACTCAGTGGACCGGCAGATCGACGAATCCCTCCTTCAGTTAGTGTCTCTCACGCTATATGGAAGCTGCTTACCCCCTCACTGCTAGATTTCTGTACCGCTAGTGTGAGCAAGTTCAAGAGGAGAGATAGTACAGACGCGGCTTGGAAACTGCGGATCTATTAAGCACTTGTGCTGTTTCCCTCAGATCAATCTGGTGAGCAATATGTGTCGGTACTATTACAGTCCAGCATGGTAGTTTGGTGCCAGATTGAGAAAGCTGGAGTCGGATGATCCACATGTATTTTCCTCTTAACATTATGCATGCTACTACTACCCCCAAGAGGATTGATACCAATTTTATTACTGGGGTGAAATGACAGTCTTATTACATGGACTTGAAAAGACTCACCCCCAAAATATGCTTTGAAGCGTAGTTTCCCTCCCTTAACATATATTACACTCCCTTTCTATTTCTGTACTTCAATATAGTATGCAAAGATCTGAACTGTTTTGAATGTATTTTATTGTGGGCTACGAGTAATATCTACACCTATTCCTTACTGCTGCCCCGCGACAACTAATGTATATAATAATGTGTATATAATGCAGCTATCTCTGCCCAACCCATTGCATCACTGCAAGGAAGTTCTATAAGTAGTGAGGTCTCCCAATTCAAATGTATGCTTTCTGAAACATATATAGCACAAGGGTTATATATATCTTTCTAGCTATCTTATGAAAAATATCAGATAATGTCTTTCATCTGCTGTGTCTCCCTATGCGAACCCTCTGATATACCCATAGTGATTGTACACTATATGACTAATAACAATGTGACTCTCTGCCCTATAGTAGAAGCTTTATGGTCAGCAAAAATTGTGGGGATCAAAGATTCAGATAAAAATGTTTACAAGTTATGTTGCAGCAGAGTTGTGACTCTGAGACCCCCTGAAAATTTGAAAGTTTAATGCTGGTCAATACCTTGTATCCCCCCTCTTAAATATATGTTTTAGCTATCAATGGGAACTTTAGACTATCTATACCTCCTTGGCTTCCTATGGACTCCCATTTATTCTATAAGTTTATTTCTATGGTACACAATACTATTACTCCTACTAGGTCTACAATACTGCTCCAAGTTAGTACTAATGTGTATATAGTTTGGCAGCACTGACTTATTTTATATACATAATGTGCTGTTTGCAGCCAGGACAGCATAAAACGGCCACATTATACAATGCAGCCAAATCTAAAATCCAGATTTGTATTACCTAATAATTCCGACCTAGGTTTTAGACACAAACCTATTGCTGTGTATTTCAGGAATAGCTAACACATATTATGAAGGGTTGGTCCAGAAATATCTCACTTTTGAGGGTTTACCATTATATTCATATTTATATACCTTGCCTAGTAATACTAGCTCCCTTATACATAAATGGGCACAAGTTATTGACTTCATTTGCTACTTGTAGATTTGACTCATCAACGCAAATATTTAATTTCCCTCTGAGAACATATATTTTTAAAGTATTTAAATGCGGATGCACTATATTTGGGGAGATTAGAACTGCTGCTGCCATCTACTATACTGTTAGGCTGTGATACCCTATATAAGATGGTCTCCAAAATATATACATAATGTTTCTTAATAACGCTCTCAAGAAGTCATCTAACTAATGGCTTGGAATTTTACTTATAACCTGGGTTTCAAGAGGTTATTCTTTGTTCTCCTCCATCTAACTCCCTTTAGAGCAGTGACCCTATCTCTGTCACCCCTACTACTCAATATATACAGTATATATATATATATATATATATATATATAAAAGAAACTGGTTTATGCTCCTATAGTTCTATATTTATCGCACAAAATGAGAAAATTAAGATTCACCATTTGAGATCCAAGAGTGGTCTCTTACTGTTTCTAGTGGCCCTCTTTAGCTTTATATTTTTCTTATTACAATAAAAGGTCCAAGAGTGGCCTCATAGGTTACTTAGAAGGCTTATAGTTTGATGGGCAATAATTGAGTAACCTAATTCTCTAAATGTCTCATAACTTTTCTGTTTTTCAAGTTTCTATTGGTTGGATGTATGGAAATTACTTCTTTGCATACTCTGTACTGACATACATTTATGCTATGTATGCCCCAAATTTAATCTCAATAAAAAAAAAAAATAATAAGTTAATGTCTAAAGAGAACTTTTGGAGTAGTCCAGAGTTGACAGTGATGACGGTGGGTAAGATCCAGTAAATTGGGTTTGGTTTTCAGCATACGGTAGTGAGCACTTCATAGGGCATTATATAGTATTCATCAGACATATTACAATTATTACAATGACTACCCTTCACGTGCAAGGGACACTGGAAGGCTTCCCGCAACTCTTTATCTCAAAACATGTATCATTATGAGAAAGGACGTGGCGTAATGGTATAAGGATTGTCACGGCAATACATAACAATAGTAATAACATAAGCATATACCGGTTCTGTGTCTATATATCTATGTATGTGGGGTAGTGCAGGAATATGTAAAGTGTGTCTGTGTAGGTTGCCAGTTTATAGGAAAGTAGATTTTCTTATCCTACTCTAAGATATTTCAATAGAATATCCCACTATATTCTGAATGTGGGGCTTCAAAAGAGGAAAGAGTGGGGGAAATAGAGATTGGGAGTAAGTGGGGGAGGGGGGATGAGATGAGAGAAGGTAAGGGCATATGTCTGAGTGTTTTGGTGATTCAATTGAAATGGGTCTTATTGGTTGGCTGCCGCAGTGGTTCTGCACATTATAAAGGTGTCCCAAGGTTCCCAAAGCAGGCAGAAAGTGTTCATGAGTTTGTTGGCCCTAAAGACATTCTCTTCCATTGATTTTATGTAGTTTATGTTGTTTATAACTCCTTGCCATTTAGGTGGGTTTGATTTTTTACAGTTTCTTGCTATCATAAGTTTAGTCAAGATGAGAATGTATATTAGTAAATATTGTTTGTGTTTAGGGAGTTTATTGATGTTCAAGTGGAGGAGTGCCATACTTGGGTGTGTTAGGTCAGGCAGATCTAAGGTATGGCAAAGGTGTCTAGTTTTAGTCCATAAGGGCTGAAGGAGTGGGCAGGACCACCAAATATGCAGGGGGATTTATCTTACAACCTGCTATACATCATCATCTCTAATCTTAAACCTTCGCTTGGAGAGAGAGTTCCAGAGACCGATTACCAGTCTGCTGGGTGACTGTATGATTCCAGCCTGCTCTATTTGCACCACGCTTTATAGGTGCAACATCAAATGTGAGTGTATCTTGAAATCTGTATTGATAACATCATTCAACTGGAATTCACTGATCCTAAACTTAAACACTCACATATGACACATTCACATCTCCTTTCGCTCACCACCTTTCTTCTTCTTGCAGTTGGGGATGTATCACCTAACCCAGGTCCACCCTCTGCTTCCATCAGCTCACTACGCCAAATAACACCTCATATACCTTGCCCACGTAACCCTCTAAACCTCATTAACTGCACCTCTGTTAGCACACCCCAATTCTCTTGTGCCCTTGGAATGCACGCTCTGTATGCAATAAGCTTACATATATTCACAACCTATTTATCTCACGTTCACTTAACCTGTTAGCCCTCACTGAAACTTGGCTTTCCTCCGGTAACACAACTGCTGTAGCCTCTCTGTCCTATGGCAACCTACACTTCAGTCACACTCTTAGGCCAGGAGACAAACAAGGAGGGGAGTAGGAATACTCCTGTCTCCACACAGTACCTTTCACTGCATTCCTTCACCCCCCTCTCTTTCCTTTTCATCTTTTGAAGTTCATGCTATCTGCCTCTTCTCCCCTCTAACTCTTCGTGTTGCAGTTATTTATTGGCCCCCTGGCCCAGCATCACAATTTCTGGACAACTTTGAAGCCTGGCTTCCACATTTTCTCTCTTCTAATGTCCCTTCTCTCATCTTAGGGTACTTCAACATACCCATTGATAATCCTAACATGCCTGCTGCCTCTAAACTTCTATCCCTTACCACCTCTTTTGGCCTGTCCCAGTGGACAACATCTCCAACCAACTGTGAAGGCAACTCCATAGATCTGGTCTTCACTAATCTCTGTGCCGTTTCCAACTTCCTTAACTTCCCCTTTCCTCTCTCTGACCACCATCTACTAACTTTCTCTCTTACTCTACCTGCTACATCTTTGCAAGCCCCCAAGAAACTGCTACCTTACAGGAATTTAAAAGACTTGGATCTCACAGACTTTTCCACGCAACTGAATCTTCAGCTCTCTTACATTTCATCCGTGTCTTGCCCAAACCTCGTTGCTTTACAGTATAATTCAGCATTAAAATCAACACTTGACAAAGCTGCACCCTCCGCTGTTCATCGTACATCAATCACTCGACGGCAACCCTGGCACACCAAACAGATCAGATATCTTCACCGATGTTCATGGGCTGCTGAACGGCAGTGGAGGAAATCACACACTTGTGCTGATTTCTGGCATTATAAATTCATCCTTAAGTCCTACAACTCTGTGCTCAGCATGGCCAAACAACTCTATTTTTCCTCCCTTGTGTCATCTCATGCATCCAACCCCAGAAAGCTGTTTTCAACCTTTAACTCCCTTCTACATACGCCTGCACTACCAAACTCACTGCTCAGATTATTGCTGATCACTTCAAAAATAAAATTGACACCATTAGAAAAGAGATCTGCACCTCACACCCTTCAAACCCAGCAATCCTACCCACCCCTTCTATTAACAAAACTCTATGCTACTTCCCCCCTGTAACAGAGGAAGAAGTCTCTGTATTCCTATCATTGGCTCATCTCACAACCTGCCCACTTGACCCTATCCCTTCACAACTTCTTCCCTCTCTCTCTGCTTCACTAACCCCTACCCTATCTCTTTAACCAATCTCTCACCGCTGACAAATTTCCCGGATACATTTAAGCATGCGTCAATCATACCAATACTAACAAAGACCTCACTTGACCCCTCCATCCCTTCTAACTATCGACCGGTCTCCTAACTTCCCTTTGCTTCAAAATTATTAAAACGACTGGTCTACAATCGACTAACTCAATTTCTCACAACTAACTCCTTACTTGATGCACTACAATCTGGTTTCCGCCCTAAACACTCAACAAAAACTGCTCTTGCTAAAGTAACAAATGACCTGTTATCAGCTAAAGCAAAAGGCCACTACTCCTTACTAATTCTTCGTGACCTATCCGCTGCTTTTGACACAGTCGACCATCCTCTCCTCCTAAAAATACTACATTCATTTGGCATCCGAGACACAGCCCTCTCTTGGTTTGCCTCGTATCTCTAAAACCGCTCTTTTTCAGTTTCCTTTAACAACATATCTTACAATCCTATGCCTCTCTCAGTTGGAGTACCGCAAGGCTCTGTCTTGGGTCCCTTGCTTTTCTCTCTCTATACATCCTCCCTTTGTATTCCAGTACCACTTATATGCTGATGATACCCAAATCTATCTTTCCTCTCCTGATATCTCTCCCTCTTTACTCAACCAGATTTCCAACTGCCTCTCTGCAATATACTCTTGGATGTCTTCACACTACCTCCAAATCTGTCCAAAACTGAGCTGCTTCTTATTCCCCCCTCTTCGAGACATCTAACACCTGACATTTCTCTGACAGTTGGAGAGTGGAGACTCTATTCTCAACACCTCACCCCAGGTCCGCTGTCTTGGGGTCAACCCACATATACAAGCGCTTACCAAATCCTGCCGTTCACACCTATGCAACATTTCCAGAATTCGTCCCTTCCTTACTCAAAAAACGACAAAAATACTTATTCATTCCCTCATTTTGTCACGCATTGATTATTGCAATCTACTTCTAAATGGCCTTCCAAAAAACCGCCTCTCCTCCCTCCAGTCTATTATGAATGCTTCTGCTAGACTCATCCACCTAAGTCGCCGATCTACATCAGCGACTCCACTCTGCCAGTCTCTACACTGGCTACCCATACACTCCAGAATACATTTTAAAGTATTAACCCTAACTTATAAAGCACTAAACAGTCTAACTCCCAACTATATTTCCTCTCTTATCATGAAATATTGCCCATCCCATCCTCTTCTATCAACCTCTGACCTACGTCTCTCCACTCCTGTTATCTCTACGTCCCACTCCTGCCTCCAAGACTTCGCACGTGCTGCTCCTGTCCTCTGGAACTCTCTACCCCGCTCCATAAGACTGTCTCCAACTTTGTATATACATGAACTGCCTGACTTACTACTGCAACTACAACTGATGTAACAAGCTACCCCAACCTTATATCTCTGCACCCTAAACCTGTAGACTGTGAGCTCTCCGAAGCAGGGCCCTCTGCCTCCTGTACTAGATTTGTTTAGTTTTATGTTTTGTATTTTTAGCAAAAATGTTGTCATTGTATACCCCTATCATTGTACCCAGCGCTACGGAATTTGGAAGCGCTATACAAATAAATGATAATAATAATAATACTAGGCTATGTGGCGCCTCTGTTTATGTTTTACATGATCCACAGAGTACTCTAAAAGTGTTGAACTGAGTTGCTACTTTTACACCATGTCAAATTCTTGAGATAGTCTGCATGTACACTAAAGTTAAAATTAAACTTTTATGATTCAGACAGAGCATACAATAAAACAAATGTTCCATTTTACTTCTATTATCAATTTGTGCACAATTTTGTATATGTACATTTTCTGTGGCACCATTTCATACTGAGCATGTGCAAGACTTCACAGTGTTCTGTATATGTATATCAGTCTGTAGTTCGCTGATAGCTGTCACATGGTACAGGGGTTAGGGAAATTATAGAAAGTCAGATTTGTCAGAGAAATACCTACTGCTAATGTGAAATAAGTAAGTGCTATTGTCCTCTGTTGATTATGCAATTCTACTATATTTAATGGTCCTTTAAGCTATACTGTTTAAATAGTCAGGCACATTTACTAGTGTTTATTTGTCTCATATTGTCTTATTTGCATTTGCATTAATTGCTACTGTATATTTCTCTATTTTATCAATAAAGTCATCAAATATGGTATGGTCTCTATGAATGGCTTTAACTTGTGACTGTGTGCATATCCATTTGTCTCAGTGCTGTATGTTCCTCTAGAAGAGAAGGCACTGCAAGAGTTAAAGGGCCACTAAAGTCAACATTAAAGTTTCATGATTCATATAAAGCATGCAATTCTTTTGATATGCACAGTTCCTGAGGCTCCAGCTCCTACTGAGCTTGTGCAATGTGGACAGTATGTACGTATATGCATTTTGTTATTGGATGATGGCTGTCACATGATACAGGGGGAGGGAATATTGTATTAACTTTGAAATTTGACAAAAAATATTCTGGTGCTCATTTTAAATTCAAAGTAAGTGCTATTGCAGTGTCTTTATATTGTGTATTTGTAGGTTATTCTATTCTATTATATTTAGTGGACCTTTACGTCAGTTCAGTATGTCCTATTTTCCCTGCCCTATAAGAAGCTTAAGTCTGTCCTATAAAACTACAGCACATGTGGTGTGAGTAGCTAGTCTGTGCCATCTTATCCATAAATGGTAAAAAAAAAGGAGTTTCAAATTACAGAGGGCTAGATTACAAGTGCAGCACTCATTAACGCTTTTGCTAGAGTGGTAACTGCACTAGAAGTAAACCTTTTGCGCTTTTTAGGTTGCGTTGAGTTAATATAAAGAGTAATCGCTCCAGTGCTAAACCGATGAGTGCAAAAAGCCAAACAAACTATTGGGAATGCGATAACCTATACCCCTATAGAAGCAGTGGAGGCTCCTCTAAAGGAGCACTTGAGCACGTGAACCCCATGACCCCTGATGCCCCCTGACCCCTGATGAACAAAAAAAAGTGAGAAATAAAAAAAGAATAATTACATTTTTAAACCTTTTTTGCTGATTAAATTAAAAATTACTCCAGGCTCTACTTTTGCTCCACTGCAGTTTTAAGTAAAAACATTAAAATTGCCTTATTTAGGCTGAAAGTGGAATGGGCATTTGCCTAATACTTCTATCTATCGCACATGATGTGCAGTGCGATAGATAGAAGTATAGGCAAAAGCTCTTTCCACTTTAAAGCTGCATTGACAGCAGCGCCACCTACAGGCCAGCCCATAGGTCTCCTAACCGCACAGCTCTTAGTGTGTGAGAGCCAGCTGTCACATGACACTCGCACACTAAGAGCTGTGTGTGTGGAGGCAGTGGCGTCACTAGGGGTGTGTGGCCCGCACCGGGTGACACTTTCAGGAGGGGTGGCCTCTTAGATCAGAGTCAGACATGTTGTTTAATGAGAACTTGAAGCTTTAACAGCGCGTGGTGCGTGCATCAAGCATCAGCAGACACTGGCTCCTCCCTCCTCTCCCCCTGTCAGGATTATTCTCTGTTCCTCCCACCTATGACAGCTGCCTCTTTCTGAACCTTTAAATGCTAACTATGCCCTGTTCCTAGTGCTTAGTAATTTAGACTCAATGCACACTGAAGTCTCTAGTATCTGAGCTCTCTACAAAGTTTACTCAATCTACAGTGTATCTTTAGTGAAACACAGAACCTTTCCAGCATTATTAGTGGGATTCCCTTATCATCTCTGCACAGCAGCATAAAAGAGAACTGGATTTAAAAGGAGTAATCATCTGCATATCACTAACGCTTTCACACCATCCTAACAAGTTCCACTTCTGGCAGAGTACATTCTACATCCATTATACAGGCACATCAGCTTCATTCAATATTTGGATTACAGCTGTTACCTTACAGGACTTTCTATTTGCAAATCTGTTGTAAGTCGGAACCGAACTTCGGCATGTGACGTCATCTGTCACTCTAGTCCGACACTGCCGGCTCACGCCCACTTGTCTCTGCGCTGCATAGGAAACTGCAGGAGCAGTTCAAACAGATCAGCTTTACTTGTGGCTGCACAGACAAGCTCAAACAGTTATCTATTGTCCTCACAAGTGCTGCAACTTCTCCTCACCTCAGAGAAGTGCTGAATAAATCTAGATCTGGTAAATCATATTGCTATATCTAAGTTACCTGCTTAAGTGATTCTTACCAGTAATAACTTGAATTCATATCGGAGGTTTGAAATCTCTCACGCTGCACTGGCAACCAATACTTGGTGAATCCCTGCAACTCCTCTGATTTCTATCTTAAGATTGTATAACTATCTTATAACAATCTAACCCATTACTGTATCAACACCACTCACCTATTTTGCTATTAGTCCTCAATATTAATAGTAAAGCCTCGAGTGGTACAAATATAATATTTGTCTGCACTTGTGATCTGTTACTTATTGTTACATTACTTGTAACAATTAGGAAAGTGGAATAAGATCCTGACAGATTACTAAGCCAAGGTGACAACAGATCCAGTAGACTTACCCCAATTTGTCTACACCCTGTCTCAACGTGTTGATCAAATGGGCATAGCACTTAGAGAATTAGAGTTAGAGAATCAATCCTTAAGAAGAATCATCCGTGATTCATTATCTCCAAAACCTGAACCTATCCCTGAACCTATTGTTTCACTACCAGAACCCTTTTCAGGGAATAGGAAACAGTACCGTCAGTTCAAGACCGCATGTCATCTTTTATTTGGATTGAAACCCAAGACTTATTGCACAGAAAGGGTTAAAGTCCTCACTGTGATTTCTTTCCTTCGGGGTGAACCCCGTGTGTGGGCTGATGCTTCCTTCGAGACAAATCTACCTATCTTAGGGTCATTAGATGACTTCTTTTCTCAAATGGATGAACTGTATCTGGACTCTGATGCTCAACTCTCAGCCGAGACTTCAATGAGAAACCTAAGACAAGGGAAACGTCTCGTCGAGGATTACATAACTGAATTTAAGCAGTATGCTAGGGATTCTCAATGGAACCCTATAGCTCTGAGAAATCAGTTTCGTCTTGGTTTAGCAGATAACATCAAAGATGAGTTAGCTAGAACAGATCTACCCAAAACACTAGAAGCTCTGATGTCACTTGTCATCCAAATAGACAGACGTTTAAGAGAGAGGAGATCTGAAAGGGGTCATTCTGACCAGATTCCAAAACCCCCACAAACTCCAACTTCCTCGTCCATTTCAAGACCAGGTCCTGAACCAATGGAAGTCGGTATAGCAAGAGCCCCATTGACTCTACATGAAAGGACCAGGAGGAGATAAAACATGCTGTGTATATATTGCGCCAACTCCTCCCATACTGTCACAGACTGTCCATTGCTTCTAAAGTCAAAGAAAAGTAAGTGTTATTCTTTATCAGCCACACAGACTTCAATAGTGTCACACACCTACTGCAAACTTTCTATCTCTTTACAGTGGGACCAACGAAGTCTACACTCTGAAGCTATCATTGACACAGGAGCCTATGGGAATTTTATCAATGTAGCAACTGTAAAAATTAATAAAATACCATGTGTGATTAAGCAAACTCCTGTAGCAATTCGAGTCATTGATGTGTCCTCCATTGCTAGTGGTCCGATAACACATCAGACCATTGCATTGTTAATAACCACATCTACAGGTCATACTGAATTGATTGAATTCGATGTTTTACCATCTACACTTTTTCCCATTGTTTTAGGCTTAGCTTGGTGCAGAAAACATCAACCGACTATAGATTGGGGCACCTTGAAGATTAACCTCAATTCCAAGTATTGCCAACAAAATTGTTTTTCAAATCACTCCCACCTTTCGGTGACACCTGTTGAACCTCAACTACCAGAGGTTTACTCTGATTTCAACAATGTCTTCAGTAAAGTAGAGGCAGAATCACTACCACCGCATCGAATATATGATTGCCCGATTGACATAAAACCAGGATCATCAATTCCTTATGGACGCCTATATCCACTATCCACTCCGGAACTGGAACATCTCAAACAATATCTGGATGAGAATCTTCGTAAAGGCTTCATCCTTCCTTCAACATCATCTGCGGGTGCTGGGATGTTCTTTGTGAAAAACAAGGATGGTTCTTTACGACCCATTATTGATTACAGGGAACTAAACCTTCGTACTATAAAGAATCGATACCCTCTTCCACTGATCCCTGAATTGATATAACTTCTCCAAAATGCCACCATCTTCACAAAACTTTGAGAGGTGCATACAATCTGGTCAGAATTCGTGAAGGAGATGAATGGTTGACCGCCTTCAGGACAAGGTATGGTCTCTTTGAGTATCTCGTTATGCCGTTTGGGCTCTGCAACGCCCCAGGAACCTTCCAACATTTCATCAACAATGTTTTTAGAGATCTACTTGATGTGTGTTTAGTCATCTACCTTGACGATATTCTCATCTACTCAAGATCTTTTGCGGACCATGTAAAACATGTACGCCGAGTTCTCTCACGGCTACGTACCCATAGATTAAACTTGAAAAATGTCAGTTCCATACTGATACCATACTGATACCATCTCTTTCCTTGGATACAACATCTCTCCAAGTGGGATCAGTATGCAGGAGGATAAAGTGGAGGCCGTAAAAAATTGGGTTACCCCCAAAAACAGAAAAGAACTTCAACGCTTCTTGGGTTTTGCTAATTATTACTGGAAGTTTGTTAAGGAATTTTCTAAGATTGCCAAACCTTTAACTCAGCTTACAAGTACACATATCAAATTCCAGTGGACCAAGGAAGCAGCATCAGCTTTTGAACTACTTAAAAAGAAAGTCACAACTGCACCAATCCTCCATTTCCCTAATGCTGAGCTTCAATATATTCTTGAAGTCAACGCTTCTGACTTTGTTTTAGGAGCAATATTATCTCAGAAGTCCTCTCCCACAGAACCGATGCATCCAGTTGCATTTTATTCCAAGGTCTTGAGTTCCCCAGAAATGAATTATCCAATCGGGGAAAAGGAACTACTTGCGATAAAAAAGGCCTTAGAGAACTGGAGACATCTATTAGAGGGAACCAAACTGCCTATTATTATTTTCACAGATCACAAAAACCTCGCTTATCTACAAAGTAATAAAACACTCTCTGCTAGACAGATGCGCTGGAGTCTCTTCTTCACTCGGTTCAACTTTCACATCGTCTACAGGCCATCTTCCAGAAATGGAAAAGCTGATGCCTTTTCAAGAAAAGATCACCCTCCAGAATATATTCCTGAGACCACATTGATAATCCCCACTCAGAAATTCATTGGTCTAACCTCTTATCTACTAAAGGCTTTCAAAGATTCCTATACCTCTGATGGAAACCTTCACCATCACAACCTCCAATCTAATACAGACGGGTTATTCTACTATAATGAGAAATTATATGTACCAGAGAGTCTGAGACCACTTATATTACAATTACATCATGAGACACCCCTAGCCGGACATCCAGGTGAAAGAAGAACCAGGGAATTATCTCCAGGTTGTATGGGTGGCCATCAATGGCAAAGTCTATAAAGAATCATGTAAACACCTGTACTATTTGTGCAACATCCAAAGCAAGCAAGTCTGCGCCATATGGCACCCTCATTCCTCTACCCATTCCATCTCATCCTTGGCATCACATCTCACTGGACTTCATCGTAGAGCTTCCTGTCTCTTCCGACATGCATACTATTATGGTGGATGTAGATCTCTTCTCCAAAATGGCCCATTTCGTACCATTCCATAAGTTACCAACAGCTTCTGAAACTGCTAAATTATTCCTCAAAAATATTGTACGCCTTCATGGATTTCCAAAGATTATGACTTCTGATCGAGGAACTCAATTCACCTCCCAATTCTGGAGGTCCCTTACTACACTCCTGCAGATTGACCATCGTTTCACAACAGCATTTCATCCACAAACAAACGGCCAGGTAGAACGGGTGAACGAATGGCTGTTATTGTTCCTATAAACAGGAAGAATGGCTAACCTATTTACCAATGGCAGAATTTGCCTTCAACAATTCAGAAAATTCCTCTACCAAAATGTCCCCATTTTTGGCCACCTATGGCTTCCATCCTAACTCATACCCTACTTCAGGCATCTCAGATACTAACTCGTCAGATGGTCCGAATGCTATAGACTTTGATGCCAACCATCGCAATATTTTCAACACTTTAAAGGAAAACATTGCTAAATCCCAAGATAAACAAAGACATTATTATAATCTACGCAGAAGACCATCTCCCACATATTCAATTGGAGATTTGGTTTGGCTGTCTACGAAAAACCTGAAACTTAGCATTCCAAGTAAGAACTTAGGTGGTTTGTTCATTGGTCCGTTCCCAATTATTAAGATCGTTAATCCGAATGCTGTTACCTTACGTTTGCCAGACTCCATGAAGGTCCATTCAACATTTCATGTATCTTTACTAAAGCCCTACAAATCTATGAGGAATCAGGGTATAATACTGCCCCCATCTTCTTCAATTCCATCTCCTCAAGAATATGATGTGGCATCTATAATAGATTCTAGGCTCCACAAAGGGAAGTTACAATATCTCGTCAGATGGCTTGGATATTCTTCTGATGAGGACTCATGGGAACCGTCTGATCACGTGCATGCCCCTCGGAAAGTCTCTCTTTTCCATTGGCGTCATCCAGATCGTCCTGGTCCTTGACATCTATTGTCTTCCCTTGGGGGGGGAAGATGTCAGGATTATTCTCTGTTCCTCCCACCTATGACAGCTGCCTCTTTCTGAACCTTTAAATGCTAACTACGCCCTGTTCCTAGTGCTTAGTAATTTAGACTTAATGCACACTGAAGTCTCTAGTATCTGAGCTCTCAACAAAGTTTACTCAATCTACAGTGTATCTTTAGTGAAACACAGAACCTTGTTTCCAGCATTATTAGTGGGATTCCCTTATCATCTCTGCACAGCAGAATAAAAGAGAACTGGATTTAAAAGGAGTAATCATCTGCATATCACTAACGCTTTCACACCATCCTAACAAGTTCCACTTCTGGCACAGTACATTCTACATCCGTTATACAGGCACATCAGCTTCATTCAATATTTGGATTACAGCTGTTACCTTACAGGACTTTCTATTTGCAAATCTGTTGTAAGTCGGAACCGAACTTCGGCGTGTGACGTCACCTGTCACTCTAGTCCGACACTGCCGGCTCACGCCCACTTGTCTCCGCGCTGCATAGGAAACTGCAGGAGCAGTTCAAACAGATCAGCTTCACTTGTGGCTGCACAGACAAGCTCAAACAGTTATCTATTGTCCTCGCAAGTGCTGCAACTTCTCCTCACCTCAGTGAAGTGCTGAATAAATCTAGATCTGGTAAATCATATTGCTATATCTAAGTTACCTGCTCAAGTGATTCTTACCAGTAATAACTTGAATTCATATCGGAGGTTTGAACTCTCTCACGCTGCACTGGCAACCAATACTTGGTGAATCCCTGCAACTCCTCTGATTTCTATCTTAAGATTGTATAACTATCTTATAACAATCTAACCCATTACTTTATCAACTCCACTCACCTATTTTGCTATTAGTCCTCAATATTAATAGTAAAGCCTCGAGTGGTACAAATATAATATTTGTCTGCACTTGTGATCTGTTACTTATTGTTACATTACTTGTAACAATTAGGAAAGTGGAATAAGATCCTGACACCCCCCTGCAGACATCAAGGAAGCGTGGCAACGTGGAGCAGAAGGTATGGGGGTTTATTAATTGTGATAAGGACCTTGGATATAATACAGTAGTAATAAGGTCCTGTGTCTGCCACTGACTGCTCAGCCTCTCTACCCTGTCTGGCTTCGCTCTACTAGTATGAGGGGCAGAATTAGATTAGCTAGAAGTCAATGGAGAAAAAAGTGGAAAAACACCCTTCTTGTATGCTAACCCAAATCGCCATAAGACACCTACTCAAATAACTCCTAAACCACCACATAACCCACCACACAAAGTCCCCACTACACTATTCACCCCTAAACCACCAGCCCCCCACAGAAAAGTAACCCACTACACTATTACCCCTAAACTGCCAGCCCTTCAATGCAAAGTAACCCACTACACTATTTACTCCTAAACCGTCAGCCCTCCACCACAAAGTAACCCGCTACACTATTAACCCTAAACGAGCAACCCCTAAAGCAAAATATCCCACTACACTATTAACCCCTAAACCACCAGCCCCCAAACGCAAAATATCCCACTACACTATTAACTCCTAAACCGACAGTCCCCCAACTCAAAGTAACCCACTACACTATTAACCCCTAAACCACCAGCCCCCCACTATAAAAAAACAAATACACTATTAGCCCCTAAACCGGCAGCACCCAATACAAAATAACCTACTAACACCTAAACCCCTTAACCTAACACCCCCTAAGTTAACCCAAAATAGACTAACCCTACCTTTAGCAAAAAAAACCTACCTTTAAAAAAAAATTCAAACTTACCTGTGAAAGTAAAAAAATCTAATTTTAAAAAATAAAAATAAAAACCTGCCAATACAAAAAAAAAACTTACGTTAATTAAAGAAAATAACATTACATAAAAACAAATTACCAAATATAAAAAACCCAGTTATGCCTATTTTAAAACCCCAAAATAAAAAACCCACTCCAAATATAAAAAGAAAAAAAATATTCTAAAACTAAACTACAAATATCCCTTAAAAGGGCCTTTTGTAGGACATTGCCCTAAATTGATCAAGCTCTTTTTGTGAGAAAAAAAATTACACCTTCTAAAATTAACTCCCCCCCCCAAAAAAAAAACTATCTAAAAAAATTATACTCATTTGCGTGGGCACTGCCTTAAAGAGGCATTTTGCTGCCAAGAGAAAAAAAATGCCTAATCTTAACCGCCCCCCCAAAAATAACACTAAACCCCAAGATGGTACTCACCAAAGATGATGATGGCGGTGCTCCATCTTCATCCTGGCGGTGGTCCTTCTTCATTCCAGCGGCGGTCCATCTTCTTATTTTCATTGTTGCAGTGGTCTTCATCCATCTTCAGAGCTTCAACACGGAGGTCCTCTTCGTGTGGTCACCAGCTGCACACTAAATTTCCATGTTCAAATTCAAATCAGCCAATAGAATGAAAGCTTTTTCTACCAAGATTAAAGGGACAGTGTACTGTAAAATAGTTTTTCCCTTAATGTGTTTCCAATGACTTGATATACCTGCACAGCATAAAATGTACGAGAAATTGCTTTTAGGTCTTTATATTTGAAATAGTTGTTTTTTTGAGCTTGCAGAGAAATCAGATCTCCTTATTGTATCACTTTTTATACACACACATGCATCTTTTAGATTATCTCTGTTTGTATGCTAAAGCTATAGCGTATCATGTCCGCCCTGCATCACTAAATGCCGACAGCATACGCTGTCGGCATTTAACATTGCACAAGCATTGCTGGTGAAATGCTTGTGCAATGCAGTCCTCTGCACATTCGCGGCCTATTGGTTGCTAGCAAGGGGTGTCAATCATACTGATCGTATCTGATCGGGATGATTGCTGTCCGCCACCTCAGAGGTGGCGGATGAGTAAAGGAGCAGCGGTCATAAGAGCCGCAAACTTCGGGGATAGATTGCAGCATCCGCTGTTTGATAAATCTACTCTTTAGAGAGAAGAATTGAAAACTAACATTTTACTTACTGCATATCTCTGGGATTGTAATTTCTTATGCTGGCTATATTTATACAGTTTTTCTATAGCATATACTTAATTATAGAAACTTTTAGTATAGGTAGGATACCACTGAGAAAATTAGCTATAATACCTTCCAGCAGGTAAAATGGATAATTGGAAGCAAATTAAAGGGGTGAAAATGTAGTGTAAACTGTCTCTTTAAGAAGCAGCAGTATGTAGGTTTGCATAAGTGAGTGCCCCACAACAGCTCCAAAACAGCTTCTGCAGCTAAATAAATAGAGCCCTTTATGTGAGAAACCAAATCAGAAAGCTTTCATTTACATGCAGATAGAGGACTCATGACTTCAGTAATATGTTACATACTCTATTATATAATTTCCCTATGCTCAAAATATAATTCTTAAAATTCTATGTGTAAAATTGTAAGTCTTTCGATAGAAGTAGGGAAATTGAATTAAAGTTAGATTCTAAGACAAGTCCTTTAATGCTATGCAGATATAAGCATATATGCTAATATAAACTGTCGGCATTTTTCATTGCACAAGCATTTCTGGTGAAATACTTGTGCAATGCCACCCCCTGCACATTCACGGCCAATCGGTCACTAGCAGTGGTGTCAATCAACCCAATCGTATGTGATCGGGTAGATTGCTGTTCACCGCCTCAGAGCAGATGGGCAAGTTAAGGAGCAGCGATCTGAAGACCGCTGATTCTTAACTCCTGTTTCGGGCGAGCCTGAAGGCTTGTGCGGAAACAGCTGCATTGGGGCCAATACGGAGCATGATAAATCAGCACTATAGACTTCTAATGTTTCGATTAGGTTAATGCACAGCTATGTGATGTTATTTTGCTTGTTATACTCTATGGGGTAGATTTATCATGGTGCGGATGGACATGAT
This sequence comes from Bombina bombina, assembly GCF_027579735.1. Taxonomy (NCBI): domain Eukaryota; kingdom Metazoa; phylum Chordata; class Amphibia; order Anura; family Bombinatoridae; genus Bombina; species Bombina bombina. The sequence continues at coordinate 700,382,415 of NC_069503.1, forward strand.
CCGATGTAGCGATCAAGTCCGCCACACATCGATAAATGCAGACAGCATACGCTTTCGGCATTTATCATTGCACAAGCGGGAGTACGGAGGTTTAGGGATTAATATATTTATTAAAGTGGCGGCGATGTCCGATCGGCAGATTAGGGGTTAATATATTTATTTAAGTGTTTGCGATGTGTGGGGGGCCCATAAAACTGTTAACTACTGACTTTTAAATGCGGTAGGAGTTTTGACAGGAGGGGGTCTACCGCTCACTTCTTCCAAGACTCGTAATACCATCATTAGGCAAATCCCATTAAAAAGATAGGATACGCAAAAGTGAGCGGTAGACCCTTTCCTGCCTGACTCGTAATACCAGCGTTAGGAAAAAAGCAGCGTTGGGACCTCTCAATGATGCTTTTTAAGGCTAACGCCAAACTCGTAATCTCGGTGATAAGATTAATAAGGATATAATGTTGAAAGTAGGAATCCAGATATTGTTTATACTTTCCATCAGTTTCAGTATTCTCTTATGAAACTAATACAATTTTTAATTAGACTAACACACTTTTTTTATAATTAACTGTTTTTATCTAACAGTATAATTTTGCAGAGCTGAGCTCATTTTTTGGGAAATATAACATTTTTGTAACCATTTATATAGCCTGCCTAGGAATACGGTGAACTCTCCTGTAACCAACAGAATACTTGTTACAGTATAGAAATATTGTAAATGTTAGTAAGTATGATTGTGAGAGTGAAACACTTCGTAGTTTGATGGATATAAAAGTGAGTTTAGTATTGCCCCAACTTAAAAGCCTATATAGCAAAATAGAAACTAAAGGACATACATTACTGTCCTTTACAGAAAGGGAATGAAAACAGCACACAGGATATAAATCAGAACTATTTAACTACGAATTTTATTATCAAAAACACCACTTCCACCAGGTTAGGCTCATAGAGCTCAATGAAATTAAAACACTATTAAGACAAATGGTAAAAAAAACACACAGTACTTCACATACAAGCGGACATCTGCTATCAAGACTGCATATAAATCTGTCTTAAACAAACAGTAGCCGTAAGCACGACTGTATTAAAGATCAGTAAGTATCACTGCATTTAAAGTTCTCTGAGGGCAGAGAATGACCGCAGACATGGCTGCACTCTAGGTCAATAAATAGCACAGTCACAAGATATTACCGCTTGCAAGCTTGTCCGGAGGTATACCTCTTGGGTCATGGACGACCAAACAGTCTGCCAGCTCCTCTCCTCCTCTCTTCTCCTTAGCGTATCGGTTGGGTGGTGTGACGTATGGTGTGGGAGTGGCAGGGTATTACTCACTCGTCCGTGATTGGTCCGGACCACAGTAGTTGTTTCTTACAGGCTGTCAGCGTCTCCAGCTGCTACATGTAAGTTTATTTAAAACATACATGCTTCCTCCAAAAGTGAAGTATCCATAGACAGGCAGCTCCTCCAGAAATGCATTCCTGCATGTATATGCCAAAACCATAGGGAGGTAACAGTCCTTAACACCAAGATCTGCTAAGCAGTCGTACCGCTGCAGGGTGTCACACAGGTAAAGGGTAGTTCTCCTAAATGCCTGCTATAACCTGGAGGGATCTGATTTTCAAACGTTCCCATATACGTCTTTAGAGAAACACACTGATGATAACCATCTCTCACCAGTGCTAGGGTAACACACAAGCACCAAAGTACGTTTCACCCCCACATAAAAAAAATGTGTCTCCCTCAGACTCGGATTCGGAAACCACAGCTGACTCTATCACAGTACCCAAAGCCCTGTTCGACTCGCTGCCCTCGAAAAAGGACTTTTCTGCCCTGGTGGTACAGGTCCAGCAGTGTATTAAAGAGGAAATAAGTGAGCTAAAGAAAGAAATTTCGGACATAGGGCACAGAGTGGACGCAGCTGAAAATACTCTGGACGCTCACTCTTCAGCAATCTCGGACTTACATACAACTATCCATAAACAAAATGACACTATACTAGGCCTGGAAGACAAAATAGATGACGCTGAAAATCGGAACAGAAGACATAATATCAGAATCAGAGGCGTCCCTGAATCCATTCCTCCCTCTGGCCTAGAGCAATACTTACAAGACCTGTTCAACTCACTGAAACAAACAGAGTCACCCATAAAATTTGATATTGACAGGGCCCATAGGGCTCTACGACCAAAGCCATTAGATTCGCAACCACCCAGGGATATAATTGTGCGAGTCACAAACTTCCAAGTTAAAGAAGAACTTATGAAGCTAGCCCGCGACCAGCAACCTGTCAAATATGAAAATGCTGATCTTCAATTTTTCACAGACTTATCACAGAGAACTCTCCTCAAAAGAAGGGAACTTAGACCCTTCACCGCACTTCTCAGGAAGTCTAACATCCCATATCGATGGGGGTTCCCTTTTCAATTAATCATACCCTGGCAAGGAAAGAGATTCATATGCACCAACCCAGGAGATGTCAGCCAGATTTGCAAAGCTCTGGACATCATCCCTCCAGAGATAGAGGAGTTGAAGGACACACAGGAGCAACACAATCTGAGGCCCAGCAATAACTCCCTCCCACAGAGGCAAGAATGGCAGCAGGTGCAACTAAGAAAAACACGCAAAATGAATGTGGGCAGCCAAAACTCCTCACTAGAAAGAACAGATCCATGAGCCACTCAGGCTGTATCCTTTTTTCTGCTTTTCCTATGTTACAGTATTGTGTACAGGTCAAAGCTAATACTCCCTTTTTAAGGAATAATCGTCACAGGACTGTCACGAGATAGCTGACGAACCAGGACAACCAAGTTATTACTGTTATGCCTACATTAGGTTGTTTAGAGTTTAGAGATCTTTGTTCTCCAGTTAGCCTTATAAGAAAGTTGTTATATGTTTACATGTGTTTTTCACCTTCTCATTTTCAGGGGCCTATCGGCCATCTCAACACTTAGACCTTGCTGTTCAACCTTTAACACGCAGCCTAGTAGTTAAATTCAGGAGGTGGTATTACCATATTGTTGTAAGTCTAATGTTGTGATATATGTGTTCTCAGTCAGTTGGGAGATAAATTCTCCTTTAGGTAAAATGATGTATTCTACCCTTTCACCTAGGAAAGGGGTAAAATGTTATTATATTTGTTTGTTAATTCTTTTTTATTTCTTGTTTTTTTTATTTCTTTGTTATCGAGATTACTATGGACCATTGGTGTTTACAAGTGCACTCGGAGTGGGGAGGTGGGCAGAGCATGGAGGTAATGTCTAGTTATGGCACCTTTAAGTCTAAAAATGGTTACACCACATAAAACACCAGATCAGACCTTCACTATCTTAACCCAAAATGCGAAAGGGCTGAACTGTCCAAACAAACGTAGGATGGCTTTACTAGATTTATCTAGGAAGGGAGGTCATATCCTGATGCTCCAGGAGACACATTTTAAAACCAAACACATACCTAAGTTTTTCTCATCTAACTACCCGCAACATTTTCATAGTACCCACCCCACTAAGAAAATCAATGGGGTAAGCATCTTAATCCATAAGTCAATTGCTTTTAGCAAACTTCACATAGAGCATGATAAAGAGGGTAGGTACCTATGCGTGACGGGCCTCCTTTATGGCAAGCCTATCACTTTGGTAAACTTATATGCACCTAACAGATTCCAAAGCAAATTTATCCATACTATCACCAATTCCATTCTAGCTCAAACCAAAGGCTCTCTGTTTATAGCAGGAGACCTAAATGTTGCCCTAGACCCCCACATTGATTGCTCCAACCCATGCACCAGACAAAAAATCCCGCATATGCAGAACATATGGAAAAACCTTAAACTGCTAGGGGTTCACGACACTTGGAGATACATAAATCCCCTGAAATCAGATTTCACTTTTTTCTCATCCCCAAATAAATGCTACTCTAGGCTGGATTACATTTTCATCGACCATCTCTCTCTATCCTTCTTGAAAACAGCTGATTAGGCATACTACCTGGTCAGATCACTCACTGGTCTCTTGTGACATAGCCTGGCCCTCAGCCCCACTTAGGCCCTATCAATGGAGGCTAGATGAGTCACTTCTCAAGGGGAAACAGCAAGTAAAACACCTAGCCAAACTCATTAAATCCTATTTCACCATAAATAACACACCGGATATATCCTATCCCATTTTATGGGAAGCACATAAAAGCACAATAAGAGGAGAACTCATCAAAGTCAAAGCTTATTTAAAAAAAAAAAGGAGAGCGGAGTTTTCCTCTTTAGCTAAAGAAATTGCAGATCTAGATTACCTCCACAAACAATCCCCAGACAACACTGACGTTATGGACGACTTAACCAGTAAGCGTGACCAATTAAATAAACTCCTACACATAGATTCTCAGAGACAACTATTGTCTTTCCAGCAGACATTCTACAGAGAAGGTAATAAGGCAGGGAAATGGTTAGCAAGAGCTTTAAAACACAGACAACAAAAGACCTATATACACTCAATAAAAAACAAATCGGGGAAGCACCTTGAGGACACCCATAAAATTGCCGAAGCATTCCAATCTTTCTATCATAAGTTATACAACCTATTCCCAGACAGGAAAGACACATCCCATAACCAAGTATGTCACCAATATCTCTCTAGCATACAATTACCCCAGCTAAGTGAAGAGCAAAGAGAATCCCTGGATAAACCAATTTCTTCTAAAGAGGTGTTGGATGCAATACATACCCTAAAACCTAATAAAGCTCCAGGCCCGGACGGGTTCTCAGGTCTATACTATAAAACATTTGCAAAATACTTGGTCCCACATTTAACCTCTTTATTTAACCAGATAGCAGACGGCTCCACATTCCCTGACACCATGCTACAAGCACATATCTCAGTACTAGAGAAACCAGGCAAGGTGCCTGATAACCCAGCTAATTTCAGACCTATCTCCCTCCTTAACACTGATTTAAAACTGTATGCTAAAATTCTGGCCACGCGCATAAACCAAATTCTCCCACAAATCATTCATCAGGATCAATCAGGTTTTGTGCCCAATAGAGAAGCTAAAGATAACACCGTGAAAGTGCTAAACCTTATAGAATTTGTATCTAAGACTGAAACACCAGCCCTCTTTTTGTCCACTGACGCCGAGAAGGCATTTGACAGACTTGACTGGACTTACTTACAGACGACCTTAGGACGTTTTAATTTCCCAAATCAATTCATTCAAAAAATTATGGCCCTCTACACTAACCCCACAGCGCAGGTCAGGGTAAATGGGACACTCTCTGAAACTTTTGAAATAAGGAACGGGTCAAGGCAAGGCTGTCCCCTTTCCCCGCTGCTTTTTATAATATCCCTAGAGCCCCTTGCAATCAGAATTAGGGAGAACTTGCTTATTAAAGGAATAACAGTAGGATCTAAGCAACACAAAACTACCATTTATGCAGATGACCTTTTACTGACATTGACAGACCCTCTCAACTCTATCACACATGTGATGTCGGAACTTTCCTCCTTTGGTGAGGCTTCCAATTTTTCCATTAACATGACAAAATCAGAATTCTTACCGGTTATGATCCCCCAGCGGATGTTAGATGATATTAGAGCCCTTTGCCCTCTGAAGGTACAAACCAGTCGCCTTAAATACCTGGGAATTTATCTGACGCCTGACAGTCAACTAACGCGTAAATTTAATTATGATTGTGACGGACCCTTCGGTCAGGACTGAAAGCGTTAACTTTATTTTCTAAATACAAGTTGCTGGCTCCAGCCATAATTTAGTTAGTGATAAGAATTCCATTATTTAATCACCTCCAGACTGTTGGTGATAAGGACTCCATTGTGTCTTATGTTTAACTTGCTATCTGCCTAAGTAAAGTAATGTATTCTATTGTATCATGTAAAAGGGCGTGTTCCCTCCATGTAATGTACAACAGTCTTTCAACCCCCCCATCTGGGGTCAAACCTGTATAAATACTAGGCATCTAGCCTTTAATAAAAGTCATTCTGTTTTAAACCTGAAAACTGGCTGGGTTGTGAATTGCTGATTCCCTATGCAGGACATTGTTCATCTGGTGTTAACCCTTGGTACACTTTTGGTACCGTAACAATTGGTGGCAAGCGACGGAATGAACCTTATCGCCCAGAAGAGCAACTACACAAGCCAGTAACCTCAGGAAGAGGGGGATTATTACAATACTGACTAAGATGGAAGGAGTACCAGGGACCGAAGGAACCAATGGGCCCAGCATATCAGACAGAACCCCCGAAGAAGCAAGCTTTGATCGGGCGGTTAAAATAAGACTGGCACATTATGGCCCTAACCCATCAGCGGAAATTATCGACCGGGTCATAGCAGCTGTGGAGGCCAACCTACTTCGCCAAAGCGGCGCTGCAGCAGCCCAAGTCACAGCAAACCCAGTGGAAAAGAGAAAAGTAAATTTTGCAGCTTTTAAAAACTTCCTGGAAACAGAAGGAGAGATTGATGGGTACCTTGCGGATTTTGAGAGGCAATGTGCACTACACAAGGTACCCACAGAGGACTGGGTCACGATATTATCCGGAAAATTATCCGGCCGGGCCAGTGAGGCTTTTCGGGACATTCCAGATGAGGAAGTTGGGGATTATAATACTGTGAAAGAGGCTCTGCTCTCCAGGTATGTGGTTACACCGGAGGCATACCGGAGGCGGTTCAGAGACACTGTTAAATTAGCTGGTGATTCCTACGTTGAGTGGGCATGTAAGGTGCACCGCACAGCAGCTAACTGGATAGCGGGGTGCCAAGCCGTATCTGGGGAAGAGGTGCTGCAGCTATTCCTGTTGGAACATTGCTTCGACAAGTTACCCGCAGGAGTTCGAGAGTGGGTTCGGGACCGTAAACCCTCCACCCTGCATGAAGTGGCTCACCTGGCAGATGAGTATACGGATGCCCGCAAACTGGACACTGCTACCACTAAGCCCCCTGCTAGAGTGGAGTACAGACCCCCAGTCACCCCAGCAGCTGCCAGTTACCAACCCCCGGCGCACCGCTATACCACATGGCCTCTGGCCACGAACTACCCTCAGAGAGCCTGGTTCAATTCGCGGGGCTACTCACAACCTATTCGGTGCTTTGGATGTAAGCAACTAGGGCACAAAAGACCAGAGTGTCCCCTAAATGCAGCGAACCAAGCACAGTCCTGGAGAAGACCCGCCGGCGGAATCCCACATAACCCTCAGCCTGCGGCCCGCTACGTAGGGGCGCAAGAATGCTGGGGCATCCTACATAAGGCAGACCTTGTGCAAGCTGCCCACCGGAATAACCGGCAACTGGTTAAAGTGAATGGGAAGGAGGTCAGTGGTCTACGGGATACTGGTGCTACCACAACCTTGCTTCAAAAGAACTTGGTGTCTGAGAAACAGCACAATGGAGACACTGTGGCTGTGAGGGTAGCAGGGGGCACTGTGTTCCGCCTGCCTGTTGCCAGGGTGCATTTGGATTGGGGAGGGGGCGCTAGACCTGTGAATGTGGGGGTCATGAAGGATTTACCAGCTGATGTTCTCCTTGGAAATACCTTGGTCCCCCTTGTTTCTGCCTATGCTCCCATGGGTCCCGCTGATGTTAACCCTGTGACTACCCGTGCTCAGATCCGTGCAGCAGAGACTGACCCCCCTGCTGCTAAGCCCCAGGACGCTGAGCTCAGTAAATCTCTATCCGCTATTGATACGTGGAAGTCCCGTTACAATGCGCTGATGAAGGAGAAGAGGAGCGCAGAGGAAAAAGCACGTTTAGAATGTGAATCTCTGCTAGACAAGCTGCACCGACAGACTGCAGAAAACACCAGCTTGAGAGTGGAACATGAAACATTAAAGACAAACTTAATGACACTTGAGGAGAAGCTGACGCTGGCTCATAGTGAGGTGCAGCAACTCAAGGGCACCCTATGTCATTATGAAGGGATTGTGGATACCTATAAAGAGCAGGTACAGAAAACTCGTAAAGAAGCTGATGGGATTTTGAAGGACTGTTTAGCCCTAGTCTGGGCACTGAGGAAGTTGAACCCTTGTTTGTATGGACAGGAATTCTCTCTCATAACGGGAATACAGATGGATTGTCCCGGCAAACTGACATGCCTACCACCTCCTAGTCCGGTCATCCCCAGGTTGACCCGCCAAAGGGTCAAGCCGGGTCTGCCGGAGTGTTCCACAAGGGGGGAGCTATGTGACGGACCCTTCGGTCAGGACTGAAAGTGTTAACTTTATTTTCTAAATACAAGTTGCTGGCTCCAGCCATAATTTAGTTAGTGATAAGAATTCCATTATTTAATCACCTCCAGACTGTTGGTGATAAGGACTCCATTGTGTCTTATGTTTAACTTGCTATCTGCCTAAGTAAAGTAATGTATTCTATTGTATCATGTAAAAGGGCGTGTTCCCTCCATGTAATGTACAACAGTCTTTCAACCCCCCCATCTGGGGTCAAACCTGTATAAATACTAGGCATCTAGCCTTTAATAAAAGTCATTCTGTTTTAAACCTGAAAACTGGCTGGGTTGTGAATTGCTGATTCCCTATGCAGGACATTGTTCATCTGGTGTTAACCCTTGGTACACTGTTGGTACCGTAACAATGATGAACTCATTAGTGAGTTCCAATCCCTGACTTCCTCTTGGCTCTTAAAGAATATTTCGTGGCTAGGGAGAATTCAGGCAGCAAAAATGGTTCTGCTACCCAAAGCTCTGTACATACTTCAGACAGTACCAGTCCAACACATCTCTAGAGAAATAGACATCTTGCAAAAAATACTGAATGATTACATATGGAGACGCAGGCCACCACGTATTAATAAAAGCACGATTTATAAAGCCCCAGATCTAGGTGGTCTGGGGGTGCCTCACCTCCACTCATATAAGCTAGCGATTTCTCTCCAACGGGTGTTGGAATGGTGTAGCACTAATGGGAACCAACCTAAGGGTTGGGTGCAGATTGAAACTTACATGGCAGACACAAACCACCTAGGTAGCAAATGCTGGAACTCTCAAGCATTGGGGAACCATAAAATATCAACGTCTTCCATCTCTAACGAGACATGGAGGGATTGGCGATTTATCCTTAAGGCGCTCCCAAAAATTTCCTCAAAATACTCTCCACTCACAAGCCTGTTGTCCAACCCGGAATTCCCGCCGGGACTCATACAAGAAAGGTGTTTACACACACCTCAAGATCCTTTAATACGAATTCATACCTTGCTGGATAATAATAAGCTAATGCCAAAACAACAAATTGACTCTCTCTCTCTCCCCTTCTTTTCCTCCTGGTTCAACTACCATCAAGCGAGACATTTCATACTCACACACAAACAAAAAGCTGACTTCTTACGACCCTTAACAAAATTCGAGCAATACTGCTTGAGTGATCTAAAGGCTCTTAGATCTCTGTTTCCACTCTGTATAAGCTAGTGTTGGAAAATAGGTTCCCGAGACTACCCTCGTACACTGCAGGATGGGACAGGGAGCTAGACACAACCACAAGTAAAGGAGACTGGCATAATAGATTTGAGAATTTATCACGCTCCGCACATTCCTCAAGAGCGAAGGAAACAAACATAAAAATTTTTACCCGCTGGTATCTAACCCCAACCAAAATTAAGCGTATTTTTAGAGGTAGTTCAGATGCATGCTGGAGAGGCTGTAGCCAGCCTGGAAGTATGGCTCATATATGGTGGGATTGTGTGCCCATAAGAAACTTCTGGACAGCAGTTTTCCGAGAAATTAACGCAGTTCTAGCCACACAACTCCTCCCAAGTATAGAAACGGCCCTTCTTCACGACACTCCCCAAATAACTTGTAAAATCCGTAGACAGTTATTCTACATTTTGGTAAATACTGCGAAACAAATTATACCCAGATGCTGGAAATCCACTAAAATCCCCACTATTAGCGAATGGAAGAAACTGGTCAACTCCGACCTAATATTAGAAAGATTCCATTACCTTCAAATTGGCAAATTAGATTTCTATGAGAACATGTTACTCCTCTGGGAGCTAAATAGATATAAATCATAGTTAGCCCAACTGATCAACACCCAGATAAGCCCATGGTAGGTTAGCCATGAAAGTACCTCCCCATTAATTTCCCGAACAAGCTTATTCAGAGCCATCGCGATGCCCGTCTCCACACCCGTGTGCACAAGGTCTATTTATCGATATTGTAATTTTATTCTGTTATTGTTATTATTTTTTCCTTGGTTAATTTATTGGGATCTATGTATTTAATTTTTGGTGGTTTTTCAATTTAATCTTCGTCCACACCAGACAAGGCTGCCAGGCAGAGGCTTGGTCAGTCATACTCTCTTCTATATTATTTACAAATGGCAGTCCACTTATAGAAATGAGTACTTTTTCTGGAACTATATTTTCTCGTGTTGCCAATCTTTAAGCTCAGATAAATGGACTAATTCTCACATGGACTGCATACTTGACTACTGGACTCTGGGAGTTTATTTTATCCACCAGCCCTGTTTGTATTATGTATGATTCCCATCATGCTCAACAATTGGTTTAATGTTATTGTATGTTTCTTCTATGCTGTTGAAAACCCAATAAAAAACAACTATATATAAAAAAAAAAAAATGTGTCTCAGGGGCTTCGTCAGGGCATAACTGATTCACTAGAACCTTCTACTTTTATAGCACCTGTTCATGCTCAGGTGATTGCTTCCTTCCTACTTAAGGGGGACATTGTTTAAGCAATATTTACAATAGACAAATTAAGCACCATTTCTGCTACTTATGTGTAAAACCACTGCATATTCATAATTACTTTTCTCATCTGTGTCCCATTTCAGTAGAAACGCATCCACTTTGAAAGAATCCCGCACACACTTTTCTAAAACCAATATATATATACATATATCTTACATCTTGTTTTACAGCAGATCATTATAGATCAAATACATCAAATACATAATATACTGGATGGTACAGAAAATACCTTTAACAGTTAGATATACCATTCATGGTACTGTGTCCTCAGTTTGTCTCTCTCTTCTTGCTATAAGGAAAAATGCCGCTGGATTCTCTGTACCTTCTAAAGATAAACCCCTGAGCGATATGTCCTTCCCTTAGTTACTGTAATTGGATGAGGACTTTAAATACAAGATTTATATGCTGACAAAGAGACTTAGAGTGAGGAGAGAGAAGGAAGGGGAGAGAAAAGGAAGAAGGGAGCCCACTGAAATTTTTTTTATAATACTGTGTTCTCATCTGGCATGCTGTAAAATATTTTTTATATTTATTCCTATGTATGTACCTGAGAAGAGATCCATTAGATATGTCTCTATTACTGGCTAAATTAGTAACGTTATATTCTTGGTAACTAGGATACGATACATATTATGATTATTGAGTGAATGTTTAAATCAATGTTTAGAGGCTTAAATCTGAATTGATATATATATCTACTGTTACCCTAAGAGCTTAATTGACATTTCTTGGATTATTAGAATATCTGCAAACTTCTGTTACGCTGTATTTTGTATTAGGCAAACTGTTTTTTTCTTTTTTTTATACTTAGCTAACCACTCTCCATAATTTAGGGGAGGTAAGAAGGAGAAAAAGAGGAGAAATGGAAGGGATCAAGAAGAAAGGGGAAAGGGAAGAGTAAGAGCAAGGGAAAGGAAAGGGGGGGAGAGAGGGGGAAAGGGAAAGTAAAGAGAAGGGAAAAGAGAAAGAACCGAAGAAAGGGGGAAGGGAACAGGAAAGGGAAAATGTAATAAATCACATATACACATATACACACCTGTATATATACATATATATACCTGTATATAGAAATATAGAGCTTGAGCATTAAGTGCAGACTAATCACATTATAATAGGACTCTATAGACAATAGATTCACACATTAGATTATTTATATATATTTTTCACTTCTTCACTTATTATTCTTTTTTCTTTTGTTTTTTTTTTCTTTTTGTAGCACTATTTCTATCTCACTCCACTCTTTAAGGGGTAGTATTATTTACATCACTTGATGCACATGGAAAAATGTTTTACACACACTAAAATACATTCTCCCATCATGCCTGCTAAAACTAGGGAAAAGAAAAATCGCCCCTCTGAGACAGGTGCTGAGACACCAAATGAATTATTAATCCCTAAAAAAGATTTACAACCATTAGTTGCCCAACTATCTGATCTCTTTCTACCCCAGTTTGATCTAATAAAAAGCCAAATATCTGCTTTAACTACTGAACTACGACAGTTTGCTAATAGATTAAATGAAGCAGAAGACAGAATTTCTGAGGCAGAAGACAGACTCAATATACAAGAGCAGACCATAACCTCACAAGAGAAAAGCATTAGAAATCTACAAGATAAAATCGATTATTTAGAAAACCGTTCCAGACGTAATAATTTAACAATTATTGGCCTCCCTGAGAACATAGAATTTTCAGATCCCCTTAGTAGTAGAAAGGGCACACAGATTAGGCACCCCAAAAATACAATCTATAGTTTATAAAACACCTAGACCTATCTTGATTAGAAACATAGAAACATAGAATTTGACGGTAGATAAGAACCAAAAAGGCCCATCAAGTCTACCCATATTACATGTTACTTTTTCCTTAGGATAGCCTTATGCATGTCCCAGGCATTTTTAAATTCCTTTACAGTCTTTGTGTTTACCACCTCAAATGGAAGTTTATTCCATGAATCCACCACCCTTTCTGTAAAAAAATGCTTCCTCAAATTTCTCCTGAATCTACTACCCTCTAACTTTAGATTGTGACCCCTTGTTTTGGCATTTATTTTTTTGTGAAAAATGCTTTCAGCTTCTAATTTATTACGTCCCTTCATTTATTTGAAGGTTTCTATCATGTCACCTCTTTCCCTTCTATCCTCTAAACTATACATATTTAGATCATAGAGTCTTTCTTTGTACGTTTTATATTTTAGATCATGTACCATTTTAGTAGCCCTCCTTTGGACAGCTTCTAGTTTATTTATATCTTTCTGAAGATTCTTAAACTATCAAGATAAAATGAACATGATAAGACTATATAGGAAAAAGACAGATTTATTGATAAGTGAACATAAGGCTCTGCTCTTCCAGGATTTTTCTGTGGAAGTTTCATCCAAAAGAAAATCTATGGCACCATACTGCACAAAATGAATTAACATGGGTATAAAAGCTAGGCTCATCTATCCTGCTAAAATGATTATAAGTGAAGATGATGCTACTCTTTTGTTTGCTAAAATTGACAAAATCAAGGAATATTTTCAACAAAGAAATATCTCTCTTGGTTAACAAGGATATGGATAATAATATGCAATATTCAATCATGTCTTACAATACTTAATCATGTCTTTCAATTTGCTTATAATGTACTCAGGCTCTACCAGGATGGCAGAGCTTCTGGTTGTAAGGTTTTTAATTTTTTCTCCTTTTTTTTTTTTTTTCCCTTCTCTCCCTCTTACTGTAATCATAATATCAGGTATAGTTATTCACCTTTTTTTCTAAAATGAAGAATTATATTAAGTACCTATCTTGGAATGTAGGAGGTATTACTTCCCCAATTAAAAGAAAATTAATATTAAAACAACTTGGGAAACATAACCCGTATATAGTTTTTATTCAGGAAACGCACCTTAGAAGTAAGGAAATAGACAAACTAATGTCGAAATGGGTCGGGGAAGTAGTGGCCTCCTCATGCACACATAGGAAAAGAGGTGTAGCAATCTTATTTAATAAAAATCTTACCTATAATATCTTAAACACTGAAATAGACCCAGACGAAAGATGGATATTAGTAAAATTAGAAATTCAAGGTATTAAATTTATATTATACAATATATATGGACCTAACAAAGTAGAACAAGAATTCTGGCATAAAATTATTTTTCACCTCTCTAAGTATATTGGACAAAATATAATAGCAGCGGGGGATTTTAACCTGATTCCCTCCCCAGTGGTAGACAGAATTGGCCAAAAGGAACTAGGATACATAACCCAAAAAACTAATATATGTAAACAAATCTCCAAAGACCTAAAATTACATGATAATTGGTGAATCCAACATCCGGACACCAAAGAATACACATGTGAGTCCAAAACGTATAGATCTCTCTCCCGTATTGATTATTTTTTAATCTCAGAATCTATTCTTATGCAAGAGGTTAAAGCTGAAATTAACAACATACTTATTTCAGACATACTTATTATCTCACTAGAAATTCCTTTTAGAATAGCTATGCACGGACAAGTATCTCATTTTTTCTTCCCTAAATTTCTGATAAACAATGTCCAATTTCGAAACTGGTTAACTCAGAAATGGAGAGAATATAAAAAAATATAACCATGCTTATTATGAAAAATCTGAAATATTTTGGGAAACAGCCAAATCATATATTAGAGGTGAAATTAAAGCTTATATGATAAAACAAAAGAAGAAAGCTAGAGCACGGGAGTTACCACTCTCAAATCAAGTCAGGAAAGCTTATAGGATCTATATAGCCTTTCCCAATAGCATACTCTGGAATAAATATATCTCTTAAAGACAAGAGAGAGATCTCTTTTTAATCCAAAAAAATAAAATGGAAGGTATAGAGGTCAAATTGGTAAATCGGCTAAATATCTAGCTAGCTTAGAAAATAAATAACATTATTGAAAAAATCATAGAAACTAATAAAACGCATACAGATTTGACAAGCATTAAAAACGCCTTTTTGGAATATTACAAAAAAATATATTCAGCAAAAGAAATAGATGCTGCGAATAAAAACCAATTTTGGCATAAGATAAAACTTCCTAATATTCCCCAGACCTCCTAGAGAAATTAAATACTCCAATAACAATAGAAGAAATCAAAGAAGCGATTGATACTGTTAAATTAAATAAAGCACCGGACCCAGATCAGATCCCTGCAGAGTTTTTCAAAATATTAAAAGAAGATATTATACAGGTTTTAAACCAGCTATATAATAATTATTACACATACAGGCCCATTTATCAAGCTCCGTACAGAGCTTGAAGGGCTGTGTTGCTGGCGAGTCTTTAGACTCGCCAGAAACACAACTTATGAAGCAGCGGTCATAAAGACCGCTGCTCCATAACCCTGTCCGCCTGCTCTGAGCAGGCGGACAGGAATCGCCGGAAATCAACCCGATCGAATACGATCGGGTTGATTGACACCTCCCTGCTGGCGGCCGATTGGCCGTGAGTCAGCAGGAGGCGGCGTTGCACAAGCAGCTCTTGTGAGCTACTGGTGCAATGTTAAATGCGGAGAGCGTATTGCTCTCCGCATTTAGCAAGATCTTGCGGACCTGATCCGCAGTGTCGGATCAGGTCCGCAAGCCCTTTGATAAATGGGCCTGTAAGAATCAACCAATCTCAAAGATATTCACTGCCTCTCTGATTACATTAATTTTAAAGAAAGATTAAAAAACCCACAGATTTAGGTTCATACAGACCCATCTCACTACTAAATGTAGACTATAAAATACTTACTTCTATTGTGGCAAATAGACTTAAAGAAGGTCTCAATCTGATTATTCATGAGGATCAGTCTGGATTTATGGCAGGCAGATCCCCGATTGAAAATACTAGGAAAGTAGCTTTTTTGTTGGACTTATTCTGGAATGATTTCCATAAAAAGAGAGGAACTGGGGATAAAGATTTTGCAATTTTAACAGTAGACACAGAGAAAGCGTTCGATTCCGTAATATGGGACCAGCTATATTCATCGCTCCAAAATTTTGGGTTTTCAGGCCACTTTATCTCTTTTGTTAAAGCAATATACAATCACCCAGTTTCATCCATTATGGTAAATGGTTCCCTCACTGCAAATCTAACTTTAAATAAAGGGACAAGACAGGGATGCCCACTCTCTCCTCTCTTATTTAAAGGGACAGTCAACACCAGAATTTTTGTTGTTTAAAAAGAAAGATAATCCCTTTATTACCCATTCCCCAGTTTTGCAAAACCAACACTGTTATATTAATACACTTTTTACTTCTGTGACTAACTTGTATCTAAGCATCTTCTGACCGCCCCTAATCACATGACTTTTAGTTCTTATCTATTGACTTGCATTTTAGCCAATTAGTGCAGGGTCTGCCACTAGCCACGGGCGTGATCACAATGCTATCTATATGGCCTACATGAGCTTGCTCTCCCCTGCTGTGAAAAGTAAATAAAATAGAGGCGGCCTTCAAGGGCTTATAAATTATCATATGTGCCTTCCTAGTTTTGCTTTCAACTAGAATACCAAGAGAACAAAGCAAAAATGTTGATAAAAGTAAATTGGAAAGATGATTAAAATTGCATGCCCTATTTGAAAAATGAAAGTTTTTTTTGGACTTGACTGTCCCTTTAATCTTGCCCTAGAACCCTTGGCTATACTTTGCAGACAAGAATTAAAGGGAATTAAAATAGGTAACAAGGAGTTAATACTTTCTCTATATGCGGACGATCTTCAATTATTTCTTAAAAATACAAAAAGTAGTATCCCCTTATGCCTTCAGATTTTTGACCTATTTAGTTCAATATCAGGATATAGAATTAAAATATCCAAAACAGAAATACCATGGTTACATAAACACAATTATAGTTATCATCACCACCCATTTAGGGAAGTAGAAATAATAAGGTATCTCGGAATCCTATTCCATAAGAATCCAAACAATTGGTATAAATTAAATTATACCAATTTTTTTGTTAAGGCACAAGCTAAACTATATAGATTTCAATCATTCCCTATATCTTTCTCAGGGAAAGTAATGCTTATTAAAATTATTCTATTACCTCAACTATTATATATAATACAACACGTACCGTTGTCTATATTTAAGAAAGATATTGATTCCTTCTATAGAGCATGTGCTACCGTTATATGGGCGGAGAAGAGACACCTATTATCAATACAGAAGTTATCCCAACTCACGGATTTCGGTGGAGCTTCCTTCCCAGACATCAAATATTACAATATTATTACTTTAGCTAGATATGCAGTAGACTGGCTTACCAAAGAAAATTACTTAACACATACTGATTTTGAAGAAAATGTAATATCTTCCTTCTCACTTAAAGCAGTATTGCACTGCAAAAAACAACAACTTCCAGTAAATATTCATAATAGGTTTATAATATGGAACACAATTATTGCTTGGCAGATGCTATGCACTACACTGGGAATAAATTATCAATTTTCCCCCTTTCTTACAATTAGTGGTAACCCAAACTTTATCCCTGGTCTAAACTCACAGACCTTTAGATCTTGGGAACAGAAAGGCCTAGTGTTTTTAAATCAAATTTTAGATAGTAATAATCAGATTAAAACCTTCAAAGTCATCTCGAGAATATAATATCTCTAATAAATCTTTTTTTTGCTTATCTACAAATTAGGCACTTTATAGGTGACAATATAGAAATCATACAAGGGTCAGGGTTTTTAGGAGAATTGGGGGACTACATTAGACTTTATCAAAAGAGCTGCCACTCGTCTTCTTTTTTAGATAAAACATGTTTAACTAAATATGGTAAAGATTTCCTCGACACGCTCCAGGTTAAATGCATGAACTATTTCCCTGATCTCGAGGTTAGGGAGCTTAAAAATAGTATTAATTGGATTAGGAAAGCACCAATCTCCAATACATGGAAGGAATCATACATTAAATTATTAAATTATGTTTATATTACACCCCAAAGGTTAGCTAAGTTGAAGAAAGATGAGAATATATCATGTCCTAAGTGTAACTCTCTCCAAGCAGATGTCATACACTGTTTTTGGTCCTGCCCCAAAATAAATCAATTTTGGAAAAAAAGTCTCTTTCTGGTTAAATAAATCTTTAGAGTCTCAAACTCTAATACACTCAAAGGATATAATCTTCCTACATATACAACCAAATAGACAAGAAGTTAACTTGATTAATACCTGTATTATGATAGGACTTAATTTAATTCTAAAGAATTGGAAAAACAGAGAAGCTCCCTCTCTATCTATCTTTATTAAAGCAGTACATACTCAGCTCATTTTTTAACAGTTTAACTTAATAACTACGCAAGAGATAGATATCTTTAATTTCTTATCAAAGTGGCTTAAAGTTATTCTCTTATTTCCTTTAACAACCCAATATATGCTTACTCTGTACCTACATAGCTCTGAGGCCTTTCAGTATCTGGCATTAAGAGAAATCTTCCTCTCAGCATGGGCATTTGGGTAAATTCCTGAGATGTATGAGGAGGCAAGATGAGTTAACATTCTAAGACTTGAAATAAGTCTCAGGAAAGGAAGAGGGAGATGAAGGGAGAAGGAAAGGGGAAAATGTTTTTTTTTCTTTTCTTTTTCTCTTTTTTCTAGTTATAAAATATGAAAAACCCCAACAGTGTATACTTTAGCTCTTATATTTTTTTGATTTTGTAAAAGAGAATACTTTAACTTTAGAGCAAAATTAGGTTAAGATTGATGCAATGATACCTATGTTATGTTATGTGGCCCTGCATGGCTATTTCTTGTGTTAAGGGGTGTCTATTGGTATCTATGTGTATTCGTTTTTTTTTGTTGTTTTTTTCCCTTTCTTGCCCTGTGTGGCAATTTATTTTCCATGCTGTATATTTGTATACCCTGTTGGATTAATACAATAAATATATATTAAAAAAATACATCAATGCTCAGATAGAAGAAAGATAATTATTAAACAAAAAAGGCAAAATCCAGTTTATTATTAAGCCCAAACGGAATTCTAGTTCCCAACCTAAAAATCCATTTGTCTTCTTTTTGAAGTAAGACCTTATTGTTGTCACCTCCTCTACCAGAGTAGATACCATTATCAATGACTACAAATTTAAAAAGAATGAACCTCACTATTGTGTGTTTGAGCAAAATGCCTTGCCACATTTGTGTCTCTTAGTTTTGTGATGTCATCCCTGTGTTCCTGTACCCGGTCATTTATGACTCTTTTGGTTTTCCCAACATAGAACACCAGACATGAACACTGTAGGAGGTATATAACCCCCTCTGAATTACAATTAAAGAAAAACCTTATATCATATTGTTTTAAACCATCAACAGAGAATTTCTTTGTACTTTCCATATGTGTGCAATAGACACAGTTACCACACAAAAAGCTGCCTTTTATTCCTTTGTTCTTCCTAAACCAGTCAGAATCTGAGGGTCCTCTAATAAACTGTTTTTTTACCAATCTGTCCTTAAGACTAGGAGCTTTTTTGCCACCATCAGTGGTCCTTCTCCTACTGCCTCTCTGACCCTATCATCCAAGGTTACAATGTGTCAACTTTTTTTTTATTGCAAGCCTTATATTGTCCCATTGGTTATTAAAGGTTGATATAAATTGTATCTGACCCTGATCATTCTTCACCTTTTCTTTGTATAAAACATCATCTCTAGAGATATTCCTTGTTTCTTTGAATAGCCCCTTTTAAGGAAGCGTTCCTTCATCATCGAAGCATGAAAGTCAAACTTCAATAGTGAGGAACAGTTCCTCCTTAGTCGCAGAATCTGACCATAAGGAATTCCTTTTTTCAGGTGTTCTGGGTGGCCACTTTTTGCATGCAGAATACTGTTTGTTGCATTGCTTTTCCTGAAATTCTCTGTGACTATTACTTGTCCTTCCTTTTTTACTGTCAAGTCTAGAAAGGCCTGCTCTTTCTCGTTAGTTTCAAATGTCAGGAAGATGTTCTTGCTGTTCTTATTGAGTATGGTAACGAAGTCAATGAAATCATCAGTTGTACAATCCCAAAGAACAAGAACATCGTCCATCAGTTATGTCACTGTAGTTTTCAAAAATGTCAAAAAGCTCCCAGGCCCCTAAATGCAAACAAGCATAAGTTGGGGCACATACTGCACCCATGGCTGGGCCTCTCAATTGGCAGTAAACTCTACCATCAAAGGAGAACACATTTTTCTTTAGAATAAATTCCAGTAGGGACAGAACAAAATCTGTATGTTCTCTGTATTCTGGACCTCTTTTGTCCAAAAAGTATTTTATCGCTGCTAGACCCACCTGATGGGGTATTGATGAATACAAACTTTCTACATCTAATGATGCTAGTATAGTATTATCGCTTACTGTTATCCCATCAAGCTTTCTTAACAGATCTGACGTGTCTTTTACATATGATGGAAGAGTTATCAAAAAAGGGCGCAAATGTTTATCAACATATTCGCCAATTTTCTTGGTGACACTTCCAATTCCAGAAACAATGGCCTCTAGTTATCAAGCTCTGTACGTACCTGCCATCGCCGGCCCCAATACGCCTGCCTAAGCTCGCCTCACATCGCCGCCGTGGACCTGAATACGCTCGCCAAAGTTATCAAAAAAGCTGTCAAAAAGCAGCGTACCAAGTACGGGGCGATGAGCAGCGGACTGTGATAGTTATCACTCATCAGATCTCACTGCTCTTCGGCTTTTCTACAGCTTTATTGATA
Organism: Bombina bombina; assembly: GCF_027579735.1. NCBI lineage: Eukaryota > Metazoa > Chordata > Amphibia > Anura > Bombinatoridae > Bombina > Bombina bombina. The sequence goes on from NC_069503.1 coordinate 700,402,811, forward strand.
AGCTGTCACTAAGCACTCACACTATACTATACTGTTCTACCCCCTATACCGTCTCCCCCGGAGCCCCCCGCAACTAAATAAAGTTATTAACCCCTAAACCGCCACTCCTAGACCCCGCCACAACTATAATAAATATATTAAACCCTAAACCGCCGCTCCCAGAGCCCACCGCCACTCTAATAAACTTATTAACCCCTAAACCGCAACTCCCGGACCCCGCCGCAACTATATTAAACATGTTAACCCCTAAACCGCCGCTCCCGGACCCCGCTGCCACCTACATAATACCTATTAACCCCTATCCTGCCCCCCTATACCGCCGCCACCGATAATACATTTATTAACCCCTATCCTGCGGATCCCATACCCCGCCGCAACTACATTGTTTAACCCCTAAACCGCCGCTCCCGGACCCCGCCACCACCTATATTAAACTTATTAACTCCTAATCTGCCCCCCCTATACCAACGCTATCTATATTAAACTAATTAACCCCTAAACCTAAGTCTAACACTAACCCTAACACCCCCCTAACTTAAATATTATTTTAATAAATCTAAATAAAAATTACTCTTATTAACTAAATTAATCCTATTTAAAACTAAATACTTACCTATAAAATAAACCCTAATATAGCTACAATATAACTAATAATTATATTGTAGCTATTTAAGGATTTATTTTTATTTTACAGGCAAATTTAAATTTATTTTAAATAGGTACAATAGCTATTAAATAGTTATTAACAATTTAATAGCTACCTAGATAAAATAAAGACAAATTTACCTGTAAAATAAAAACTAACCTAAGTTACAATTACACCTAACACTACACTATCATTAAATAAATTATTCCTATTTAAAACTAAATACTTACCTGTAAAATAAACCCTAAGATAGCTACAATGTAATTAATAATTGCATTGTAGCTATCTTAGGATTTATATTTATTTTACAGGAAACTTTGTATTTATTTTAACTAGGTACAATAGTTATTAAATAGTTATTAACTATTTAATAACCACCTAGCTAAAATAAATCCAAAATTACCTGTAAAATAAATCCTAACCTAAGTTACAATTAAACCTAACACTACACTATCATTAAATTAATTAAATTAATTAACTACAAGTAGCTACAATTAAATACAATTAAATAAACTAACTAAAGTACAAAAAAAAGAAAAACTAAATTACAGAAAGTAAAAAAAAGATTACAAGAATTTTAAACTAATTACACCTAATCTAAGCCACCTAATAAAATAAAAAAAATCAAAATAATAAAAGTCCCTACCCTATACTACATTACAAAGTAACCAGCTCTTTTACCAGCCCTTAAAAGGGCTTTTTGCGGGGCATGCCCCAAAGTAATCAGCTCTTTTGCCTGTAAAAAAAATACAATCCCCCCCAACATTAAAACCCCTATCGGATGGAAGACCTCTTCAGCGCCCCTTGGATGAAGACTTCTATCAGATGGAAAACATCTTCAGCGCCCCTTGGATGAAGACTTCGGCCCAACTGGGTGAACACCACTCAAGGTAGGGAGCTCTTCAGGGGGGTAGTGTTAGGTTTATTTAAGGGGGGTTTGGGTGGGTTAGAGTAGGGGTATGTGGGTGGTGGGTTTTAATGTTGGGGGGTTGTATTTTTTTTTACAGGCAAAAGAGCTGATTACTTTGGGGCATGCCCCACAAAAAGCCATTTTAAGGGCTGGTAAAAGAGCTGGTTACTTTGTAATGTAGTATAGGGTAGGGACTTTTATTATTTTGTTTTTTTTTATTTTATTAGGGGGCTTAGATTAGGTGTAATTAGTTTAAAATTCTTGTAATCTTTTTTTATTTTCTGTAATTTAGTTTTTCTTTTTTTTGTACTTTAGTTAGTTTATTTAATTGTATTTAATTGTAGCTACTTGTAGTTAATTAATTTAATTAATTTAATGATAGTGTAGTGTTAGGTTTAATTGTAACTTAGGTTAGTTTTTATTTTACAGGTAAATTTGTCTTTATTTTATCTAGGTAGCTATTAAATAGTTAATAACTATTTAATAGCTATTGTACCTATTTAAAATTAATTTAAATTTGCCTGTAAAATAAAAATAAATCCTTAAATAGCTACAATATAATTATTAGTTATATTGTAGCTATATTAGGGTTTATTTTATAGGTAAGTATTTAGTTTTAAATAGGATTAATTTAGTTAATAAGAGTAATTTTTATTTAGATTTATTAAAATAATATTTAAGTTAGGGGGGTGTTAGGGTTAGTGTTAGACTTAGGTTTAGGGGTTAATTAGTTTAATATAGATGGCAGCGGTATAGGGGGGGCAGGATAGGGGTTAATAAATTTATTATAGGTGGCGACAGTGTAGGGGGGGGCAGATTAGGGGTTAATAAGTTTAACATAGGTGGCGGCGGGGTCCGGGAGCGGCGGTTTAGGGGTTAACATATTTATTATAGTTGCAGCGGGGTCCGGGAGCGGCGGTTTATGGGTTAATAAGTTAAGTAGAGTGGCGGTGGGCTCCGGGAGAAGCGGTTTAGGGGTTAATAAGTTTATTAGAGTGGCGGTGGGCTCCGGGAGCGGCGGTTTAGGGGTTAACATGTTTAATATAGGTGGCGGCGGTGTAGGGGGGGCAGATTAGGGGTGTTTAGACTCAGGGTACATGTTAGGGAGTTAGGTGTAGATAGCTCCCATAGGAATAAATGGGATGTCGGGCAGCAGCGAACATAAACTTTTGCTATGGTCAGACTACCATTGATTCCTATGGGATCTTCCGCCTCCAGGGTGGCGGATGAAAACCAGGTACGCTGGGCCAGAAAAGTGCCGAGCGTACCTGCTAGTCATTTGATAACTTCCAAAAGTAGTCAGATTGTGCCGAACTTGCGTTCGGAACATCTGGAGTGACGTAAGAATCGATCTGTCTCGGACTGAGTCCGGCGGATTGAAGCTTACGTCACTATATTCTACTTTTGCCGGGCAGTAGGGCTTGATAACTTAGGCAAATCAGCCTCGCCACAAATACGCTGCATATTTGAGGTTGATGGCTTGATAACTAGAGGCCAGTGGGTCTACCAGGGAGGCATTTCATGTTCTTATGCAGTTTAGGGAGAACATTAAACACCGGCATTACCGGATGCTCAGGGTACAGAAGCATAAACTCCTTTGGAGTAATTATTCCACTACATCTAGCTTCATTCAGCAATTTGAAAATAGAGAGTTGAATTTGGCCCTGTGGGTTAGTGCTTAATCTTTCATATTGGTTCTTATCATTGAATTGACATTTAACCTCATTCACATATAAGCAGTCATCCATCAGGACCAAATTCCCACCCTTGCCCGCCGGCTTTATTATCAGATTAAAAGCTAAACAAAGAGGTGATAATTTAGAACCAAGAGAAAGAAGAGCATTGAAGGAATTAAACAAAGAGGTGATAATTTAGAATCAAGGGAAAGAAGAGCATTGCAGGAATTGTGCAGCGCTAATAATATGATAATAAAGCCGGTGGACAAGGGTGGGAATTTGGTCCTTATATGTGAATAAGGTTAAACGTCAATTGAATGATAAGAACCAATATGAAAGATTAAGCACTAACCCACTGGGCCAAATTCAACTCTCTCTTTTCAAATTGCTGAAAGAAGCTAGATGTAGTGTAAAACAAGATGTAAGATATATATATATATATATATATATATATATATATATATATATATATATATATATATATATATATTGGTTTTAGAAAAGTGTATGTGGGATTCTTTCAAAGTGGATGAATTCCTAATGAAATGGGACACAGATGAGAAATGTAATTATGAATATGCAGTGGTTTTACATATAAGTAGCAGAAATAGTGCTTACTTTGTCTATTGTAAACATTGCTTAAACAATGGGCTGTGCTTAATATCAGATCCTTAAGGTGGTAATGTCCCCCTTAAGTAGGAAGAAAGCAATCACCTGAGCTCGAACAGGTGCTATAAAAGGAGGAGGTTCTAGTGAATCAGTTATGCCCTGATGAAGCCCCTGAGACACATTTTTCATGTGGGGATGAAACATACGTTGGTACTTGTTTGTTACCCTAGCACTGGTGAGAGATGGTTATCATCAGTGTGTTTCTCGAAAGACGTATATGGGAATGTTAAAAATTGGAGCCTTTCAGGTTACAGCAGCCATTTGGGAGAGTTATCCTTTACCTGTGGGATACCCTGCAGCGGTACGACTGCTTAGAAGATCTTGGTGTTAAGGTCTGTTACCTCCCTATGGTTTTGGCATATACATGCAGGAATGGATTTCTGGAGGAGTTGCCTGTCTATGGATACTTCACTTTTGGAGGAAGCATGTATGTTTTGAATAAACTTACATGTAGCAGCTGGAGATGCTGACAGCCTGTAAGAAACAAATACTGTGGTCCGGACCTATTACAGACGAGTGAGTAATACCCTGCCACTCCCACACCATACGTCACGCCACTCGACCGATACTGTCAGGGGAAGAGAGGAGGAGAGGAGCTGGCAGATTGTTTGGTCGTCCATGACCCAAGAGGTATACCTCCGGACAAGCTTGCAAGCAGTAATATCTTGTGACTGTGCTATCTATTGACCTAGAGTGCAGCCGTGGCTGCAGTCATTCTCTGCTTTCAGAGAACTTTAAAAATGCAGTGATACTTACTGATCTTTAATACAGCTGTGCTTATGGCTACTCTATGTTTCAGACAGATTTATATGCAGTCTTGATAGCGGATGTCCGCTTGTATGTGAAATACCTTTGGCTAGATTACGAGTTTTTGTCGGTAATGGTGTGCGGTGCTAACAAGCCTTTTTTTCTCACCGCTCACTTAAGACAACGCTGGTATTACGAGTTTTCTGCAAGCCGGCGTTAGCCTCAGAAAAGTGAGCGTTGAGCAAAATTTTGCTCCACATCTCACTGTAATACCAGCGTTGCTTAAGTCAGCAGTGAGCTGGCTGAACGTGCTCATGCACGATTTCCCCATAGGAAACAATGGGGCTGAGCTGGCTGAAAAAAAACCTAACACCTGCAAAAAAGCAGCGTCCAGCTCCTAACGGAGCCCCATTGTTTCCTATGGGGAAACAAAAGTTATGTCTACACCTAACACCCTAACATGAACCCAGAGTCTAAAGACCCCTAATATTACACTTATTAACCCCTAATCTGCCGCCCCCGACATTGTCGCCACCTACATTATATTATTAACCCCTAATCTGCTGCTCTGGACACCGCCGCCACCTACATTATACTTATGAACCCCTAATCTGATGCCCCCAATATTGCAGAACCCTACATTTTATTTATTAACCCATAATCTGCCCCCCCCCCCAATGTCGCCGCAACTATATTAAATTTATTAACCCCTAATCTGCCGCCGCCAACGTCGCCGCCACTATAATAAATTTATTAACCCCTAAACCTAAGTCTAACCCTAACACCCCCCTAACTTAAATATAATTTAAATACATCTAAATAACTTTACTATAATTAACTAAATTATTCCTATTTAAAACTAAATGCTTACCTATAAAATAAACCCTAAGCTAGCTACAATATAATGAATAGTTACATTGTAGCTAGTTTAGGAATTATATTTATTTTACAGGAAACTTTGTATTTATTTTAACTAGGTACTATAGTTATTACATAGTTATTAACTATTTAATAGCTACTTAGTTAAAATAAGTACAAATTTACCTGTAAAATAAATCCTAACCTAAATTACAATTACACCTAACACTACACTATCATTAAATTAATTACATAAACTAACTACAATTAAGTACATTTAAATTAAATAAACTAAAGTACAAAAACAAACACTAAATTATAGAAAATAAAAAAATAATTATAATTTTTTTAAGCTAATTACACCAACTCTAATCCCCCTAATAAAATAAAAAAGCCCCCCAAAACAATAAAATTACCTACCCTATACTAAATTACAAATAGCCCTAAAAAGGGCCTTTTGCGGGGCATTGCCCCAAAGTAATCAGCTCTTTTACCTGTAAAAAAATACAATACCCCCCAACATTAAAACCCACCACCCACACACCCAACCCTACTCTAAAACCCACCCAATCCGCCCTTAATAAAACCTAACACTACCCCCCATGAAAATCACCCTACCTTGAGCCTTCTTCACCCAGCCAGGCACAAGTGGTCCTCCAGAGGGGCAGAAGTCTTCATCCGATCCGGCCAGAAGAGGACATCCAGACCGGCAGAAGTCTTCATCCAGGTGGCATCTTCTATCTTCTTCCATCCGGAGCAGAATGGGTCCATCTTGAAGACATCCAACGCGGTGCATCCTCTTCCATCCGACGGCGACTGAAGAATGAAGGTTCCTTTAAGTGACGTCATCCAAGATGGCGTCCCTTCAATTCCAATTGGCTGATAGAATCCTATCAGCCAATCGGAATTAAGGTAGGAAAAATCCTATTGGCTGATGCAATCAGCCAATAGAATACGAGCTCAATCCTATTGGCTAATTGGATCAGCCAATAGGATTGAACTTCAATCCTATTGGCTGATTGCATCAGCCAATAGGATTTTTCCTACCTTAATTCCGATTGGCTGATAGGATTCTATCAGCCAATCGGAATTGAAGGGACGCCATCTTGGATGACGTCATTTAAAGGAACCTTCATTATTCAGTCGCCGTCGGATGGAAGAGGATGCTCCACGTTGGATGTCTTCAAGATGGACCCGCTCCGCTCCAGATGGAAGAAGATAGAAGATGCCGTCTGGATAAAGACTTCTGCCGGTCTGGAGGTCCTCTTCTGCCCGGATCGGATGAAGATTTCTGCCCCTCTGGAGGTCCACTTGTACCCGGCTGGGTGAAGATGGCTCAAGGTAGGGTGATCTTCAAGGGAGTAGTATTAGGTTTTATTAAGGGGGGATTGGGTGGGTTTTGGAGTAGGGTTGGGTGTGTGGGTGGTGGGTTGTAATGTTGGGGGGGTATTGTATTTTTTTTTTCAGGTAAAAGAGCTGATTACTTTGGGGCAATGCCCCGCAAAAGGCCCTTTTAAGGGCTATTTGTAATTTAGTATAGGGTAGGGAATTTTATTGTTTTGGGGGGCTTTTTTATTTTATTAGGGGGATTAGATTAGGTGTAATTAGCTTAAAAAAAATTGTAATTATTTTTTTATTTTCTGTAATTTAGTGGGGGGGTTTTTTGTACTTTAGTTTATTTAATGTAATTGTAGTTAATTGTAGTTAGTTTATGTAATTAATTTAATGATAGTGTAGTGTTAGGTGTAATTGTAATTTAGGTTAGGATTTATTTTACTGGTAAATTTGTACTTATTTTAACTAGGTAGCTATTAAATAGTTAATAACTATTTAATAACTATTGTACCTAGTTAAAATAAATACAAAGTTGCCTGTAAAATAAATATAAATCCTAAGCTAGCTACAATGTAACTATTAGTTATATTGTAGCTATTTTAGGGTTTATTTTACAGGTAAGTATTTAGTTTTAAATAGGAATAATTTATTTAATTGTAGTAATTTTATTTAGTTTTAATTAAATTATATTTGTTAGGGGGGTAGACTTAGGGTTAGACTTAGGTTTAGGGGTTAATACATTTAATATAGTAGCGGCTACGTTGGGGGCGGCAGATTAGGGGTTAATAAATGTAGATAGGTGTCGGCGATGTTAGGGAAGGCAGATTAGGGGTTAATAAAATTTAACTAGTGTTTGCGTGGCGGGAGTGCGGCGGTTTGGGGTTAATATATTTATTACAGTGGCGGCGATGTCCGGTCGGCAGATTAGGGGTTAAATAATTTATTTAAGTGTTTGCGATGTGGGGGGGGGGGTTCTGTTTAGGGGTTAATAGGTAGTTTATGGGTGTTAGTGTACTTTTTCTCACTTTAGTTAAGAGTTTTATGTTACGGCTTTAGCCCATAAAACTTTTAACTACTGACTTTTAAATGCGGTAGGAGTCTGGAGAGGAGAGGGTTGACCGCTCACTTTTTCCAGCTATTGTAATACCGGCGTTAGTCATATCCCATTAAAAAGATAGGATACGCAATTGAAGTAAGGGGATTTGCGGTATGCGAAAATCGCTGAAAAAAAGTGAGCGGTACACCTGTACCTGTCAGACTCGTATTACCAGCGGGCATTAAAAGCAGCGTTGGGTCCCCTCAATGCTGCTTTTTAAGGCTAACGCAAGACTCGTAATCTAGGCATTTGTGTTTTTGTTCCCATTTGTCATAATAGTGTTTTAATTTCATTGAGCTCTATGAGCCTAACTTGGTGGAAGTGGTGTTTTTAATAATAAAATTCATAGTTCTGATTTATATCCCATGTGCTGTTTTCATTCCCTTTCTGTAAAGGACAGTAATGTATGTCCTTTAGTTTCTCTCTATTTTTCTGTATACTAGAAATTTTTATGGGAAGCACCGGATTTATGCGTAAGTAGTATTAACTCCTCTCCCTTTCTCTTATATATATTTTTAAAATCCTATATTTTATCATTTTCCTCTGTGATCAAGATAATTTTTCTATCAATAAACAAGCTCTCAATAAAGAACCCAGAGAGTGAGCATAACCTGTGTATACTTGGGTTTAGCAAGAACACAAAAAGATGGCGCAGTCTGGCAGGATTGGAAACATCTCGAGTAGTGAGCACCCTGTGCCTAGAGACACTCAATTTAGTCTGGAAATCTGAGAGGTAAGTTATCTTCTGAAACAGCAATAGTTTACAAAAAGTCAGTACTTCTTTTTTTTTTTTAAATCATATTTTTATTGAAAGAAAACAAGTACACATGCCATAACAGAAGTAAAACAACAACAACAAAAAAAACCAGGTACATTCTCATATACTTTATACAATTCTAAATCAGTATCTCGAGATATTATTCTTGTACTTGTTATCCTTTAATTTTTTAGAAACGTTTGCCTTGTCTCTATTTAGAGGGAAGGCACTTACATTCATACTAAAAGAAGAAAGAGAAAAAGAAAAAGAAAGAGAAAAAAAGAAAAAAAGAAAAAAAAAACCGAAGGGACACCCATCCCTCAATCTCGTCGCTCTCTCTGGGGCCAGCCACTCCCACTCCCCCTCGCCCCATTTTAGATGTTCTATCCATTCCCTATAGTCTTATCTCGTAACAGACCACTCCGATACTCAGTACCATTCTGGCGGGAATACCCCTGACAAAATTAAGGTTTCAAAATACTCTGTTCTACGCAGGCTAGAGATAAGTGAGAATTGTGTGTCTCGAGGGTAAGATAATATAACTCTTAGCCACGTTAAAAAAAACACTGTAATCTTCTTCTTATGTGTAGGTGGTATAGTCATTTGTTTAAAGATTATCTGCGAAAGCATTGAGTTTAGGAAACATGAGATCGACGGGGCCTTATTACTCTTCCAGTTCTTAAGGATAAGATTACATCCTATCATAATCACTGTGTTGATAAGATTACTATTATTTCTATTATTTTCTTTGGGAGCAAGGAAAAAAATGTATCTGGATGTAAATTTAATTCTATTCTCTAACATTTTATTAATCCAGAACTCGACTTTACACCAAAACTGGTTAAATTCAGGGCAATCCCCAAAACAGTGGATTATATCTGCATTTGCCTTGTTACATCTGGAACAATTATAATTTTTATTAAAGGAATGTTTTGTATGCCATTTAGACATTTTCCTAGGAGAAAGATATGCATTATTCATTAGTTTTAGATGCGATTCTTTCCAAGTTGTAGAAATTATGGCTTTTTTGACCTATTTAAAGCCTGTATATAATGTATCTACAGATATATCCGAAAAATGGAAATTCCATTTTTCAGTAAGGCTATTAATACTCAGTTGGCCCTGTTTAGCGAGTATAATCTTATATAAAAGGGAAATACTATGGTAACCGGAATTATAATACGTAAAATATTGTTCAATCTTAGCCCATCCTTCAGTATCGGTGTTTGATACTCTACTATCAGCGATAAAGTGTCTAATCTGAAGATAGGCATAAAAAATTTTATTTGACAGAGAGAAAACACTAGCAAGTTCCTCAAACGTTCTTATTTGGAGGTGATTGTTTAGACATTGATAGACATTCAATAGACCTTTCCGTGCCCAGATATTATAAACTTCATTAGATAGCCCGGGAATAAATTTTGGGTTACCTTGTATTGGAAGTAATGGGGTGATCTCAAAATTAACATTAAATAATCTATTTAATTTTTGCCAGGCATCAATAGTATTGCATATTATAGTCATAGCTTTAATGTCCTTTGGCAACTGAGACACTGGACAATGGAGCAGAGCTTTTAATGCATATGGTTTGCACAGGTATTTTTCAACTTGAAGATGTGTAAGATAATTAGCTTCTGTTAGCCAGTCAAATGCTGATCGAGCTAATATAGCAATATTATATTTTTTAATATCTGGGAAAGATAGGCCTCCTTCCTCAGATCCAAGGGATAATTTGATTATGGATATCATATGTCTCTTGTTATTCCATATAAATTTAGTTGACTCCCTGTAGAATCTTTTTATATCTTGGGTCTTTATAAATAATGGTAGGTTTTGCATGATATATATCAATTGGGGAAAAAGAATGGTTTTTATAATCATAATTTTAGCAGACAGGGAGATAGGGAATGCTAACCAACGTTGCATTTTTTCTGAGGCTTTTTTAAAGAAGATAGAATAATTAAGTTTATACCATTGGTTTGGGTCAGAATGTAAATTTAATCCTAAATAATTAATGCTATCGACCTCTTGAAAAGGATGTTCTTGGATGCTTGCCCTAGTCCTGTGTAGCCATAACATCTCAGATTTACTAGCATTTATTTTGTAACCAGAGAAAGAGCTAAGCATGTCAATGATCTTTAGTGCCTGTGGTATATTCCTCTTTGTATTTCTTACACATAACATCAGGTCATCTGCATATAATGCTAATACCAATTTTTCTTGTCCTAGTATGATACCTTGTAGCTCCTGTCGCAACATAATTGCCAAGGGTTCTAGAGCAAGATTAAAAAGTAAAGGGGAGAGTGGACACCCCTGTCTTGTCCCCCTGTTTAAAGTGAGATCCATGGTGTAGCTACCATTAATTAAGATACTGGACCTAGGATGGTCATATATGGTTTGAATGAACTGTACAAAATGACCTGCGAAGCCAAAAGAGACCAATGTCGAGAATAAATGACTCCATTCTACTGAATCAAATGCCTTTTCGGCGTCTAATGTAATTAGTGCGAAATCTTGGTTATTTGTTTTCGTTTCTGCTATTTTATGCCAAAAATGCTCTATAAGTAAAATTACCTTCCTAGTATTCCTAGTAGAAGCTCTTTGAGACATGAATCCTGTTTTATCGGGATGTATAATAGGATCGAGACACAATTTTAATCTATTTGCAATGATATGCGTCAAGAGCTTATAGTCTGCATTAAGTAATGAGATTGGTCTATATGATTTGGGGTCTAGTGGGTTCTTCCCCTTTTTCAAAATCAGCGATATGATTGAAGCAGTAAAATATTTAGACATATTTAAACCCTCGATATAATATCTATTAAACAATGAAACTAAAGTGCCCACTATCTCTGTTCTAAGTATTTTATACGTTTCGATTGTTATTTGATCTGGGCCAGGGGCTTTATTAGATTTGGTATTATTTATAGCATCCAAGACTTCTTCCTTTGTTATTGGTCTTCTATGGTTATTTTGGGGAGATTAGTCCCCTGCCAAAATGTGTTCCTATTACCGACATTGATCTCCTTGGCTTCATATAAATTTTGATAATATTCAAAAAAGACCTTTTTAATTTTAGACTGTTCCGTGACTCTGTTTATCCCATCATTAATGGCCTCTATAGTATTAGATTTTTTCCTTGCTTTATCTAATATAGATAAGAATTTGGCGGATTTTCCGTATTGGCCTTTATATTTAATGCTTGTTCTGAGTTCTTCTAATTCAACTTTTTTCCTAATGAAAATATCTCTCTCTGTCTTGAGGATGTTGTATTTCTCTCTTAATTGTTTGCATGGTTTATGGAGGTATTTGCGGTGTGCATTTTGGACTTGTCTAGATAATTGAACCTCTCTAGTTAAAAGTTTCTTTTTTTTTTAAATCATGTAGGCTTTGATATCGCCTCTTAAATAGGCTTTAGCGGTTTCCCAAAATATTTCTACCTTCTCTTTGTAGTCTCTGTTTGTCAACTCAAATTCTCGCCACTTTTGTTTCAACCAATTGTTAAATTCAAAATTATTAACCAAAAAATTCGGAAAATAAAAATTATTTCTCTCAACATTTTGTACTGGATGTAATTGAAGATCCAGTGAAATGATGGCATGATCAGAGATAAGTATATCAAATATCTCTGTCTTAATTTCTAGCTTAATTAAAGAGCTAGATACTAGGAAAAAAATCTATGCGGGAAAACGAACCATAACTTTTAGAATTGCAAGAGAAAGATCTGATATCCGGATGTTGCAATCGCCAAATATCATGGAGTTTGAGGCTTTTACAGATTTGTTTAAAGATATGTGCTTTATGTTTGGAAAAAGCTGAATTTATAGGAGTAAATTTGTCTAATATATCAGAAGGAATTAAATTAAAATCTCCTGCTAAAATCAAATTTTGTCCATGAAACTTAGACAGCAAAAAAATCAGACTATTCCAGAAGCTGGAGTCTGTATTATTGGGCCCATATACATTACATATCACCAGCTTAGAATTATTAACTTGTAATTCCAAAACTAGCCATCTCTCATATGGGTCTGAAATAGTATTTAGTATTTTATAAGATAATTTTTTATTTATCAAGATCGCAACTCCCTTCTTCCTTCCAGAACAGGGGGTGGCTATCACCTCCCCAACCCATTTACTTTTAAGCTTATGTATTTCCTCTGCTTTCAAGCGAGTTTCCTGTATTAATGCTATATTGGGGCCATACTTGCCCAATTGTATAATTATCATTTTCCTTTTGATTGGGGAGGTAATACCCCCCACATTCCATGAAAGACATCTAATATTCCCCATCAAATCCAGCAACTAATAAAAAATATAAACAATAGGTGAAAATGAGAAGGGGAGGGGGGCATAGGCTGGCATAGAGCGAGGGGAAGAAGGGGGTGCGAAAGAGGGAAGAAGAAGGAGAAAAAAAAAAAAGGAAAACATTCATACAACAACAGAACCTTCACAATCGGGGTGCTATCTGCGCACTCCTCTGTTTTGTATACCAATTTACCAATACTGAAACACATATTTATTCCAATACAACTATATACTATTTCCATTTCTGACACTTAAGATAAAAAAAATGTAAAATAACCAATTTCAAATACACCTTTTTGAGATCACACAATTTCATGTAAAAGATAATTTATGTTTTTCCAAATAAGCTGTAGCTTCCTCTCGACTATTTAATCTAGATATTCCCTCCTTTTCTTGTATAAATATTTTTACGGGGTACACTAATCTTGCTGAAAGACCCTCTTGGATCAATCTTGTACAAAAAGGTGCCATTTCCTTTCTTCTAGCAGCTGTTTCAGCGGAGTAATCTTGAAATACTAAAATCTTGCTTTCTCCCACTTGAAAATGTTCAATCTTTCTGTATGCTCTGTTTTATCTTGGAAGCTCAAGAATTTAATGAGTATTGGTCTATGAATCATTTTCCCATTAGCTCCAGTTCTGGGTGGGCCCAGCCTATGAGCTCTTTCTACAGATATTGGAAGCTGGGACTGTTCTATACCTAAGGCTAGGGGGAGAGTTGTTTTTTGCGAATTGAAAGAGATTTTTATACTGTTCTGTCTCTGGTAAGCCTATAATTTTTAGATTACTCCGCCTAGATCGATCTTCTAGATCGTCTATCCTAGACATTAATGTCAAATTTTTCTTTTCAAGTTCAGATATTCTTGATGCATAATTATTACATGCATCTTCTGTTATAGATATTCGCTCTTCTGCCTCAGTAAGTCTATCCAAAAATACATTTAATTCAGATGATAAACCAGATATCTGAGTCTTAAGAGATTCAAATTGGGGTAAGAAAATATCACTAAGTTGATTGACTAATGGTTGAAGGTCAAATCTAGGATTACTTCCTTCGCTAGTCTGTTCAACCATATTATCAGATAACCGCGACTTTTTATCTCTAATTTTGGGAGGCATGGTCTGTGGAGGTGTGCGAGAAGTGAGAAGAAATCTTTCCATATATTACACGTGAAAAACAAAGAAGACAAACTATTTGTGAATTTTGTGTTTTAAAAGGGGGGGGGGGGGAAACCCCAATAGTGAATTTGAATAAATCTAAGTTAGGTGAAGGTAGGGAGAGAGAAAAAAAAAAAAGGGGGGGGGGATCAGTGAGGGTAGTGAACAGTGGGGTAAGTGAGGAATATCCTAGTAAGTTAAGAGACCTTGCCTATTAACTATTGTATTGCTTTGTATATGTATTTACTATTCTACAACTAATTTGCTATTTAGTAGCTTATTTACCCTCTTGAGCTGTTCAAATGGTTTAAAAGAACCCAAGCACTTTGTAAACTTAGAGCCAAATGAGGCAGTGAGATCCTCGTTAGTCTTTCTTAAATAAAATTTTTGAATCAGAGTTATGTTTGACACACTAGAATTGAAAAGAAGCGGGCTGTCGCCAGATCTCTGTAATCTAGCTCCAGTCCGTTAACCAAGCTAGTACCTCTATTACTTCATATTATCTACAATCTAGAACGACTTATAGCTGATAGTAGGATATATAGCCCCTATATAGTATTTAACAAGTTAACATTTATATAGAGGTAACCTGTATCAAGCTCATCCAACTAAAGCTATGTAGATTATTGTTCTCTCCTATTAACTCTTTCCATATATTACGGTAACACATTCAGCAGATAGATTCAAACTAGTCAGGGGTTCTATAACCTTATCTTAGTAAGCCCAGAGTAAGAACCAGAGAGCAAGACAGAACAGAGAGAGAGAAAAAAAACCTCTTATATCTATAGCTCTGGACCCCCACAATTTATAGCCTATCGTAGACTCTGTTCACATATACCTAGAGACAGTTTTAGATACATTTTATATGCAATTTAAACATCGTTCAGTTAGAAACAGATAATATGCAAAAGTATCTAGCACAGTGTCCAACAGACAGACTACAGCTTCTGTGACCTTGATTATATAGAACAGTGAGGTAAAAGTGGCAAATTCCGTTTCCCAGACAACCTTAAGCCTTTAAATAATGTTTTAAGTCTCATCTGTAGCAGCCATTTGTAACAGATGCGATTAGAGATATGACCAAGGCAAAATTAACACAAAATATCAGAGTCTCTATAGGTGCAGAGCTTCCCAAGCAATATTGATGTAGGCTTAAATTATGTAATAAACTAAAACTACTTGCAGGTTTATAGGGACTTGAATAATACCCAATAAGTCTCCTTTAGCCCAGAAAACGCTGAGGCTTATACGATGAATTGCCCCTGGATTAAATTCTAAAAGCCCGGAGCAGCGCTTCTTATAATGGACAGTCCCTGTTATGCGCTGTTTTAACTCTGTGGTGCAGGATTAGCAGATTTGCGCTATTAGGGCCCTGGTGCAGGTAATCTTAGAGCTGGACACCCCTGCGGTGTCTGTTAACACAAGTCCTGCCTTTCACCTTGCCCTTCACCTTTCACTCCCCCAGCGGCAGCAGTCAGACTCACCACCGGTACCTCCTCTCGTCCAGGCTGTTACCGCCTCACGACTCGTGACAGGGAGACCTCCACACCTCGAGTTAGTCAGACAGGTAAGCCAGCGATGCTCCAAGTACAGACCTGATGTTCCGTGTGAGTGTCGTACTGTGTGGGCATATTCAGCCTCTATTCCGGACCTAATCTCAGGTGAGTTTCACTAGGAGCCGCCAGCTCCTGGCGTTAAGGGTATCCTTCTGAAATATGCGGGCTTTACCAGCTAGCGGCTTCCTCTCTCCGCAATTTAACGAGGCCAATAGCCAGCATTTACAGCTAACTCCAGCGGCATCTCGGCTCCTAAACCATAGCGTCCTTGGCCTCTATTCTCCTTGAATAAGGCTCTTTGGGTTAAAGCAGGATTAGCCAGCCCCTCCGACTGTGGCTCTAGCGAATGAGCCCAAACGGCTACGTAAAGGCTTCCAGGTCAGCCCTGCTGACAGCAGGGTGTAGTCCTAGGGAGCAGAAACAAATAGTCCAACAACGGACTATGACCGTTAAGATCTCAAAGGAGCTCCTTCAGGTAGCACACTACTGTCGAGTGCTCCATCTAGCTCCTCCTTCCAGCCTTCAAAAGTCAGTACTTCTAGTACTCTAGTACTCTAGTAGTAGCTGCCCTAAACTCTGGGTGATATAATCTGAGACTTTGTTTATTGATATATTATTTTTATGTATTGCTTTTGTATTGTATTGTTGTTCCATATAAAACTTGTGAACCAGAAGAGAGTGGTATTGGATCTTCAGTCTTACCCACCCCAACTGATCTGTTAGCTGAAAAACATTGTCTGGGTCAGACCAGAGAAACAAGAGGAGGAAGAAGACCTTACTACTCCCTGAATTTCAACAATTGTCTGAATCTCTATGGGCCAAGGGAAGCAAGGGTTTTGGGCTAATTAAAGCTGCAAGGTAAACAAAAGAAACTACAGGTATTAAAGACATTGGTAAAATACCTATCACACCTACAGGGTCACTATACACACAAGATGTTATTAGCCCCACATCCCCCAACAATGAAGGGCGTGAGAGCCTTTTTAGGGATGGCAGGATACCCTTCCTTCTCTGGCCGCATCTTTACAGGTGCTCATACAGCAAGGGGTATCACACCTTCTCCCATGGTATGTGGAAAGTGGACAATCTTTCACTACACTTAAGAAAAGACGCTTAATTGCACAAGCCTTGGCTTTACCATTGTAATTGATCACATTCACCTTATATTGATAAAGTGAAATTGAATAGTGAAACATGCATGACACAAAATTACAGTTTGACCGGAGTGATTTTAACTCAATCTTTAAACTCAGAGCTATTGTTTCTCTTTTAAGTGTGAGAAGTGGTCCATCACGATATGGTCGCTCCATTCTCTTTTCTTTGGGATGTAAACATAGGAGAACTCCATCTACAGAATCCACATTTAGAAGTTTCTCACTCCTTACTTCTATTTCTGGGACATTTATCTGAGTACAGTGTAGATATTTATTTTTATTGTTGTATTGTTTATATTTTATTAGTAAAATCACGCTGGTTATTTAATTGTTTTATTGTTATTCGCTTTATATTGTCATAAACACAATGGACATGCAATGGGTGTATTAACCTAAACGTATTGGGGAACATGTCATCCCATAGTCTATTTCAGCACAGCACTAGACAGTGTAGCATTAGGATTCCCCTCTTGTAAGTGTGCTGTATCGGCCCTTCTTACTTACTTGTGCCAAAGTCTAGCTCTGTGACTTTCTCTTAATGTTAAAGTACCACATCTTGTACAGCCTCACACACAAATCTGTAATGTTATATTCAGTAAATATGAGTGCATACTGAAAGCAAGTGAGAATGTAACTAACGCTGTCCACCATTCAGCCCTGCCTCATTGTTACCCATTCTGCAAGAGGAGAGTGAGTATCATGAATATGCAGGCAAGACAAAAGCTATAGAAACTGTGTGCTCTGGGGGTCGATCCGATAAAAATCGTCGCCCGCAAAAGTCGGTGACGCCAATATTTGCGCGGGTTTGGTATCCTATATACGGCGTAACCTAGAAGTTACGCGCGTATATTTCTGCCGTCGCCCTTAGTTTTTTGGGCCATAGGCAGGTATACCAAACCCGCGCAATTTGGTATCCAATATACAGCGTAAGGACTTACGTGGTGAAAATGGAGAAATCTTACTCCATTTTCACCTCGCACACAAAAAGCAGCCGTAAGAAGCCTTACGCTCACTATTGGAGCCCCGTAACTCCCTAAACTGGCTGCTAAAATAAGCCTAACACCTAACGCATGCGCAATGTCTATCTCCCTGTCAACCGCGATCTTCTAAAATAAACCTAACGCATGCGCAATGTCTATCTCCCTGTCAACCGCGATCCCCCGCCGCAATCCCTAATAAAGTATTTAACCCCTAAACCGCCGCCATCTACATAAACTAACCCCCTACTGTGAGCCCCTAAAACCGCTACCATCTAACTGATCTATCCCCTAATGTGAACCCCTAAAACCGCCACCATCTAACTGATCTATCCCCTAATGTGAACCCCTTACACCGCCGCCATCTATATTAAAATTATTAACCCCTAATTTAATCTACCTACCCCGCCGCCAGCTATATTAACTATATTAACCCTAAGTATATTATAGTTAATATAGTTATTACATTATATATATTAACTATATTAACCCTAATTATATTAAGGTTAATATAGCTAATATAGTTACTATAGTATTTATATAAACTATATTAACTCTATCTAACCCTAACACCCCTAACTAAATTCTTATTAAATAAATCTAATTCATATTATAAACTAAAATATTCCTATTTAAATCTAAATACTTACCTATAAAATAAACCCTAAGATAGCTACAATGTAATTAATAATTACATTATAGCTATGTTAGGGTTTATATTTATTTTACAGGTAAATTGTTAATTATTTTAACTAGGTATAATAGCTATTAAATAGTTATTAACTATTTAATAGCTACCTAGTTAAAATAATTACTCAATTACCTGTAAAATAAATCCTAACCTAAGTTACAAATACACCTACACTATCAATAAATTAAATAAACTACAGATATCTATCTAAAAATACAATTAAATAAACTAAACTAAATTACAAAAAAAACAAACACTAAATTACAAAAAATAAAAAAAAGATTACAAGATTTTTAAGCTAATTACACCTATTCTAAGCCCCCTAATAAAATAATAAATCCCCCCAAAATAAAAAAATTCCCTACCCTATTCTAAATTAAAACAAGTTCAAAGCTCTTTTACCTTACCAGCCCTTAAAAGGGCCTTTTGTGGGGGCATGCCCCAAAGAAAACTGCTCTTTTGCCTGCAAAAAAAAACACAATACCACCCCCCAACATTTCAACCCACCACCCACATACCCCTAATCTAACCCAAACCCCCCTTAAATAAACCTAACACTACCCCCCCCCTGAAGATCTCCCTACCTTGTATTCACCCCGCCGGGCAGAACTCCTGATCCGATCCGGGCGATGTGTTCCAGCAAGCGGCAGTGAAGTCTTTTTCCATCCGGGCGATGTCTTGAAGCAAGCGGCAGAGAGTCTTCTTCCATCGGCGACATCTTCAAGCAAATCGGCATCTTCAATCTTCTTGCTTCGCTCCTCCGCCGCGGAGCATCCTTCCGGCACGGCGACTTCCCGACGAATGAGGTTCCTTTAAATGACGTCATCCAAGATGGCGTCCATCGAATTCCGATTGGCTGATAGGATTCTATCAGCCAATCGGAATTAAGGTAGAAAAATCTGATTGGCTGATTGAATCAGCCAATCAGATTCAAGTTCAATCCGATTGGCTGAACCAATCAGCCAATCAGATTGAACTTGAATCTGATTGGCTGATTCAATCAGCCAATCAGATTTTTCTACCTTAATTCCGATTGGCTGATAGAATCCTATCAGCCAATCGGAATTCGACGGACGCCATATTGGATGACGTCATTTAAAGGAACCTCATTCGTCGGGAAGTCGTCGTGCCGGAAGGATGCTCCGCGGCGGAGGAGCGAAGTAAAAAGATTGAAGATGCCAATTTGCTTGAAGACGTCGCCGATGGAAGAAGACTCTCTGCCGCTTGCTTCAAGACATTGCCCGGATGGAAGAAGACTTCACTGCCGCTTGCTGGAAAACATCGCCCGGATCGGATCAGGAGTTCTGCCCGGCGGGGTGAATACAAGGTAGGGAGATCTTCAGGGGGGGTAGTGTTAGGTTTATTTAAGGGGGGTTTGGGTTAGATTAGGGGTATGTGGGTGGTGGGTTGTAATGTTGGGGGGTGGTATTGTGGGTTTTTTTGCAAGCAAAAGAGCAGTTTTCTTTGGGGCATGCCCCCACAAAAGGCCCTTTTAAGGGCTGGTAAGGTAAAAGAGCTTTGAACTTGTTTTAATTTAGAATAGGGTAGGGAATTTTTTTATTTTGGGGGGCTTTATTATTTTATTAGGGGGCTTAGAATAGGTGTAATTAGCTTAAAAATCTTGTAATTTTATTTTTATTTTTTGTAATTTAGTGGGGTTTTTTTTAATTTAGTTTAGTTTATTTAATTGTATTTTTAGATAGATATTTGTAGTTTATTTAATTTATTGATAGTGTAGGTGTATTTGTAACTTAGGTTAGGATTTATTTTACAGGTAATTGGGTAATTATTTTAACTAGGTAGCTATTAAATAGTTAATAACTATTTAATAGCTATTATACCTAGTTATAATAATTAACAATTTACCTGTAAAATAAATATAAACCCTAACATAGCTATAATGTAATTATTAATTACATTGTAGCTATCTTAAGGTTTATTTTATAGGTAAGTATTTAGATTTAAATAGGAATATTTTAATTAATAATATTAATATTAGATTTATTTTAATAAGAGTTAGATAGGGTTATTATACTTAATATATATATAATATAATAACGATATTAACTATATTAACCCTAATATAATTAGGGTTAATATAGTTAATATATATAATATAATAACTATATTAACTATATTAACCCTAATATAATTAGGGTTAATATAGTTAATATAGCTGGCGGCGGTGTAGGGGGATTAGATTAGGGGTTAATACATTTATTAAAGGTGGCCGCGGTGTAGGGGGATGTAGATTGTAGGCAAAAGAGCAGTTTACTTTGTGACAAAGCCCCGCCTAAATCCCTTTTAAGGGCTGGCAAAAGAGCTGTTACTTTGGGGCATGCCCCGCAAAAAGTCCTTTTAAGGGCTGGCAAAAGAGCTGTTACTTTGGGGCAATGCCACGCAAAAAGCCCTTTTCAGGGCTATTTGTAGGGTTAGACTTAGGTTTAGTGGTAGGGATAGTTTAGTATTTTAGGGGTTAAATAATTTAATATAGATGGCGGCGGGGTAGGGGGATTAGATTAGGGGTTAATAATTTTAAAATAGCGGCGGGGTAGGGGCCCACTTTAGGGGGTAGGTAAGGTAGATGGCGGCGGTGTTAGGGGCTCACTTTAGGGGGTTATAGATTTAATATAGCTGGCGGCGGTTTAGGGGTTAATAACTTTATTAGGTAGCGGCGGTTTAGGGGTTAATACATATTTTATTGTTAGGATAGTGAGGGGGGATAGCGGATAGAGGGTTAGACGTGTCGGGCTATGTTAGGGAGGCGTGTTAGACAGTGCGGGTGATTTAGACTTTAGTCAGGTTTTGTGTGCGCCGGCAGTTTCTAACGTGCCGCAAGTCACTGGCGACGCCAGAAATTTGTACTTGCGCAGATTTCTGGACATCGCTGATTAGTCAGACTTACGGCACGTTAGCATCTGACGGTGACATATATGGGATAGCTCGAGTTGCAAGCTGAAACTGCGGGCGACGCGGGTTCCCTCGCTTGCGCCGCAAACTACGATCTATATCGGATCGCGCCCCTGATCTGCAGAAAACACTTCTGCTAAATCTCAATCTGATTTTGTATGTAGATGGCTCTTTCTGTTATACAGATGAAGGAAAACATATAGCAAGCTATGCAGTGGTCTCTGATACCAAAATGGTCAAATCAGGGCTTGTACAGGTCACCTAAGCACAGGTAGCTGATTTGATAACCCTCACTCATGCTTACAAAACTATGAAAGGAATATTTGCTAATATTTACACAGACTCTGGGCCGATTTATCAAGGGCTGAATGGCCCCTGATGCTCCTGTTTCTGTGCGAGCCTTTTGCCGGAAACTGCAGTTATGAAACAGCGGTCGTAAGACCACTGCTCCATAACTGGTCCGCCGCCTCTGAGGCTGCGGTCTGCAATCATCCCGATCCTATACGATCGGGCTGATTGACACCTACTACTAGCAGCCAATTGGCAGAGAATCTGCAGGGGGCAGAATTGCACAAGCAGTTCACCAGATCTGCTTGTGCAATGTTAAATGCCGACAGCGTATGCTGTCGGCATTCAGTGATGTCTGTCGGACATGATAAGCTACAGCGTATCATGTCAGAAGACAATGATAAATCGACCTCTTGGTCTATACTTTTGGAGTAGTAAATAAGACTGTGCTGAATTTAAAGTGACAGTTGACCCTAAATTTTCCACTTTACTTTGTTTCCAGTGATCCATTTTACCTGCCGGAATGTATTAAATTGTTTACACATAGCTCCTTTTATCTTATTTTATCATTTGAAATAGATGATTTGTTCTGTGGTATTCCCTAACTATTTTGAAAGTTTCTATACAGAATAAATAAACAATAAAATATTAATTTTCAATTGTGCTAAGTATTGGGCTTTGGTCTAAATAGAAAATATAAAGAAACATGTGTGTGTACAGAAAGCAATAAACTAAGGATATCTGATTTCCCTGCAATTTTAACCCAACCTATAATACTGTTATTAACCCCTAATGTGCCGCCCCCAAAGTCGCTGACACTATATTAAAGTTATAAACCCATAAACCTAACCCTACGTCTAACCCTAACACCCTCTACTTTAATATAATTAAAATAAATCTAATAAAAAATTCCTATCATTAACTAAATAATTCCTATTTAAAACTAAATACTTACCTGTTAAATAAACCCTAAACTAGCTACAATATAACTAATAGTTACATTGTAGCTAGCTTAGGTTTTATTTTTATTTCACAGTTTGTATTTATTTTAACTAGGTAGACTAGTTAGTAAATAGTTATTAACTATTTACTAGCTACCTAGCTAAAATAAATACAAATTTACCTGTAAAATAAAACCTAACCTGTCTTACACTAACACCTAACCTTACACTACAATTAAATAACTTACATTAATTAAATCCAATTAACTAAATTACAAAAAACAAAACACTAAATTACACAAAATAAAAAAAGAAATTATCAAATATTTAAACTAATTACACCTTTTTTAGACTTAGGTTTTTTTTTTTTTTTTGGGGGGTTTGTTGGGTGGGGGGGTTACTTTTAGGGGGGACTTTGTAATTGTTTTATGTAAAAGAGCTGTTTAACTTAAGGCAATGCCCTACAAAAGGCCCTTTCAAGGGTTATTGGTAGTTTATTGATAGATTAGGGGGTGTTTTTATTTTGGGGTGACTTTTTTTTATAGGGCTATTAGGTTTAATTTTTATTATTTTGGATAATTTCATTTATTATTTTTTGTAATCTTAGTGTGTTATTTTCTGGTAATTTTAGTGGATTTTTTTTGGTAATGTTTTTTTTTTCCGTAGTGTTAGGTTTTTTTAATTTTGTAATTTAGGTTTTTTTATTTTTAGTTTATTTTATTTTCTTAAAATAGTTATGTTAGGTTTATTTATAGTTCAATCTTAGTTTTTTTTAATTTCACAGGTAAGTTTTAATATTTTTTAAGATTGTTATATTGAAAATTTAATTTAAAGTATAGGGGATAGTTAGGTTTAGGGGTTAATAGTTTAATTTAGTGTGTTGTGATGTAGGGGGCCGACGGTTTAGGGGTTAATAGTTTTATTATAGTAGTAGCGATGTGGGGGGCCAGCAGTTTAAGGGCTAATAGGTTTATTTAGTGTCGGCAATGTTGGGGGCGGCGGTTTAGGGGTTAATAGGTTTATTATAGTAGTAGCGATGTGAGGGGCCGGCGGTTTAGGGGTAAATATGTTTATTTAGGTGTTAGCGATGCGGGGGCGGCGGTTTAGGGGTTAATCACTTTATTTAGTGTCAGCGATGTTGGGAGGGGCGGCGGATTAGGTGTATTTAGACTAGGGGTTTATGTTAGGGTGTTAGGTTTTTACATAACTTTCTTTTCCCCATAGACATCAATGGGGATTGCATTACAGTGATTGCCATTCCGCGTTTTATTCTAACACTTTCTCTCCATCGATGTCTATGGGTGAAAACATGCAGGAGCACGTAAAGTCAGGCCTTGAGGCCGCATTATCAAGTCGTCAACTATGTTGCCTAACATCGCGGCCTCGGACCTGAATGCCATCTCCTTATTTATAAAAAAAGCTGTCAAAAAGTCAGCCAATAGGATGAAAGCTCAATCCTATTGGCTGATTGCAACAGCCAATAGGATTTTTCCCCTTTAATTCCGATTGGCTGATAGAATTGTATCAGCCAATCGGAATGTAAGAGATGCCATCTTGGATGACGTCATTTAAAGGAAACTTCATTCTTCAAGAGACGTCGTAAGAAGAGGATGCTCCGCGCCGGATGTCTTGAAGATGGAGCTGCTACTCGCCGGATGGATGAAGACTTCTGCCCGCTTGGATGAAGACTTCTGCTGACTTCGCTGAGGACTTTTGCCGCTTCGATGAGGATGGATGTCCGGTCTTCGAAAACTGTAAGTGGATCTTCGGGGGTTAGTATTAGGTTTTTGTAAGGGTTTGTAAGGGTTTATTGGGTGGGTTTTAATTTTAGGTTAGGGACTTTGGGCTGAAAAATGCCCTTTTAAGGTCGATGCCCATACAAATGCCCTTTTCAGGGCAATGGGGAGCTTAGGTTTTTTAGATAGGGTTTTTTTTTATTTTTTGGGGGGGGGGCTTTTTTATTTTGATAGGGCTTTTAGATTAGGTGTAATTAGTTTAAATATTTGATAATTTATTTATTTTTTGTGTAACTTAGTGTTTTTTATTTTGTGTAACTTTGTTATTTTTTTATACTTTTTTTTTATAGTAGATTTAAATAACTTGAGTAGGGTTAGGTTTTTAAATATGTAATATAGTTAATTTAATTGTTAGTTTAATGTAATTTTTAATATAATAGTCAGGGTAGGTTAATTAATAGGTTAATTAATAGTTTAATATAGTTTAATGTAATTGTAGGATAATAGTTAGGGTAGGTTAATTAATAGTTTAATATAGTTTATTTTAATTCTAAAGGTAAGTTTAAATTTATTATTATTTATTATAAGATAGGGATGAGGTAATTACAATGTAAAGTTAGCGGCTTGTTAGGTTTAGGGGTTAATAACTTAATTTAGTTTATGGCGATGTGGGGGGCTGGTGGTTTAGGGGTTAATAGGTTTAGTAAGTGGTAGTGATGTGAGAGTTTATGGGTTAATACAGTTAATTAGTTGTGCAGGGGTCTGGGAGCGGCGGGATAGGGGTTAATACATTTATTTAATTGCGGAGGGGTCCGGGAGCGGCGGGATATGGGTTAATACATTTATTTAGTTGTGGTGGGCTCCGGGAACGGCGGGATAGGGGTTAATAACATTATGTAGGTGGCGACAATGTCTCACGCCTCTGAAAAAGCAGTTGCGAAACGCGCGTCAGGCGTTCGCACTGCTCCTCTCTCACAAGTCCGTTTGTTTGTAGCTTTAATTGTTGGCCTCTTTTAGGCACCTTATTCTTCACTTTAAAAATTAGAAATTTAAACAATTGTTAAAACTTAAACAATTTTAGCCTAGAAAACTACTTACTCAGGCTGTTCTCAGCCTCACTTTGTTGGAGCGACATGCTCAGACTTAGGCTATTATTATAGTTTTAACTCTCGTGGTACCATTTAATCTGGAAACTATTCCATTACGATATTATCAGTGTATGTTTGGAAAAGCGAATGTTAGCATAATATTATTTGAATGATTTAGACTACGGATAGTCTTATAATAGTGGTATACAACAGGCAGGATTACCGTTGCTTATATTCCCCTATTTGTAGCATAATATTATTTGAATGATTTAGACTACGGAAAAGGATCACCGTTTCTTATATTGCCTTATAAACCCACAGATATAACACTCCATTGATCGTATAGAAAATCTACTAATATAATTGGAGTAATATATTTAATAATACCACTGATGATGATGGTACCCCAAATATAAGTCTTATCATATAGGTGAGGACATTGATAATTATTGTCTAAGCTCGACACCGGACTTTGTGATACAGACTGATCACTGTATCACACCTGAGAGGAGCTCCTGTGTACCGAGTATCACTCGGACACATCTTTTATTTGTTTGTCATTTTAATCTCACTGGTGGATAACTCCACTCCCTTTTTTATTAAATATACTTGAAGTAAAAGTTAAGTTTTAAACCAATACACGACACACCACACTACTCATAGCATTGGTTTTGACCCCCAATAAAGTGTGCCCAATATGCTTCACTTTCTCTGTCCTTCTTCCTAAAGACAATGTCGGGGCGGCAGATTATGGGTGTTTAGACTCAGGGCTTATGTTAGGGTGTTAGGTGTAAACGTAATTCGTTTTCTACCATAGAAATCAATGGGATATCTGGCAGCATCGAACATAAGCTTATGATGCTTTCAGACTTCCATTGACAATGATAATAGGTTTAGTAAGTGGTAGTGATGTGGGAGGCCAGGGGTTAATACATTTATTTAGTTGCGGCGGTGTCGGAGAGCGGCGAGATAGGGGTTAATAACATTATGTAGGTGGCGACGATGTCGGGGCAGCAGATTAGGGGTGTTTAGACTCGGGGCTTATGTTAGGGTGTTAGGTGTAAACGTAATTCGTCTTCTACCATAGAAATCAATGGGATATCTGGCAGCATCAAACATAAGCTTTCGCTGCTTTCAGACTTCCATTGATTCCTATGGCATCCGCGGCCTCCAGGGTGGCGGATTGAAAACCAGGTATGCTGGGCAGGAATAGTGGCGAGCGTACCTGTTAGAAGTTTGATAAATGGCAAAAGTTGTCAGATAGTGCCGAATTTGTATTCGGAACATCTGTAATGACGTAAGCATCGATCTGTGTCGGATTGAGACCGGCGGATCGTATGTTACGTCACAAATTTAAACTTTTGCCAGTCTATAGGCTTTGATAAATGGGTCGAATCAGGCTCGCCACAATTACGCTGTGGAATTCCAGCGTATTTGAGGTTGACGGCTTGATAAATATTCCTCCTTGGCTTTTGTGCGGTATGGAGCTTAACGCACCATAACGCACAGCACAAGAAGGTTTTTCAGTAACTTGTAATGGCAGTGCTATGGAGAGTGTGATACTGCTATTTTTTTGCATTATTTATGCACCCGGTTTAGCGCATAACTTGTAATTTTGCCGAATGTTAGTTATTCTATTTGCATGAATGCCGCTTTTATTTTTACTTATTTATTTTTTTAATTGACTTTGGGCTAGATTAAAAGTAGAGCACTAATTTATCATGCGCCTGCAAACGTGCAATTTTGCCCATTTGCGGGTGCACGATAAATAATTACAAGTGGCTGGTTATTGCTACCACGAGCTTGCGGTAGCGATTAGCGCTTATATAATTAACCAGAGATCAGATCTCTGGTTAATTTTATAAATGTGCCCCAAATGCCCCCAAAATACAGTGATGTGTATTTTATTAACTACATAAAAAAAACTTATCAAGAGAATTTAAACATAATAATGAATTGCCCAGATAAAAGGTACTTATCTGTGGTGTCCATGACTGGACTTGTCTGTTCCTTGACCCATGCTGTCTTCCCACCAGATGGCTGTTACGTGAATATAGAGTGCATGCACAGTGGCATTCTGGTAGGTCCACACCTCCATACATGAAATTTTGGGTGGCGATCAGTTCACAGTAAAGGGGCAGCAAAAACGTATGTTGAATTATGGCCCGCCAGCAGAACCACTAAGGCCCGGTACTGGGCCACTGCCCGGCTGTTGAGAAACCCTGGTCTAGTTGCATTACAAGATATTTGCCAAAGGAGGAAAGTGAGTACTCATTTCTGGTCAATGTTCTGTTTATATAAGTGACATAAGTCTTAATGTTTAACATGACACTAATGACATACGAGCAGCACAAGAAAAATTAAAGGAAGTGGAAGTATATAGTTGAGCACGTTACACTGTAAGATCTTACATGCTTGTCATAATAATTCTTAATGTCTTCCTTGTAGTTTCCTACTTAAAACAGCTACTATAAAAGTTGTGTTCTTTGGTTGCCCAAAAATTGCCCGATGCTCCTCCAGGAAGACACAAACCCCTTTAATGGCAGATGGCTACCTACATCCAAAAGGAAAAACTGAACTCCTTCACATGGTTGAGTTTGTCCACCTTGCTACAGTACAGCCTAAAGAATGATAATATTGTAATGTAAGATAACATAGGGTCAGATTCTGAAAAACTCACCGCCATGGAGAGAAACCATCAGCTTATATTACTGAAACCTATGTTGTAAAGTAAGTGCCTCCATTTCACAATATTAGTGAACTCCCCTTAATGAAAAATACAGGTAACAAAGTAAAAAAAAATGTATTTAAAACAATCCTTGAGGAACTTTAATATAATGACCAGGCATCTTATATAGCTTTAGGGGCATATGTATCAAGCTCCGTATGGAGCTTGATGCCCCGTGTTTCTGGCGAGCCTGCAGATTCACCAGAAACACCAGTTATGAAGCAGCGGTCACAAAGACCGCTGCTCCATAACCTGTCCACCTGCTCTGAGCAGGCGGACACACATCGCCGGAAATCAACCCGATCGAGTACGATTGGGTTGATTGACAACCCCCTGCTGGCGGCCCATTGGCCGCGAGTCTGCAGGGGCGGGGTATTCAGCTGCTGGTGCAATGCTGAATACGGCGTATTGCTCGCCGTATTCAGCGATGTCTGTCGGACCTGATCCGCACTGTCGGATAAGGTCCGACAGACATTGATAACTAGGGGCCTTAGAGTACTGTCCCTTTAGTAACAGATTAGGGACTGTTAAGCAATATGGGGTGCTGCCTTTGTTTTTATTTTTTGCTTTTTATTTTTGAGGTGTTAGCTTAATGTATGTATTTGTTATATTCTTTTGCTTGTGATATTTTTTGCCTGTATATAACCTATGTCTAGTGTCTACTAAAGTGTCAAACTATGCAACACACTGAATTCTAGCTACACCTATGGTTAAGAGCCCAGAAACATAATATTGATAAGGAAACCTTGTTAACCAGGTGTCTGAGCTTTGATTATATTTTCTATCCATTTCAACATTCTCTTTTCAGAGTAATACCATTTTTATTAGACTAACGCATTCTTTTATTAATTTTTTTTGTAACATTTTGCAGAGCTGAGCTAATGTTTAGAGAAATATAACCTTTTTGTAACCGTTTGTATAACCTGCCTAGCAATATAATGTACTCTCTTGTAGCTATAGTAGAATGTATATGTTAGCAAGTATGATTGTGGAAGTGGCTTTGCAATTTGATGGGTATAAAAAGGGAGTATGGGACTGTCCAAACTTAGAATTCTGTGATTCTCATCTGTGATCAAGAGAATGTTATTATCAATAAACAAACTTTTACTAAAGAGCCTGCTGTGTTATTATAGTCTGTGTATTCTTGTGTCCAGCAAAAACACCAACAATAGGTAAAAGTGCTTTCTGACCAACCTAACAACCTATAGCTTTCTGTTTGTCTTCAAAGAAATATTCTGGGAAACAAGATTATTACTAATAACTTTATTGTTTATAAAAGGGTGATATTTAACCAAGATGGTACATGGTTCAGCACTTCAGACTCAGTGCTTAGTTTTCACACAAACATTGGTGTAATTATCCCTTGTAAGGGGACAGAGGTGAGATTCCCTACGCCTCAGCAGTATTTCAGTGACAGCAGGTGTTAACAATAGACTCTGTAGTCTTTGCCGCTCAGTCTGGATATATTGTGCATGAGCTTCTGGTGGTATGAGGTAGGGTCTTGGGGCTCTGACATGCCCATTTGCAGAGGGTTGTTGGTCTCTGCGAAAGAAAAGAAAACAAACAGTATTTACAGTAGTCCAATATTTGGAAGTTTAATCTTAATTTCTATTTGATTAAAACTTTTAATACATTTGCTCTAAATCATTCTACACTTAATTTCTGTTGTATGAGACAGAGTTTATATAAAGCAGGTATTAACATTTCTAACAGAGTTAACTGATTCCATACTAAGGGGCTGAATTATCAATGTGCGGACAGACATTATCCACTGTAGCAGATAATATCCGCTGCACATCGATAAATGCTGACAGCATACACTGTAAACATTTAACATTGCACAAGCATTTCACTAGAAATGCTTGTGCAATGCCGCCCCTGCACATTCGCTGCCAATCGGCCACTAGCAGGGGTGTCAATAAACCCAATGGTATGCAATCGGGCAGATTGCTGCCCATGCCTCAGAGGTGGCAGACGAGCTAAGGAGCAGCGGTCTGAAGGCTCGGGCGAAAAAAGCTGCATTCAGCTGCATACAGAGCTTGATAAATCGACCCCTAAGTCTTCCTGCAAATCTATATCCATACAGTCAATGATGCATGGAAATGGGATTTGTATTTCCTAAAAAAATAACTTATTATTGAGTAGGTAACTTCCAAGCACTTTGAAGAGCTAAAAACTTCATCCCTATCTAGCTATCTGACAGACAGAAACACATAGACACTCTGCATGTAGGGAAATGTGAATACATCTTCCTCACAAGAACCTTTTAACATTAAATCCTTCAAAATTAGGGGGCAGCAATTTTTAAATTCCATGTGTTTTTAAATGAAACTCTTTCTTCGCCCTTGCAAGCTAAAGCATTTAGGGTATAGTTATAGAATGATTTTAATGATTTATATCTGAATCTACACTAAGAATTTTATAGAAAAAAAGTTAAAGTTATTCTTCTCAATAATCTTTA
This sequence comes from Bombina bombina, assembly GCF_027579735.1. Classification (NCBI taxonomy): domain Eukaryota; kingdom Metazoa; phylum Chordata; class Amphibia; order Anura; family Bombinatoridae; genus Bombina; species Bombina bombina. The sequence continues at coordinate 700,433,495 of NC_069503.1, forward strand.
TATGTCCCAAAATTAACGAATATTTATACAGCAGTTTTAGCTGCAGCTTCATTTGATTACTTATATGATGAGATATGATTTTTACTCAGGATAAATAACTGGGTTCTTACCTTGCTAAGGGAACACTTTCAGTAGTTATAGATGCCTTCTGTTTCTTTCTCTTTATTTTTTTAAGATCCTTACAGGGCTGATCTTGAGCTTGAGAAGCTGTTAAAAAATAAATAAATATAGATACAGTATATGTGTGTGTGTGTATAACTTATTTATTTGTACTTGCAAGTATACGTATCATGCATGCTTATCTATCTATCTATCTATCTATCAATCAAACTATCCTATTATTTTGCTTACTTTTCGTACATCTCAAGTTACCTGTTTGTTGGTCAGGAGAGCCAGATATTGGCGTCATATGCTTTGTAGGAAAATTGATTCTGAGAGAAGAAATGAGATAATGATGTGCAATTAATTAGAGTTTGTGATACATGAAAGACATTTAACAATGAAATTTAGCAAAAATATTATATGAGTTAATTAAGTTAGTGATTAATGAGTTAGTTAAATTAAGCATGCTAAGGCACTGTGGCTGAGCTCTGTAGTAACCCAAGGGTTGCAGGTTCAATCCCCGGCTAGGTCCACTCAGCCTTTCATCCTTCCGAGATCGATAAAATGAGCAGCGCCTTGAGACCCTTACGGGTGATTAGCTGCGCTTTACAAGTACACAATACATACAGTTCAACAAAAGTTGCACAAAATTATTTCTGCCTGTGCTTTAAATCATGTTTACACTGTCGTTTAGATGTACACTGTACCTTTCATAAATTAAATATTCTGATATTAATCAAAACCACATGAGCTCCCATCCTAACACTGTCGACTGTTGTTTTATATGCAGAGCGGAGAATATGAAAAAGAATAGCATGTCCCTTCCATCAGATATACAACTTGTTATCAACCAATCGGTTACTGTCAAAGGAATAAAGGGGTGAAGGGGTGATGGATTCCTTACTTGGGCAAGCGCACACCATGAGTCCTCTGTGGTCCATCAAGTTTCTGGCCCTGTTTCTTTAAGTCATCTGGTCTTGTAAAACCTGTTAAAGATATACATAGACATTATTATTATTATTATTATCATTTATTTGTATAGCGCCGCCAAATTCCGTAGCGCTGGGTACAATGATAGGGGTATACAATGACAAGGATTTGTGATAAAATACAAAACATAACAAAACTAAACAAATCTAGTACAGGAGGAAGAGGGCCCATTCAATTACACTTAGGTGCATGCATAGTAAATGGCTGTAAGGGTATTATATAACCCTCAGAAGTCTAGTCTTAATGTATTGTTATACATTATTATTGGATGAAATACTGTTATATATGTGTAAGCCTTTATTTAAGCAAAGTGAATGTATGAAATACATTTATTTGTTAAGAAGCCTTTGGTCTTCAACAGAAGTGTCCGATCTAAGGTCTAGGCCTACAATATAGCTCTCCATTTTTATTATGACCCCTCATTTCCCTATTGTACCCTAGTTCTCTCCCATTTGCAATATTGGGCTAGATTACAAGCAAACTTTTGGGCGCAGGTTAAATTGCGCTGATATTATAAGTTGAGCGCAATCGCGATTTACGCTAGAATCATAACCTCAGAGCTGTGGTTAACAGTTTTGCAAAATTAAAAAGTTGCACAAAAGACATAAAGACAAAGTACAGTTACAGTCATAATAACACTGTCTAATAAAATATTGCACACAAAAAAATAACCCCTAATACATTTGTAAGCTAATGATAATGGGCATACAAGTTCAGCCAGCATTCAGCAGCTTGTTCAAAGCTTCTAAGCCTATCTAGGTATGTTTTGCAACAAATGATACCAATAGAATGAAGCAAATTAGATAATAGAAGTGAACTGGAAAGTTGTTTAAAATTGTATGCTCTATCTTAATCATATAAGAAACATTTTTGGTTTAATGTTCCTTTTCCTGCCTTTTTTTTTTCTAACACCTGAGATCTCATATCTTTGAGCCCTTTTTTTTGGGTGGGGGGGAGTTATTTTTAGATTAGGATGGGCACTCTTAAAAGAGCTGAATGCCCTTTTAAGGGCAATGTCCATACAAATGCCCCTTTAGGGGCAATGGGTAGTTTAGGATTTTCTAGTGTTATTTTTTTTTATTTTGATGGGTTTGTTGGGTGGTGGTTTTACTGTTAGAGGGGGCTTAGTATTTTTTAAGGTAAAAGAGCTGTTTAACTTAGGGCTATGCCCTACAAAAGGCCCTTTTAAGGGCTATTGGTAGTTTTGTATTAGATTAGGGGTGTTTTTATTTTGGGTGGGCTTTTTTATTTTCACAGGGATAAGGTTTACATTTTTTATTTTTGATCATTTGGTTTATTATTTTATGTAATGTTAGACTTTTTTATTTTTGTAATCTTAGATTAATTTAATTTTTTTATTTTTTATTCTTAAGTAATGTTAGCTTTTTGGATTTAATTGTAACTTAGTATTTTTTAATTTAGGTAATTGGGGTTAATTTAGGGGGTGTTAGGTTAGGGGGCTTAGTAATTTAATTAGCTATTTGCATTGTATCTTGCCCCAGATATGTATAAAAATATATATTTTTGAATAATTAGAAAAATTCTGCTATGTGCAGAAAATTGGATTGTGAAATATTCATATTTTCATGTCTGGTTAGCGCATATGAGAATATGAGTTTGGGTTAGCGCCCAAGTTTTTTTCCCACTTTTCTCCATTGACTTCTATGGGGGAAGAGGTTATCTTTTGCACAACATCTAATTGCGCTAGAAGTAACCTGTTTGCGCACATCGGGTTATCGGGAGCGAGATTACTTTTTACTTTCAACTCATAATACTAGTGCAACCCGACACACGTTAAGTTTACTTCTAGAGCAAATTAACAATATAGCGGAAGCTGTAAATACCACTCTACTTGTAATCTAGCCCATAGGGGCCCATTTATCAAGCTCCAAACGGAGTTGTGGGCCCGTGTTTCTGGCGAGTCTTCAGACTCGTCAGAAACAGCAGTTATGAGGCAGCGGTCTATAGACCGCTGCTCCATAACCCTGTCCACCTGCTCTGAGCAGGTGGACAGGAATCGCCACAATTCAACCCGATCGAGTAAGATCGGGTTGATTGACACCTCCCTGCTGGCGGCCCTTTGGCCGCGAGTCTGCAGGGGGCGGCGTTGCACCAGCAGCTCTTGTGAGCCACTGGTGTAATGCTGAATAAGGAGAGCGTATTGCTCCCCTTATTCAGCGAGGTCTTGCGGACCTGATCCGCACTGTCATATCAGGTCCACAAGACCTTTGATAAATAGGTGTCTATGTGTCCTTTTGTTCTGTGTGTATGTATGTTTGTGAGTCTGCATGATGATTTTGAGTCTTCCTGCATATACACATGTAGAGAAATGTATATATTTTCATTTTATTGTTAAAACTTTCTAAATATTTTCTAGCTGGCCCTGTGAGTAATAGATACATTACAGTGTGGGCTCTTATTGGACAATATAAAATGCCACACTGTGTTGCATTTCATTGTCTATATATTAACTTATCTTCATCATTTTGTATTTCTTGCCTTTTTGCCATTGTCCACCTATATGTCCCTATATGCCTTTATCTACACGTTTAGCTGTTTATGTTTCTATAAGATGTATTCATTTGTTTATCTCTATCCGTCTGTCCACCAGCCTATTTTTATATCTATTTAACCCAATTATTTATTTATAGCCCATAATTTATCTTTTTGAAGCTCCTTACATTTTGGGGCAGACAATTCATTGCAATGTCCAATCCCCTTCGCTGTTCCCTGGATAATAGGAGGAAGTATAGGTGTCATCTTCATAGGACTTGGCCTAGCACTGAGAAAACAAAAAGAGATACTGGTGAACATCTAAAGATGAGGACATAGGCAAATAATTCAGTCATTAAATAGATGACAAGATCACAAAAATATAAATTAAAAATAAGTTTGTCTCCCAGTTCATACCATAAAGGCATGAGTATATAGACACATAGATTTAGAGTTTTGCGTTAGCCGTCCAAACCAGCGTTAAGGGGTCCTAACGCTCATTTTGGCCGCCCGCTGGTATTTAGAGTCAGTCAGGAAAGGGTCTAAGGCTCACTTTCCAGCCGCGACTTTTCCATACCGCAGATCCCCTTACGTCAATTGCGTATCCTATCTTTTCAATGGGATCTTTCTAACGCTGGTATTTAGAGTCTTGGGTGAAGTGAGCGTTAGAACTCTAACGACAAGACTCCAGACGCAGAAAAAAGTCAGGAGTTAAGAGCTTTATGGGCTAACGCCGGTTCATAAAGCTCTTAACTACTGTGCTCTAAAGTACACTAACACCCATAAACTACCTATGCACCCCATAAACCGAGGTCCCCCCACATCACCACCACTATAATTAAATTTTTTAACCCCAAATCTGCCGACCGTACACCGACGCAACCTACATTATCCCTATGCACCCCTAATCTTCTGCCCCTAACATCGCCGACACGTACATAATATTTATTAACCCCTAATCTGCCCCCCCCAACGTTGCCGCTACCTACCTACACTTATTAACCCCTAATCTGCCGACCGGACCTCGCCGCCACTATAATAAATGTGTTAACCCCTAAACCGCCTCACTGCCGCCTCAAAAACCCTATAATAAATAGTATTAACCCCTAATCTGCCCTACCAGATTTTTCCTAGCTTAATTCCGATTGGCTGATAGAATCCTATCAGCCAATCGGAATTCGAGGGACGCCATCTTGAATGACATCACTTAAAGGAACCTTCATTCGTTGGAAGTCGCCGGAAGAAGAGGATGGATCCGCATCGGCTGCTTCAAGATGGTCCCGCTCCGCGCCGGATGGATGAAGATAGAAGTTGCCGCCTGGATGAACATGTCTACCGATCCGGATGTCCTCTTCTTGCTGGATAGGATGAAGACTTCGGACCCTCTGGAGGACCTCTTCTTGCCGGATAGGATGAAGACTTCGGACCCTCTTCTGGACGGATCGGTGATACCCGGCGTGGTGAAGATAAGGTAGGGAGATATTCAGGGGCTTAGTGTTAGGTTTTTTAAGGGGGGTTTGGGTTAGATTAGGGGTATGTGGGTGGTGGGTTGTAATGTTGGGGGGGTATTGTATGTTTTTTTTAAATGCAAAAGAGCTGATGACTTTGGGGCATGCCCCGCAAAAGGCCCTTTTAAGGGCTGGTAAGGTAAAAGAGCTGTTAACTTTTTATTTTAGAATAGGGTAGGGCATTTTTTTATTTTGGGGGGCTTTGTTATTTTCTATGGGGGCTTAGAGTAGGTGTAATTAGTTTAAAATTCTTGTAATCTTTTTTTATTTTTTGTAATTTAGTGTTTGTTTTTTTTGTAATTTAGTTTAGTTGATTTAATTGTAGATAATTGTAGATAGTTTAGTTAATTAATTTATTGATAGTGTAGTGTTAGGTTTAATTGTAACTTAGGTTAAGATTTATTTTAAAGGTAATTTTGAAATTATTTTAACTAGGTAGCTATTAAATAGTAAATAACTATTTAATAGCTATTGTACCAAGTTAAAATAAATACAAAGTTGCCTGTAAAATAAATATAAATCCTAAAATAGCTACAATATAATTATTCGTTATATTGTAGCTATATTAGGGTTTATTTTACAGGTAAGTATTTAGCTTTAAATAGGATTAATTTATTTAATAAGATTTATTTTATTTCGTTAGATTGAAATTATATTTAATTTAGGGGGGTGTTAGGGTTAGACTTAGCTTTAGGGGTTAATACATTTATTAGAGTAGCGGCGAGGTCCGGTTGGCAGATTAGGGGTTAATAATTGAAGTTAGGTGTCGGCGATGTTAGGGAGGGCAGATTAGGGGTTAATACTATTTATTATAGGGTTTTTGAAGCGGGAGTGCGGCGGTTTAGGGGTTAATACATTTATTATAGTGGCGGTGAGGTCCGGTCGGCAGATTAGGGGTTAATAAGTGTAGGTAGGTAGCGGCGAAGTTGGGGGCGGCAGATTAGGGGTTAATAAATATAATATAGGGGTCGGCGATGTTAGGGGCAGCAGATTAGGGGAACATAGCTATAATGTAGGTGGCGGCGGTGTCCGGAGTGGCAGATTAGGGGTTAATTGTTTAATGCAGGGGTCAGCGATAGCGGGGGCGGCAGATTAGGGGTTAATAAGTGTAGGTAGGTAGCGGCGACGTTGGGGGCGGCAGATTAGGGGTTAATAAATATAATATAGGGGTCGGCGATGTTAGGGGCAGCAGATTAGGGGTACATAGCTATAATGTAGGTGGCGGTGGTGTCCGGAGCGGCAGATTAGGGGTTAATTGTGTAATGCAGGGGTCAGCGATAGCGGGGGCGGCAGATTATGGGTTAATAAGTGTAAGGTTAGGGGTGTTTACACTCGGGGTACATGTTAGGGTGTTAGGTGCAGACTTAGGAAATGTTTCCCCATAGGAAACAATGGGGCTGCGTTAGGAGCTGAACGCTGCTTTTTTGCAGGTGTTAGGTTTTTTTTCAGCTCAAACTGCCCCATTGTTTCCTATGGGGGAATCGTGCACGAGCATGTTTTTGAAGCTGGCCGCGTCCGTAAGCAACGCCTAACGCAGCCCTTCAGAGAACTCTAAATACCAGCGTTGTTTAAAAAGTGCAGGGGGGAAAAAACACGCGTAGCTAACGCACCCCTTTGGCTGCAAAACTCTAAATCTAGCGGATTGTTTTTACAATAGACTTACAGGCCCATATTTATCAAGGTCTGGCGGACCTGATCCGACACTGCGGATTAGGTCCGCCAGACCTCGCTGAATACGGTGAGCAATAAGCTGCCGTATTCAGCATTGCACAAGCAGCTCACAAGAGCTGCTGGTGCAACGCAGCCCCCTGCAGACTGGCGGCCAATCGGCCACCAGCAGGGGGGTGTCAATCAACCCGATCGTACTTGATCGGGTTGAATTTCGGCGATGTCTGTCCGCCTGCTCAGAGCAGGCGGACAGGTTATGGAGCAGCGGTCTTTGTGACCACTGCTTCATAACTGCTGTTTCTGGCGAGCCTGCAGGCTCGCCAGAAACACGGGGCATCGAGCTCCATATGGAGCTTGATAAATATGCTCCACAATGTCAAATTGTGGATCAAGTAAAGGTTAGGCAAACTGTTTTCAATGTTTTATGCAAAGCTTTTCACACTGTATTATTTCTAAACTATACTTTAGTATTGCTGGCACTCAGAACTAGGGATGTGCATTTGTTTCTTTATAAATTCACATTTGTAACAAAAAACATTTGAAAATTAAAATGAATATATGAATAAATGCAGCAGCAATATTTAAAGAAAATCGGAAAATGGTTAATACTTACCTTAATTGGATGTAATCCAATACTCTTCTTGTCAGAGCCCCGGCCGTGCTAACAGAAGGTTTAGCATGCACGGCTCCCAGGACCTGCTCTAACTTTAGTGCAGGCCCTGGGAGCCGATCACAGAAAACCTTTTGTTAGCACGGCTGGGGCTCTGGCAAAAAGAGGATCAGGTTACCGCGCTCTCGGTAAGTATTGCAGCTACAGATGAAATGAATACCGAATATTGCAGCCAGCGAATATTTGGGGAAACAAATTTTCCTGAATATTCAGAAAGGAAAATGTCCAAAACTAAAAAGAATTTGGCTGCATATCTCTACTCAGAACCCATCCAACCACACTAAGCTTAGCTTCAGCTGTCCCCAAATTATCTCAGGTCCATATAATATGTTACTTCCAATATTTCTAAGCTTATCAAATGTATGTAGATTGCTGGTCAAGGTATCAGGATCTCTTACTTCAGCACACAGCGTGTTCCGTTTGTACTGACAGGTTGTCCTTGTGTCTTCTCTGCCTTTTGTCCAAGAAAACTGGTGTTCTGTGCTGGAGAAGCTGCTAAATACACAAACACATATTTATTTGCATATGTATAGGTTTATGCTTTATGTTTTTGCAGTATTAGGGGCCGATTTAACATTGTGCGGGTGGATATAATCCGCTGTAGTGGATTATTTCCCCCAAACATTGATAAATGCATTTATCATTGCCAAAGCATTTCTAGTGAATTGCTTGTGCAATGCCTGCCCCTTGCACATTCACGGCCAATCTACCGCTAGCAGGGGATGTCAATCAACAGAGGTGGCGGACGAGTCAAGGAGCAGCAGTCTTATGATCGCCGGAAAGCACGGGGGTAGAGAGCAACATCCGCTGCTTGGTAAATCTACCCCCAAGTGTTAGTGACATTTTACATTTACTAATTTTATTACATTTATTAGGCATGTTTACTTTCTCTACTATTCCACAGGATGGGACATTTGATAGCCATATCTGGTCTTGTATACTTATCTTAATCCATTAAAGGGACAGTAAAGTCAAAATAAAAAGTTTTATGATTCAGATTGAACAATTCAGTTAAAAAAAACTTCTGTTGTCAAATTTGCTTTGCTCTCTTGGTATTCATTGTTGAACAGTAAACCTATGTAGACTCAAATATTTTTGCAAGCACTGCTGTCATAGAGGGCTAAAGACACATGCATGCTCCTGAGCTCCGATGAGCTTCTTAGGTCTATTCTTTAACAAATGATACAAAATAAATAAATAAAAGCAAATGTAATCAGAGAAGCAAATTGGAAGGGTTTTAAAAACTGCATACTCAAACCATGAAAGTTATATTTTGACTTTACTGTGCCACTGCCTTTGGCAAGTGGCAAAGCTATTATATAATTTAAAATAAGAAAATATTCTGTTGTCAATCTTTCCCTGCTGTCTTGGATATTTGTATTTTTCTCTTCACTATCTGATTGTAATTGCATTTAAGTTATTATTATTATTATTCTTTATTTATAAAGCGCCAACAGATTCCGCAGCGCTGTCTATTTTATATATATTCTACATGAATCTCCTTGCTTTTTCCTTTCTGCCTCTGAAACAATTTCTCTGTGACTATCCTTAAATTTCTGTCACTGACACGCACATACACCCACATATGCACATATACACACATACACACACACCACACATACGCACACAAACACATGCAATTGCCACATACACACACATATACACACACACACACACACATACACACATGCCATTACCATATACACACATATACACACATATACACACACACACACATACACACATTCCATTGCCAGATACACAGACATATATACACGCATACACACATGTCATTGCCGCATAAACATAAACACACATACACAAACATGCACACACACACAAACACATACACACAAACACATACACACACACGTGCAAACATACACACATACACTCAGACATTCCAACTCTCCCGGAAGTTCCGGGAGTCTCCCTCATTGAAATAGTGGCTCCCTGACACCCGCAAATTAAACACAAGCCTGCACTTTTCATTTCTACCTGTAGGAATCACTGTTCCGTTAGCTCAATGTAAATAGTTACTGCGTTCATCTCTGGACTCCCATGCGTATATTGTGCACACTCCCATACTGTATATTGTGCAGACTCCCATACTTTCTATTGTGCACACTCCCATACTTTCTATTGTGCAGACTCCCATACTGTATATTGTGCAAGACTCCCATACTTTCTATTGTGCCAGACTCCCATACTTTCTATTGTGCCAGACTCCCATACTTTCTATTGTGCCAGACTCCAATGCTGTATATTGTTCCAGACTCCCATGCTGTATATTGTGCAGACTCCCATGCTGTATATTGTGCAGACTCCCATACTGTATATTGTGCAGACTCCCATACTGTATATTGTGCAGACTCCCATACTGTATATTGTGCCAGACTCCCATATATTATAGCTATAACATGGTTATATAGATATTTATACATGCAAGGCTCAAGGCACACTCAAATACAGTATATTGTGCAAGACTTCCATGCTTTCTATTGTGCTAGAATCCCATGCTGTATATTGTGCCAGACTCCCATGCTATATATTGTGCAGACTCCCATGCTGTATATTGTGCAGACTCCCATGCTGTATATTGTGCAGACTCCCATGCTGTATATTGTGCAGACTCCCATGCTGTATATTGTGCAGACTCCCATACTGTATATTGTGCCAGACTCCCATACATTATAGCTATAACATGGTTATATAGATATTTATACATGCAAGACTCATCTTGTCTTTAGATGGGTGTTTTTTCTCCACATACAGGGGGGAGCTGTTGGGGGGGTGCGGTTGAGGGGGGGCACGGTTGAGAGGGGGCCACCTCCCTGAAATGAGTTCTTTCAGGTTGGGATGTCTGCATACACACACACATGCCTTTGTCTCATACACACCACACATAAACACACATACACACAAACACACATACATACACATGCCATTGCCACATACACACACACACAAACATACACAAACACACCATCCATACACACACTCATAAACACATATACACACACGCCCACATACACACAAACACACATACACACACACACATGCCAATGCCACATACACACACACAAACATACAAACACACACACATACACACAAACACATACACACACACGCGATCAAACATACACACACAGATAGACACAAACACACATAGACAAACACACACAAGCAAAGACACTCATGTAACTCACATTTGGGGGTGGATATGGCTGGTAATCTACAGGTGATGTAATTCCTGTTTTCATATTTCTGTCCAAAGCTGCATGATGTCATCTTGTCTTTCACAGGAAATGTCCTGGTACTGGGGGAAGGGAAAAGGATTGGGAAAATATTTTTATAAGTACAGTTATATTTTACAAGTTATATATATAGACAACTCATTAATATTGCCAGCCTTAAACTGCGCACTTCCTCCAAACTTGTTCCAATTATTAAATGTGTACAATATCAGATATAGAAAGTTAATTGTGAAAGAATGAAAACTTGTAACTATTTGTCATGGTGTCAATGATTTCTTACGTCAGAGAGCAGCTTGTCACATCAATGCGGGGGAGTATTTCCTTCTGTGCATCACAGTTCAGTGTAGGCAAAATGGGGGAGCACCAGTTGTTGACAGGCATCTCCATCATAACATATCTTTTGTCATGGGGTCCTTTAAAGTCTGTTAAGTATATATACATATCTGTGTAAATATCTTGATTTTAAAACAGGTACATGAATCTTTTTCTTATTAGATGATAAACCACTTCTAAGGGGTTAAACAAATGCTAAACTTTGAACACCTGACTCACTCTTGTGTCTTTCCAGAAGCGGCTGGCTAGCCAATCAGCAGCTGCATACATACTTATACTCCAATCATGTTAAGGAGCAGTATATGAATGAGCCAGGTGTATAACTTTCAATTTTTTTACTATTTAGCAGCAGTTAAATATATTGTGGGAGATGTTAATTAGTTTAAAAATAAAATAATATAATGATATAGAACATTTTATTTTTAAACTAGAAAATATGTTAAAATATCTTAAATTACATGTATGTCTTTAAATTAGTATTACATGTGATATAAAAAAATAAGTGTACTTACAAGGACGCCTGATATCAGGGAGCTTAACACTCCGATCCATGGTACTAATCTTTGTATGTACCAGTTAAGTATACTAAGGGCTCTTCATCCTTAAAAAAAAAAAGAGGAAGATGATGGAGAGGCTGAATACACTAAAATCCTGACAACCCGTAAAACAATGCACAACAATTATTATATCTAAATTTTACTGGCAATTTGTTCCCTTTACCAGAGAACATTGCAACCACTACAAAACATAAGTAATTATTTCACTTAAAGGGGCAGTATACCTACAAAATATTGTTATATAATTCTGCACATAGTGCAGAATTATATAACATTAGCTTAGCGCCAACCTTTATGCAACAAAGTATTGTAGAGATATTTTATTCCGAAGATAAATTTTGCTGAACGCTGCTCCTGGCTCTACTGACTGGGTCTGTTTTTTCTTAAGCGCATCGTGGGCACGCTGTCTAGTCACAGTGCACCTGATCGCAACATTAAACTGAATGTAGCTCGCTCCCAGCAAAAGATACCAACAGAGAAAAAGAAAATTATATAGTAGAGATAATTTGTAAATTTGTTCAAGATTGAATTAGAAAAGAAACATTTTGGGTTTCATGTCCCTTTAAGGCCCAGATTACAAATGGTGCGCTAATTCTAGCAAGCTACTCAATAACATTATATTAAAAAAATGACAACAAATGTCCATTGTAAATCAAATTTCCCAGAGAAGGTTTAGCGCTAAATATCACTGAAATTACAATTTTAAAGTTATGGGTTGTGCTTGAGCGAAAGCCCAAATGCACTAGAAGAATTAGCACAACCTGAGACCTGAAATTATGTAAGGGTTAAAAAAAAGTTTCTTAACCCCTTAGTGACCAGAGCACTTTTCCATTTGTTGACCGTTTGGGACCAAGGCTATTTTTACATTTCTGCTGTGTTTGTGTTTAGCTGTAATTTTCCTCTTACTCATTTACTTTACCCACACATATTATATACCGTTTTTCTCGCCATTAAATGGACTTTCTAAAGGTACCATTATTTTTATCATATCTTATAATTTACTATATTTTTTTTTTATAAAATATGAGGAAAAAATGAAAAAAAACAACATTTTTTTCAATCTTTGACCCCCAAAATCTGTTGCACATCTACAACCACCAAAAAACACCCATGCTAAATAGTTTCTAAATTTTGTCCTGAGTTTAGAAATACCCAATGTTTACATGTTCTTTGCTTTTTTGCAAGTTACAGGGCCATAAATAAAAGTAGCACTTTGCTATTTCCAAACCACTTTTTTTCAAAATTAGCGCTAGTTACATTGGGACACTGATAGCTGTCAGGAATCCCTGAATATCCTTTGACATGTATATATTTTTTTTTAGTAGACAACCCAAAGTATTGCTCTAGGCCCATTTTGGTATATTTTATGCCACCATTTCACCGCCAAATGCGATCAAATAAAAAAAATTGTTCACTTTTTCACAATTTTTTTTCACAATTTTTAGGTTTCTCACTGAAATTATTTACAAACAGCTTGTGCAATTATGGGACAAATGGTTTTAAATGCTTCTCTGGGATCGCCTTTGTTCAGAAATAGCAGACATATATGGCTTTGACATTGCTTTTTGGTAATTAGAAGGTCGATAAATGCCACTGCGCACCACATGTGCATTATGCCCAGCAGTGAAGGGGTTAATTAGGGAGCATGTAGGGAGCTTATAGGGTTAATTTTAGCTTTAGTTTAGTGTAGTAGACAACCCCAAGAATTGATCTAGGCCCATTTTGGTATATTTCATGCCACCATTTCACCGCCAAATGCGATCAAATTTAAAAAAAACTTAAAATTATTCACAATTTTAGGTTTCTCACTGAAATTATTTACAAAAAGCTTGTGCAATTATGGCACAAATGGTTGTAAATGCTTCTCTGGGATCCCCTTTGTTCAGAAATAGCAGACATATATGGCTTTGGCGGTGCTTTTTGGTAATTAGAAGGCCGCTAAATGCCACTGCGCACCACATGTTAATTATGCGCAGCAGTGAAGGGGTTAGTAAGGGAGCATGTAGGGAGCTAGTAGGGTTAATTTTAGCTTTAGTGTAGTGTAGTAGACAACCCCAAGTATTGATCTAGGCCCATGCTGGTATATTTCATGCCACCATTTCACTGCCAAATGCGATCAAATTAAAAAAAAAAACTTGTAATATTTCACAATTTTAGGTTTCTCACTGAAATTATTTACAAACAGCTTGTGCAATTATGGCACAAATTGTTGTAAATGCTTCTCTGGGATCCCCTTTGTTCAGAAATAGCAGACATATATGGTTTTGGCGTTGTTTTTTGGTAGTTAGAAGGTCGCTAAATGCCTCTGTGCATCACACATATATTTTGTCTAGCAGTGAAGGGGTTAACTAGGTAGCTTGTAGGGAGCTTGCAGGGTTAATTTTAGCTTTAGTGTAGAGATCAACCTCCCACCTTACACATCCCACCCCCTGATCCCTCCCAAACAGCTCCCTTCCCTCCCCCACCCCAAAATTGTCCCTGCCATCTTAAGTACTGGCAGAAAGTCTGCCAGTACTAAAATAAAAGTTTTTTTGGGGGGTTAGGTTTTTTAAAAAAATAAAATATTTAGCTGTGTAGGACCCCCCCTTAGCCGCCAACCTCCCTGATCCCCCCAAACAGCTCTTTAACCCCCCCCCCCTGCCTTATTGTGCGCCATATTGGGTACTGGCAGCTGTCTGCCAGTACCCAGTTTGCAATAACAATGTCTTTTTTTTTTAATTTTTATTATTTTATTAAATATTTTTCTTTATTATATTAATATTTTTCAAAACTGCTGCCATATAGTGCCCCAGACACGTGCACACTCCTGAGCTTTCAACAAAAATTACCAAGAGAATAAAGAAAATGTGATAATAGAAGTAAATTAGAAAGTGAGTTAAAACTGCATGCTCTATCTGAATCATGAAAAAGGTGTCCCTTTAAGTATTTTTTTCTCAATATTTTAAAAACATAAATTATGCTTACCTGATAATTTTATTTCCATCGTGAGGAGGAGAGTCCACGCTTCATTCATTACTTGTGGGAATTAAGAACCTGGCCACTAGGAGGAGGCAAAGACACCCCACCCAAAGGCTTAAAAACCTCCCCCACTCCCCTCATCCCCCAGTCATTCTGCCGAGAGAACAAGGAACAGTAGGAGAAATATCAGGGTATAAATGGTGCCAGAAGAAAATATTAAATTTAGGTCGGAGAAGCGGATGGGGGGCCGTGGACTCTCCTCCCCACGATGGAAATAAAATTATCAGGTAAGCATAATTTATGTTTTCCATCTAAAGGGGAGGAGAGTCCACAGCTTCATTCATTACTTGTGGGAACATATACCCAAGCTTTTAGAGGACACTGAATGAAACCGGGAGAGTAAAAGGCGGACCCTTAATCTGAGGGCACCACAGCCTGTAAAAACTTTCTCAAAAAAACAGCTTCCGCAGAAGCAAAAACTTAAAATTTGTAAAACTTAGTGAAGGTATGCAAGGAAGACCAGGTAGCCGCCTTGCAAATCTGCTCCATAGAAGCCTCATTTTTGAAGGACCAGGATGAAGCTACCACTCTAGTGGAATGAGCCGTAATCCTCTGAGGAGGCTTATGTCCCGCTGTCTCATAGGCCAAGTGGATTAAGCTCCTCATCCAAAAAGACAAAGAAGTAGCAGAAGCCCTCTGACCCCTGTGCTTCCCTGAATATATGACAAAAAGTGATTTAGATTGTCTGAAATCCTATGTGTCCTGAAGATATAACTTCAAAGCACGAACCACATCCAGATTATGAAGTAACCTCTTCTTAGGAGAAGAAGGGCTAGGACATAAAGAAGGAACAACTATCTCTTGATTGATGTTACGATTAGACACCACCTTAGGGAGAAACCCCAAGCCTGTGCGAAGAACAGCCTTATCCGCATGAAACACCAGATAAGGGGGCTCATATTGCAAGGCTGCCAGCTCAGAGACTCTGCGTGCCCATGCAATGGCCAACAGAAAGAGAACCTTCCATGAGAGATCTTTTATGTCAAGAGAATGCATAGGCTCAAACGGAACCCTCTTTAACACCTTAAGTACCAAGTTTAAGCTCCAAGGGGGAGCAACCTGCCTAAAATAGGCCTGATTCGAGACAGGGCCTGAACAAAAGATTGGATGTCAGGGAGATCAGAGAGTCTCCTATGCAACAGAACAGATAAAGCCGAAATTTGTCCTTTTAGGAAACTAGCGGTGAGAGCCTTCTCGAAATGCTCTTGGAGAAAGGACAAAGTCCTTGATACCCTCACCTTGTGCCAAGGGTAGCCATGACTCTCACACCAGGACATGTAAGTCCTCCACACCCTATAATAGATGTGTCGAGTGACTGAACTAGAGTGTCAATCACCTTCTCAGAGAAAACCCTTTTTGCCAAGACTAAGCGTTCAATCCCCACGCAGTAAGCCTCAGAGAATCTAGATTTTGATGCTGAAAAGGACCCTGCTCCAGCAGATCCCTGCAACAGGGTAACCTCCACAGCGGAGAGGATGACATCCCCACCAGATCTGCAAACCACGTCCTCCTCGGCCTTGAGGGAGCAATCAGAATGGAGGACGCTCTCTCCCACTTTATACGGGCCACTACACAAGAAAGAAGCAGTAAGGAAATATGTATACTAGACTGAACCCCCAGGACATCGCCAAATCGTCTATTAGCTCCGCCTGGGGTTTCCTCGACCTCGATCTGTATCGGGGAAGTTTGCAATTCAACCTTGATGCCATGAGATCGATCTCCAGCATCCCCCATCTGAGACAGATCTCCGCAATCACTTCAGGGTGAAGAGACCATTCCCCCAGATGAAAAAGTCTGCCTGCTGAGAAAATCCACCTCCCAGTTTTCCACACCCAGGATGTGGATTGCAGAGAACGAACAGTTGTGGTTTTCCGCCCACTCCAGGATCTGAGACACCTACCTCATTGCCAGAGAGCTCCTCGTGCCCCCCTGGTGATTGATGTAAGCCACCGAGGTAATGTTGTCCATCTGGAACCTGATAAAGCTGGAGTCCCCCAGATGAGGCCATGCTTCAGAGCATTGTAGATTGCTCAAAGCTCCAGAATATTTATTGGAAGAAGAGACTCTAAGCAAGACCATTTCCCCTGTGCCATCCTAGCTCCCCAAACGGTTCCCCATCCCGTTAGACTCATGTCCATGGTCACAATCTCCCAGGAAGGTCTCAGGAAGGATGTCCCCATGGACAGGTGATCTGGGCGGATCCACCAGGAGAGGGAAATCCAAGTCCGCACATCCATGTATATCAGCTGTGACAGATCGGAATAATGGCTGTTCCGCTGTCTCAACATACACAATTGAAGAGGTCTGAGATGAAACCTGGCGAATGGAATGATGTCCATGCTGGAGACCATGAGCCCAATCTTTTCCATGCACTGAGCTACAGATGGTCTCACTGTAGACTGAAGGGTAAGACAGGTAGATGCCATCTTTGTGCGTTGCTTGTCCGTGAGAAAGATCTTCATGGACATGGAGTCTATGATCGTGCCCAAGAAATCCACCATGGTACTGGGAACCAGAGAACTCTTCTTGAGGTTGACCTTCCAACTGTGAGAGTGAAGTAACTGCAGCAGGACACTGGTGTGGGCCTCTGCCAGATGGAATGACGGCGCCTGAACCAGGATGTCGTCCAGGTAGGGCGCCACTGCAATGCCCTGGGATCTGGCTACTGCTAGAAAGGCCCCCAGGACCTTTGTA
Organism: Bombina bombina; assembly: GCF_027579735.1. Lineage (NCBI taxonomy): Eukaryota > Metazoa > Chordata > Amphibia > Anura > Bombinatoridae > Bombina > Bombina bombina. Next base: position 700,450,785 of record NC_069503.1, read on the forward strand.
AAGACTCTTGTGGCAGTCGCCAGACCAAAGGGAAGAGCCACAAACTGGAAATGTTGATCCAGAAAAGCAAATCTGAGGAACCTGTAATGGTCCCTGTTAATCGGAACATGAAGGTAGGCATCCTTCAAGTCTATAGAGGTCATTAGCTGCCCCTCTTGAACTAGGGGCAGAATGGATCTGATCGTTTCTATCTTGAATGATGGAACGGACAGGAACTTGTTTAAACATTTGAGGTCCAGAATTGGGCGGAACGTGCCCTCCTTCTTTGGGACCACGAACAAATTGGAGTAATACCCTAGACCCCTTTCTGCACGGGGTACTGGTACAATAACCCCTAGAGCAGAGAGATCCCACACACAACCCAGAAACACCTCTCTTTTTTCCCGCCTTGAAGACAGGTTTGACAGAAGAAATCTGCCCCTGGACGGAGAGGACTTGAACCCTATCCTGTAACCCTGGGCAACTACCTCCAGAACCCAGGGGTCCTGAACGTCCTGCAACCAGTCGTCTAAGAATAGAGACAATCTGCCCCCCACTTAGTCTGCAGACCAGTCGGGGGCAGCCCCTTCATGCAGACTTAGTCTCAGCGGGCTTCTTGTTCTGCTTAGACTTGTTCCAAGCTTGGGCAGGCTTCCAGGCACCCTTTGGTTGGTCCACTTTTGCTGTGGGCTGTTGGTGTTGCACCTTATCCCCACGAAAGGGATGAAAATTAAAACCCTTAGGTTTCGCCTTCTTATCCTGGAGAAGGAAGGCACCCTTGCCTCCTTTAACCGTGGATATGATAGATTCCAGACCTCAGCTGAACCAGATTTTGCCCTTAAAAGGCAAAGACAGCAGCCTCGACTTAGAGGTCATGTCCGCCTACCAAGATTTTAGCCACAGAGCCCTGCGTGCTAGAACCGAAAAACCTGATACTTTAGCATTCAGGCGGATAATTTGCATATTAGCGTCACGAATGAAGGAATTGGCCACCTTTAGGGCCTTAATCCTTTCCTGCACTTCCTCGAAAGAGGGTTCACCCTCAATAATATCAAATAAGGCATCGCTACAATATGTCGCCGCTCCAGCAACCGCGGCGACCACCGCTGCCGGCTGAAAAACAAACCCTGTGTGTTGAAACATCTTTCGTAACATGTTTTCCAACTTTTATCCATAGGCTCCTTGAACGAAGAACTATCCTCTAAAGGAATCATCGTGCACTTAGCGAGCGTGGAGATGGCCCCATCCACCTTGGGAATGGTCCCCCACAACTCCAGCTGGGCCTCCGGGATGGGGAAAAGCTTTTTTAAAATGAGAAGAGGGGGAAAAGGAAGAACCTAACCTCTCCCACTCGTTCTTTATAATGTTCACCATCTTGACAGGAACCGGGAAAGTCTGGGAAACCCCCCTGTCCTTGTAGATGGTATCTAATTTAGGAATGGAGGGCTCTTCTGGAAGCTTTGGTTCTGAAACCTCTAAAGTAGCCAGTACTTGCTTTAGTAAGAAACACAAGTACTCCATCTTAAACCTAAAACCGGGCTCCTCCTTTACCGGAGGTTTAGATGACATGTTCCCTTTCCGATGCGTCGGAATTTGTCTCGTCATCTTACCACCCCTCCGGGCATCCGATAGAGACAAATCCTGGGACAGGCCACTTTGAAAAAGCTCTATGCTTGCGCTTAGCAGAACACGGCAAAGCATGGATCACCTTAGCGACTGCCGTTTCAAGCTGATCCGCAAAATCAGGCTGCCAAGCAATCTCCCCCGAAGGGGTAACAGTCAGAACCTGGGGCGCTGCATGTGGGATAGGGGACGCCATTAGGGAACGCACCTCACGGGACGGTGACCCTTCAGACGTGGACGGCTCAGTAGTGCTAGACATTCTCTTATGTTTGGAAGTCGTAGACTTCTCAAGGCATGTGGAACACAGTTGTGCAGGCTGGTCTACCAAAACCTCACAATAAACACAGGTATAAGAATTAGTTAAAGAGGGAGTACCCTCTAACGCGTCAGAATCCTCCATAGCTTTTAGAAAAAAATAAGACAGGCACCCTTATAACCACCAATGGTCGGGGCACTCACCACCTCCTATGACCCAGACTGCAGAAACCGTTCGTCTCCTCCGTCACAGATCAGACCGAAAGTCAAGAGGCCCCCCCCGGTCACAAGGATGTCTACGCAGGACTGCCCCTGCCAAGGAGAAAACATGCAGAAAAAAGCGACTGTGCAAAAACTCCCGGAAGAGAACCTGTCAGTTCCACAAAAAAAGCCAGAGCCGCGTCCTTGCACATAACACAGCCATCACACAATAAACTTATCATGTACATACCCCCCCCCCATTCAATAATCCCCTTATAGGAATATTAACCCTAGATTCTATAAAGATAAAGGTGCCACACTGCGGCCCTGTCTTCTGGGTTATCATGATATAAAAAATGAAACAATCTCACCAGAATCTACACCATGGAACAGGAACACGAACCTTCAAGTATGACAGGTGATGCACTCCTGACATGGACTTGAGAGAAGAACGCAATCTGCGAAACTCGTCAACGCAAATTGCTGTAGGAGCTGTTAATATGAGTCGGCATGTTGTCACAAAGGGAAGCTCCCTTTGCATCTCCGGACTCTAACGTTCACCCAGGCCTTCATCCGAGGGCTACTTAAACTCCTGTCCCATAGCGAAGGGTAGAACCCCTCATAAGAGACCTCCGATTTTCTGGCACCTCTCTGCCACCTCCTGTGACGAAAGGCAAAGAATAACTGGGGGATGAGGGGAGTGGGGGAGGTATTTAAGCCTTTGGCTGGGGTGTCTTTGCCTCCTGGTGGCCAGGTTCTTAATTCCCACAAGTAATGAATGAAGCCGTGGACTCTCCTCCCCTTTAGATGAAAACACATTTTTTTATTATACTTTTCCATGTTGTTTCCAGTTTATTTGTTTAGAAAGAAGCATGATCGTGGGTAGAGAGATTTCATATGAAACTAAGAACGTGTGAGCAGGCATGATCCGATATTGCGGATCATGTCTGCTGCACATCGATAAATGCCAACAGCATAAGCTCTCAGCATTTATCTTTGCACCTTCAGTTCTGGATAACTTCTGGTGCAATACCGCCCCCTGCAGATACGCGGCCAATCAGCCGCTAGCAGGGTGTGTCAATCAACCCGATCGTATTGGATCAGGTTGATTTCCGGCGATGTCTGTCCGCTACCTCAGAGCAGGCGGACAGGTTATGGAGCAGCGGTCTTTAGACCGCTGCTTCATAAATTGTGTTTCTGGCGAGCCTTCAGGGGCATTGATAAATATGCCCCTAAGTCTTGATAAATTAATAGGATAACTGGGAAAATAAGAGGAAACTAAACTAGAGTTGTCTAGGGTTTGTATTAAATCAGTTTGTCTCTGGTTATTTACTGTTGTACAATCGCTGACTGTTTTGTTGGGGGTTCTGATAACAACATGTTATGCTCTGTTTCCTCTCCTACATGGGAATATTGTGTCTAAGTAGCTATATAAAGATCGTTTACATTGAAGGAACATGAAAAAAAAACATTTTCTTTAATGATTCAGATACTGTAGAGTGTACAATAAAAAAAATACTTTTTAACTTAGTACTATAAAACTTTTGCTCTCTTGGTATCTTTGGTTGAAAAGCAAGTAGGCAGGCTCAGGAATGTGCACATGTCTAGAGAACTATATGGCAGAAATTTTGCAAGAATGGTTTTACCAATGTTGTTCATTGTGCAAACACTGCTTCTATATATTGTGTAAAATAATTATTGCAAACTGTTGTTACATAATCCTCCAGATCCGTGCATACTTCCTAGGCCCGAACTGAGAATAGGGCCAAAGGGTATTTGTCCAGTGGGCTGGGGCCAGTTGTGAGCCAGGGCCTGTTGCCTTAGCACTGTCCCATTGCCAGCATTATTATTTGTGCATGACACAGGGAGGCAGTCGTGAGCTTGTCCCATCCTGCTCAGGTTCCAGTTACCTTGAGTAACTGTGACTACACAGACTGATGAACAATATGCATTTACTCTTTATTTAAATTTAAAACTTATGGTTTTTTAGTACTATTTTTAAATGGACAGTCTACTCCAGAATTGTTATTGTTTAAAAAGATAGATAATCCCTTTATTACTCATTCCCAAGTTTTGCATAACCAACATTGTTATATTAATATATTTTTTACCTCTATGATTACTTTGTATCTAAACCTCTGTAGACTGTCCCCTTATTTCAGTTCTTTTGTCAGACTTGCATTTTAGCCAATCAGTGCTGACTCCTGGGTAATTCCACGTGCGTGAGCACAATGTTATCTATATGGTACACATGAACTAACGCCCTCTAGCTGAAAAAAAACCTAAGTTTATCTTTCAACAAAGAATACCAAGTGAACAAAGCAAATTTGATGATAAAAGTAAACTGGAAAGTTATTTAAAATTGCATGCCCTATCTGAATCATGAAAGTTTAATTTTGATTAGATTGTCCCTTTAAAGGGACAGTCTACCATAGAATTGTTATAGTTTTAAAAGATAGATAATCCCTTTATTACCCATTCCCCAGTTTTGCATAACCAACACTGTTATATTAATATACTCTTTACCTCTGTGATTACCTTGTATCTAGGAACCTTCTTCCAGCCCCCTGATCACATGACTGTGACTGTTTATTATCTATTGTCTTAAATTTAGCATTGTTTTGTGCTAGATCTTAAATAACCCCCTGTGCCTGAACATAGTGTTATCTATATGGCCCATGTGTACTTTATGTCTCTTTGTGTTGAAAAGAGATTTAAAAAGCATGTGATAAGAGGCAGCCCTCAAAGGCTTAGAAATTAGCATATGAGCCTACCTATGTTTAGTTTAAACTAACAATACCAAGAGAAAAAAGCACATTTGATGATAAAAGTAAATTGGAAAGTTGATTAAAATTAAAAGTCCTATCTGAATAATGAAAGTTTAATTTATACTAGACTGTCCCTTTAATTACAACCAATTTATAAAATGCTGTGACAGAAGGATGTTCTTTTTTTGTAAATCAAACTAATACATTATACTACAGATTTGGGTATGGTTAAATCACAAAAGTGAGGTATAGCTGGCCTGTCCTTCCTTAAAATGCCCAGGCCTATTTTCTGGTCCCAGTCCAGCCCTGTTAACTACCTAGGTATTCTCTTCAATGAATATGAGAGAAAAGTAAATTTGACAATAGAAGTACATTGGCAATGTTTTTAATCTACATGATTCATGAAATAAATATTTTGGGTTTCATGTCCATTTTGTAACAAATGTTTTAACTTTCTAGCAGTGTCGCTCCTGACAGCGATATGATATGTTTTTTTATTCAGTTCTCATTGCCATGGGAAAGGCTGCCAAATGACATATAGACATACCTCTGCAGCCCTACCATCATACATGGCTTGAACAGTGAGTTAGTAGAAATCTAAAGTGTGTATTCTTTTAGAATAGGCCAGGAAAGGCGTGTGTGTGTTTTGTACCCTCCTAACCTAATACCCTAAAACCTTTTCCCAATCTACATCCCCACTTAAAGGGACAGTACACTGTAAAATTGTTTTTCCATTAATGTATTTTAAATGACTTGTTATACCAACTGCAGAGTATAAAATATTTGAGAAACTGCATTTTCATGTTTATTTGTGTATATGAAGTAGCTGGTTTTGTGCTTTGAAACCACAGCCTATTACAATGGGTTGAACTTAAAGGTGATATCAACAGACTTGCTTCCTTATCTTTTATTTGGCTGGAAAACCAAAGCTCAATGCATAGAGAAAACAATGAAAAATGAATATTTTATTTCTTAACTATCCTGCATCCCGCTGAGAGTGTAACTTCTTCTGCTGGCTGTGTTTACTTAGGCTTGTCAATAGCCTATACTCCAGTATTAATTTGTTCAGTATAGGTGACTATACCACAGGCTAAATCAGCTATTTCAAATGCTGAAATAGGAGTAAAGGAGCTACTTGTAAACAATTTAATACACTCTAGCAGGTAAAAAGGATCATTGGGAAGAATTTAAAGGGGAGACATTTTTTGGGTGAACTGTCCCTTTAAGTATAAGGGCCCACTTCTATAAAGTTGTGAGGTCTGGTTATCCATCTGGTGGTAAAGACTCCTCTTCTAAAGACTGCTCTTTCAGCTGAAGCCCATGATAGGTTGGCTAACATGATTAAACAGTATTGTAAGATTGTTGTGCACTTCCACTGAAGTAATAAGACTAGCCATATGCTGAGGGAGGAGGCAGCATACTATAACAGCACACAATATGCTAAATGATTTATCTGCACATGATATGTAATTTGCTTCACTTTCCCACTTTGTTTCAAAAAGTGTGTTGTAAGTAATTATCTACTCATGCTAGCTGACACAGAATTACATTTCAGCTTATGCAAATGAAACTAAATTAAAATAAGTGTTTATGAAAATGTAAGTGTGTGTGTTTATGAAGATGCACGTGTGTGTGTTTTTAAAAATATAAGTCTGTGTGTGTTTAATAAAATGTAAATGTTATTATGAAAATATAAGTGAGCGTGTGTTTAATAAAATGTAAATGTTATGAAAATATAAGTGTGCGTGTGTGTTTATGAAAATGTAAATGTTATGAAAATATAAGTGTGTGTGTGTGTTTAATCAAATTTAATGTTGTGTGTTTATAAAAATGTAAATGTTATTATGAAAATGTAAGTGTGTGTGTTTATGAAAATGCACACATGTTTGTGTTTATGAAACTATAAATGTGTATGTGTGTTTAATAAAATATAAATGTTATGAAAATATGTGTGTGTGTGTTTGTGTGATTAATAAAATGTAATTTTTTGTGTTTATGAAAATGTAAGTGTGTGTGTGTTTAATAAAATGTAATTTTGTGTGTTTATGAAAATGTAAATGTTATTATGAAAATGTAAGTGTGTGTTTATGAAAATGCAAGTGTGTATGTTTATGAAAATGCAATAGTGTTTGTTTATGAAAATGTAAGTGTGTGGGTGTGTTTATGAAAATGCAAGTGTGATTGTTTATGAAAATGCAATAGTGTTTGTTTATGAAAATGTAAGTGTGTGTGGGTGTGTTTATGAAAATGCAAGTGTGTGTGTTTATGAAAATGCAAGTGTGTGTGTTTATGAAAATGCAATTGTGCTTGTTTTTGAAAATGTAAGCGTGTGTGTTTTTATGAAAATGTAATTGTGTGTGTTTATGAAAATGCAATTTTTTTTTAATGAAAATGCAATTGTGTGTGCTTATAAAAATGTAAAATGTGTATGAAAATGTAATTGTGTGTGTATGTTTATGGAAATTTAAGACTGTGTGTTTATGAAAATGCAAGTGTGTTTGTCTATGAAAATGTAAGTGTGTGTGTGTGTGTGATTATGAAAATTTAATTGTTTGTTTATGAAAATGTAAGTATGTGTGTGTGTTTATAAAAATGTAAGTGTGTGTGTGTTTATGAAAATGTAAGTGTGTGTGTTTATGAAAATGTGAGTGTGTGTTTATGAAAATGTTATTGTGTGTGTGTTTATGAAAATGTTATTGTGTGTGTGTGTGTTTATGAAAATGTAAGTATGTGTGTGTGTTTATAAAAATGTAAGTGTGTGTGTGTTTATGAAAATGTAAGTGTGTGTGTTTATGAAAATGTGAGTGTGTGTTTATGAAAATGTTATTGTGTGTGTGTTTATGAAAATGTTATTGTGTGTGTGTGTGTTTATGAAAATGTAAGTATGTGTGTGTGTTTATGAAAATGTAAGTATGTGTGTGTGTTTATAAAAATGTAAGTGTGTGTGTGTTTATGAAAATGTAAGTGTGTGTTTATGAAAATGTTATTGTGTGTGTGTGTTTATGAAAATGTTATTCTGTGTGTGTGTTTATGAAAATGTAAGTATGTGTGTTAATCCAGATATAAAAGGAGATATAACATTTGGGTAAAAGCTATAAATGGAAGCGTAACAGTTGCAAAACGTGTGTAAGTAAGATTAGGTTGTTAAAGGTGCACAAATTGGTTAGTGACAATTGTGTGTGTGGAGATATGAAAGGAGCTGGAATTAAGATGTGAAAGGGGTAGGAATGAGCAGTAACACAGCTGAAGCCTTGACACAACCTTACTGCTCGCGTGACCAAGTGAGTAGATAACATGCATTCGGTTAATACATAAGAAAATTAACATAGGGACACAAATAAAATAAAAAAATAAAAACTGGTTCTTTGCAAAGCTATACCTTGTCAGGATATGAATAATATATTATGAAAGAAAATTAATTTAGGAATTTAAAATTAAATATTAGCTACAATTTTATAACAAATAGATAGAACTTGAGACTACACCAATATTAAATTAGTTAAGTAACTAACATATTATTGATAATGGTAAAATTGGAACATATGTTAATGTAACAAGAAACAAGAAACCACTCACTAAGAAATTCATTTTGATAAAAATATATTTGTTATATATTAAAGAGCAAAAATAAATTTTTCCAAATAATAGTAAATGAATTATGTGAACAAATTTCTTACCTATCGAATTACTTTAACAAATTTTGTAGAAAGCAAATTATTTTTGGCCAAACACAACTCTAATACACAGAAATTACCTAGGGTGCCATGTGCACACACACACATACACATTAACCAAGGAATACACACACAAGTTACCCAGGCAGCACACAAACATACTACCCAGGGTGCACACAAGCATTACCCAGGGAATACAAACATACTACCCAGGGTGCACACACACACATTATAAAGAGTGCATAAACACACAAAACATACAAACATTACAAGCATTACCCAGGGAATACACACACACATTACCCAGGGTGCACACAAACATACTACCCAGGGTGCACACACACACACACACACACATTATAAAGAGTGCATAAACACACAAAACATACACACATTACAAGTATTACCCACGGAATACACACACACATTACCCAGGGTGCACACAAACATACTACCCAGGGTGCACACACACATTACAAAGAGTGCATAAACACACAACACATACAAAAAAAATTACAAAGGGAACACATAAACATATTACCTAGGGAACACACACACCATACACAAACACATTACCCAGGCAACACACACATACAAAACAACCAGTATGTTTAAATGATTTTTTTTTTTTTACCACCAGTTACAACAGTAATGTATCCCTTTAACTGTTAAACATCATATTATATTAATTAACAGTACATGAAAGGAAACATGTTTTGAAGCACTAAGAGATGATAGGGACAAAAAGAGAGAATGTAATTAAAATATATATATATATAAAATGTACTTCCATTATCAAACTGTGCACACTTTCTGAGGTACCATCTACTAAGTAACTGAACTTTGTCAGAAAAATCTATTACTCATTTAAAATTCAGACTGAGTGTTATTGCATTGTCTTTCTAGCAACATTTGTTGTAATTCTACTGTATCCTATAGTCCTTAAAACAAATGTGACCATTAATTGCAACAGTAACAGACAACATAAATGAACACAAATTTGAATATTCAGTAAGCGTAAAGAATTTGAAGAAAAAAAAACTAGCACAAAGAAACTTCCATAAATTAGACATACAATAGGTGGCTTAGAAAATATATAAAATCTTTTTTTAAATGACAAGAGGGAGATGCAGGATTTTTTTTAAAGACAATTGTTCATTATTGTTTTGTTGTTAGGGCATAAACAAAAATATATATAATATATAAATTAGAGGAGTTGATTTTATTAAAAAAATGCTGTGTATTTATAGTAACAGTAACAACACTGCTTTTATTGTTTGTGCATGTGGTATATGTGCATGGTTAATTTTGTCCCACAACAAACAAATAACTGAGAGCAGTTTGTGTATCTCTTACCAGTTAAGGATGAGGCCAAGTTGGTACAGAGCAGCTCTGTAGAGCTTGAAATAAAATATGTACGTATCCTGCTAATTAGTAGCAAACCACTAGCAAGTCAGATAGACAGCTAACTGAGTGAGACTCTCACTGTGCTATTGTTCTTTATTCACACCACACAGTGACATCACAACACCAACAATTGATGACATCATAATATTGTGCTGCTGCTATAGGTACAGCAGAAACAGTGAGATCTCAATGTCAGCAGTTGGTGATGTCATATTACAGTGTTAGCAACCAGGATCAGGGAAAGTACTGATTAATGTGCAGTGTGTCAGATATTATTAACTCTTCATGCTATACATATAACTATAATAGTATAATCAGTACTTAGATGTAATATTTTCTCCCTGATGTCAATAACAAAATGATTTGTCTAATTGTTTCTCAGATAGTTATAGAGGGGGTTCTCTGTGTTCTGGCTATTTTCTTTAAATACAACACAAATGCACTTTATCTCAATAGAGATTATACCCAGAAACCAGAGGAAAAACATATTATTGTGGAACATAAACAAACATAATCAATTTATATACATATTACATACATTGGCAATTAAGCAATATACTGCTAATAAATCTGCCTTTAAACAAAATGTTTTAAATAAAATTGATCCCCAGCGCACTCTTCCACTGTTATGCACATAGCCACAGGTACTTTCCCACCCTCACACACATACGCACACACATAAACACACTCACATACACACACACACATACACACAAACATACACACACATATGCATACACATATGCATACACACACATAAACACACTCACATACACACATACATAAACACATACACTGACACAAACTCACACACACATACATATACACACATACATACACACACACACACACACACATAAACACACTCATATACACACGTAAACATACTCACATACACACACACACATATCCACACATACACACAAACAAACACATACACACACACACTTAAACACACACACACATATACACACATAAACACACTCACATACACACACACACACACATACACACACACGCACATATACACACACGCACATATACAAACACACACACATACACACACATGAACACACTTACATACACACACATATACACATACATACACACACGCACACACATACACACACATGCACAAATGCTCTTCTAATCCTTACACCATCCTTGTGCACAAACCCATAATATCACTTGGGACTCTCCCACTCCCCCATAGACTTTAAAAAAGGACAAAAAGTGGGGGGAAAACTAACACCCTACTCGCGAGCAAACCCGATGCATTGAAGCCCTTTGCAGTCAACTAGCTGAAAACATGAAAAATCATATTTATTCTATATTTATATTTAATAAAGTGTTTAACTGTGTATTGTGTACTGTAAATATTTCACATTCCAATGTTCTTCACATAGGGGAATATGTTCTCAGTATTTTTAAATAGATATTCCTATATATATCTTTATATATCTATACCTATATATAATTGCATGTATATATATATATATATATATATACACACACATTTTGTTTTAAAATTATATATATATATATATATATATATATATATATATATATATATATATATATATATATATATATATATATATATATATATATATATATATATATATATATATATATATAATTTGTGGTGCCATGTGTCTTGAGGTGTGCCAATACCTGCTCTTATTATTATATACATTTTGGTCACTTTGGCAGCACTCCACAATATGTGCATTTAAAAACATATGCTTTTATTAGATGTGCTTAACCATTATTTCTTACTGATTTATCACTGGGGAAACTGACCAAAGCCCTTTTGGTTTAAAGCACTCCACCCAGTTCAGGTGTGTTCCAGACACAGATATTTAACTGTGTGTAAATAAAGCCAGAAAACCTCATCCCATGCAGTCTGGATGAGAAGTATAGTATTGTAATGTTGGAATGTTATTTTGGTATATTAGAATTGTATTGGCTAACTTCATAGTGTTAAGACGTGTTGAGAAGGCAATTTTTTGCAGCATTGGGAAACAAGTTTGAAGTATGTGTAAAAACATGTGTAGCCAGGAAGCCTCATCCCATGCAGTCTGGATGAGAGATTGGAAATTCTATTTTGATATATTAGAATTGTATTCTTGAGCTTAGCTTGGCTAAAATTTTAGAGTTAGGACCAGTCTTTTGTGGGACACCTTGTAAGTGGTGACTGGCTGAGCAGAATATGGCCATATTGTGTGACTAAGATCCCATCTTTATTTAAAAAAATTATGAAATATTAAGAAGGCAATTTTTGCAGCATTAAGGAAAAATGGAAAAAAGTTAAAATATGTGAAATAATTTGTGGTCTCATGTGTCTTGAGGTGCGCCAATACCTGCTCTTATTATTATATACATTTTGGTCACTTTGGCAGCACTCCACAATATGTGCATTTAAAAACATATGCTTTTATTAGATTTGCTTAACCATTATTTCTTACTGATTTATCACTGGGGAAACTGACCAAAGCCATTTTGGTTTAAAGCACTCCACCCAGTTCAGGTGTGTTCCAGACACAGATATTTAACTGTGTGTATATAAAGCCAGAAAACCTCATCCCATGCAGTCTGGATGAGAAGTATAGTATTGTAATGTTGGAATGTTATTTTGGTATATTAGAATTGTATTGGCTAACTTCATAGTGTTAAGAGGTGTTGAGAAGGCAATTTTTTGCTGCATTGGGAAACAAGTTTGAAGTATGTGTAATAACATGTAGCCAGGAAGCCTCATCCCATGCAGTCTGGATGAGAGAGTGGAAATTCTATTTTGATATATTAGAATTGTATTCTTGAGCTTAGCTTGGCTAAAATTTTAGAGTTAGGACCAGTCTTTTGTGGGACACCTTGTAAGTGGTGACTGGCTGAGCAGAATATGGCCATATTGTGTGACTAAGATCCCATCTTTATTTAAAAAAATATGAAATATTAAGAAGGCAATTTTTGCAGCATTAAGGAAAAAATGGAAAAAAGTTAAAATATGTGAAATAATTTGTGGTCTCATGTGTCTTGAGGTGCGCCAATACCTGCTCTTATTTTATATATATATATATATATATATATATATATATATATATATAGTTATTTAAGAATACATAGAACATATTCTTCTATGTGAAGAATATTAGAATGTGAAATATTCATAATTCATGTTGTGGTTTAGTGCACTTGAATAAACACAATCTGATTACTGGGCGAGTGTGGGTGTTAAACTTTTTTTGCAGTTTGCGCGCTCCATTTAGTTTTATGGGAGAATAGATAAATGCAGTTGCAATATTTGAAGTTCAACTTCTTTCACTCTTCAGGTTTTCCCTCTCTTGCTGTTTACTTTTAATTTGTAATATGAGCAACCGGCATGTGCAAAAAGCCTTCATCTTGCGAAGTTAACACGCAAGCAGGGGCGCAAAATAGTGCTCCACTGGAAATCTAGAACTTTATTTTTAAACTAGAGTGTCTGTTTTATGTAATAATATATGACTTCCTGTATTCATCAAAGCTAACCTAATCTATTGTATAATGGCGTAGAAAGATGTGTTTTTACCAATGAAGCTGCTACTGCCATCTACTGGATGCAGTAACACTGTCCAAGTTTGTGAAAGAATTATCGCATATAACAAGCTTTTAGTTTATAAATTGTGATCTTAAGTAAGTAAAATAAGGTTTTATATAGATTAGATAGAATACAACAAATGTATCAAACTTTCAAACCAGCAGGTAATTAAAAGTGCAGGAAATATAAGAGTAGATTCAATTGCAGCTGAAAGCTTATAATAGAGAATTTTGTTGTAGGGAGAAAAAAAAAAGTTTTTTATGTGAAACATAATCTACACTACAGAAACCAAGGCTCAATCTTGAATTACAGTTTAAGAGCTATACAAATGCTTTTTAATTTTCTTTCTGGCCAATCCCTTGGTAACAATACAAGCCGAAATGCGTTCTCTACTTCAGAAATTTTATGTCTATAATTTCTAAGAATTTCAGCTAGAGATGAACCAAAATTTATTTTAGCCTAAAGATTTTATATCTGAACGAATGAAAATTAAATGGACAGCAACAATCCTTTGGGAAAACTTTGAGGAGAAGATTCATAGGCTGACACTTTGTTCAGCTTACTGCAAAGCTTAGTTCAGTGATCTGTAACTAAATATATAACCGCCAACAAATATAAAATTTATTTTAAAAAATGCATGGGCCTCATGCTACTGAAATATACAATGAATACAAAACAGTGTCCTTGCTTTGATTCTCACTCTCTCACTCTCTCACTCTCACCCCTCACCAAACTGGTCAGGTAAACACCAGGGTGCAAAAATAGGAATAATAGACTAGCAAGAAATAAGTTCTCTCTGGTTTTGTAAAACAAATAGTATATTTAACTAGCGTGACGTTTCAAGGTTTTCACCCCTTCCTCATATACATTTACATTTAAGCTCTTTCCAGTCAAACACCTTGCCATAAACCATATTTCTCCTACATCGGTGTGTCCGGTCCACGGCTTCATCCTTACTTGTGGGATATTCTCTTCCCCTACAGGAAATGGCAAAGAGAGCACACAGCAAAAGCTGTCCATATAGCCCCCCCTCTGGCTCCGCCCCCCCAGTCATTCTCTTTGCCGCTCTGAACAAGTAGCATCTCCACGGGGATGGTAAAGAGTATGTGGTGTTAGTTGTAGCTTTATTTCTTCTATCAAGAGTTTGTTATTTTAAAATAGTGCCGGTTTGTACTATTTACTCTACAACAGAAAGTGAAGAAGATTTCTGTTAAAAGAGGAGTATGATTTTAGCACCAGTAACTAAAATCCATTGCTGTTCCCATGCAGGACTGTTGAAACCAGAGAACTTCAGTTGGGGGGAACTGTTTGCAGGCTTATCTGCTTCAGGTATTACCAGTCTATTTTCTAACAAGACATAGTAATGCTAGAAGACTGTCAGTTTTCCCTTATGGGATTGGTAAGCCATTTTCTTAGACTCAGTAACAGAATTAAGGCTTATAAATTGGGCTCTATGCTGGTTGACACTATTGTGGGCTAAATCGATTTGTTTTTATCATATTTATGTGACATTTGGAGTGTTTTGTGAACTTTGAAACACTTTTGGGAACGTTTATTGTGCCTGGCAGTTGTTTAGACGCCTAATCTAGTCAGAAAGGCCCCTTCACTCTGGTATGCAGAAGGAGGAGGCCTCATTTTCGCGCCTTAGTTGCGCAGTTACTTCCATAGGCAGTGCATGCAGCTTCACGTGAGAGGGTCCTGTAGCTGAGAAAAGGACTCAGAAAGGCTTATTACTGTGGTGAATAACCCCTAAAGGAAGGTAAAAGCCGCAGCAAAGCTGTGGCAGGGACTGTAGTGTGTTTAAAGCAGTAATTTAAACTATTTACTCCGGTTTGCTCATTTATGGGTTTAGAGACTTGAAATTTGGTGTGCAATACTTTCAAGGCATTAAGACATAAAGATCGGATGTTTCTTTGATAGTTTTTCGATCATTCAGAAATAAAGTGTGCTCTTTTTATTATTTAAAGAGACAGTAACGGTTTCGTTTAAATTTAATTTTATTGCATTAATAGCCTGCCTAAATCTGTCTAACATGTCTGTACCTTCAGATAGCATATGTTCTGTGTGTATGGAAGCCAAGGTGGTTTCCCCATTAAATGTATGTGCAAATTGTGCCATGGCGTCCAAACAAAGTAAGGACAGTACTGTCACATTTAATAAGGTTGCCCAAGATGATTCTTCAAATGAAGGTAGTGGGGATAGTTCATCATCCTCTCCTTCTGTGTCAACACCAGTTTTGCCCGCGCAGGCGACGCCTAGTACATCTAACGCGCCAATGCTTGTTACTATGCAGCAATTAACAGCAGTAATGGATAATTCTATAGCAGCTCTTTTATCCAAACTGCCAGCATTTCCCAGAAAGCGCGATTGCTCAGTTTTAAATACAGAGGATGAGCAAGTAGGCGCTGACGATAATTTATCTGTTATACCCTCACATCAATCTGAGTTGGCAGTGAGGGAGGGAGAAATTTCTGATTCAGGAAAAATTTCTCAGCAGGCAGAACCTGATATAGTGGCATTTAAATTTAAGCTAGAACATCTCTCCGCTCTGCTTAAGGAGGTGCTAGCTACCCTTGATGATTGTGATACTTTGGTGATACCAGAGAAGTTGTGCAAAATGGACAAATTCTTAGAGGTCCCAGTGCACGCTGATGCCTTTCCGATACCCAAGAGGGTGGCGGACATAGTGACTAAGGAGTGGGAGAAGCCAGGTGTACCTTTTGTTCCCCCTCCTATATTTAAGAAAATGTTCCCCATTGTCGACCATAGAAGGGATGCATGGCAAACGGTCCCTAAGGTAGAGGGGGCAGTTTCAACGTTAGCTAAGCGCACAACTATTCCTATAGAGGACAGTTGCGCTTTCAAAGATCCTATAGATAAAAAACTAGAAGGATTACTTAAGAAGATTTTTGTTCAGCAAAGTTTCCTTCTTCAACCAATTTCGTGCATTATTCCTGTCACCACGGCGGCGTCTTTTTGGTTCGATGAACTAGAAAGTTCGCTCCAAAAGGAGACCCCATATGATGAGGTCATGGACAGAATTCACGCACTAAAGTTGGCTAATTCCTTTATTTTGGATGCCGCTTTTCAATTGGCTAAATTAGCGGCGAAAAATTCAGGGTTTGCAATAGTGGCGCGCAGGGCGCTTTGGCTAAAATCTTGGTCGGCGGATGTGTCGTCCAAAACAAAATTGCTTAATATTCCTTTCAAGGGTAAGACCCTTTTCGGGCCAGAAATGAAGGAGATTATTTCAGACATCACTGGGGGAAAGGGCCGTGCCCTCCCACAGGATAGGCCTTTCAAGGAATAAGTCTAATTTTCGTTCATTTCGCAATTTCAGGAACGGACCGTCTTCTAACTCTGCGGCCTCTAGACAAGAGGCTAACTCTTTCCAGCCTAAACCAGCATGGAAACCATTGCAAGGCTGGAACAAGGGAAAACAGGCCAAGAAGCCTGCTGCTGCAACCAAGACAGCATGAAGGGGTAGCCCCCGATCCGGGACCGGATCTAGTAGGGGGCAGACTTTCTCTCTTTGCTCAGGCCTGGGCAAGAGATGTTCCGGACCCCTGGGCACTAAAAATTGTCTCTCAGGGGTATCTTCTAGAGTTCAAGGAACTTCCTCCAAGGGGAAGGTTCCACATGTCTCGCTTATCTTTAGACCAGATAAAGAGACAGGCATTCTTACGTTGCGTAGAAGACCTACTAAAGATGGGAGTGATACACCCAGTTCCAACAGAGGAACAAGGTCTGGGTTTTTACTCAAACCTGTTTGTAGTTCCCAAAAAAGAGGGAACTTTCAGGCCAATTCTGGTTTAAAAATTCTAAACAAATTCCTCAGAGTTCCATCATTCAAAATGGAAACCATTCGGACGATTTTACCAACAATCCAGGAGGGTCAATAGATGACTACCGTGGACTTAAAGGATGCGTACCTGCATATTCCTATCCACAAGGATCATCATCAGTTCCCGAGGTTCTCCTTTCTGGACAAACATTACCAGTTCGTGGCTCTTCCATTCGGTTTAGCCACTGCTCCCAGAATTTTCACAAAGGTGCTAGGGTCCCTTCTAGCGGTCCTAAGACCTAGGGGCATTGCTGTAGCACCTTACCTAGACGACATTCTAATTCAAGCGTCGTCCCTTTCCAAAGCAAGGGCTCATACAGACATTGTCTTAGCTTTTCTCAGGTCTCACGGGTGGAAGGTGAACATAGAAAAGAGTTCCCTG
This sequence comes from Bombina bombina, assembly GCF_027579735.1. Taxonomy (NCBI): domain Eukaryota; kingdom Metazoa; phylum Chordata; class Amphibia; order Anura; family Bombinatoridae; genus Bombina; species Bombina bombina. The sequence goes on from NC_069503.1 coordinate 700,468,492, forward strand.
TCCCCGTCCACAAGGGTTCCTTTTCTGGGAACAATAATAGATTCTGTGGAAATGAAGATTTTTCTGACAGAGGTCAGAAAGTTAAAACTGCTAAACGCTTGTCGAGTTCTTCAATCTATTCCTCAGCCTTCCATAGCTCAGTGCATGGAGGTAATAGGACTAATGGTTGCAGCAATTGACGTGGTTCCTTTTGCTCGAATTAATTTAAGACCATTACAACTGTGCATGCTCAAACAGTGGAATGGGGATTATGCAGACTTTTCTCCCTAGATTCAAGTAGACCAGGTAACCAGAGACTCACTCCTCTGGTGGTTGGCTCACGATCATCTGTCTCAGGGAATGAGTTTCTGCAGACCAGAGTGGGTCATTGTCACGACCGACGCCAGTCTCTTAGGTTGGGGCGCGGTCTGGGACTCCCTGAAAGCTCAGGATCTATGGTCTCGGGAAGAGTCTCTTCTCCCGATAAACATTTTGGAACTGAGAACGATATTCAATGTGCTCCTGGCCTGGCCTCAACTAGCGAAGGCCAGATTCATAAGATTTCAGTCAGACAACATGACGACTGTAGCGTACATCAATCATCAGGGGGGAACAAAGAGTTCCTTGGCGATGAGAGAGGTATCCAAGATCATCAAATGGGTGGAGGATCACTCCTGCCATCTATCTGCAATTCACATCCCAGGGGTAGACAACTGGGAGGCGGATTATTTGAGTCGTCAGACCTTTCACCCGGGGGAGTGGGAACTTCACCCGGAGGTATTTGCCCAGTTAACTCAACTATGGGGCACTCCAGATGTGGATCTGATGGCGTCTCGTCAGAACTCCAAGGTTCCTCGCTACGGTCCAGATCCAGGGATCCCAAGGCGACACTAGTGGATGCATTGGTGGTGCCTTGGTCGTTCAATCTAGCTTATGTGTTTCCACCTTTCCCTCTCCTTCCCAGGCTTGTAGCCAGGATCAAACAGGAGAAGGCCTCGGTGATTCTAATAGCTCCTGCATGGCCACGCAGGACTTGGTATGCAGACCTGGTAAATATGTCATCGGCTCCACCATGGAAGCTACCTTTGAGGCAGGATCTTCTAGTACAAGGTCCATTCGAACATCCAAATCTAGTCTCTCTGCAACTGAATGCTTGGAAATTGAATGCTATTCTATCTAAGCGTGGATTTTCAGATTTGGTTATAGATACTCTGGTTCAGGCCAGAAAAACTGTGACTAGGAAAATTTACCATAAGATATGGCAAAAATATATCTGTTGGTGCGAATCCAAGGGATTCTCTTGGAGTAAAATTAAAATTCCTAGGATACTTTCCTTTCTCCAAGAGGGTTTGGATAAAGGTTTGTCAGCTAGTACTCTAAAAGGACAGATATCTGCTCTGTCTGTTTTGTTGCACAAGCGTCTGGCAGCCGTGCCAGATGTACAGGCGTTTGTACAGGCGTTAGTCAGAATCAAGCCTGTTTACAGACCTATGACTCCTCCTTGGAGTCTAAATTTAGTTCTTTCAGTTCTTCAAGGGGTTCCGTTTGAACCTTTACATTCCATAGATATTAAGTTACTATCTTGGAAAGTTCTGTTTTTGGTTGCTATTTCTTCTGCTAGAAGAGTTTCTGAATTGTCTGCGTTGCAGTGTACTTCACCCTCTCTGGTATTCCATACAGATAAGGTAGTTTTACGTACCAAACCTGGTTTTCTTCCAAAAGTGGTTTCCAACAGGAATATTAACCAGGAAATAGTTGTTCCTTCTCTGTGTCCAAATCCAGTTTCAAAGAAGGAACGTTTGTTACATAACCTAGATGTGGTCCGTGCTTTAAAATTCTATTTAGAAGCAACAAAGGATTTCAGACAGACATCATCCTTGTTTGTCGTCTATTCTGGTAAGAGGAGAGGGCAGAAAGCTACTGCTACCTCTCTTTCCTTTTGGCTGAGAAGCATCATCCGATTGGCTTATGAGACTGCCAGACGGCAGCCTCCTGAACGAATTACAGCTCACTCTACTAGAGCTGTGGCTTCCACATGGGCATTCAAGAATGAGGCTTCTGTTGAACAGATCTGTAAGGCAGCGACTTGGTCTTCTCTGCATACTTTTGCCAAATTTTACAAATTCGATACTTTTGCTTCTTCGGAGGCTGTTTTTGGGAGAAAGGTTTTGCAAGCTGTGGTGCCTTCCATTTAGGTTACCTGACTTGTTCCCTCCCTTCATCCATGTCCTAAAGTTTTGGTATTGGTTCCCACAAGTAAGGATGAAGCCGTGGACCGGACACACCAATGTAGGAGAAAACAGAATTTATGTTTATCTGATAAATTCCTTTCTCCTACGGTGTGTCCGGTCCACGGCCCGCCCTGGCTTTTAGTCAGGTTTAAAATTTTTATTTTTCTGTACACTACAGTCACCACGGCACCTTATAGTTTCTACTTTTTCTCCTAACCGTCGGTCAAATGACTGGGGGGCGGAGCCAGAGGGGGGGCTATATGGACAGCTTTTGCTGTGTGCTCTCTTTGCCATTTCCTGTAGGGGAAGAGAATATCCCACAAGTAAGGATGAAGCCTTGGACCGGACACACCGTAGGAGAAAGAAATTTATCAGGTAAACATAAATTCTGTTTTTTATTAAATTGTGGGTATATAAGTGTAATACAGTATTTTAATGTGTTTTACATGTGTTTTGAGAAAACATTTTTTAACCCTTACACCAGTGTTTTTCAACCAGTGTGCCGTGGCACACTAGTGTGCCGTGAGAGATCCTCAGGTGTGCTACGGCAGACTGAAAGAGTGTGACATATTTTTTAAACTTTGCTTATTTTTTACTCCTAGTGCAGGGGTAGTTTGTAGGAGGCATGGCATAACAGCACAATACATACAGTATGTGTGTGTTTGTGTGTGTGTGTATGTGTATGTGTGTCATGTGACTCGTTAGTGTTACAAGGTCTCAGGTGTGAATGGGTAGCAGGTGTGTTTTTTTGGTGTTATCACTTTCACACTCTCTCATACTGGTTACTAGAAGTTCAACATGGCACCTCATGGCAAAGAACTCTCTGAGGATATGAAAAAAAGAATTGTTGCTTTACATAAAGATGGCCTAGGCTATAAGAAGATTGCCAAGACACTCAAATTGAGCTGCAGCACGGTGGGCAAGACCATACAGCAGTTTCACAGGACAGGTTCCACTCAGAACAGGCCTCGCCATGGTCGACCAAAGAATTTGGGTGCACATGCTCAGCGTCATATCCAGAGGTTGTCTTTGGGAAATAGATGTATGAGTGCTGTCAGCACTGCTGCAGTGGTTTAAGCGGTGGGGGGGGGGGGTCAGCCTGTCAGTGCTCAGACCATACGCCGCACATTGCTTAAAATTGGTCTACATGACTGTCGCCCCAGAAGGAAACCTCTTCTAAAGATGTTGCACAAGAAAGCCTGCAAACAGTTTTCTAAAGGCAAGCAGACTAAGAACATGGATTACTGGAACCATGTCCTATGGTCTGATGAGACCAAGATAAACTTATTTGGTTCAGATGGTGTCAAGCATGTGTGGCGGAAACCAGGTGAGGAGTACAAAGACAAGTGTGTCTTGCCTACAGTCAAGCATGGTGGTGGGAGTGTCATGGTCTGGGCCTGCATGAGTGCTGATGGCACTGGGGAGCTACAGTTCATTGAGGGAACCATAAATGCCAACATGTACTGTGACATACTGAAGCAGAACATGATCCTCTCCCTTCAGAGTGTTCAGTATTCCAGCATTGAAATGACCCAAAACACACCTCCAAGACAACCACTGCCTTGCTAAAGAAGCTGAGGGTAAAGGTGATGGACTGGCCAAGCATGTCTCTAGACCTAAGCCCTATTGAGCATCTGTGGGGCATCCTCAAACGGAAGGTGGGGGAGCGCAAGTTTTCTACCATCCACCAGCTCTGTAATGTTGTCATGGAGGAGTGGAAGAGGACTCCTGTTAAGCTCTGGTGAACTCCATGCCCAAGAGGGTTAAGGCAGTGCTGGAAAATAATGGTGGCCACACAAAATATTAACACTTTGGGCCAAATTTGGACATTTCCACTTAGGGGTGTACTCACTTTTGTTGCCATCAGTTTAGACATTAATAGCTGTGTGATGAGATATTTACATTGTAGCAAAGTGTCATTTCTTCATTGTTGTCACATGAAAAGATATAATAAAATATTTACAAAAATGTGAGGGGTGTACTCACTTTTGTGAGATACTGTGTGTGTGTGTGTATATATATATATATATTAGGGCTGCACGATTAACCGCATATACGGTTTAAACTGCGATTAACCTCAGCAATTTAAAAACCGCGAGAGTGTGCGGTTTTTAGCCCCGCCCAGAAGTGACATCGCCCCATGTGAACAGGCTTAGTAGCGACTGAAGAGAAGATCCTGAGCACACACATGATGGGTCTCTCCCTCTGAGCAGTCAGCTTTCGAGGGATGGTCCCGGGGAGGAGGGGCAGGACATAGACTGGGAAGGAGGTTTGTAGCATGAGAGTGGCCCATTGGATTTTAGCACCGACACGACACCGGCTTTTTCATTACAGGCGGTGTTGTGGGATTATGATACTTCCTGTTCTGTCACTACAGTTCCTGTGAGCCCCACGTCTTCACATCTGATGGAAAATATTAACTTGTTCTAATGTTTAAAATGCACTCAGGTCCCTGGGATGCTGCTGAGAGGCTAAAACGCTAATAAAGTATACCTATGGAAAATAAAAATGCACCTCATGTCTTTATTGAAGTGTTAGCAAGTGCCATACGTAATACATTGTTTATATATATATATATATATATATATATATATATATATATATACATTGTTTATATATCAATAAGCAGCTTTATTATGCACTGTGTTTTAATTTGAAATAGTATTTTCTAAGCTGCATCCCAGGGAGCCGGTGTCGTGTCAGTGCTAAATTCCGATGGGCCACTGTCATGCTACAAACCTCCTTCCCAGTCTATGCCCCGCCCCTCCTCCCCGGGACCATCCCAGGAATGCTGACTGCTCAGAGGGAGAGACCTGTCATGTGTGAAAAATTAATGTGTTCTAGTAATTTATAAGAAACTCGTGATTAAATCGCAATCGTGTATTTTTTTTAAAAAAAATCTCGATTTTCCCCACATATTGCCCAGCCCTAATACATATATTTATATATATATACATTGCCATCAGTAGATTTGTTGTTTTAGCAACGGTATAATGAGCATATATAAATATTTCTCAGTCTCTTTATTAGAATACAACCAGAAAATACAGGATATTTGTATGTAGTATTTAAAAAAAGAAGTGGCAAGTATTTAGTGTGACCTCCCCTTACACTTGAGCAGGGGTGGGCAAGAGGTAGATCGCGTTCTACCAGTGGACTGCGAGTGAATTTTGAGGTGACCGCCTGGAAGATTTCAAAAGTCTGCATAATAAGAGAAACATTTCTCACACATCTAGTTTATGAGAGAAGAGCCTCGTCACAGTAGATATATGAGAAATGTTTCCCTTATGCAGACTTTTGAAATCAGCTATGAGTCTACAGGGGTATGTGAACTTCAGAATGCGGGCTGCAGCTTTAGCTGAATTCACTGCCCCAGCTTTGGTTACTGCCTGTCCCAAACTCTCCTACTTTTTGTCTCAAGAGCGGTCAACGGTCAGTCCATAGTACAGACTATTCATGCACCAGGCTGAGATCCTGCTCGGTATCCCTGAGTTTGGCCGTTCCTCTGTCTGATATTCTGCTGCTACTTTCTAGTACTTTCTAAGTTAGGTGACCACGTCACTTGGAACAAAATTACAGGTAGACCTTGCCTTACAAAAGTCTGCCTACCCCTGCACTTGAGCAATAGTAGAAACCTGGCTCTCTTAAACCTAAATGGAATGGAACCCTAATTAATGTAATTGCTAACACCTATATGTGTCCTTCTATTTCATGTCAAAATGACTGCTGTGAAAAAGGTCTATTACACCAGGTTTGTGCAAGACATCCTTGAGCATTACATACACATGAAGTATGAGTTTAATTCATTGGAAGCTTGCTAATAAGACCAACTTTCAGTCACATCATTCCATTCAAATGAAAAAAAAGATCAGAGAATTTTACAGACATAAAATCATACTCTCACTACTCTCAAAGGGATATCAGATTTGGTATTCAAGCTGTTATAAAAAAATTTGAAGAATCAGAGGGGTCAAGAAGAAAAAAAAGACTAGAAGGCCAAGAAAACTTTCAAAATCTGATGAGAAGTTTCTCAGAGTTTCTTCTTTGAGAGACCAGAAGAAGTCCAGCAAGGACCTGGCTCAGCATCTGGCAGCTTCATCGAAGGCCAAGTTGACCCTTCTACAGTCCGAAGAATCTTGATCAGGAATGGTCTTTGTGGAAGGGTAGCAACCAAGAAACCACTTTTTCAGAAGGGGAAAAGGGTGAAAAGGCTAAGCAATGATAATGTTTACAAAGATTGGAATGAAGATCAGTGGAAAAAGAGTATTATGGAGTGGCAAATCTAAGTTTGAAATTTTTGTGTCCAATCGTCGACAATATGTGAGAAGAGTTGGAGAGAGATGGAAGAATGAGTGGTTGCGGCCTTTAGTGAAACATGTTTGAGGGTCTGTCCTAGTTTGGGGCTGCATTTCTGCCAGTGGTGTTGGATATATTGTACAAATTGATGGGATTTCATGAAAGCTTAAAAGTACAGACAGGTTTTAATTCATCATGCCATTCCTGTAATGCTTGTGGGATATTTCCCTATCAGACCAAACTTGGCCAGCAGTCTTCTTATCCCGGCGTCAAGTGGAAGGATAAAGAAATATCCCAGAACAAAGTGAGTATAAGGAATGAGGTGCGCAGTACTCATGGTAGACAGGGTAGTCCTTCATGGCAATAAGGGAAAGGCAGAGAATGGTCAGAGACAGGCAGTGTTCAGCAACAGAAAGGCAATCCAGCACTGCAGGGGTTAACTAGTAGAATGTTCATAGAGAGGCAGAGTTTGGCAATGGAAAGGTAATCCAGCAGTTCAGGGGTTAACCAGTAGAATGGTCAGAGACAGGCAGAGGTCAGCAACAATAACGTAAAACCAGCAGATCAGCAGTTCAGGGGTAAACCAGTAGAAAGGTCAGGAACAAGCAGAGGTCAGCAACAAAAATGCAATCAGCAGTTCTGAGTTAAGTAAAAGACTAGTCTTGAAACAGGCAGAGTTCAGTAACGATAAGGCAAACAGCAGTTCAGCAAAATATAAGCACCCAGGAGCACACACAGTAACACCTATACTTGGGCAAAGATGTAAGCAACTGAGATACTTACATAGGAGCAGGATTTGCGCCAAGGAGAGCACAGGTGAGATCTGGACTGGCATCAGGGGAAGGGAAGGCGTGCAGCAAAGACGTTATTACCGTGCGCCTGAAGCAACTGTCGCGTCCATGGCAACGGCCATGACAACGGATCGGTGCGGCGGCCGGGACCTGAGACCGGAGGAGCAGCGTGACAATTCCTTATGGAAAGCTCCTAAATTGGGAATGGTTTTATTTTTCAGCATTATAATTATCCCAAGCACACTGCTAATGCAGTGAAATCATATTTGGAGAAAAAAACAGCTGATAAACCTGAATTTTATAGAGGCAGTATGGGATCACCTGGACAGAGAAACAAATAAAATACAACCTAAATCTAAAGAAGAACTCTGGTAAGTGCAGAAAGAAGCCTGGTATAATATACCAAAAGATTACTTCCGAAAACCTCAGGACACTCCCCCCAAAAGAGTTCAAGATGTGCTTAGTGCCAAGGGAGGTAACACTAAATACTGACTTTTGCCTGAAGAAGCCATGTGTTTCTGATTTTTTTTTTGTGTACATATTTCCTGTATTTTCTGTATGTATCTTAATAAAGAGCCCGAAAAAAAATGGATGGTCAATAAAACTTTGCTAAAATAACAAATTTAATGGTGGCCTAAGACTTTGTCACAGTACTATATATACATATACAGTCATATGTAAAAGTTTAGGCACCCCTGACAATTTTCATGATTTTCATTTATAAATAATTGGGTGTTTGGATCAGCAATTTCATTTTGATGTATCAAATAACTGAAGGACACAGTAATATTTCAGTAGTGAAATTAGGTTTATTAGATACACAGAAAATGTGCATTATGCATCAAAATTAAATTAGGTGCATAAATTTGGGCACCCCAACAGAAATATTGCATCAATATTTAGTAAAGCTTCCTTTAGCAGAAATAACAGCCTCTAGACGCTTCCTATAGCCTTAAATGAGTGTCTGGATTCTGGATGAAGGTATTTTGGACCATTCCTCCTTGCAAAACATCTCCAGTTCAGTTAGGTTTGATGGTTGCCGAGCATGGACAGCCCGCTTCAAATCACCCCACAGATTTTCAATGATATTCAGGTCTGGGGACTGGGGTGGCTATTCCAGAACATTGTACTTGTTCCTCTGCATAAATGCCAGAGTAGATTTTGAGCAGTTTTTTGGGTCGTTGTCTTGTTGAAATATCCAGTTCCGGCATAACTTCAACTTTGTGACTGATTCCTCAACATTATTCTCAAGTATCTGCTGATATTGAGTGGAATCCATGTGACTCTCAACTTTAACAAGATTCCCAGTACCGGCACTGGCCACACAGCCCCACAGCATGATGAAACATCCACCAATTTTACTGTGGCTAGCAAGTGTTTGTCTTGGAACGCTGTGTTCTTTTGCCGCCATGCATAACGCCCCTTGTTATGCCCAAATAACTCAACCTTTGTTTCCTCAGTCCACAGCACCTTCTTCCAAAATGAAGCTGGCTTGTCCAAATGTGCGTTTGCATACCTCAAGCAACACTGTTTGCGGCGTGTGTGCAGAAAAGGCTTCTTCCGCATCACTCTCCCAATGCTGAATTGTTGAATGATGCACTGTGACACCATCTGCAGCGAGATGATGTTGTAGGTCTTTGGAGGTGGTCTGTGGGCTGTTTTTGACCGTTCTCACCATCCTTTGCCTTTGCCTCTCCGATATTTTACTTCTGGCCTTAACAATAACTGTGCCTGTGGTCTTCCATTTCTTCACTACGTTCCTCACAGTGGACACTGACAGCTTAAATCTCTGCAATAGCTTTTTGTAGCCTTTCCCTAAACCATAATGTTGAACAATCTTTGTTTTCAGGTCATTTGAGAGTTGTTTTGAGGCCCCCATGTTGCCACTCTTCAGAGGAGAGTCAAAGAGAACAACAACTTGCAATTGGCTACCTTAAATACCTTTTCTCATGATTGGATGAATTCCAAGGCTTAATGGGCTCACCAAACCAATTGGGTGTTCCAATTAATCAGTGCTAGGTAGTTAAGTATTCAAATCAACAAAATGACAAGGGTGACCAAATGTATGCACCTGTCTAATTTCGTTTTGATGCATATTGCACATTTTCTGTTAATCCAATAAACCTCATTTCACTACTGAAATATTACTGTGTCCATCAGTTATTTGATAGATCAAAATGAAATTGCTGATCCAAACACCCAATTATTTATAAATGAAAATCATGGAAATTGTCAGGTGTGCCTAAACTTTTGCATACGACTATCTATATATATATATATATATATATATATATATATATATATATATATATATATATATATATATATATACACTGTGTGCAGAATTATTAGGCAAATTAGTATTTTGACCACATCATCCTCTTTATGCATGTTGTCTTACTCCAAGCTGTATAGGCTCGAAAGCCTACTACCAATTAAGCATATTAGGTGATGTGCATCTCTGTAATGAGAAGGGGTGTGGTCTAATGACATCAACACCCTATATCAGGTGTGCATAATTATTAGGCAACTTCCTTTCCTTTGGCAAAATGGGTCAAAAGAAGGACTTGACAGGCTCAGAAAAGTCAAAAATAGTGAGATATCTTGCAGAGGGATGCAGCACTCTTAAAATTGCAAAGCTTCTGAAGCGTGATCATCGAACAATCAAGCGTTTCATTCAAAATAGTCAACAGGGTCGCAAGAAGCGTGTGGAAAAACCAAGGCGCAAAATAACTGCCCGTGAACTGAGAAAAGTCAAGCGTGCAGCTGCCAAGATGCCACTTGCCACCAGTTTGGCCATATTTCAGAGCTGCAACATCACTGGAGTGCCCAAAAGCACAAGGTGTGCAAAACTCAGAGATATGGCCAAGGTAAGAAAGGCTGAAAGACGACCACCACTGAACAAGACACACAAGCTGAAACGTCAAGACTGGGCCAAGAAATATCTCAAGACTGATTTTTCTAAGGTTTTATGGACTGATGAAATGAGAGTGAGTCTTGATGGGCCAGATGGATGGGCCCGTGGCTGGATTGGTAAAGGGCAGAGAGCTCCAGTCCGACTCAGACGCCAGCAAGGTGGAGGTGGAGTACTGGTTTGGGCTGGTATCATCAAAGATGAGCTTGTGGGGCCTTTTTGGGTTGAGGATGGAGTCAAGCTCAACTCCCAGTCCTACTGCCAGTTTCTGGAAGACACCTTCTTCAAGCAGTGGTACAGGAAGAAGTCTGCATCCTTCAAGAAAAACATGATTTTCATGCAGGACAATGCTCCATCACACGCGTCCAAGTACTCCACAGCGTGGCTGGCAAGAAAGGGTATAAAAGAAGAAAATCTAATGACATGGCCTCCTTGTTCACCTGATCTGAACCCCATTGAGAACCTGTGGTCCATCATCAAATGTGAGATTTACAAGGAGGGAAAACAGTACACCTCTCTGAACAGTGTCTGGGAGGCTGTGGATGTTGCTGCACGCAATGTTGATGGTGAACAGATCAAAACACTGACAGAATCCATGGATGGCAGGCTTTTGAGTGTCCTTGCAAAGAAAGGTGGCTATATTGGTCACTGATTTGTTTTTGTTTTGTTTTTGAATGTCAGAAATGTATATTTGTGAATGTTGAGATGTTATATTGGTTTCACTGGTAAAAATAAATAATTGAAATGGGTATATATTTGTTTTTTGTTAAGTTGCCTAATAATTATGCACAGTAATAGTCACCTGCACACACAGATATCCCCCTAAAATAGCTATAACTAAAAACAAACTAAAAACTACTTCCAAAACTATTCAGCTTTGATATTAATGAGTTTTTTGGTTTCATTGAGAACATGGTTGTTGTTCAATAATAAAATTAATCCTCAAAAATACAACTTGCCTAATAATTCTGCACTCCCTGTGTATATATATATATATATATATATATATATATATATATATATATATATATATATATATATATATATATATATATATATATATATATATATATATATATATAGGAAAGAAGGTCCGGACAAAAAGCTCAAAGTAAGGTACCATTTATCCAACTATAAATACTGGCTATGATGTGGGGGCCGTTAGGAAGGCTGGGGTGGGCGTCTGACGTGTTTCAGCTCCTATGGAGCCTTAATCATAGACTGTATAATCCCCTATAGCCTTGCGCTAATTAATATAGGCTGTCCTAACTAGTTATTGGATACTAAGGCCCCCCTCTGCTACCAATGGTCACACTGTAAAGGGTACACACCCACCTAAAGAGGTGTCTCTGTGTGTGATCTACATATTTCCCTAATGTAAAGATATATCCAATATTGTGATAATCTATTTCCTAAATGTAGGAAATTGAGTTAAGGTTAACTCACTAGTAAATCCCCTGTTAAAGAAGAAAACTATAGAAGCTTACAAATAAATAAATTAAATAAATTTGTTAATATCCAATACATTATAATATAACACGGAATACTAGGGACCTGAATACTTAAGCTATTACAACCTTTACTAAGGGTAAGCTATTCGTCAAAGGCCTCTGTGTTAAAGGAATGTGGAAGGTATATATAAATATAATTGTAACTTAATTGGACTTAACTGAAATTGCCTAAATGTACGTATACTCATACATATGATTGTAGAGGAAGCATGGGAGTATATATATATATATATATATATATATTTTTATATATATATATATTTATTTATTTTTTGGAGTAAAACAGTAGAATAAAAGAGCAGAATGACCAAGCCAAACCAAAGGTATGTTTACTCAAGAAATGGGGAAAGGTGTGTATATTCTGCCACTAATGAATAAAATAATTTAAATGGGCTGACTAACTTGCAAATAAAGTTTCTACCATACTCATTCGTAACTACACATTACCTGTGTTTTTGGTTAATCAGGTCTGTTTCAATATTAAGACCTATAGGTTGTCTGGTCCCCAAAGTGAAGATCCAAAAGACCTCTTTTTTAAAAAGGTCCTTTGATCTATCACCTCCTCTTGGCTTTTTATGGATTTGGTCTATGACCATCTAGGAAAGGTCATGCACATCCCTACAATTCTCCTCAATAAAGTGTTTGGAGGCCCCTGTAGTTATGTGGCCATGCTCAATATCATTAAGGTGGGCTCGTATCCTCTCTCTGACTTCACAAGAGGTACACCCCACATATTGTTTGTCACATTGAGAACATATAATCATGTACAGAAAAAATTAGGTGTGATGATACAACACACCTGAAGTAGCGCTAATCTCTATTAAAAACTCAAAGGCTGAAAATGAACTATATCAAAAATTCATATTGCTAATCAGTACAAAGATCAACTCAATAAATAATAACACAAATTAATAAACAATTTCAATTCATAAAAACATAGAAGATATTCAAGTCCATATATGTGGCTGATATCTAAGCACAAAAGAATCCGGCTGCTCCTCTAAAACAGGTGAATCCACAGACCTTGATTGAAAGCAAGTGATCTAAAAAAATAGAGGAGAGGAGCACAGACTCAAATGTAGGGTATAAGATAATTTAATGACATTCACAAAGACAAGTGGCAACTCACAAAGTGCAAAGTTTAAAAAGGCATGTAGTGTATAATTAACACTTAGAAACGTATCCCCTCTTCGAGTGTGTCCAAAAGGAGTTCCAGGAAAGGACAGACGTATATCCACATTCACTCCAAAGAGGAAGCAGAGTGACAGCCGGATACGTTCCCAAAAAGATGCCAGAAACCAGGCTGGCAACAGGTGCAAAGTCCGTTAATATGGTAACAAGTGTAACGAAATACTGTCTTATCCAGCAGACATAAATGATCCTAGGCTCCCAAATCCAAAAGTTCTGTGCTGCAGGCTAATAACTGAGGACGGCCTCACTGGATCAAACAACTGACGTATAAGGGGCGGGGCTCTACGCGTTTCGCCTCAGTGACGTAGGGACTTTCTCAAGAGTGATTAGCTAGTGGCGTGCATACCCTCTTGTAGGTTTTGTATGTTAGCACTCCCACATTTTCCACCAATAGGGTAAGAGATAATTAATGATATGCACGATGCAACAAAAGGAGGATGTAAACAAACGCTTATGATAGCGTATGTGTAAAGGACTGTCAGAAATTAGAAGGCTTCATATATTCAAAGAAAATGCAATGGTGATAGTTTACAAATACAATTCAATTCTGAACACACAACATATCTATTAAAATCCTAAAATATTGATAATAGTGCAAATTAATATATATTTACACATCATTCTAAAAATAAAACCGATATTCATAAATCTAAAAATATGTTAAAAATCCAACAGTTCATAAAGATACATAAAACCCATATTAGTGACAATAATAATAAATGAGCATGAAAATACGCTAGATACAGTACAAAATATATATGTTATATCTAAAATGCATATATATACAATAAATACCACATAAAATAAATATATATATGTATAAAATCCATATTGCATAAAATAAGTAACTTTCTAAATTGGATAAGTTAAAGAAATGCTTGCAAATCAATGTCAATATTTAACCCTTTAGGTTCCAAAACAGTTGAGGGTCTTAATCCAAAAAGTTTCCCCTTTTCTAAGGTTTAAAAGCCTGTTAGTGTCCCATTCTATGATTTTGACAGATAAATCAGATGGATTGCAATTATGAAAGAGCTTAAAATGAAGTGAAACACTATGGTTCTCAAAACCTGATTCTATATTTCTTATATGTTCCCTAACTCTATATTTTATTTTACGCTTAGTGCGACCTATGTAGATTAACCCACATTTGCATACTAATTGGTAAACTACATATGTAGTATGGCAGGTGCACCTTTTGCAGGGGTATCTTTTTGTTCCATCATGATTGGAAAAATGGGTGGAATTACTGTCTATTATAGGGCATAAAACACAATCAAGGGTTTTACAAGGGTATAAACCATTTTTTCCCCCACACCATCTATTCACTGTTGTAAAATTAGATTTAGGATTTCTTAATTTAGTTGGTGCAATGTAATTCTTAATGACCTTGTTTTTCCTAAAAATGACATTCGGTTTATCACCTACAATCTGCTTCAGAACGGGGTCAAGTTTGAGAACATTCCAATGTTTTCTCAAAATTCTTTGAATTTTTTGATGTTGGTTATTGTATTGAGTAACAAATTTAGGACCATTTTTTTTTCAGATGGTTGTTACCATTCTGTGAATTATCTATTAGAGAAGCCCTGTTCATCATATTGTATTTACAATCTTCTAGAAGCTTGGAGCTATAACCCTTCTCTATAAATTTACCCATAAGTATACTCGATTCCTCATTATAGTGCTAGATTCATAAGGATTATTGTTCCAAACCAGATTGTCCTCAAAATGTGACATGTATAAGTTTGCGTACGATGGGGCAAATGTAGTCCCCATCGCCGTACCCTGATGCTGTCTATAATATCTACCTTCAAATAAAAAATAATTGTGGTTCAAAATAAATGATATTCCATCAGCCAGGAATTCTATTTGTTTTTCTGCAAATCTATTTTTCCTGAGTATGTCATTGATAACAGATACTCCTTTTGTATGGGGAATACTTGTGTATAACGATGAAACATTGCACGTAACCCAGACATAGCTTGATTCCCATTTAAAACCTTCAAATTTCTGAATAACATCTATCGTGTCTCTGAGATAGGCTCTCGTGTGAGTGACAATAGGCTGTAAAAAATAGTCAATATATTTGGATAGGTTGTCACATAGAGAGCCTATCCCAGAGACATTAGGTCTACCTGGGGGATTTTTGGAGTCCTTGTGCACCTTGGGTAGGTGATAAAAACAAGATATCTTAGGGGCTACTTCATATAGGTAGTTATATTCATTCAAATTTAGAATACCATTAGTTTTAACCATATTTAAAAATTCTAATAGTTCTGCTTTATATATATTAGTGGGATTAAATGTTAAATTTATATAGGTAGTAGAGTAAGATAAAAGTCTGTCTGCCTCTCTCAGATAGTCCCCCCCTGTTTTGGACAACAATTCCCCCACCCTTATCGGCGGCCCTAAAAACCACATCGGTACATTTACTTAAATTATTTAAAGCCTCACGCTCTTTTTTCGACAGATTGTCACCTATTTTTAAGTTTCTAGATAAGGTACTTGTTGATAGGGCAGCTAGATCCTCACATACTAGTTTGTTAAATATTTTTATATTTATATGTGCTGTGGATAAAAAATTGAGTTTTTCTTTAGATCACAGTGTTTTATAGAAAAATCCTCATTCTCTTCATATATTGAAAAATCTAGGTTCTCTACCGTATCAGATATTATATCCAATGATGGGGAATCAAAATTGTTATCATTTAGTGTGATTAAACTATTCAAGACTTCATCATCGTCCTTAGTCAAGGATGATACTGGATATGGATAATAATTCTCTGACTGTTTGAAAAAATACATTTTTAACGTTAAATTACGTATGAACCTCTGGAAATCTATATAAAGATTAAAATGATTAGGGCCACTGTTTGGCGCAAAATTCGTACCTTTCGCCAACAATTCAAGTTCATATTTATTAAACACTCTATCTGATAGGTTAAAAATAAGTTTAGTCCCTTCTTCTAATTCCAATACTCTCTGTTTCTTTTTTCTTTGTTTGATTCCCCCTCTATTACCTCTAGGTCCTCCTCTTCGTGAGGTCTTTTTGGGTTTTGTTGGTTCAGGGGTTGGTTTGGGAGTGAATTCTGTGTAATCCCCCCTCCCCCCCCCCTGCTGTCTCCAGGGTGGGATCCCTAAAAAAAGGAATAGTATTGGAATTGCTATTCCTACGTTGATGAGTGTTGTTCACATGGTTTTTATTTTTATTTGTATATGGAACATGTGTATTCTGTCTTGGTGACGGTCTTCCCTGGTGGTTGGAATTGTCCCATCTAGGTCTGGCTCCCTGTTGGTGCCATCCGGGTGATTGGGGTTGTTTATCCAAAACATGGTATCTATTCCCATGATGGAAATTTTGTTCAGAATCAAATGGGGGACAAACAAGTTAGAAACATACAACAGAACACTAGGGACTGTCCCCCATTTGATTCTGAACAAAATTTCCAGCATGGGAATAGATACCATGCTTTGGATAAACAACCCCAATCACCCGGATGGCACCAACAGGGAGCCTAGGATCATTTATGTCTGCTGGATAAGACAGTATTTTGTTACCCTTGTTACCATATTAACGGACTTTGCACCTGTTGCCAGCCTGGTTTCTGGCATCTTTTTGGGAACGTATCCGGCTGTCACTCTGCTTCCTCCTTGGAGTGAAGTTTGGACACACTCGAAGAGGGGATAAGTTGCTAAGTGTTAATTATACACTACATGCCTTTTTAAACTTTGCACTTTGTGAGTTGCCACTTGTCTTTGTGAATGTCATTAAATTATCTTATACCCTACATTTGAGTCTGCGCTCCTCTCCTCTATTTTTTTTAGATCACTTGCATGTAATCATGTAAATGACAAAAGTGGACCTACAGTTAGTACATTGAAGGTGTGAGTATACTCTCTGAGTAGTCAGTGATTGGAAGATCTTATAGTGAGAAGGTGCAGTGTTGCTCAGTCCAATTCACACAGCTGAACAAAATGATCCTTTCCAAAATCCTGAAAGTGGGTGATAGGTCTGTGTAGGAGCGGTGCCAGCACAAAAAATAGGTTTGAGCAGACCAAAATACAATATAGAGAAGGACAGGCAGCACTCCAGGATAAAAGTTAAGAAGTCATTCTTTATTCAAAGATACTTTAAAAATAACAACACTCATGTTGCAAACAAACAAAAGGTAGAAACCTAGGTTTCCTCTTCCTCTATGCAACATGAGTGTTGTTATATTTAAACTTTTAACTTTTATCCTGGAGTGCCGCCTGTCCTTCTCTATATTGGAAGATCTTACCCACGGTAACATAACCACAGGCTTTGCAAGTGCTATTACCACACTTATAATGCCTTTTTTGTGACAACCAACTACTCTGTGGTTTGGGTTTTTTAAGCATAGAAGGAGACACTTGTTTCCCTATTGTTATATTGTGTCTAGGGACGCAAAAACAACCCTCCTTAATCTCTTCCTTCAGATTATCATCAGCCAAAAATATTGGCAAATTTTTACGCAAGATTTTACATATTGAGTAGTATTGGGAGCTGTAAGTAGTCACAAAAGTAGGTTTGTCTCTAGCTATCTTTGGCCTGCTCCTATCCTCAAGCAAATACACTCGTTCTTTCTGAGTCACATCATTTAGTGCTTTATGTACAACATCTCTGTTGTATCCTCACTCCAAAAATGTGTAAGTCAGTCTTTCACATTCACGTGTGAAGCTATCATCCTTGGAACAGTTCCTTCGTAATCTTAAGAACTGGCCTTTGGCTATCCCGTAGCTCGTATGTTGAGGATGACAGCTTCTCGCGTGCAGGAAGGTATTTGATGCTATTGGTTCGACATACGACGATGTACTAACCCTGTTCTCATCAGGGAGTCCTGTCAATGTGTTCATCTAGATAGGGAGTCTTGAATTTTTCAAAAGAAGAGGTGAAACTCAATCCAACTTCATTATCATTGAGATAGCTGACAAAGAGTTCACTATCATCCTGGGTACCAGATCACACAATTAGAAGATCATCTATATACCGCTTATAGCTGGTAATAGATGTAAGAAAAGGATTTTGATCGGCATGTAGATGTAAATGCTCCCACCAGCCCATGAAAATGTTTTCATAGGCCTGGGCAAATTTAGCCCCCATAGCTGTGCCTCGCTTTTGTAGATAAGTTACCTGAGAATTCAAAATAATTATGTGTTAATAAAAAATAAAAAATTCTCAGGATATATTGTTTTAAATCAACAGTATAGTTGCTAAATGTATCCAGCATATACTTGGTGGCTTCTAATCCTTTATCATGTGGAATGGCTGAGTACAGCCCACTACAGCTATAGTGAGCCAACCCATGTTATTATTCCAGGTGTGGTCATTCATCAACCTTAAGAGATGTTTGGTGTCCCTCAAAAATGAGGGTAGCTTATAGACAAGGGGTTGTAATAAGGATTCCAGCCAATTGGATAGGTTTTCATAAAGAGATCCTATACAGTGGGGCAAAAAAGTATTTAGTCAGCCACCAATTGTGCAAGTTCTCCCACTTAAGAAGATGAGAGAGGCCTGTAATTTTCATCATAGGTATACCTCAACTATGAGAGACAAAATGTGGAAACAAATCCAGACAATCACATTGTCTGATTTGGAAAGAATTTATTTTCAAATTATGGTGGAAAATAAGTATTTGGTCAATATCAAAAGTTCATCTCAATACTTTGTTATATGTCCTTTGTTGGCAATGACAGAGGTCAAACGTTTTCTGAAAGTCTTCACAAGGTTGTCACACACTGTTGCTGGTATGTTGGCCCATTCCTGCATGCAGATCTCCTCTAGAGCAGTGATGTTTAGGGGCTGTCGCTGGGCAACATGGACTTTCAACTCCCTCCAAAGGTTTTCTATGGGGTTGAGATCTGGAGACTGGCTAGGCCACTCCAGGACCTTGAAATGCTTCTTATGAAGCCACTCCATTGCCCGGGCGGTGTGTTTGGGATCATTGTCATGCTGAAAGACCCCGCCACATTTCATCTTCAATGCCCTTGCTGATGGAAGGAGGTTTGCATTCAAAATCTCACGATACATGGCCCCATTCATTCTTTCATGTACACGGATCAGTCATCCTGTTCCCTTTGCAGAGAAACAGCCCCAAAGCATGATGTTGCCACCCTCATGCTTCACAGTAGGTATGATGTTCTTTAGTTGCAACTCAGCATTCTCTCTCCTCCAAACACGACGAGTTGTGTTTCTACCAAACAGTTCTACTTTGGTTTCATCTGACCATATGACATTCTCCCAATCCGCTTCTGGATCATCCAAATGCTCTCTAGCATACTTCAGATGGGCCAGGACATGTACTGGCTTAAGCAGGGGGACAAGTCTGGCACTGCAGGATCTAAGTCCCTGGCGGCGCAGTGTATTACTGATGGTAGCCTTTGTTATGTTGCTCCCAGCTGTCTGTAGGTCATTCACTAGGTCCCCCGTGTGGTTCTGGGATGTTTGCTCACCGTTCTTGTGATCATTTTGACCCCAGGGGGTGAGATCTTGCGTGGAGCCCCAGATCGAGTGAGATTATCAGTGGTCTTGTATGTCTTCAAGCAGACTGATGTTTCACAGTCAAAAAAGTTTTTTTTTTTTTAAATTTACACTACTGTTACACCAGATGTGAGTGGTGGCACTGGGCAAGTGGGCACAGTATACGCTGTGAGTCTGGCACACACGCTGGAAGGCAGGCAACTGCAATTAGATTACACAAGCAGACTGATGTTTCACAGTCAAAAGTTGTTGTTTTTTAAATTTACACTACTGTTACACCAAATATGAGTGGTGGCACTGGGCAAGTGAGCCTGGCACACAAGCTGGCAGGCAGGCAACTGCAATTAGATTACACAAGCAGACTGATGTTTTGCAGTCAAAGTTTTTTTTTTTTTAATTTACACTACTGTTACACCAGATATGAGTGGTGGCACTGGGCAAGTGGGCCTGGCACACACACTGGAAGGCAGGCAACTGCAATTAGATTACACTAGCAGACTGATGTTTCACAGTCAAAAAATTTTTTTTTTTTTAAATTTACACTACTGTTACACCAGATATGAGTGGTGGCACTGGGCAAGTGGGCACAGTATACGCTGTGAGCCTGGCACACACGCTGGCAGGCAGGCAACTGCAATTAGATTACACAAGCAGACTGATGTTTCACAGTCAAAAAAGTTTTTTTTTTTTTAATTTACACTACTGTTACACCAGATATGAGTGGTGGCACTGGGCAAGTGGGCCTGGCACACACGCTGGCAGGCAGGCAACTGCAATTAGATTACACTAGCAGACTGATGTTTCACAGTCAAAAAAGTTTTTTTTTTTAATTTACACTACTGTTACACCAGATATGAGTGGTGGCACTGGGCAAGTGGGCCTGACACACACGCTGGCAGGCAGGCAACTGCAATTAGATTACACTAGCAGACTGATGTTTCACAGTCAAAAAAGTTGTTTTTTTTTTTAAATATACACTACTGTTACACCAGATATTAGTGGTGGCACTGGACAAGTGGCTTGGCAGGCAGGCAACTGCAATTAGATTACACAGGAAAAAAAAACAGACATATTCTAGGGCTTTTTGGGGTGCTGTCCTTACAGCAGAGATCAGATGAGTCCTTCAGGACTGTAGTGGACACTGAATACACTAGCCTAGTTATAGTTTTCCCTATTAAATCAGCAGCGCAGCAGCTACACTGTCCCTCCTCTCACTATGAATGCAGCTTCCGAATGAATCTAAAATGGCTGCTGTCCAGGAGCTGGGAGGGTCTGGGAGGGAGGGTCTGCTGCTGATTGGCTGGAATGTATCTGCAGACTGTGAGATACAGGGTCAAAGTTTATTCAATGATGACTAATAGGGGCAGATCGAACATTGCATATGTTCGCCCGCCGTTGCGAACGCGAACAAGCTATGTTCACCGGGAACTATTCGCCGGTGAACAATTCGCAACATCACTAATTGCCAGTAGGACAATAAAGGAATTTGACATTCAAATTGGCAGTATTATTATTATCATCAGTTATTTGTAGAGCGCCAACAAATGCATCAAGTTCTCTGTTGTAAATCAGCTCCTATGAAGGCAATTTTCAAAACAGCTGGTTCGTAGACTTACATGCTAAAGGGGTTCAAGAGGATGACAAAAGGAGGAGAGGTACTGAGGTAAGAAAATGTTAGTGTATATTATATGCATCCCTGAAAAGTAGAGTCTTTAAGAAGCGCTTGAAATTTTAAAAACTACAGGAAAGTCTGTAGACTGGAATGTGAGGTGATGAAACAAGAGGAGGAGAGAAGGAAGTCATAAGCAGAGTGAGAGGATGAGAGGTAGAGTATCTGGAGAAGAGGTCAGATATATAGAGGGGATCAGAGTCAGGTCATGTTGTATTCTGGATCCTACAGGAAGTCAGTGAAGGGGTTGGTAGAGAGGCACAGCAGATGAGGAGCCATGTGTAAGGAACATGCATACAGTCTTAAAGGACCACTCAATGCAGTAGAATTGCATAATTAACAAGTGCATAATAAAAAGACAATGATGTAACACATGGGGGTCTATTTATCAAGCTCCTAATGGAGCTTGATGCCCTGTGTTTCTGGCGAGCCTTCAGGCTCGCCAGAAACACAAGTTATAAAGCAGCGGTCTTTGCTGGCGGACAGAAATCAACCTGATCAAATACTAGTACAGTGCTAGTATCACATATAGTGCATATATGTAATTAATATATTGCCTGTAATGCATATTGTTCAGTGATTATAACCATAGTGCCAGAAATGGCTATACACAGATATAAGGCATAACTCCCATTTTGCTAGACAAAACAGACAAGCATTTGCCAGGAGGAAACATTAAGCAAAATCAGGGGTGCATAGAGGAATCCTGCACCTCCTTGTTAGACACTAGGACAGATGTATTCACACTTATAGACACAAGGTTTCATAAACATTGATGCTGACATTAGGACACACAGTGTAATATTTTAGACAATGATTTTAAAATTCAAATTTATGCTTCATTCAATATAATCTTAAGCTTATAGATCAAAGGGATAGCCCACATAACATTAAACTGTCATAATTCAGATACAGCAGAAATTAAAATCACCTCATTACTGTCATGCTATTTTCAGTGTATTTATTCCTTCTCTTGAATTGTCTTTTTCAGTAAGAAATGTCATCTTAAATGTCATCTTATATGCCAACCCATTTTATAACACCTGTGTAGGGGTGGTTTTTAAAACTAGATTGCAATCAGGAGGGGTTACACAGGTACAGAGAGAAAACTGGCCCAGCTCTTAAAAAATCCAAAAAAACATTTACACTATATACATATAGTGGTACAAATAAACACAGAGATATGACAGACAACATTGTTTAGAACAAAAAAAGGAACTAAGGGACATGTAAATATGTTTGCAAAATATTTCTGACATAACACACACACACACACACACACACACACACACACACATATATATATATATATATATATATATATATACAAAGATATGTACAAATTCTAGCATTAATACTCATTTATAAAAAAAACATGAGATAAAAGCATATCATAACTTCTAGAAATACAAATACACATTAATGTATGTGAAAGTATCATATAACAAATAAAAATATAAATAACTTTCTATGAGATATTGTTTGTTGAGTTGAGGTATAAATTTAACTATTTCTTGGACATTAACAGATGAAAAATAAAAAATTAGCTTTAGAGAAATGTGCTTGTTCATGGACATTAATGAAATGGTATAAATAAAGTTGGAAAGAAACAGAATCAATGACTGTTAGTTAACAACAGTCCAATGCTCATCGCGCCGTACTTGACGCGCGTGTTTATGATTTTTTTTTTTAAAATAAGGGGATTATATGTGGATCCGCGTCAGCGATGTTTGGCGATTGTATTGACGCCGGCGAATGCAGTTAGATTGATGCTTTGATAAATATGCCCCAAGCACTTTAAGGATTACCTGCAGCATTAAGGGGACAAATAGATCCTTAGTAGGATTGAATTATGGCAGAATGCAGGTCTGTATGTGGTACTGAGACTAATGGGTTAATCCTTCTTATGGTATGAAGGAGTTAAACTCTTTTAATCAGGCTTCTTATTTTTTTTTTTTTTTTTTAAATATTTTATTTTTCCAATGCCAAGTACATAGACAAACATCTAGAATTATAGAGTCATTCAGCTAGATACAGTATGATGGCATGTCTATTCAATACATTAGCATCTCAGTTTTCCAGTATTTTTCCTTGGAGATCCTTTCTCCATCCCTGTTAGGCTCCTTCTCACACCCCACCTAATTGTTATCATCATTCACTAAGTTAGATTATAACATAAATCAGTTCTTGATATGCAGGGTAACATGTTGGTATCATACCTACTGGATACTTAATCTGATTCTATCTCATTCTTCTAATATCCATCCTACCAGTTCCCCTCCCTCCTCAGAGCTTACCTTATTCCTGGACCTCCCCCCCGGGTGCCACCCCGGTTCTCTATGTGTCTGTCCCTGTACCGCCACCGATCATGGTTGCTGATTCTGTTTTTTTAGGTAAATATGTTCCATTTCCCATGTAGTTGTGCATTCAGTATGTATTCTGTGTCTTTGAATGGATAGATTATTTGTTTTTGGTTCGCTATGTCTAAAGTGGTGATGAAGGGTTCCCATTTGGTTATGAATTTTTTTGTTCTGTGTGCTATGTCTCCCTGAGTGTCCAGTTGCTCATAAATCATTTGTTTTCTCAGGGTGTCTTTGAGTTGTGTTAGGCTTGGTGATGCCTGTGACATCCAGTGCTGCAAGATGAGTTTTCTAGTGAGTAGAATTACATTGTTTATGAATCTTGTGTATCTCGGTATCTTCTTTTGATGGTTTAGAAATATCACTGACTCGTTTGATAAGTGAATTTTTTCCCCTGTGCATGTTTCCACCCACCTCTGCACCATGCCCCAGAATTTCGTTAGTTTCGGGCAGTTCCATATCATGTGAGTAATGTTTGGGTTAGGGTTGGAACATTTCGGGCACAGCCCTGATGTATCACTCTTCCACTTGTGGAATATTTTGGGGGTTATGTATGCATTGTGGACTAGTTTGGTGTGGGATTCTCTTATGTCATTTGAGAGCGATGCCTCCCTCACCTCGACAAAACTCTGCACTACACATGTATCTGTGATGTCATGTCCCACCAGGTTCCCCCAGGCAGTTTGTAAATGTGCGATATTGGCTTTGTGTACTTTTGATTGGAGCGTGTTGTAGGTATGCGAGATGGAGGTCACCCCTCCCTTTGTCAACCTTAAGAGTTTATAAATGTCACAGTCTATTTCCATCATATTACCGGCTTTCAGTAGACCTTGCGCGTAGTGTTTTACCTGTAGGTAGGCGGGAGTTTGGTATGCCATAGTCATTCTGCAGTTCTATAAATGGTCTGACTGTGGACCCGTTACCTGATAAGACATGTTTTAGGGTTGTTACCCCCCAGTTCTCCCATTGTTTAAATGGTTTAGTGGTAAATCCTGCGGGGAAATCTGGGTTACCCCCCAGGGGCAAGTAAACTGTACTGCCATGTGAGACTCCGAGAGTCCCACATAACTTCCACCAAGCCTTTATTGGATTACTAAAAAGGCCCGCCCCCCTGATAATGGGCTCTACCTGTGCCCTGTTCATGTGTGGGAGCATTTTAAGCGACCATGGTTTGATAAATGCTGTCTCCAGCGACTTGTTAGTAAATTGTCCCCCATCCACTAGCCAATCCATCACATATTTTGAAAGGGTTGCCCAGTTGTAATATTCTATGTTGGGGAGTCCTAGCCCCCCCTGCTCTGGTTGACATGTTAGCTTTTGGTAACTGATTCTATGTTTTTTCCCCCTCCAAATGAAATTTAAAATGTCCCTATTTAGTGTCTTGAGATCTTGCTTATGAAGTAGCTCTGGCAGCATTTGTAGGGTGTAGAGAAGTTTGGGGAACAGGGTCATCTTTATCAGCCCTATCCTTCCTGTCAGGGTCAGTGGCAATGGCGTCCAATTCAGGAGCATTTGTTTGAGGTTCTGCAATAATGGTTTGAAATTTATTGTATACCATTGAGTGGGATCTTTTGTTAGTTTAATGCCTAGATATTTAAACGTGTTTGTGATTACTTTAAAGTTATCTTCCAATGGTGTGTTAGGGTCCCTATTTAGTAGCCATAATAGCTCTGATTTGTCCTTGTTTATCCGGTATCCTGATATGTCACTAAACTCAGCTATCGTCGTCAATAATTTAGGTATGTTCTCTCTGGGGTTTTCTGTGTACAGCACCATGTCGTCAGCGAAGAGCGACAGGTGTATGGTGTCTCTGCCTATGGTCAATCCCTCTGCTTCCTTCCTAATCTTAATCGCCAGTGGTTCAAGCGCCAGGTCAAACAGAAGTGGTGAGAGCGGGCACCCCTGCCGTGTTCCCCTTCTAAGGGGAAATACTTTTGATGGTGACCCATTTATCAAAATCGCCGCCTGGGGGGTACTGTAAATGGTCTCGATAGCTCTCATGTAGGATCCCTTCAGTCCGAATTTTTTAAGGGTGGTAAATAAATGGTCCCATAGTATCTTATCGAAAGCTTTTTCTGCGTCTACTAGAATCAAACATGCCTCCCCCGCGCTCTTCTGCCTGTTTCCTCCCTCCTGCTCCCAAAAATGTGATAATACCAGTTGTAGTTTTCTCATGTTTTTTACTGCTGACCTCCCTTTTACAAACCCAGTTTGATCTTCATGAATTAGGAGGGGAAGGACTTCTGCTAATCTATTGGCCAGTATTTTCGTGAGTAATTTGTAGTCAGAGTTTAGCAGGGAGATTGGCCTATAGGATGCCGTTAACAATGGGTCTCTGTCAGGTTTGGGAAGGACCGTAATGTTTGCCTCTGCAAATCTGTTGGATAAATTTGTTTTCCCTTCTAGAATTGCATTAAATAGTAGGGCTAGGGTGTCTGCAGTTTCTGTACTGAGCATTTTATAGAATTCTCCAGGAAGGCCATCAGGCCCCGGGGATTTCTCTAGAGGGAGTGAATCGATGGCCTTGGTGATTTCTAATGGTTGGATTGGGGCATTGAGTTTTTGTACGTGGTCTTCGCTTAGCTGTGGCAGTGTCAAGTCTCTCCAGAATTGTTCTTTCTTTCCTGGGTCAATGTCTTGTGAGTCATATAAGTTCGAGTAGTATGAGGTGAATGCTTGTTGTATTTCTGAGTCTTGGGTGAGTATGTTGTCTTTGTCCTTAATAGCTAAGATGTTGTTAGGTTTCCTATCTAACCTAGTGAGTCTTGCTAATAGTTTCCCAGTACGGTTTCCATACCTATAGAATTTGGCCTGTGAGCGGTTTTGAGCGGAAGTCGTGGTTTGGATGAGGTAGGTGTCTCTAAGGTCTTTGGTCTTTCTATATTTGAGTCTGTTCTGTGTGGTGGGATTACGCAAGTATTTGTTTCTGGCATTAAGTAATTGCCGCAGAAGGAGTTCCCCTCTCGCTCTACATTTTTTCCTAACTTTGGCTGCATATGCTGTCACCACCCCCCTCAGGACTGCTTTTGCCGTTTCCCAGAAAAGTGAAATATTATTCACATGTTCGGCGTTGAGGTCCCTATACACCAGCCACTCTCCTATTAGGTGCCTGCGCAAGTTAAGATCATGGTATAGATGTGTCGGGAATTTCCATCTATGTCCTCGTTTGTGTGAAATATCAGTGTCTATTTGTAAGGAGACTGGTGCATGGTCTGAGATTGTTATAGGATCAATTTTAGTATCTGTTATACGGGAGCAAAAAGATTTGGTGATTAGAAAATAGTCTATACGTGATAGGGTAGTTTTTGCTGGGTGTAGGCAAGTGTAGTCTCGCGCTTCTGGGTTTCTATCTCTCCAGACGTCTGACAGTGACAAGGAACCCTTGAAGTTATGTAGGATACGTGTTTCCCTCTTAGATCCTTTGTATTCTATTCGGTGTTGTGATGTGAAGTTTGGGTTTCGGAACCTATCTGCTGGCGTTTGTGGGGCAATATTGAAGTCTCCCCCTACCACCAATGGAAGGTCTGCAAACTGTATAAGCTTGGTCTGTAACTGTGTGAGAAAAGTTTTCTTTTCAGTATGTGGACCATACACCCCACAGATAACCATTCGAAGTTCCCCTATTGTCATGTTTACCATTACAAATCTGCCTTCAGTATCAACTAGAGATTGCGAGATAGTGTAGTCTAGACCTCTGCGGAAGAGGATCGCCACTCCCCTGGCCCTTTTTTTTTCGTAAGTTGTGTGTAGCACCTCCCCCACCCAGCCCTGTCTGAGTTTTTGATGTTCTTTCTGCGAGAGGTGAGTTTCTTCAAGTATTGCTATGTCTGTCTTTAAGGTGTTCAAATGTCTGAGTATAGCCTTTCTCTTAATTGGGGATGTAATCCCACCCACATTCCATGTGGTCAGTCTCATTTTATATGTTCGTGTATATTTATTTATGGTGTTTTATCTTCGTGGGTGAATCTTATGCTTGTGTAGTGTTGCAGATTGATTTCAGAGTATACGTAAAGATGTGGTACTCACCGTTACTGTGCTTATTACCGATAATTCTACCCTCCCCTCCAAGGTGGCACCCAGAGGCAGGCCCGGTCAGCTCTTTTCCTAGTACAGATAGTTAGTACACAAAATTAAGTGACACAAATGCGGTAAACAGAGCATACATTTAGAACTAAATGAACAATAACCTCCCCTCTTAACAAACCCAACAGTTCAACAATGGACTAACTTTCCTGTCCAACAATAAAGTGGGTCCCCCCCCCCCTCACTTTGCAAGGATACATTTCTTCATTGCAATAATGTTGCTTATCCGTTAATGATCATTTTCTATCGACCAGGCAAAGAACCCAGTCCTAAGCATCAGAGTCATCTTCATTTTCATTTGCCCCTTGCCCTCTCTCCCCCTCTTTTTGCAGGTGGAGCTTGAGCAAGTTAGGCGAGTCAAAAAACAGTGGTCCTCTCGAGGTTTGTAATCTCAATCTTGCCGGAAACAGTAAGGCTGCTGTTCTGCCCTGTTCTAACAGTTGCTTACAGTATGGTGAAAATTCTCGCCTCCTGGCAGCCACTGCCGCAGAGTAATCTTGGAAGAGGTATAGTCTTTTTCCATTGTATTCGAGAGTGGGAGCTTTCCTATAAGCTTGTAGAATTGAGATTTTGTCCTTAAAGTTGAGATATTTCACCATGACTTGGCGTGATGGTTAGTTATTTTCCTTGTGTTTGCTCTGGTCTCCCACTCTGTGCGCTCTTTCCACTGTGCAAGGGAGATAGTCTTTAGAGATATTAAGGAGTCCCGGCAAGGTGTTTTCTGCAAACTCCACCAATTGGGAGCCTGGGACTGACTCAGGGATGCCCACTATCCTTAGGTTGTTCCGTCGCGACCTATTTTCCAGGTCGTCAATCTTTGCCCACAGCCGTTCGTTCTGTTGTTGTAAGGTATGGACTTGAGATTCAGTTTCTCTGTGACGGGTCTCCCCTTCTGCCACCTGCTGTTCCACCCGTGTCAATCTGCCATTAAAGGATTTAACTTCGGCTGTAAGAGAATCCATACCTGTTTGGAGTTGGTCTATCTTGGGTAGGAACAACGCTGAGATTTGTGAGACAATTGGGTGGGCATCCATGAGACTATTGGATCCAGCATCTTCCGCAGGCCCTGGAGCTTGGTGACTCTCCACCTGGTGCTTTCTTTTATCAGCGTTCTTTAGCCTGTTTGTCATTGTGTCCGTTTTCTTGGAGTATGAGTCGTAATACTTTTGCATACAGCGTTGAGAGTTCCACAGTTGTTGCTTCAACTGTACACATATATGGTGTTATGTATTTTATAAGGATAATGGACCGCTAGAAACAGGTCTGGGTGTCTCAGGTCTTTTAGAGGATCTTGCAATGTTCAGTAAACATAAAGGAAGGGTGAGCGGGGGGGGCGTGAGCCCATTCAGATTAGCCCTGCATTGTGGTGGGGTGCGTTATCACAGCTTTTTATATCAAATAAATGAATGAGAATGTCAGTGATGTCTTTGAGGGTGACCCTCTCTATGGGATCTGGCGAGAAGTAACTCTCAGCTGCTTATGTGGTTCTGTCTAGCGCAGCCTGTATGTTGCGCCTGTGTACACTCAACTTCCACAGAGAAAAAAAATTAGTGATCAGAGAGTTAGGCTTGATCTTGTAATCCCTCAGCCGAGGTATATGTGGAATATCTGTATAGGACTCTCCTGCCGTCTTCTGTGATATGTCTCTGCAGGTCCTGTCTTACACCTCCCCTGCTATATTGCTCAGCAAATTAGCAATCAACTATTATGCTTGACATGTGGCTGATGGGTTTGCTTATAGTCCTTTGTCTTGCTGTGTTTTTATTTGGGATTGTGTTGAATATTTCTTTGTTGTTTACCACCAGTGGGTGAGGCTGTTTGCTGCAGTAATAAAATAATAAAGTCCCAGCACAGCACAGGCCCTGGCCTACCGCTTGATATGCAGCAATAGCGTTTATAACTCTCAAATCCTATTACAATCTGGGGCCTTTCTCCCTTGTCTGTGTACGTTTTGTGTTTGGCGTTTAGCTTCTCAGGCTTCTTATGGTGTGTGTCTTTGCGGGGGCTAGCACTATGTAATATTGTGTGCGTCACTTCACCTTCCCCTCAGCTATGTCAAGATGGCGTTTTGCCGCCAAAGCTCCACTCACCCCCTCACCCGGTCTTTTCTCCTTCCCTCTGCTTGGGGCACCTCGCTTGGAGCTCTAGATCCTGAAGGAGCCCTCCGGTACAATTCTGGGCTATTGTTATGCCTGTCTTTCAGCCGCCCTTATTGCAGCCACTCTCCTCTGCCTTCCTCTCTAGTTGCGCTTCGCGGCGGGGGAGTCGGGTGTCAGACTCCTTACCGTAGTGCTCCGGACAGGGGTATTTATTCCCTGCCAAGGAATTTGGCTAGTTATGGGCCTTTTCTAGTGTTTCCAGCTCAAAGTAGGGGCCAAGGGTCCGGAGCTCCTTTCCCCTGCTTCCACTCTCAGCGCCCGCCCACCGGAAGTCCCCAGGCTTCTTATTTTATGTTTATGCAAGACACTGAAGGAGAGGAATTTTTCTAATAATATTTATTTTCTTTGGAACTGTGTGTTCTGTCACTGTAGTAGCAGGCTCCGTTTGGGTAACGTTGTTTAATCACAAGAGGTAACCGCCCTGTGTATTATAGCTTGTTTGCTAGTCCGTTCAGTTTTGCAGTGGCCACAGACGGGCTTAAACTGAGCGGGCTGTTTTTTCTTGCACGCTTTTTTGTGTTGCACAGCTAGTTGCTCTGCTGGTCACATGACCTCCTTCTTTTCCGCTACTAGCTATCGGAGCAGTGTCCGCTATCGGAACAGTGTCGGCCAATTCAGTGTGTCACGTTCATGTCACTGCTGAAATCTCAGACTGAAAACAGAAGGGGCAGGTAGGAATCTCAGTTTAGCTGAGGTGTAGAGGCTGACATTGTGACATTTACTTTTAAGAATTACAAACGCTTTGCTTAAGTTACCGCCCTGAGCAAGGGAAACATTTTAAAATGACAGCGTATATTTAAGTAATGTTTTTTCTTAAAGTGACAGTACAGATTTTATTTTTGGTTCCTTTAAACTAGGTTTTGTGGAATCATGTCTGACATGGAGCAGGAGGCTGCTCTTATGAATTTGTGCCTATTATGTTTAGAGGCCCAAATTGTCTCTCCTATGCAATTTTGTTCCTCATGTACAAAGAGGACATTGAAATGTAAAGGTAAATTATTTGTTGCTGAGCCTAATGTCTCTCAGGATGATGCTGTTCAGGCAATGCCACAGCTTTCTCCTCATACATTCCTAGCCACCATGGCATCACATACAGTGCCCTGTAGTTCCTCTCAATCTCCTGGAGGAGTTTATTTGCAAACAGAAATTGCTGCCCAGGTATCTTCTGTGGTATCTGCGGCATTAGCTGCTTTCCCTATGCTGAAGGAAAACCGCGAGAGGAAAATTAGAGATTCAGATAGCAAGGTTTCTGATCCAGCTTCTGCTACCCAAGTTTCCCTCCCTCATAAATCTGATGAGGAAGATTCGTTGGTAGCCTCTGAGGGTGAAATCTCAGATTTGGACAGTATAATGCCTTCTTCTGATTCTGAAGTTGTAACCTTCAGACTTAAGCTTCAACACCTTTTGTCTACTGTTAAAGGAGGTATTAGCTACTTTGGACAACTCTGATACTCCTGTCATTGTCAACCCTAAGAAATCTAGTAAACTTAATAAATACTTTGATGTTCCTTCCTCTGTGGAGGTGTTTCCTGTTCCAGATCATGCCACAGAGATTATAGCGCAGGAATGGGAGAAGCCAGGGATACCTTTTTCCCCATCTCCTGTCTTTAAAAAGGTCATTCCTGTCACTGACTCCATTAAAGAGTCATGGCATACGGTGCCTAAAGTAGAAGGGGCCATTTCTACTTTGGCTAAAAGAACTACTATTCCTATTGAGGATAGCTTCTCATTTAAGGATCCAATGGACAAAAAACTGAAGGCTTATTTGAAGAAGATGTATGTTCATCAAGGTCTCCAATGGCAACCTGCAGTGTGTATTGCCACTGTGTCAAGTGCGGCATCCTATTGGTTAGACACCTTGTCTGATTCTCTTCAAATCCAAAAGTTCTGTGCTGCAGGCTAATAACTGAAGACGGCCTCACTGGATCAAACAACTGACGTATAAGGGGCGGGGCTCTACGCGTTTCGCCTCAGTGACGTAGGGACTTTCTCAAGAGTGATTAGCTAGTGGCGTGCATACCCTCTTGTAGGTTGTGTATGTTAGCACTCCCACATTTTCCACCAATAGGGTAAGAGATAATTAATGATATGCATGATGCAACAAAAGGAGGATGTAAACAAACGCTTATGATAGCGTATGTGTAAAGGACTGTCAGAAATTAGAAGGCTTCATATATTCAAAGAAAATGCAATGGTGATAGTTTACAAATACAATTCAATTCTGAACACACAACATATCTATTAAAATCCTAAAATATTGATAATAGTGCAAATTAATATATATTTACACATCATTCTAAAAATAAAACCGATATTCATAAATCTAAAAATATGTTAAAAATCCAACAGTTCATAAAGATACATAAAACCCATATTAGTGACAATAATAATAAATGAGCATGAAAATACGCTAGATACAGTACAAAATATATATGTTATATCTAAAATGCATATATATACAATAAATACCACATAAAATAAATATATATATATGTATAAAATCCATATTGCATAAAATAGGTAACTTTCTAAATTGGATAAGTTAAAGAAATGCTTGCAAATCAATGTCAATATTTAACCCTTTAGGTTCCAAAACAGTTGAGGGTCTTAATCCAAAAAGTTTCCCCTTTTCTAAGGTTTAAAAGCCTGTTAGTGTCCCATACACTGGGTTTCACCCATTCTATGATTTTGACAGATAAATCAGATGGATTGCAATTATGAAAGAGCTTAAAATGAAGTGAAACACTATGGTTCTCAAAACCTGATTCTATATTTCTTATATGTTCCCTAACTCTATATTTTATTTTACGCTTAGTGCGACCTATGTAGATTAACCCACATTTGCATACTAATTGGTAAACTACATATGTAGTATGGCAGGTGCACCTTTTGCAGGGGTATCTTTTTGTTCCATCATGATTGGAAAAATGGGTGGAATTACTGTCTATTATAGGGCATAAAACACAATCAAGGGTTTTACAAGGGTATAAACCATTTTTTCCCCCACACCATCTATTCACTGTTGTAAAATTAGATTTAGGATTTCTTAATTTAGTTGGTGCAATGTAATTCTTAATGTCCTTGTTTTTCCTAAAAATGACATTCGGTTTATCACCTACAATCTGCTTCAGAACGGGGTCAAGTTTGAGAACATTCCAATGTTTTCTCAAAATTCTTTGAATTTTTTGATGTTGGTTATTGTATTGAGTAACAAATTTAGGACCATTTTTTTTTCAGATGGTTGTTACCATTCTGTGAATTATCTATTAGAGAAGCCCTGTTCATCATATTGTATTTACAATCTTCTAGAAGCTTGGAGCTATAACCCTTCTCTATAAATTTACCCATAAGTATACTCGATTCCTCATTATAGTGCTAGATTCATAAGGATTATTGTTCCAAACCAGATTGTCCTCAAAATGTGACATGTATAAGTTTGCGTACGATGGGGCAAATGTAGTCCCCATCGCCGTACCCTGATGCTGTCTATAATATCTACCTTCAAATAAAAAATAATTGTGGTTCAAAATAAATGATATTCCATCAGCCAGGAATTCTATTTGTTTTTCTGCAAATCTATTTTTCCTGAGTATGTCATTGATAACAGATACTCCTTTTGTATGGGGAATACTTGTGTATAACGATGAAACATTGCACGTAACCCAGACATAGCTTGATTCCCATTTAAAACCTTCAAATTTCTGAATAACATCTATCGTGTCTCTGAGATAGGCTCTCGTGTGAGTGACAATAGGCTGTAAAAAATAGTCAATATATTTGGATAGGTTGTCACATAGAGAGCCTATCCCAGAGACATTAGGTCTACCTGGGGGATTTTTGGAGTCCTTGTGCACCTTGGGTAGGTGATAAAAACAAGATATCTTAGGGGCTACTTCATATAGGTAGTTATATTCATTCAAATTTAGAATACCATTAGTTTTAACCATATTTAAAAATTCTAATAGTTCTGCTTTATATATATTAGTGGGATTAAATGTTAAATTTATATAGGTAGTAGAGTAAGATAAAAGTCTGTCTGCCTCTCTCAGATAGTCCCCCCCTGTTTTGGACAACAATTCCCCCACCCTTATCGGCGGCCCTAAAAACCACATCGGTACATTTACTTAAATTATTTAAAGCCTCACGCTCTTTTTTCGACAGATTGTCACCTATTTTTGAGTTTCTAGATAAGGTACTTGTTGATAGGGCAGCTAGATCCTCACATACTAGTTTGTTAAATATTTTTATATTTATATGTGCTGTGGATAAAAAATTGAGTTTTTCTTTAGATCACAGTGTTTTATAGAAAAATCCTCATTCTCTTCATATATTGAAAAATCTAGGTTCTCTACCGTATCAGATATTATATCCAATGATGGGGAATCAAAATTGTTATCATTTAGTGTGATTAAACTATTCAAGACTTCATCATCGTCCTTAGTCAAGGATGATACTGGATATGGATAATAATTCTCTGACTGTTTGAAAAAATACATTTTTAACGTTAAATTACGTATGAACCTCTGGAAATCTATATAAAGATTAAAATGATTAGGGCCACTGTTTGGTGCAAAATTCGTACCTTTCGCCAACAATTCAAGTTCATATTTATTAAACACTCTATCTGATAGGTTAAAAATAAGTTTAGTCCCTTCTTCTAATTCCAATACTCTCTGTTTCTTTTTTCTTTGTTTGATTCCCCCTCTATTACCTCTAGGTCCTCCTCTTCGTGAGGTCTTTTTGGGTTTTGTTGGTTCAGGGGTTGGTTTGGGAGTGAATTCTGTGTAATCCCCCTCCCCCCCCCTGCTGTCTCCAGGGTGGGATCCCTAAAAAAAGGAATAGTATTGGAATTGCTATTCCTACGTTGATGAGTGTTGTTCACATGGTTTTTATTTTTATTTGTATATGGAACATGTGTATTCTGTCTTGGTGACGGTCTTCCCTGGTGGTTGGAATTGTCCCATCTAGGTCTGGCTCCCTGTTGGTGCCATCCGGGTGATTGGGGTTGTTTATCCAAAACATGGTATCTATTCCCATGATGGAAATTTTGTTCAGAATCAAATGGGGGACAAACAAGTTAGAAACATACAACAGAACACTAGGGACTGTCCCCCATTTGATTCTGAACAAAATTTCCAGCATGGGAATAGATACCATGTTTTGGATAAACAACCCCAATCACCCGGATGGCACCAACAGGGAGCCTAGGATCATTTATGTCTGCTGGATAAGACAGTATTTTGTTACCCTTGTTACCATATTAACGGACTTTGCACCTGTTGCCAGCCTGGTTTCTGGCATCTTTTTGGGAACGTATCCGGCTGTCACTCTGCTTCCTCTTTGGAGTGAATTTTGGACACACTCAAAGAGGGGATAAGTTGCTAAGTGTTAATTATACACTACATGCCTTTTTAAACTTTGCACTTTGTGAGTTGCCACTTGTCTTTGTGAATGTCATTAAATTATCTTATACCCTACATTTGAGTCTGCGCTCCTCTCCTCTATTTTTTTTAGATCACTTGCATGTAATCATGTAAATGACAAAAGTGGACCTACAGTTAGTACATTGAAGGTGTGAGTATACTCTCTGAGTAGTCAGTGATTGGAAGATCTTATAGTGAGAAAGGTGCAGTGTTGCTCAGTCCAATTCACACAGCTGAACAAAATGATCCTTTCCAAAATCCTGAAAGTGGGTGATAGGTCTGTGTAGGAGCGGTGCCAGCACAAAAAATAGGTTTGAGCAGACCAAAATACAATATAGAGAAGGACAGGCAGCACTCCAGGATAAAAGTTAAGAAGTCATTCTTTATTCAAAGATACTTTAAAAATAACAACACTCATGTTGCAAACAAACAAAAGGTAGAAACCTAGGTTTCCTCTTCCTCTATGCAACATGAGTGTTGTTATATTTAAACTTTTAACTTTTATCCTGGAGTGCCGCCTGTCCTTCTCTATATTGGAAGATCTTACCCACGGTAACATAACCACAGGCTTTGCAAGTGCTATTACCACACTTATAATGCCTTTTTTGTGACAACCAACTACTCTGTGGTTTGGGTTTTTTAAGCATAGAAGGAGACACTTGTTTCCCTATTGTTATATTGTGTCTAGGGACGCAAAAACAACCCTCCTTAATCTCTTCCTTCAGATTATCATCAGCCAAAAATATTGGCAAATTTTTACGCAAGATTTTACATATTGAGTAGTATTGGGAGCTGTAAGTAGTCACAAAAGTAGGTTTGTCTCTAGCTATCTTTGGCCTGCTCCTATCCTCAAGCAAATACACTCGTTCTTTCTGAGTCACATCATTTAGTGCTTTATGTACAACATCTCTGTTGTATCCTCACTCCAAAAATGTGTAAGTCAGTCTTTCACATTCACGTGTGAAGCTATCATCCTTGGAACAGTTCCTTCGTAATCTTAAGAACTGGCCTTTGGCTATCCCGTAGCTCGTATGTTGAGGATGACAGCTTCTCGCGTGCAGGAAGGTATTTGATGCTATTGGTTCGACATACGACGATGTACTAACCCTGTTCTCATCAGGGAGTCCTGTCAATGTGTTCATCTAGATAGGGAGTCTTGAATTTTTCAAAAGAAGAGGTGAAACTCAATCCAACTTCATTATCATTGAGATAGCTGACAAAGAGTTCACTATCATCCTGGGTACCAGATCACACAATTAGAAGATCATCTATATACCGCTTATAGCTGGTAATAGATGTAAGAAAAGGATTTTGATCGGCATGTAGATGTAAATGCTCCCACCAGCCCATGAAAATGTTTTCATAGGCCTGGGCAAATTTATCCCCCATAGCTGTGCCTCGCTTTTGTAGATAAGTTACCTGAGAATTCAAAATAATTATGTGTTAATAAAAAATAAAAAATTCTCAGGATATATTGTTTTAAATCAACAGTATAGTTGCTAAATGTATCCAGCATATACTTGGTGGCTTCTAATCCTTTATCATGTGGAATGGCTGAGTACAGCCCACTACAGCTATAGTGAGCCAACCCATGTTATTATTCCAGGTGTGGTCATTCATCAACCTTAAGAGATGTTTGGTGTCCCTCAAAAATGAGGGTAGCTTATAGACAAGGGGTTGTAATAAGGATTCCAGCCAATTGGATAGGTTTTCATAAAGAGATCCTATACAGTGGGGCAAAAAAGTATTTAGTCAGCCACCAATTGTGCAAGTTCTCCCACTTAAGAAGATGAGAGAGGCCTGTAATTTTCATCATAGGTATACCTCAACTATGAGAGACAAAATGTGGAAACAAATCCAGACAATCACATTGTCTGATTTGGAAAGAATTTATTTTCAAATTATGGTGGAAAATAAGTATTTGGTCAATATCAAAAGTTCATCTCAATACTTTGTTATATGTCCTTTGTTGGCAATGACAGAGGTCAAACGTTTTCTGAAAGTCTTCACAAGGTTGTCACACACTGTTGCTGGTATGTTGGCCCATTCCTGCATGCAGATCTCCTCTAGAGCAGTGATGTTTAGGGGCTGTCGCTGGGCAACATGGACTTTCAACTCCCTCCAAAGGTTTTCTATGGGGTTGAGATCTGGAGACTGGCTAGGCCACTCCAGGACCTTGAAATGCTTCTTATGAAGCCACTCCATTGCCCGGGCGGTGTGTTTGGGATCATTGTCATGCTGAAAGACCCCGCCACATTTCATCTTCAATGCCCTTGCTGATGGAAGGAGGTTTGCACTCAAAATCTCACGATACATGGCCCCATTCATTCTTTCATGTACACGGATCAGTCATCCTGTTCCCTTTGCAGAGAAACAGCCCCAAAGCATGATGTTGCCACCCTCATGCTTCACAGTAGGTATGATGTTCTTTAGTTGCAACTCAGCATTCTCTCTCCTCCAAAAACGACGAGTTGTGTTTCTACCAAACAGTTCTACTTTGGTTTCATCTGACCATATGACATTCTCCCAATCCGCTTCTGGATCATCCAAATGCTCTCTAGCATACTTCAGATGGGCCCGGACATGTACTGGCTTAAGCAGGGGGACAAGTCTGGCACTGCAGGATCTAAGTCCCTGGCGGCGCAGTGTGTTACTGATGGTAGCCTTTGTTATGTTGCTCCCAGCTGTCTGTAGGTCATTCACTAGGTCCCCCGTGTGGTTCTGGGATGTTTGCTCACCGTTCTTGTGATCATTTTGACCCCAGGGGGTGAGATCTTGCGTGGAGCCCCAGATCGAGTGAGATTATCAATGGTCTTGTATGTCTTCAAGCAGACTGATGTTTCACAGTCAAAAAAGTTGTTGTTTTTTTAAATTTACACTACTGTTACACCAGATGTGAGTGGTGGCACTGGGCAAGTGGGCACAGTATACGCTGTGAGTCTGGCACACACGCTGGAAGGCAGGCAACTGCAATTAGATTACACAAGCAGACTGATGTTTCACAGTCAAAAGTTGTTGTTTTTTAAATTTACACTACTGTTACACCAAATATGAGTGGTGGCACTGGGCAAGTGAGCCTGGCACACAAGCTGGCAGGCAGGCAACTGCAATTAGATTACACAAGCAGACTGATGTTTTACAGTCAAAGTTTTTTTTTTTTTAATTTACACTACTGTTACACCAGATATGAGTGGTGGCACTGGGCAAGTGGGCACAGTATACGCTGTGAGCCTGGCACACACGCTGGCAGGCAGGCAACTGCAATTAGATTACACAAGCAGACTGATGTTTCACAGTCAAAAAAGTTTTTTTTTTTTTAATTTACACTACTGTTACACCAGATATGAGTGGTGGCACTGGGCAAGTGGGCCTGGCACACACGCTGGCAGGCAGGCAACTGCAATTAGATTACACTAGCAGACTGATGTTTCACAGTCAAAAAAGTTTTTTTTTTTAATTTACACTACTGTTACACCAGATATGAGTGGTGGCACTGGGCAAGTGGGCCTGACACACACGCTGGCAGGCAGGCAACTGCAATTAGATTACACTAGCAGACTGATGTTTCACAGTCAAAAAAGTTGTTTTTTTTTTAAATTTACACTACTGTTACACCAGATATTAGTGGTGGCACTGGACAAGTGGCTTGGCAGGCAGGCAACTGCAATTAGATTACACAGGGAAAAAAAACAGACATATTCTAGGGCTTTTTGGGGTGCTGTCCTTACAGCAGAGATCAGATGAGTCCTTCAGGACTGTAGTGGACACTGAATACACTAGCCTAGTTATCGTTTTCCCTATTAAATCAGCAGCGCAGCAGCTACACTGTCCCTCCTCTCACTATGAATGCAGCTTCCGAATGAATCTAAAATGGCTGCTGTCCAGGAGCTGGGAGGGTCTGGGAGGGAGGGTCTGCTGCTGATTGGCTGGAATGTATCTGCAGACTGTGAGATACAGGGTCAAAGTTTATTCAATGATGACTAATAGGGGCAGATCGAACATTGCATATGTTCGCCTGCCGTTGCGAACGCGAACAAGCTATGTTCACCGGGAACTATTCGCCGGTGAACAATTCGCAACATCACTAATTGCCAGTAGGACAATAAAGGAATTTGACATTCAAATTGGCAGTATTATTATTATCATCAGTTATTTGTAGAGCGCCAACAAATGCATCAAGTTCTCTGTTGTAAATCAGCTCCTATGAAGGCAATTTTCAAAACAGCTGGTTCGTAGACTTACATGCTAAAGGGGTTCAAGAGGATGACAAAAGGAGGAGAGGTACTGAGGTAAGAAAATGTTAGTGTATATTATATGCATCCCTGAAAAGTAGAGTCTTTAAGAAGCGCTTGAAATTTTAAAAACTACAGGAAAGTCTTTAGACTGGAATGTGAGGTGATGAAACAAGAGGAGGAGAGAAGGAAGTCATAAGCAGAGTGAGAGGATGAGAGGTAGAGTATCTGGAGAAGAGGTCAGATATATAGAGGGGATCAGAGTCAGGTCATGTTGTATTCTGGATCCTACAGGAAGTCAGTGAAGGGGTTGGTAGAGAGGCACAGCAGATGAGGAGCCATGTGTAAGGGACATGCATACAGTCTTAAAGGACCACTCAATGCAGTAGAATTGCATAATTAACAAGTGCATAATAAAAAGACAATGATGTAACACATGGGGGTCTATTTATCAAGCTCCTAATGGAGCTTGATGCCCTGTGTTTCTGGCGAGCCTTCAGGCTCGCCAGAAACACAAGTTATAAAGCAGCGGTCTTTGCTGGCGGACAGAAATCAACCCGATCAAATACTAGTACAGTGCTAGTATCACATATAGTGCATATATGTAATTAATATATTGCCTGTAATGCATATTGTTCAGTGATTATAACCATAGTGCCAGAAATGGCTATACACAGATATAAGGCATAACTCCCATTTTGCTAGACAAAACAGACAAGCATTTGCCAGGAGGAAACATTAAGCAAAATCAGGGGTGCATAGAGGAATCCTGCACCTCCTTGTTAGACACTAGGACAGATGTATTCACACTTATAGACACAAGGTTTCATAAACATTGATGCTGACATTAGGACACACAGTGTAATATTTTAGACAATGATTTTAAAATTCAAATTTATGCTTCATTCAATATAATCTTAAGCTTATAGATCAAAGGGATAGCCCACATAACATTAAACTGTCATAATTCAGATACAGCAGAAATTAAAATCACCTCATTACTGTCATGCTATTTTCAGTGTATTTATTCCTTCTCTTGAATTGTCTTTTTCAGTAAG
The DNA here is from genome assembly GCF_027579735.1 of Bombina bombina. Classification (NCBI taxonomy): domain Eukaryota; kingdom Metazoa; phylum Chordata; class Amphibia; order Anura; family Bombinatoridae; genus Bombina; species Bombina bombina. Next base: position 700,508,885 of record NC_069503.1, read on the forward strand.
AAATGTCATCTTAAATGTCATCTTATATGCCAACCCATTTTATAACACCTGTGTAGGGGTGGTTTTTAAAACTAGATTGCAATCAGGAGGGGTTACACAGGTACAGAGAGAAAACTGGCCCAGCTCTTAAAAAATCCAAAAAAACATTTACACTATATACATATAGTGGTACAAATAAACACAGAGATATGACAGACAACATTGTTTAGAACAAAAAAAGGAACTAAGGGACATGTAAATATGTTTGCAAAATATTTCTGACATAACACACACACACACACACACACACACATACACACACACATATATATATATATATATATATATATATATATTATATATATATATATATATATATACAAAGATATGTACAAATTCTAGCATTAATACTCATTTATATAAAAAACATGAGATAAAAGCATATCATAACTTCTAGAAATACAAATACACATTAATGTATGTGAAAGTATCATATAACAAATAAAAATATAAATAACTTTCTATGAGATATTGTTTGTTGAGTTGAGGTATAAATTTAACTATTTCTTGGACATTAACAGATGAAAAATAAAAAATTAGCTTTAGAGAAATGTGCTTGTTCATGGACATTAATGAAATGGTATAAATAAAGTTGGAAAGAAACAGAATAACCACGTCATCAATGACTGTTAGTTAACAACAGTCCAATGCTCATCGCGCCGTACTTGACGCGCGTGTTTATGATTTTTTTTTTTAGAAATAAGGGGATCATATGTGGATCCGCGTCAGCGATGTTTGGCGATTGTATTGACGCCGGCGAATGCAGTTAGATTGATGCTTTGATAAATATGCCCCAAGCACTTTAAGGATTACCTGCAGCATTAAGGGGACAAATAGATCCTTAGTAGGATTGAATTATGGCAGAATGCAGGTCTGTATGTGGTACTGAGACTAATGGGTTAATCCTTCTTATGGTATGAAGGAGTTAAACTCTTTTAATCAGGCTTCTTATTTTATGTTTATGCAAGACACTGAAGGAGAGGAATTTCTCTAATAATATTTATTTTCTTTGGAACTGTGTGTTCTGTCACTGTAGTAGCAGGCTCCGTTTGGGTAACGTTGTTTAATCACAAGAGGTAACCGCCCTGTGTATTATAGCTTGTTTGCTAGTCCGTTCAGTTTTGCAGTGGCCACAGACGGGCTTAAACTGAGCGGGCTGTTTTTTCTTGCACGCTTTTTTGTGTTGCACAGCTAGTTGCTCTGCTGGTCACATGACCTCCTTCTTTTCCGCTACTAGCTATCGGAGCAGTGTCCGCTATCGGAACAGTGTCGGCCAATTCAGTGTGTCACGTTCATGTCACTGCTGAAATCTCAGACTGAAAACAGAAGGGGCAGGTAGGCATCTCAGTTTAGCTGAGGTGTAGAGGCTGACATTGTGACGTTTACTTTTAAGAATTACAAACGCTTTGCTTAAGTTACCGCCCTGAGCAAGGGAAACATTTTAAAATGACAGCGTATATTTAAGTAATGTTTTTTTCTTAAAGTGACAGTACAGATTTTATTTTTGGTTCCTTTAAACTAGGTTTTGCGGAATCATGTCTGACATGGAGCAGGAGGCTGCTCTTATGAATTTGTGCCTATTATGTTTAGAGGCCCAAATTGTCTCTCCTATGCAATTTTGTTCCTCATGTACAAAGAGGACATTGAAATGTAAAGGTAAATTATTTGTTGCTGAGCCTAATGTCTCTCAGGATGATGCTGTTCAGGCAATGCCACAGCTTTCTCCTCATACATTCCTAGCCACCATGGCATCACATACAGTGCCCTGTAGTTCCTCTCAATCTCCTGGAGGAGTTTATTTGCAAACAGAAATTGCTGCCCAGGTATCTTCTGTGGTATCTGCGGCATTAGCTGCTTTCCCTATGCTGAAGGAAAACCGCGAGAGGAAAATTAGAGATTCAGATAGTAAGGTTTCTGATCCAGCTTCTGCTACCCAAGTTTCCCTCCCTCATAAATCTGATGAGGAAGATTCGTTGGTAGCCTCTGAGGGTGAAATCTCAGATTTGGACAGTATAATGCCTTCTTCTGATTCTGAAGTTGTAACCTTCAGACTTAAGCTTCAACACCTTTTGTCTACTGTTAAAGGAGGTATTAGCTACTTTGGACAACTCTGATACTCCTGTCATTGTCAACCCTAAGAAATCTAGTAAACTTAATAAATACTTTGATGTTCCTTCCTCTGTGGAGGTGTTTCCTGTTCCAGATCATGCCACAGAGATTATAGCGCAGGAATGGGAGAAGCCAGGGATACCTTTTTCCCCATCTCCTGTCTTTAAAAAGGTCATTCCTGTCACTGACTCCATTAAAGAGTCATGGCATACGGTGCCTAAAGTAGAAGGGGCCATTTCTACTCTGGCTAAAAGAACTACTATTCCTATTGAGGATAGCTTCTCATTTAAGGATCCAATGGACAAAAAACTGAAGGCTTATTTGAAGAAGATGTATGTTCATCAAGGTCTCCAATGGCAACCTGCAGTGTGTATTGCCACTGTGTCAAGTGCGGCATCCTATTGGTTAGACACCTTGTCTGATTCTCTTCAGGTAGAGACTCCCTTGGAGGAGATCCAAGACAGAATTAAGGGTCTTAAGTTAGCCAATTCCTTTTTTTCTGATGCCACCATGCAGGTTATTAAACTTGGAGCCAAGATATCTGGTTTTGCTGTGCTAGCCCGCAGGATGTTGTGGTTGAAATCTTGGTCCACCGATGTTACCTCTAAGTCCAAACTTCTGGCAATTCCTTACAAGGGTAAGACCTTGTTTGGACCTGGTCTGACAGAAATCATTTCTGATAATACAGGTGGAAAAGGGTCTTTTCTACCTCAAAACAAGAAGAATAGGCCTAAGGTTCTTCAAGCGGTGGTGCCTTCTGTTTAGGTCTATCTTGTTTTCCCTCCCATGTCATGTGTGTCCTTTAGCTTGGGTATTGGTTCCCAACAGTAATTGAGGACGTTGTGTACTCACCATATCTTAGGAAAGAAAACAAGATTTATGCTTACCTGATAAATTTATTTATTTCCCGGATATGGTGAGTCCACAACCCCACCCTTTATTTTGAGACAGTTATTTTTGTCTAAACCTCAGGCACCTCTACACCTTGTGTTATTCCCTTTTTCCATTTTCCTTCAGTCGAATGACTGGGGTTTGTTGGAAGGGGAGTGATACTTAACAGCTTGGCTGTGGTGCGCTTTGCCACCTCCTGCTAGCCAGGAGTGATATTCCCAACAGTAATTGAGTACATTGTGGACTCACCATATCCGGAAATAAATTCATCAGGTAAGCATAAATCTTTTTTCTACATATATCTGATGATGGCATTTTGGTACAATATATATATATATATATATATATATATATATATATATATATATATATATATATATATATATAGTATATATATATATATATAGTTCTGGTTTCCAAGCACTCACTGTACTCGTGAATTGCCTGGGTGCTCACTATGGTAGATAGGTAGAAACTTCAAAGAAAGAAGAGGCACTCATAGGACTTAATGAACATTATTTTTAATATTAGTGATTCATCAATAAAGGTTCAGTCAACGTTTCGGTCCTCACAGGGACCTTTATCAAGACTGTTTCATAATCAATATGTGAGGAATATGTTCTCTATCAAAATTTAGAGAAATGGATGGAAAATTTGCTAAGCTATATATAGAGAGTTGCTAGAACTGATCGGAAATTCTAACTGTTCTAAAAAATTACCAACTCATATATGTTGGGTAAAATATCAAAATATGTGGTGCAGACCCATTAATTAATTTTCAAACAAAGGAAAAGAAAGATTTAGTGAAATATAATAAAGTCGCTATAAAGACTCGGAATTCAGCACTCTTTCGGCTAGATTGCGAGTCTTGCGTTAAGCTGAAAAAGCAGCGTTAACAGGTCCTAACGCTGCTTTTTCACTACCGCTGCTGTTACGAGTCTTGCAGGTTTAGGGGCACCGCACACTTCTTTGGCCTTACCGCAAAACGACTTACGCAAACTTCGTAAACCCTTTTTTCTATGGGACTTCCATAGCGCTTGTATTACGACTCTGTCCTGGGAGGCCAAAAAGTGAGCAGTACACCCTCTACCTCCAAGATCCGTAACGCATTCTAAAGTTAGTAGTTATGAAGTGCTAAAAAGTACGTTAACACCCATAAACTACCTATTAAACCCTAAACTGAGGCCCTCCAGCATCACAAACACTATAATAAAATTTTAACCCCTAATCTGCTGCTCCGGACATCACTGCCACTAGAATAAACATAATAACCCCTAAACCGCCGCACTCCTGCCTCGCAAGCACTAGTTAGATATTATTAACCCCTAATCTGCCACCCCTAACATCGCCACCACCTACATTATACTTATTAACCCCTAATCTGCCGTCCCCAACATCGCTGCCACTATATTAAATGTATTAACCCCTAAACCTAAGTCTAACCCTAACACTCCCTAACTTAAATATAATTTATATAAATCTAAATAAAATTACTATCATTAACTACATTATTCCTATTTAAAACTAAATACTAACCTATAAAATAAACCCTAAGCTAGCTACAATATAACTAATAGTTACATTGTAACTAGCCTAGGGTTTATTTTTATTTTACAGGCAAGTTTGTATTTTTTTTAACTAGGTAGAATAGTTATTAAATAGTTATTAACTATTTAATAACTACCTAGCTAAAATAAATACAAATTGACCTGTAAAATAAAACCTAACCTAAGTTACAATAACACCTAACACTACACTACAATTAAATAAATTAACTAAAATAAAAACAATTAAATAAATTAAATTAAATTAGCTAAATCACAAACAAAAACACTAAATTACAGAAAATAAAAAACAAATTACAGATCTTTAAACTAATTACACCTAATCTAATAGCCCTATCAAAATAAAGAAAAGTCCCCCCAAAATAAAAAAAACCCTAGCCTAAACTAAACTATCAATAGCCCTTAAAAGGGCCTTTTGCAGGGTATTGCCCCAAAGTAATCAGCTCTTTTACCTGTAAAAAAAAAATACATACAACCCCCCCAACAGTAAAGCCCACCACCCACACAACCAACCCGCCAAATAAAATACTAACTAAAAAACCTACGCTCTCTATTGCCCTGAAAAGGGCATTTGGATGGGCATTGCCCTTAAAAAGGGTATTTAGCTCTATTGCAGCCCAAAGCCCTAACCTAAAAAATAAACCCACCCAATAAATCCTTTAAAAAACCTATCACTAACCCCCTGAAGATCGACTTACTGTTCTGAAGACCGGACATCCATCCTCAAGGAAGCGGCAGAAGTCTTCATCCAACCGGGCCGAAGTCCTCAACGAAGCCGGGAGAAGTCTTCATCCAAGCCGGGCGAAGTGGTCCTCCAGACGGGCAGATGTCTTCATCCAGACGGCATCTTCTATCTTCATCCATCCGACCCGGAGCGGGTCCATCTTCAAGACATCCGATGCGGAGCATCCTCTTCATCCAGAGTCTTCTTACTGAATGAAGGTTCCTTTAAATGACGTCATCCAAGATGGCGTCCCTTAGATTCCGATTGGCTGATAGAATTCTATCAGCCAATCAGAATAAAGGTAGAAAAAATCCTATTGACTGATGCAATCAGCCAATAGGATTGAAGTTCAATCCTATTGGCTGATCCAATCAGCCAATAGGATTGAGCTCGCATTCTATTGGCTGTTCCAATCAGCCAATACAATGCAAGCTCAATCCTATTGGCTGATTGTATCAGCCAATAGGATTTTTCTACCTTAATTCCGATTGGCTGATAGAATTCTATCAGCCAATCGGAATCTAAGGGATGCCATCTTGGATGACGTCATTTAAAGGAACCTTCATTCAGTAAGAAGACTCCAGATGAAGAGGATGCTCCGCATCGGATGTCTTGAAGATGGAGCTGCTCCGCGTCGGATGGATGAAGATAGAAGATGCCGTCTGGATGAAGACTTCTGCCCGTTTGGAGGACCACTTCGTCCGGCTTGGATGAAGACTTCTCCCGGCTTCATTGAGGACTTCGGCCTGGTTGGCTAAAGACTTCTGCCACTTCCTTGAGGATGGATGTCCAGTCTTCAGAACAGTAAGTCGATCTTCAGGGTGTTAGTGTTAGGTTTTTTTAAGGGTGTATTGGGTGGGTTTATTTTTTACGTTAGGGATTTGGGCTGCAACAGAGCTAAATGCCCTTTTAAGGGCAATGCCCATCCAAATGCCCTTTTCAGGGCAATGGGGAGCTTAGGTTTTTTTAGTTAGTATTTTATTTGCGGGGGTTGGTTGTGTGGGTGGTGGGTTTTACTGTTGGGGGGGGGTTGTTTGTATTTTTTTTTTTACAGGTAAAAGAGCTGATTAATTTGAGGCAATGCCCCACAAAAGGCCCTTGATAGTTTAGTTTAGGCTAGGGTTTTTTTTATTTTGGGGGGGGCTTTTTTTTATTTTGATAGGGCTATTAGATTAGGTGTAATTAGTTTACAGGTCAATTTGTATTTATTTTATCTAGGTAGTTATTAAATAGTTAATAACTATTAAATAACTATTCTACCTAGTTAAAATAAATACAAACTTGCCTGTAAAATAAAATAAAAGCCATAGCTAGTTACAATGTAACTATTAGTTATATTGTAGCTATCTTAGGGTTTATTTTATAGGTAAGTATTTAGTTTTAAATAGGAATAATGTAGTTAATGATAGTAATTTTATTTAGATTTATTTAAATTATATTTAAGTTAGGGGGTGTTAGGGTTAGGGTTAGACTTAGGTTTAGGGGTCAATACATTTAATATAGTGGGGGGATGTTGGGGGCGGAAGATTAGGGGTCAATAAGTGTAGGTGGGTTTCGGCGACATTGGGGGCGGCAGATTAGGGATCAATAAGAATAATGTAGGTGTCGGTGATGTTGGGGGCTGCAGATTAGGGGTTAATAAGTGTAAGATTAGGGGTGTTTAGACTTGGGGTTCATGTTTGGGTGTTAGGTGTAAGCATAACTTTAGTTTCCCCATAGGAATCAATGGGGCTGCGTTGTTGAGATTTACGCTGCTTTTTTGCAGGTGTTTAGACTTTTTTCAGACGGCTCTCCCCATTGATGTCTATGGGGAAATCGTGCACGAGCACGTACGACCAGCTCACCGCTGACTTAAGCAGCGCTGGTATTGAAGTGCAGTATGGAGCTCAATTTTGCTCACTTTTTGTCTTTTAACGCCGGGTTTGTAAAAATCCGTAATACCAGCACTGCAGGTAAGTGAGCGGTGAGAAAAAACTGCTCGTTAGCACCGCATAGCTCCTAACGCAAAACTCGTAATCTGGCCGTCCGTTAATAAATAGTTATAAAATTGCAACACTCTCAAGATTTGTATCAAAGTTAGGTTTATTAACACACTATGTCAAGCGCAGGCCCGTCAAACTGACAGAATTCAGTTACACTGGGTAAAGTGAATGTTGTGGTTAAAAGTACAAGAAAACCAGACAAGAATATATTCACATATATTTAAAAATACTAGGACCGGTCCATGTGAAATTACATAGCATAAAGTTTGTATGAACTTAATAAGGTGATTTTGTCCCTAGAGAACAGAGTACAATAGCTGTTTAAGTGGCAATGCTACAACTAAATAAGCACAGTTCGGAAACCCCTAATTATATTCTCAGACCTATTTAGGTTTTAGTGACAACTGAGATAGCTGAGGTTAAAAGAACTGTGCATAGTCACTTGTCATGTTATAGACAATGACACAGTATATATATAATGTTATTGTATTACATTAGCAGTACATAATCTCTATGGAACTATTGGGTGTAGTCACACTTTATACAATTAACAATAGCAATATCACCATACTTTATAGGCAGAGATACAATAAAGTTATACCATCAAAGCCGCCAATGGCTATGTATATTTAGTAATGAAAGACTTCCAGTCTATTGCGGACTGTTAAGGAAATAAATCCTTTCACTGGTATCAAACTTCCAGAGTGGCTGAGAACCTCTTAAAAAGTCCCACAAGATGTAAGTAGAACTAAGAAGGTAAGGACATTCATAGAGCCATGTAGCAAGTTGTTATGTAAGCCAGAAGGATATACAGCAAAGCACATAAAGCATGTGAGTTTGCAATGCAACAAGACAAAGCAAACCAAAGATGCAGGAGGATACCTCTTATATGATTCCGTACCCCTCTGTCAACTGCACCTGTTTGTTGTACGCATGGCAATTTCTCGAAACATCTGTGTTTCTACAAGTATAGGATCGTTCCTTTAAAAAGGCTGCCATATAGTCTTGATGTTGGATCCGCAATGCAGACCAGTTGCAATAAGCTGATATCCCCAAACAGAAATTACAACCTTGCTTTAACTAGTTTTGGTTCCAGCAAATTTAAATCCTCCACCAAATGAATAAGCAGACAAACCAACGTGTCAGGTCACATGGATCGGTCAGCCAATAGCCAACGCGCGTTTCACCCCCTCGTCACAAGAGAGACAGGGCTTCCTCAGGGCTTGATAGTGTGACGTATTCTGTGCAGTCTTTTATAGCCGCAGAAACTCCGCCCATGATGGGAGGTGAACTTTCAAACTAACTAACAGAAGTACATATACTAGGCAATATATACAGTTATTAACACTCATTATTACCACAACCCGAAAGAAAAACTCATTTTAAAATTAAGTCATGAGCAAATATGGTCCTTGTATTTTAAACAGATTGTAGGGCAAGATTAAAATAATCACTCGAATTCATAGGAAGCAGGCCATATCGAGCCTCTCATTCATGCCATTAGATCCAATGGTAGAGAGGTTATAAATCCACCTGCACTCCTTTTGAAGTAGGACCTTGTCATTATCCCCACCTCTGCCATTGGAAATACCTCTATCTATGCCAGTAACCCTCATACAGTCGGGAGTACTGTTGTGGAAACTTTCAAAGTGCCTTGCTACACTACTATTTTGAGCTTTATTTTTAATGTCATCCCTATGCTCAAGAATTCTGTCTTTCAAAATTATTTTTGTCTTCCCAACATAGAAGCTGGGGCAATTGCAGCTGAGTAGATAAACCACCCCTTCAGTATTGCAGTTGAAGAAATGTCTTAGCTTGTAAATCTTCTCAGTACAGGCAGAGAAAACTTTTGTTTTAGCTATGAACTTACACGCTACTCACTTCTTACAGGGGAAATTGCCCACTATGTTTTGATTAAGAAGCCAGTTTTTTGTGGAGTTACAAACTTGCTTCTGACCAATTTGTCCTTTAGGTTTGGAGCCCTTTTAGCTGTCAGGCTTGGAACAGTGCCTACCTCCTTAGCTACATTTTCATCATTTAATAAAATATCCCAGTTTTCTTTTTCTTTTATGACTCAGGAACAGATGGTTCTGATGTATAATTAGACAATAACTTGTCAAAAAACGAGCAGGAAGGGAATGTAAATGGAACAATAGGAGGAGAGGGGGTAGGAAAAGACACAGAAGGAGGACGGAGGGGATTCTGAATACACCAAATTTTCGATACTTGTCTAGCTCTTCAGTCCGCTCCTCGGCCATCAATGGATCAGTGCATGGAGGTAGTCGGGCTGATGGTGGCAGAAATAGACATCATCCAGGACTTAGCAAGCTAAAATAACCCTGCAAACTGAGGGTGGTAAAATTTGGGACGCTTGAGGAGAAAGCTGCGGCATATATTGAACATTGTCATTAGATTCCTGAACAGCATCCTCTTTAGAAAATGTTGACTCAGAAAAAAGTCTATCCCTGTAGCTTAAAGTTCTCTCAATAGATGAGGAACAGAAAGGGATTGGTGGTTCCACATTGGCATCAAAACATAAAGAGCATGTGATACTTTGTAAGGTCTCTTGCTCCATTGTAACACTCAATTAAACAATTTGACATAAAAGAATTACATTTTATTAATGAAATGTAAAAACATAAAAAACGTTAGTTTCTTTTAAAAAAAAAACTAACTTTTTTATCAGTTTAATCAATTTTAGTATTGAAGATGTTAGAAATTAAATAGAATTCTATCAGCCAATCGGAATTCAAGGGACGCCATCTTGGATGACGTACCTTAAAGGAACCTTCATTCTTCAGTAGCCGTCGAAAGAAGAGGATGCTCTGTGCCGGATGTCTTGAAGATGGAGCCGCTCTGTGTCGGAAGGATGAAGATAGAAGATGCCGTCTGGATGAAGACTTCTGCCCGCCTGGAGGACCACTTCTTGCCACTTGGATGAAGACTTCTTCCAGCTTTGTTGAGGACTTCTGCCCGCTTGGATGAAGACTTGATGAGGATGGATGTCCGGTCTTCAAAAACTGTAAGTGGATATTCGGGGGTTAGTGTTAGGTTTTTTTAAGGGTTTATTGGGTGGGTTTTATTTTTAGATTAGGGACTGGGCAATGCAAAAGAGTTAAATCCAAATGCCCTTTTCAGGGCAATGGGGAGCTTAGGTTTTTTAGATAGGATTTTATTTGGGGGGTTTGGTTGTGTGGGTTTTACTGTTGGGGGGTTGTTTGTATTTTTTTTACAGGTCAAAGAGCTGATTTCTTTGGGGCAATGCCCCACTTTTAAGGGCTATTGGCAGTTTAGTTTAGGCTAGGTTTTTTTTTATTTTGGGTGGGCTTTTTTATTTTTATAGGGCTATTAGATTAGGTGTAATTAGTTTAAATATTTGATCATTTCTTTTTTATTTTATGTAATTTAGTGTTTATATTTTTGTAATGTAGTTAATTGTTTTTATTAATGTAATTGATTTAATTTTAGTGTAATGTTAGGTGTTAGTGTAAGACAGGTTAGGTTTTATTTTACAGGTAAATTTGTATTTATTTTAGCTAGATAGTTAGTAAATAGTTAATAACTATTTACTAACTAGTCTACCTAGTTAAAATAAATACAAATAAAAATAAATCCTAAGATAGCTACAATGTAACTATTAGTTATATTGTAGCTAGGTTAGGTTTTATTTTATAGGTAAGTATTAAATAGGAATTATGTAGGTATTAATTGTAATTTTTATTTAGATTTATTTTAATTATGTTAAAGTTAGTGGTGTTAGGGTTAGGGTTACATTAGGGTTAGGGTTAGACTTATGGTTAGGTTTAGGGGTTAATAACTTTAGTATAGTGGCAGCGACGTTGGGTGCGGCAGATTAGGGGTTAATAAGTGTAGGTAGATGGCGACGACATTGGGGGCGGCAGATTAGGGGTTAATAAGTGTAGGCAAGCGTTGGTGATGTCAGGGGTGGCAGATTAGGGGTTAATAAGTGTAATGTAGGTGGCGGCGATGTCGGGGGCAGCAGATTAGGGGTTAATAAGTGTAGGCAGGTGTCAGCAATGTCGGGAGCAGCAGATTTTGGGTTAATAAGTGTAATGTAGGTGGCGGCGATGTCGGGGCGGAAGATTAGGGGTTAATAACTGTAGGCAGGCGTCGGCGATGTAAGGGGCAGCAGATTAGGGGTGTTTAGACTCGGGGTTTATGTTAGGGTGTTAGGTGTAAACATGTCTTTTCTTTCCCCATAGGAATCAATGGGTCTGCGTTACGGAGCTTTACGCTCCTTTATTGCAGGTGTTAGGCTTTTTTTTTAGCCGGTTCACCCCTTTGATGTCTATGGGAAAATCGTGCACGAGCACGTAAAACCAGCTCAAAGCAGCGCTGGTATTTGTGTGCGGTATGGAGCTCAACGCTGCCATATTGCCTGCTAACGCCGGATTTTTGCAAACCTGTAATAGCAGCGCTATAGGGAGGTGAGCGGTGGAAATAACTTGCAAGATACAGGGAGTGCAGAATTATTAGGCAAGTTGTATTTTTGAGGATTAATTTTATTATTGAACAACAACCATGTTCTCAATGAACCCAAAAAACTCATTAATATCAAAGCTGAATATTTTTGGACGTAGTTTTTAGTTTGTTTTTAGTTTTAGCTATTTTAGGGGGATATCTGTGTGTGCAGGTGACTATTACTGTGCATAATTATTAGGCAACTTAACAAAAAACAAATATATACCCATTTCAATTATTTATTTTTACCAGTGAAACCAATATAACATCTCAACATTCACAAATATACATTTCTGACATTCAAAAACAAAACAAAAACAAATCAGTGACCAATATAGCCACCTTTCTTTGCAAGGACACTCAAAAGCCTGCCATCCATGGATTCTGTCAGTGTTTTGATCTGTTCACCATCAACATTGCGTGCAGCAGCAACCACAGCCTCCCAGACACTGTTCAGAGAGGTGTACTGTTTTCCCTCCTTGTAAATCTCACATTTGATGATGGACCACAGGTTCTAAATGGGGTTCAGATCAGGTGAACAAGGAGGCCATGTCATTAGATTTTCTTCTTTTATACCCTTTCTTGCCAGCCACGCTGTGGAGTACTTGGACGTGTGTGATGGAGCATTGTCCTGCATGAAAATCATGTTTTTCTTGAAGGATGCAGACTTCTTCCTGTACCACTGCTTGAAGAAGGTGTCTTCCAGAAACTGGCAGTAGGACTGGGAGTTGAGCTTGACTCCATCCTCAACCCGAAATGGCCCCACAAGCTCATCTTTGATGATACCAGCCCAAACCAGTACTCCACCTCCACCTTGCTGGCATCTGAGTCGGACTGGAGCTCTCTGCCCTTTACCAATCCAGCCACGGGACCATCCATCTGGCCCATCAAGACTCACTCTCATTTCATCAGTCCATAAAACCTTAGAAAAATCAGTCTTGTGATATTTCTTTGCCCAGTCTTGACGTTTCAGCTTGTGTGTCTTGTTCAGTGGTGGTCGTCTTTCAGCCTTTCTTACCTTGGCCATGTCTCTGAGTATTGCACACCTTGTGCTTTTGGGCACTCCAGTGATGTTGCAGCTCTGAAATATGGCCAAACTGGTGGCAAGTGGCATCTTGGCAGCTGCACGCTTGACTTTTCTCAGTTCATGGGCAGTTATTTTGCGCCTTGGTTTTTCCACACGCTTCTTGCGACCCTGTTGACTATTTTGAATGAAACGCTTGATTGTTCGATGATCACGCTTCAGAAGCTTTGCAATTTTAAGAGTGCTGCATCCCTCTGCAAGATATCTCACTATTTTTGACTTTTCTGAGCCTGTCAAGTCCTTCTTTTGACCCATTTTGCCAAAGGAAAGGAAGTTGCCTAATAATTATGCACACCTGATATAGGGTGTTGATGTCATTAGACCACACCCCTTCTCATTACAGAGATGCACATCACCTAATATGCTTAATTGGTAGTAGGCTTTCGAGCCTCTACAGCTTGGAGTAAGACAACATGCATAAAGAGGATGATGTGGTCAAAATACTCATTTGCCTAATAATTCTGCACTCCCTGTAGTACCGAGCCGCTCATAACTCAAAACTCAGAATCTGGCCAATAATTTGTTGTAGAGACAAAGGGTAGCGAAATTTTGCAAAAAGGGAAACACATAAAACACAATATAACAACAGTACTTGTCTAGTGTCTTGTCCTGCTTTGTTTAATCCTTGTTCAAATTTATTTATAATTGTTTTGCTTAATTGACTCACTTACAAAATGCTCACTTCAGAAATGTGAACATATGCTATTATGAAATTGCACACACCCTGTGCAATGCACACCCCCAAGCTAGTGTTAAAGTTATAGGCAGAGCAGTCAGCTGAAATTTGTTAAAAACAGGATAAAAGACAGTCAAAAAGGCCAATTGGAAAGTTTGATTCTGGCCAGATCAGGGTGTGTTAAGTTAGAATAAACAGACAATAACATTTGAAGAAGGTTAAAGTTATGCTATTAGTCAGCTATAAATTTAAGGATAATAGCAAATATTGACAAGGATTCAACATCACATGGCAATTGAGAAGACATTAGACATGACATTAGAAATAACATCATAATAAATACAGAACTTATTTAACAGCCTACAAGCATATGCTCAATTCCCATACATATCAAAAGAGAGAGTTAAATAGAGAAGAAAAGCACCAGAAAGCAGTGAATTATTCAGGAGATGATACAGGGACTCCATCCACCTACTAAAAGAGAGTTACACAGAGGAGAAAAGCACCAGAATGTATTGAAATATGCAGGAGATGATACAGATACACATACCTGAAAGTAGAAGAGAGAGAATAGGGTTAAGTTGATGTAGTGTGCATTCCTTCAACAGATGTCAATAGGCAGTTTGTTAGATTAATAGGCAGCACTGTGGTGATGTGCACACACCCCTTGAACATCAACAAGTGCAATGCTAAGCATCGCTGAAGTTGTGTAAAGCAGGCTGCCATTGGAATCTTTAGTAGTGGAAATGTGTTCTCTGGATTCACTATCTGGCAGTCTTATGGAAAAATCAGTGTGTCCTGTGCCAGGATAATGCTACCTACTGGAATGCAAATGCATAGTGCCTACTTTAAGGTTTGGTGGAAGAGGAATATAGGTTTGTGACTGCTTTTCAGGATTTAAGCTAAGGGCCATATTAATGTTACTGGATACAAAGACATTTTAGACAATTTCTTGCTTTTAACTTTGTAGCAACAGTTTAGGGAAGGACGCTGTGCCCCTGTGCAAAAAAGCAAGCTCTATGAAGACATTGTTTAACAAATCTGATATGGAGGAACATGTGAACATGTGAACAGAGAGCCCTTACTTCAACCCCACTGAACATCTTTGAAAAGAACAGGAAGTCAGACCTTCAAGCCAGACCTCTAGTCCAACATCAGTACCTTGGTGAATAGGCACAAATTCCCAAAGACACACTCCGCTTCATGTAGTTGTGATGGTCAGGTGTCCACATACTATTGGTCATAAAGTGTAATTTTTAGAACACTACTGACTCAATCTTATTACGGGCTAGATTGTGGCATGCTTATGATAGCGTGCGCTATAGCCAGTTTTGCTTGACTGTGTTAACAATAGCGCGCCACTTTGATATTACAAGTCCATATAACGCGGGCTAGCAAGAGAAGGGTTAGCACACCAGACTTCACTTGCGTGCAACCATTACTTTCAATTGCTATGGCACTCATTTGTGCTGGTGTTGCAAGATATAGTTTTCTCTTGAGCGCAAGCTAAATATGTGTATATACTGTGTATATATATATATATATATATATATATATATATATATATATATATATATATAAATATGTGTATGTACATATATATATATATATATATTTGTGTATATAAGTATATACATGTGTATTTATATGTGTAAATATGTATGTGCACTCAAATAAACACATAAATACACTTTTGAACCCTTTCTAGTCAAATACCTTGAAACATGAAAAATTATTTTATTAATTTTAAATGTGTTTTAAATAGAAATGCTTTCAATTCCAATCTTCTTCTCAAAAAAATCCCCTTTTTTATTTAAAAATACATATTTCTATATACATCTGAATTTACAATATCAATCTATATATATTTATATTCATATTCATATATATATATATATATATATATATATATATATATATATATATATATATATATATATATATTTATATATATATATATATAAAAATACCTTTGGCTTTAGCGCAATTGGTCTAAGGTGGTGCCGGTTAGCACGCAAAAGATATGTTTTAGGTTTTGTTTTGTTTTTTTACAGCGTGCTCTATTGAAGACTATGGAGAGAAGAAGTTAGCACAGTCACAATATCTAAAGTCCTGAAGTTAGCGCGCATCGAGTTTTGCTCACGTGCTAACTTTTTACATTCAGCTTCTAATATGCGTGCTAACATGGCTGCGTTAAAAATTTACTTTAAGCGCAGTCAGCATGCTAGCGAAAAATTCCGATAGTGCACTACTTGTAATCTAGCCATATTTGTTTAAAAGGGTGTTAAACATATGAGTAAAGTTCCCAGGTTGTGATTGCCATTCCTGAATGGCTGATAAACCATAAAAAAAGTTTTAAAAAAGTAAAGTTCCCAGACGCACTCCTGATTGACTGAGTGTTCATAAAAAAAAATAGTTTTTAAAAAAATTAGACATTGGCTAGATTACGAGTTTTGTGGTACGGCTTTTAACACTGAAAAAATTGGCCATTACGCTAGAATGCCCAGGAACGCATATTACGTGTCACGGTGGTATAGCTATACCGCAAACATTTTTGCCTGTAACGCAAAGTCCATTCCGCACTCCAAAAAAAAAACGTTTGAGTGCGGGATTTTTCATAGCGCCTTATTACAGGTTGTGCGGTTCAGCTAAAATGCTTGCGTTACAGCCTATACCGACACGATCCATACCGCCCTCTGAGACCAGTTATGTATTTTGCAAAACAAAAATGTTTCACAAAACTCATAACTAAAATGTTGCAAAGTACACTAAAAGCCATAAACTACCTATTAACCCCTAAACCGGCTCCCTCTAGCATCCCAAACACTATATTAAACTTATTAACCCCTAATCTGCCTCCCATCCACATTGCAACTATAAACCTATTAATCCCTAATCCACCGCCTCCGACATCGCCAACACTATATAAACTATAAACCTATTAAACCCTAAACCGCTGCTCCCTGACATCGCCGACACCACATAAAATCTACCCACTGTTCCTAAAGTCCGGACATCCATCTTCATCCAGGCAGCGAGAAGTCTTCATCCAGACGGCAATACCTTCATCCATCTCGGGGACGTCTTCTATCTTCATCCCGGCGGTGCACTGAAGTTGAATGCAAGGTAGCTCTTTCAAAATGGCGTACCTTGCATTCCTATTGGCTGATTTGATTCTTAGGGCAATGATTTACAAAAGGCCCTTTTGAGGGCTATTAGAAGTTTATTGTAGGTTAGGGTATGTTTTTATCTTGGGGGGGGCTTTTTTATTTTTATAGGGCTATTAGATGAGATGTAATTGTTTTTATTTTTGATAATTTTGTTTATTATTTTTTGTAATCTTAGAGTTTTTTACTTTTCGTAATTTAGTGTTTATTAATTTGTGTAATTTTAGATTTTTAATTATTTTTCGTAGTGTTAGGTTTTTTAAATTTGTAATTTAGATTTTTTAATTGGTAGTTTTTTTTTATTTTATTAGAATAGTTATGTTAGGTTAATTTATAGTTTAAAGTTACATTTTTTTTAATTTCACAGTTATGTTTTTATTATATTGTAATTTTAATTTAAAGTTAGGGGGTGTTAGGTTTAGGGGTTAATAGTTTAATTTAGTGTTTTGCAATGTGGGGGGGCGTCAGTTTAGGGGTTAATGGGTTTAGTTTAGTAGTTGCGATGTGGGGGCTGGAGTTTTAGGGGTTAATACTTTATTATAGTGTTGGCGATGTGGGGGGCCAGCTGTTTATGGGTTATAACTTTTATTAGTGTCAGGGAGCGGCGGAAAAGGGGTTAATAATTTTTATTGGTGTCGGGGAGCGGCGAAATAGGGGTTAATAAATTGTATTAGTGTCGGCAAAGTCGGGGAGTGCCGGAATAGGGGTGTTTATACTTGAGGACCGAATTATCAAGCTCCGAATGGAGCTTGATGCCCCTGTTTCTGCGCAAGCCTTCAGGCTCACCGGAAACAGCAGTTATGAAGCACCGCTCCATAACTTGTGCATCTGCTCTGAGGCTGCCGACATCGATCCGCCCGATGCTATACAATCGGGCTGATTGACACCCACTGCTAGCAGCCGATTAGCCGCAAATCTGCAGGGGGTGACATTGCACAAGCAGTTCAGAAGAATTATTGTGCAATTCTAAATGCGGAAAACGTATGCTGTCAGCATTTATTGATGTGCAGCAGACATGATACGCTACATCATATCATGTCCGCTCGGCCCCATAGGGTTTATGTTAGGGTGTTAGGTTTAAAAGTAACTTTCTTTTCCCCATAGACATCAATGGGGTTGTGTTACGGCGATCTCCATTCCGCGATCGCAGGTGTTAGTTTTTTTTTCTAACATTCTCTCCCCATTGATGTCTATAGGGGAAAGTGTGCATGAACACGTAAACTCAGCCCTTGACTTTTGTGCGGTATGGAGCTTAACGCACACAGCACAAGGAGGCTTTTCATTAACCCGTAATGGCAGCGCTATGGAGAGTGCAATAACGCAAATTTTTAGGCTTTAGTTTCGCACCCTGTTTAGCGCAAAACTTGTAATCTAGGTGATTGAGTGGACTTTTGTAATTTTTCTTCATTAACAGGAAAACTACAGTTACATTTCTCCTCTTTGTATGTATAAATATATATTATTTCCTCTATTGTTTTTCTTTTGTGATTCAGATAGAGCCTGCAATTTTAAACAACTTTCTAATTTACTCCTATTATCACATTTTCTTCATTCTCTTGGTATGTTTATTTGAAAAGCAAGAATGTAAGTTTAGATGCCGGCCCATTTTTGGTGAACAAACTGGGTTGTCCTTGCTGATTGGACAGCACCAATATACAAGAGCTGTCCATGGTACTGAACAAACAATTTGCTGGCTCCTTAGCTTAGATGCCTTCTTTTTCAAATAAAGATAGCAAGAGAACAAAGAAAAAATGATAATAGGAGTAAATTAGAAAATTGCTTAAAAATTCCATGCTCTATCTGAATCATGAAAGAAAAAATTTGGGTTCAGTGTCCCTTTAAGCTTTAAAATTTGAGACAGGGCTAAGTCTTGTAGAATAATTGTATTATAGTATGATTAGCTTCTAGTCTAATTCTCAACGCACTTGAGGCATTTAACTTGCAAAAACAGCTTATCCCAGAGGTTGTGGTAAAGATTGTTAATGAATTAAAAACCAATATCTTTGAACTAAAGTTTTAATTTCCATAGTGGGTACTGCTGTTCACTTTGTTAAATGTCAGAACACTTCCCTGATGAGCACAATGTGTTTTCAAAATGGAGTTGAAAATGGAATGATTGTTTTACTAAAACTGCAGATAAAGATGTTAGCACTAAACTATTTATGTTTAGTTATGCAAAGTATTTTCCCCCCTATACTTAGGCTCCAATAAATGATATACAATCTCTATTTATTGAATTTGCACAACCAAGTGACAATTAAAGTTTTAGTAATACTAAAAGAAGAGTACAAAAAAGTACAAAACATTTATTTAAATTAAAGGGACATGAAACCCAAAGATTTTCTTTATGATTTATGTAACAGTTTATTTCTATTATGAAGTTTGCTTCATTCTCTTGGTATCATTTGTTGAAGGAGCAGCAATGCACTGCTGGTTTCTAACTGAACACATGGGTAAGCCAATGACAATCGGTGCATATATGCAGCCTCCAATCAGCAGCTAGAACCTAGGTTCTTTGCAGCTACTGAACCTTTCAGCAAAGGATTACAAGAGAATGAAGCAAATTAAATAATAGAAGTAAATTGGAAAGTTGTTTGAAACTGTTTGCTCTATCTGAATCACAAAATAAATGTTTTGGGTTTCATGTCCCTTTAAGCAAAAATCAAAGTTTAAAATAGAGTTAGGGCTTGATTACAAGTGTCGCTCTAACTGTTGCGCGTGAGCAAAAAGGGATTTATCGCAGGAATTTGCATATGTCTGAAGTAGCACAAGACAAAAAACTTGGACAAAACACATCAAAAATACATTTAAAAGTACAGTTACAATAATAATAACACTATCTAATAAAAAAATAACAAAGAAATTGCATTAAAAAGTTATAAGGGCTCAAAAATATGAGGTCTAAGGTGTTTTGGAAAAAATGGCTGCAAAAGGCTTTAACATAGAGATACATGCATATACATTGCTAAATATGTGTATATATATATATATATATATATATATATATATATATATGTGTGTGTGTGTACATATGTATTGATGTATTTATATGAGTATATATATGTATGAATTCACAGACATATGTACACGTGTGTATATATATATATATATATATATATATATGCATTGGAGCCCTTTATGTAATATTCATATTTAATAAAGTGTATTTTTTTCGAATATTACCAAATACTTTATTCATCTCTGTTTAGACAGGAATATTTCCTTTAAAGCAGAATACATTCCAGGTCTATCCAATACTTCAACAGACTGGGTATCTCGTCATTTGAAATATGTGAGTGTTTGAAAGTTGTATTGACAAGTATTTACCTGTCTCCAAAATTTGAGAGGTCCTTTTCCCATAGACTTATTTGTTTCTCATATGAGTTTCCAATTATACCCATATTTCAATTGGTGCCAAAATCCAGAGGCCAATGCAATAGATAAATTCCTTCAGCATTGGCCCCCTTCTCAATGATTGTGAGGAGAATATTTATTATTAGACGGGACCTTCTTAATAATAATAACTCCCCTCTGGCCAGCTCAACCATGGTATCCGTCTCTTTTAGAAATGTAATTTCTACTCCCAGTCCTTCTCCCCTCCTTTTCCAAACTCTTATCAGATCCCAACAAAAATGTCCATGATCTTGATCATTTTCGGGGGAACATATTCACTTGAAGACCTTTCAGAAGGAGCTAAGCCCTCATTCAGGAATCCATCAACCCTGGTACCTGTAAATGCTATTGTGCCGCATTGTATAGCTGGTGTCTACAAAGAGACTTGAATCCCATTTCAGCAAATGTAAACCAGACTGTAAATTTCCTTTCACATCTTTTTGATTCTGGTCTACAATTAAGATTCATTAATGTATCTCGTTCTGCTATTTCTACTTACTATTCATTAGTCAATAATTGCCCTGTAGTCCAACATTCTTTGATTAGCAAACTCTTGAAAGCCATTAGACTTAAACATCCTCCAGCTCCCAAATATAATTTCTTTTGGGATGTTGATTTAATTTTTCCCTTTTTTAAAACATGGCCTTCTAATCACCTTTAATCTTTAAAACAACTTTCTGCAAAACTCTTTTATGTCTTATTTCTAACTTAGAATATTGCGTGCGCCTTCCCATATACCCCCATAGAAGTCAAGGGAGAAAAAAATGGTGGAAAAACACCCCACTCTCACGCAAACACAATCACATATTTATATTTGTGCTAACCCAATCGCATATTTTCATATATGCGAAAGCCCAATTGCATATTTTAATATGCGCAAACCCGACATGGAAATATTAATATTGCATAAATATGCATTTTCTCATGTTTTTTCTACTTAACAGCAAAGGGCTCCAATGCATTTTTATATATGTCTATATTTGTGTTCATATGTATTTATGTGTTTAAATGTGTATATATATATCTGTAAATATATATGTACACACCAAAAGTGTATATATGTTAAGGTATCAATATAGTGAGCAATCCTACTGGAAGAGGGTTTTGAGGGCAAACATGATTAAGCAATGCTTAGTAGGGTATCCATTGGAACACTTGCACAGTCAGTTAGTATGCATTTAGCATTTGCGAAAGCAGTTATGCAGTCATTTATTATGCGTTTAGCATTTGCAAGAAATGGTTAAAGCAGGTCAATTCTGGTTAGCATGCAAGCAGGCGTTTGTATAGGAGAGCACTGCACGAAAAGGTTTAAGCAATCAATCCTCCTAGAGTGATGACAAATATAGGGGATATTACTCCTTTAGCTCACCGGACCCACAGCGATTCACAGCCAGTCCCCGGTCCTCCCTGAGCCGTCCCTCCGTTCATCCACTCACAGGACTGATGGAAACACCATAACAGGAGAGTCCTCCGCATTTAGCTGTAAACCGGACTCACCAACTGCTGATAAGATTGCTAGAAGTGCTGCTGCTTGTACACTCTAGTCGTCCTTGGATAGCCCAATCGTAAGTTGAACACTCAAAGGCTTCTCAAAATCTCCTCCATAAGTTGCACGCCACATTCAAACAAGAAAGGGGGCGTGACTGTATAGCACTAGACGCATTCCACCCCTGTAATTCATGTAGGGCTTTCTCAAGAGACTTTGATGAGCTTTTGAGTGTTCAACTTTTGATTGGGCTATCCAAGGACGACTAGAGCGTACAAGCAGCAGCACTTCCATCAATCTTACCAGCAGTTGGGGAGTCCGGTTTAGAGGTAAATGAGGAGGACTCTCCTGTTATGGTGTTTGCATCAGTCTGGTGAGTGGATGAATGGAGGGATGGCTCTGGGAGGACCCGGGACTGGCTGTGTGTGGGTCCAGTGAACTAAAGGAGTAATATCCCCTATATTTGTCATCACTCGAGGAGGATTGATTGCTTAAACCTTTTCACTGACTTCACTGTTTGTCTGTGCTCTGCTATACAAACACCTGCTTGCATGCTAACCAGGATTGACCTGCTTTAACCATTTCTTGCAAATGCTAAACGCATACTAAATGACTGCATAACTGCTTTCGCAAATGCTAAATGCATACTAACTGACTGTGAAAGTGTTCCAATAGATACCCTACTAAGCATTTGCTTAATCATTTTTGCCATCAAAACCCTCTTCCAGTAGAATTGCTCACCATATTGATACCTTAACACAACTATATACACTTTTTGTGTATTTTTGCAACATTGGTGTGTTTTTGAAATATACAGTATATACACTTTATGCTTGATTTCTGAGCTTCCTGTGAATCTTCATGTGCTGGGTCCTAATCTGTACATTTTTTCTAAATAATTACTTGTGAACTCCGTGCACAAAGGTGACCTGATAATATTGCATAGTTTAGGGAACCTCAGCCTCGTGGGCATATTTGGTATATCCAATGAGCTGGTAATATTTAAAAAAAAAAAAAAAAATATATATATATATATATATATATACACACACAAATACATATACATCGGTAGACATGTATATGTATGTATGTCTATGTTAAAGCCCTTTGCGTGCTTTAGATCTCATAATTTTGAGCCCTTATAACTTTTTAATGCAATATTTTTATTGAATAATTTTGTATTAGATGGTGTTATTAGGAGTCTAGCTGTAATTTGTAATGTATTTTTGATGTGTTTTGTTACACTTTTTTGTTTTGAAAACAGTTAAGCACAACTCTGAGGACGCGGTAATCATTGTAGCGTAAATTGCGATTGCACTCACGTGATCGCGTTTACCCTCAACTCCTAATACAAGCGAAATTTAACATGCGTGCAAATGATCCTGAAAGCCCAATATCACTTGCTTGAAAACATTTGCCCTTCACTTATAATCTGGCCCTCAGATAGGGGTTCGGCACTTTTTATAAAGCATTTTTTAAATCTGCCTCTTTACAACAGATTTTTAATGCTCCAGATTGGTCTTTTACACCCATTCGACATGCCTCTCTTAATTTATTTTGTTAGTTTGTTTTTAACTAGAAAAATATGAGTCTCTGTGCTAGTTTCCCTTCCTTATTTTTTTTAATATCCCTCCCTATATTTATGATTTACTTACCTTGTAATATTTATTCATAGTGACGTTTGGGGGTGGTGCCTCTTTATCAGACAAATACACTGAAAAGACACAACATTAAAACCACCTGCCTAAAATAGTGTAGGTCCCCCTCATGCTGCCAAAACAGCTCTGATGCATCAAGGCACGGACTCCAAGACCTCAGCGTGTCCTGTGGTATCTGGCACCAATACATTAGCAACAGATCCTTTAAGTCCTGCAGATTGTAAGGTGGGGTCTCCATGGATTGGATTTGTTGTTCCAGCATATCCCACAGATGCTAAATCAGATTGAGATCTGAGGAATTTAGAGGCCAAGTCAACACCCTGAACTCTATGTCATGTTCCTCAAACCGTTCCTGAACAATTTTGCAATGTGGCAGGGTGCATTATCCTTCTGAAAGAGGCCACTGCCATCAGGGAACACCATTGCCATGAAGGGGTGTACGTGGTCTGCAACAATCTCTAGGTTGGTATGTCATAGTAACATCCACATGAATGCCAGGACCCAAGGTTTCCAAGCAGGATATTGCCCAGAGCATAACATTGCCTCCGCCAGCCTTCTTCCCATAGTGCATCCAGCTGCCATTTCTTCCCCAGGTAAAAGATGCACCTGGCCACCCACCTGATCTAAAAGAAAACATGATTCATCAGATCAGGCAACCTTCTTCCATTGCTCCATACTCCAGTTCTGATGCTCAAGTTGAAGGCGCTTTCGGCAGTGGACAGGAGTCATTATAGGCACCACTTTTGATAAGTAACCACTGCATACTGGGAACACCCCACAAAACTTGTCATGTTTGGAGATGCTATTGCCCAGTTGTCTAGCTATCAGTATTTGACCCCTGTCAAAGTCACTCAAATATTTTCGTTTGCCCATTTTTCCCCGCTTATAACATATGAAATTCAAGAACTGACTGTTCACTACTTGCCCAATATATCCCACTCCTTTACAGGTGTCATTGTGACGATGTAATCAATGTTATTCACTTCACCTGTCAGTGTTTTTAATGTTGTGGCTGATCAGTATATATGTATATATATAAACTTTTCTTCTTTCAGAGCAATTTTCAAAGTGCAGTACAATTGTATTGTCCATTATTAATTGAACGGAATAATATAGGGCTAGACTATGAGTGGCACACTAACTGTTGCACGCAATTTTTATTGTTTTTTTTTTTCCAGTTTTTTGCCTGCAATGAAAATAGCGCACGTATTGTGAGATGAAAGTAAATGCATTCGCTTCAGCACAATCTACTTCGGGTTAGCGTGACTTAACAGCTCTGGCTAACTTGTTACGTATTGTAATTATGAATATTAATAATTAATAGCAGTATAAAACTATTGTCAGATTAGCAGACATATGGCAAGTTCAAGTAGAAAAAAGGCCAGTTTTAATTCGGTAGACAGAGCATCAATTGCTTCTTCGTGGAGAGAATCACACACGAAAATAATAAATCGCGTTTATATTACACCTCAAGTAAAGGCTAGATGGGACAAAACTTGCACGTTGCCACAAATGCAAAACCATTAATGCTGACTTAGACCACTGTTTCCGGACTGTACAAAAATTAAAAAATTCTGGTTTAAAATAACAAACTGGGCAAGCAAAATAAATCAAAGCAAGATACAATTTAATGATAAGCACATCTTCTTTTTAATAAACCAGAAGGATTTAGCATATAAAAATATCCGCCAATTAAATACGCTAATCATTACGGGCAGATTATTGATCTTGAAACATTGGAAATCTCATAGAGTTCCAAGTTTGAAAGAATTTATACAAAAACTTAAAAACCAACTAATTCTAGAACAAATGGATACATCAATAGAATCAGAACATAGAATTAAACAATTCTTCTATAAATGGAAAAGCATAATCTACAGTTTTCCCACAGAAATACAAAAACAAATTATTTTCCCATTAAAGGGTTCTATCTATTTGGAAACCGCCATAGCAAATGGCGAATTCCCTGATTAATAGCAAGAGTAGAGTTGGGTGTGGTGGGAGGTTTGGAGGGGTGTGGGGGATTGTTGGTTCCCCTTTTTTTTTCTCGCCCCCATTGTTTTGCTTTGTTTTGTTTTGTTTTTGTTCCGGTCTTATTTACTAAGGAAAATACCATTCAGAATGCAAGTCAACGTATGTCTTTTTTTTTTTTTAAACCTGTGGGTTTTAATATGTTGCTTCAAATATGTAGGGGTTAAATAACAAATTACATGAATGCTAATCACCTTTTTATTTTTTTAGTATCTTACCAGAGTAATAGCATATATGATTTTTGGTTCTAGATGCGAATTAATTTATCTTGTAATTGTTGCTATTTTGACTTATGTAATATTATTGGTAATAACATTTGTTTTCTGCTTACATAAATGAATATTGAGGACTGTAAATAGCGATATTGCAGGAATTAACTGTATAATTCTTAGGAATTATTGTGTGATACTGTTTTTTTTCTCTTTTCTTTCTGCCTCTGTGTCCTCAAATTTATGGAATTGCATTCTGTTATGGTCAATAAAAAAAAATAAAAAAAAAATATTGTCAGTGATATCTACAATTAATATAGCAGAACTTTGTCAATACACTTCAGTAAAATATTAAATCTCTGTAGTGTACTCCAAAATATCACTATTGATATATCTATAAATTTGACAACAATATTATTATTAAAAATTAATATGTAATCCTTTGCTGTGATCAGTTACCTTTATATACACAATGATTATATTTATGTAGTAAATAGCGTATTACTTATGGCCAAATAAGTATTCTATGCTGTTACAATTATTCTATACAAAGCCAGCTATAAATATATTTCTATAAATTAATCTTAATTCCAAATGAATTGATTATTAAATAACGCACATTAAACTTATAAGACATTTTGCAAATATCCTGCAACACTTGCTCCAATACCAAAATATGGATTACTAGTTTATACTGCTCAATTAATAACCACCAGAGAGATTGTATATTATTAATGCAACAGTCAATTTATATGCAAATTAATCTGGCCTGAAACAACCTCTTATTTAGCCACAATAAAATAAATTCTAAAATATATTGCAAAAAAATACAAAAATGATTTCTAAATATTAATATTTACCAGTATACGTACTACCCTTGGTCTAATTAATATTAAATATAATGATACATTACCTTGTAACTCACAGCTGTAGTTTAACTATGCTATAAAGAATTTCTTTGCTAAAATGTATTAAAATATAAAATAACCATTAATACATTACTAATAAATCAATTTGAGGTTTCAGCTTTTTCAGATAAATCCTTTTCACCGTCATTTAAGAGAGGATGCACATGTGTGGAAATAATGTTAGGCCCAATATTTTTCTTACCAAAACTTTTGTGTATTTCCAAAGGCAGCAGTTTAAGTCAGTAAGTCAAAATCACCAGGGTCACCAAGAATTAGCCCCTTACTTCCTGTGCCAAGGGTTTTTATCTCTCTGATAAAACCCACCTCTTTTTCTAATCATTGATGAAATTTTGTTAACGCCCTCAACCGAAGCTTGTCCCTCATAGGCCTTTTGAAGCTGAACATTTCATTGGCTTACTGGGAATGTATGTATGTTTTTTTTATAGCCAGCCCTTTTGGCTGTAATTCTCACTCAAACTATTGGGGACAACAACAGACAATAGAAATACAGTTTCATTATCAAATACTGCTAACAGTTTAATATAAGCTGAGTATTTTAATACTAAATATGGGGTACTTTGATATTCTATATTAATAAAAAAATGCATTCAAAACCACATCTTTATGAAGGGAGTTAAAAGAATAACAATACTATCTGCATGGATCCAACTATTTTCTCAGTTTACAATTGTCATCTTTTCCAGTTATTATTTTAATATTATTGTGTAACTATAGGATGTGACTCAGGGCACACACCATACAGGCACTCCTGTAACAGCATTTATTAGCCCCATCTGGAGCCCAATCTGTTCCTCAGATGTCAGATAGAAGAACAAAAACATGATACTTTAAATGGGAGTATTACAATTGTTTATTTATTACATAAATCTGAGATACATTTCATATTTAGTGTTTCACTGTGTGATTTGATTTACAGCAGCAACTACACAGGCATTGTCCCTTTCAGAAAATAGAATCTTTTGTACAATCTAATTTTCATTTGTCAAATAGTTAAATATCTCCAATACATTTATTTAATATAGCGGACACTTATTCTAACACAGTATATTTTTCAGATCAATATATATACATATATTGTTAATACAATCTGAGTATGGAGAATATTAACTTATATGAAGATTAGCTACAAGCCACTTCATATGAAATCCTTGATTCCCATATCTTGATATTTGCTAGCAACTTTCCCAGAACCATATGTGTATTGTAGCCTAGCATGGGATACTTATCTGTATATGATACACATGCTAATTACTACACTTTCCTGAGTTTATCTGGCTTCAAAGGTTAGTCTCAGACTGTATGTCTGTATGGGTGTTAGGTGTTGTATTCAGGGGGGGAGAGTGCCAGTCAGGGTTTGGCCTGGAACACACTGTATCAGATGGAAATAAAAGGGTTATTTGATAATCAGGATATTCCAGAGAACAAAAATCAGACCACGCAGCTTTAGTCTAACATCTATTCTGTTTATTGAAAGATGAACAACACTTCTTATAGGCGATAGTTATAGCATATAGGGTTAACAAGTGACGTATTAATAACTACATCATATCATACCATATTTCATGAACAAAAGAAGCTTATTGAAATAATTAAGTGAAAGAGGAGTATGAAGGAGTATTTCTTATAACAGTAACAAAAATATATCTGTGCGCATAGCTCAGCCCAAAGCAAGGCCGTTTGGCCATCTTACCTAGATAACGGACTTCCAGGCGCATTGCCAGGAACATTCACAAGGCCAATAAAACTTATACAATTCTTACTAACATCAGCATATTTCTCACTACATAATAAACTCTTCTTAGACAATATGGATGCCTAAGACAAAATGGCAACTAATAACAAGATGGTATCGGTAAGGCTAACATATCCTAACATACCACCCTTTTATTCTATCAGAATAACATAAAAATAGAAAAGCACAGAAAATTAGTAACTCTGTTAACAACAATATAAGCCTAATACTTCGGTATAACATGAATCTATGTGAGAATACTGCTAATATGATTTTACAGGCCAATAGGGCATAATTTGTCACTGCACATAGGTATGGCCCCTCCAATACTCTTCGTCTACCTCCCAGCATCCTCAAACTACTGGTCTATCTGCACAAAGACCCAACCAGCCCCCTATCTACCCCCAAGCAATGCTGCATCTTTATTTCTCCACCTGCATTGCTAGCATCCCCAATATTTCCGACAGTTTCCTGCTCTGTACATTCTCCACAGTGAAGCATGACATGGGAACAGTGTCTCTGGGTGGCCTCTGATCACTTTAAGAACAGTCTTTGTCTTTGTCCTCTTAGAGCTCCACCTTCCTCAGACACTCTGCTTCAATACCATAGTCCATTTGCAGTAAGGGTGCTTATCCAGTGTTCTTCTGCAGGTAGATGCTGGAAGTCCGATGGTTTGTTCATGGGGTAGACAAGGAAAGCCAGTGGATCCCCATAGCAAGCAGACACTCGAGTCAGAAGGAGTCTAAGAGGGAAACAAAACAGCACAAGATGAGCACTCACCCCGATACAGTCACAATTATGTCCAAATAAAACTTCTTTCACCTTTTTGTAAGCATCACCATTCCTTTAATAGCTGAACTTATCCTATGTCATTTAAAACCAGAAAAACATTGTGGATATATAATACCAACTAAATACATTGATTATACTTTTAGAGAAAATAACTCACAGCTTCTCAATACAATTTAAATGATACTTCATGAATACTAAGCAAGTGAAAACTGCTAGACTTCATCAAGAGGCTGAATGGCTATGCTAAGTAACTTATGCTAAGGCCTGCCTTGCAACAAAAATGAAAAATAAAACTGTCAATAAAAATATTTTCTTTAAAATTAATTTCTTCACACTTTCTCTTGGAACTACTAAAAATAAAAGAACCTAGTGTTGCTTTATTCTGCAACGCTAGTATCTGTAATGTTTCTAATTCTCCAACTATGATTTTAATAGTCAGCAGTCTCATCTGATATAAACACTACGGCCTAGATTACGAGTCTTGCGTTAGGGTTAAAAAGCAGCGTTAAGGGGTCCTAACGCTGCTTTTTTCCTAACGCTGGTTTTACGAGTCTTGAAATGGCAGGCTCACCGCTCACTTTTTTGTCCAGACTCAATACCGCAAATCCACTTACGTAAATTGCGTATCCTATATTTTCAATGGGACTTGCATAACGCCGGTATTATGAGTCTGCAAAAAAGTGAGTGGTACAGCCTCTCCTGTCAAGACTGGTACCACATTTAAAAGTCAGTAGTTAAGAGTTTTATGGGCTAACGCTGTGACATAAAACTCTTAACTAAAGTGCTTAAAAGAGTTTTATGGGCTAACGCAGTGACATAAAACTCTTAACTAAAGTGCTTAAAAGTACACTAACACCCATAAACTGCCTATTATCCCCTAAACCGAGGCCCTCCCACATCGTAAACACTAAAAAAATATTTTTAACCCCTAATCTGCCGAACCGGACATCGCCGCAACTATGAAATATATATTTACCCCTAAACCGCCACACTACCGCATCACATACACTAGTTTAATTTTATTAACCCCTAATCTGCCGTCCCTAACATCGCTGACACCTGCCTACATTTATTGACCCCTAATCTGCCGCCCTCAACGTCGCCGCAACTATATTAATGTTATTAACCCCTAAACCTAAGTCTATCCCTAACCCTAACACCCCCTAACTTAAATATAATTAAAATAAATCTAAATAAAATTTCTATCATTCACTAAATTATTCCTATTTAAAACTAAATACTTACCTATAAAATAAACCCTAAGCTAGCAACTTAATAAAACCTAACACTAACCCCTTGAAGATCACCCTACCTTTAGAAGTCTTCACCCAGCCGGGCCGAAGTCCTCAATGAAGCCGGGCAAATTGGTCCTCCAGAGGGGCAGAAGTCTTCATCGAAGCCGGCCAGAAGAAGTCCTCCAGATGGGCAGAAGTCTTCATCCAGACGGCATCTTCTATCTTCATCCATCCGGCGTGGAGCGGGTCCATCTTCAAGACATCCGACACCGAGCATCCGACACCGATCCAATCAGCCAATAGGATTGAACTTCAATAATATTGGCTGATCCAATCAGCCAATAGGATTTTTACAACCTTAATTCTGATTGGCTGATAGAATTCTATTAGCCAATCGGAATTCAAGGGACGCCATCTTGGATGACGTCATTTAAAGGAACCTTCATTCTTCAGTTGGACTTCGTTTGAAGAGGATGCTCCGCGCCGGATGTCTTGAAGATGGACCCGCTCCGTGCCGGATGGATGAAGATAGAAGATGCCGTCTGGATGAAGACTTCTGCCGGCTTCTATGAGGACTTCTGCCGCTTGGATGAGGATGGATGACTGGTCTTCAAAAACTGTAAGTGGATCGTCGGGGTTAGTGTTAGGTTTTTTTAAGGGTTTATTGGGTGGGTTTTATTTTTAGCTTAGAGTTTTAGGCAATGTAAAAGAGCTAAATGCCCTTTTAAGGGCAATGCCCATCCAAATGCCCTTTTCAGGGCAATGGGGAGCTTAGGTTTTTTTAGATAGGATTTTATTTGGGGGGTTTGGTTGTGTGGGTGGTGGGTTTTACTGTTGGGGGGTTGTTTGTATTTTTTTTACAGGTAAAAGAGCTGATTTCTTTGGGGCAATGCCCTGCAAAAGGCCCTTTTAAGGGCCATTGGCAGTTTAGTGTAGGCTAGTTTTTTTGTTTTTTTTGGGGGGGGGGGGCTTTTTTATTTTGATAGGGCTATTAGATTAGGTTTAATTCGTTTTTATTTTTGATGATTTCTTTTTTTTATTTTGTGTAATTTAGTGTTTATTTTTTTGTCATTTAGATAATTGTATTTTGTTAATTTAATTTATTTAATTTTATTGTAATGTTAGGTGTTAGTGTAACTCAGGTTAGGTTTTATTTTACAGGTAAATTTGTATTTTTTTTATCTAGGTAGCTAGTAAATAGCTAATAACTATTTACTAACTATTCTACCTAGTTAAAATAAATTCAAACTTACCTGTGAAATAAAAATAACACCTAAGCTAAATACAATATAACTATTAGTTATATTGTAGCTAGCTTAGGGTTTATTTTACAGCTATTTATTTTTAAATAGGAATTATTTAGTTATTAAAGGGACAGTCTACACCAGAATTTTTATTGTTTTAAAAGATAGATAATCCCTTTATTACCCATTTCCCAGTTTTGCATAACCAACACAGTTATATTAATATACTTTTAACCTCTGTGATTATCTTGTATCTAAGCCTCTGCAAACTGCCCCTTTTTTCAGTTCTTTTGACAGACTTGCAGTCTAGCCAATCAGTGCCTGCTCCCAGATAACTTCTCGTGCACGAGCACAGTGTTATCTATATGAAATACGTGAACTAACACCCTCTAGTGGTGAAAAACTGTTAAAATGCAATCTGAAAGAGGTGGGCTTCAAGGTCTAAGAAATTAGCATATGAACCTCCTAGGTTAAGCTTTCAACTAAGAATACCAAGAGAACAAAGCAAAATTGGTGATAAAAGTAAATAGGAAAATTGTTTAAAATGACTTGCTCTATCTGAATCATGAAAGTTTATTTTGGCCTAGACTGTCCCTTTAATAGTAAGTTTTATTTAGAATTATTTTAATTATGTTAAAGTTAGGGGGTGTTAGGGTTAGGGTTACTTTAGGGGTTAATATATTTATTTAGTGTTAGTGATGTGGGAGGCCAGAGGTTTAGGGGCTAATAACTTAAGTATAGTTGCGGCGGCGACATTGGGGGCGGCAGATTAGGGGTTAATAAGTGTAGGTAGGTGGCGGCGACATTGGGGGCGGCAGATAAGGGGTTAATAATTGTAATGTAGGTGTCGGCGATGTTAGGGGCGGCAGATTAGGGGTGTTTAGACTCAGGGTTTATGTTATGGTGTTAGGTTTAAACGTTCATTTTTTTTCCCCTAGACATCAATGAACCTGCGTTACGGAGCTTTATGCTCCGCGATTGCAGGTGTTAGGCTTTTTTTTTAGCTGGCTCTCCCCATTGATATCTATGGGGAAATTGTGCACGAGCACGTCAAAACACTGCTTGTATTTGGGTGAGGTATAGAGCTCAACGCAACCATATTGCCCGCAAAAGCCGGGTTTTTGCAAACCGGTAATAGCAGCGCTATTAAAGGTGAGCGATGAAAATAACGTACAAGTTATTAGCGAGCCAGCCATAACGCAAAACTCGTAATCTGGTTGTTTATTATTAAATATAGAACATTTTGAGAAATGCTATAAACAAAACCCTTTTGATACTTTAAATTTGGACAAACTTAACACTTTGAGATCTCAATTACATATATTAACACATAGTTATATATGTATATATTCATATACTTATATAATTACAGGGAACTCACAGTTCTCATAGACCACAATTTAATGGCATTTTTCAGTGCCATTTTTTTTCTAACACCCCACAGCCGCCGACTTTAGCCCCGAAAAACTGCTAAGTGCAGTATTATTATTTTTTTTAAATGCTACATTTTATAAAATTAATCAGAGATCTGATCTCTGGTTAATTTTATAAGCACTTGAAATGGCTGGTTATTTACTGCACAGACAACAAACATGCAAATTTGCCCATTTGCGGGAACGCAATAAATTAGCGATCGATTTGTAATCTAGCCCTAAATCGGTAATACATGATCTCCCATCATAAAAATCCCTAGGCCCAGATGGGTTCAGCTATAGATATAGGATATTTTAACCCCACATATGCCTTCTTACTATAATAATAAAATAGAAATCATTATTTCTCAAAAGAATCGTTAGCTGCTCACATTACTTTCTTACCTAAACCCAATAAAAACCCATACTAGGTTCAAAATTATAGGCCAATATATTTATTGGACGCTGATATTAAGATATACTCTAAGATTTTGGCAAGTACAATAAATCGTATTTTATCCGATTTAATTAATTTTGTTCAGGTAGAATTTATTCCTAGAAGAGAGGCGAAGGATAACACGGTCAGGGCCTAACATCTTATTTCATATGCTAAACAGCAGAGAATTCAAATAGTCCTTCTTTCAACTGATGCAGAAAAGACCTCTGACTGTGTTAGTTGGATATTCCTTTACAGTACTTTCAAACATGGGATTTGAAGACTGGGAAAATATCTGCACTATACACTACTCCTAGTACCAAAATACTAGTCAATGGAACTCTCTATGACTTATTTCCAATATCTAATGGCACTAGACAAGCATGTCCCCTGTCACCCTTCCTATTTACTTGCATCATAGAATCTATAGCTACCAGAGGTTTCCATACCAGCTTTTCTTCAAGAATTTGTCTGAAATTCACAAAATTTCACATTTTGTGATGAATTATTCCAAAGCAGAAATCTTTAATTTTTCAGTACCAAGCAAACAATTAGGAAAACTTTGCAGAATATGCCCATTTAAATGGTGCTCTCCTTATCGTCAGTATTTAGGGGTTCATGAAACAGTCAATTTAGATTACACATTTAAATATAATTATATATTCATTAAACAGACCTATCCTCTTGGAAATAAAAAAGATCTCATGGTAGGTAAGAATAAATGTCCTTAAAATTAATATTTTTCCACGTCTTCCCTATATCTTTCCAACTCTTCCCCATACCCTTAACACAAACCTATATTTCATCCATTCAAATGATATTTTCAGACTACATTTGTCTTAATAAACACCCTAGAATAAATAAAGACAGTATTGATGATATATATATATATATATATATATATATATATATATATATATATACGTTGATTGGAGTAGCCGTGTTAGTCCAGAGATTTAGATATCAAAATAACAAGAGTATTGGATTGAGCAATGATACTTTTTTATTGGACTAACTATACATTTATAAGTTGACAAGCTTTCGGAAGAGTTCCTTCCTTTATCAAGTCTAAAGCAATCAATGACTTGATAAAGGAAGGATATATATTTGAGGGGTTAACCTTCCTAATCTTTTAAAATTACCAATATGTTGTTCATTTACAAAGAATAGTAGATTGGAGTATCCATTTTACCCATAAAAGATGGGTAACTTTAGAATATGATATTTTTGCCAACATTAAAGTGTGTAAATCTTTAAGACCAACAAATCCTATAATTATAGAAACATACTCCATATGGGACCACATTATAGTTCATTTTCCCAATATATCCATTATCCTATCACCTCTCACATCTTTAATAAGAAATTAAGAAATAGATTTTCTTTTTAAATTAGAATTAGACCTCAACAAGATCTAATCGACCAAGGATTTAATTGCTTTTCTTCATGGTTTATTTAGAGACATTTACATAATTTTATTTCGACACATGAACATAAAAGAAACATAACTAGGTCTCTAACTAACTTTGAAAATCTATACACTCACACTCCAATATAAGCAACACCTTTATCTATAATATATAACATTTCATCTACACCACCTCCGCATTGACACTTGCTCGGTTATATTGAAAGTTTGGAGACTGACTTAGGGGTCATCATTTTATCACAAACTGCACAATTAATCTTTTCTAATGCAATTAATTATTCAGTTTCTTTACTAATGAAAAATCTATTAAGATTATGCTCACAAAAAATGACATACACTGTTTTTCATTGAGATCGAATAGATGTTGGCATTGTGGTCATGTGAACAGTAGTCAAGCACATACGTGGTGCTGGTATATCCCAATACAAAATTTATGATTATCTAATATAATTAAAGACATAAATAAGGTTCAGTGTCGATTTCATCCATTGACCTTACTGTTAAATAAATCTCCTAAAAAATATAAGCTGTATAAAAACTATTTCAAATAATTCTTAATAGTATTCAATTTCTCATAGCAAAAAATTAGAAACCTTCCTCATTACCAAATCTGAATATGTGGCGTACTAAAGTAACAGAACTTCTCAATTTGGAATAATATATATATATATTTTTTTTAATTTAAAACCATCCAGTTATATATAAATGTCATTATAGTTTGGCCACTCACTGCATCATCTAACTGCTTCCTTTTTAGGAAAATGGCAAAATAAAATCTAAAAAAAAAAAAAATTGCATTAACTGAGAAGTATGTGAGATTCTTTTCTCTGCTAATGGTTTCTTTATTATTTTTTTATTTTTCTTTATTTTGCAAAATGCAACAATACAATAACATTGAACTTGGTTGTACAATGTTTATAATCATAATAATAGTTTGTGCATGTTTACGAGAATTCATGCTTTTTAATGCTGAGAATGTCTTTTCCCCTTGGTGAGATGGAATACAGTTATAGAGGTTCAGGTGATGAGAGATGACCATCCCCCCTTGTGGCATTCAAAACATTTGTGCAATGTCCTTTTACAGTAAACAAGGCCTGGGAGCTTTCAACTTGTATTGTTCATAGTAATCCAGTTCTTATGCTAAAACATTGTTAAACAGATATATCACCCTTCTGTCCATCTGGATGCGGATATGTGTCATGCATTCAGTTAGTGAGACATGGGAGGAGAAAAGCATTCAGGATTGTCAGAGTCGAGTGTAGTGAAATCTGGGGGGAGGGCAATGGGCTACAGTAATGTGCTATTTTGAATTTTACTGCTTCCATAATTCCAGCATTTGTTCATGGATTTCTACTCTGTCGGAATCGAGATACTGATATCTTTCCATCTGTAAGAACAGATTTACTTGGTCCGACCATTCCCCCATCGTGGGGATCAACACCTTTATGCTATTCAACATAACTATCATGAGTGCATGTTTTTCTTTGTTCTTGAGTTTGGGGAGACCCATAAACATTAGTGTTTCCAATCTGTTAGGTACTAGGGATCCTAGAAGTGCGCTTATTTTAGCCATTATGTCCTCCTGTATGTATTCCCGGGCTCCTCCACCAGATGTGTGATGTAGTAGTACCCCTTTCCCCATAGCCCCTCCAGCATCTGCCTGTGGTTTTTCGGGTAGATCTTTTGCAACCTATGTGGTGTTAAGTACCAGCTTGTTAGAAATTCGAGGTTTGTTTATAATGTTTTGGCAGATATGGAGGAAGTTTTTGTTGTGATGAAAATTTGTTTCCATTCTTGGGTAGTTGCATTTATGCCAAGGTCTTTGTGCTAAGCACTAGTGTATCTTGGTAAAAAGTTTTTGTCTGGGGTTGGCAAGATCTTATAGAGTAGTGAGATAGTATGTGCTTGTGGGTGTTGTAGCAGGCATTGCTTCTCAAATGCAGATGGTTGTCTGAACAGCTGGTGTTTGTGTTCGTGCATGTCAAAGAGGTGCTTTAGTTGTGCGTATGTGAACCAGTTGTGTAAAAGTCCACGATTCTGATTTACATTGTCTTCATATGTTTTTAATTTGTTGTCATTCAAGAGGTGCTGGATTGTTAATGTTTCGATGTGTGCTGAAGTATCAGGTTGTATTTTCGCATTAAGTAAGTGTATCTCTGGGTTATGTTTAAAAGGTGTTAAGGGCGAAATCCTTGTTAAGAATATTGCTGGTTATATTAATGATTCAGTCCCAAACCGTAAAGAACTCCCTCATCAGATGGTATTGTGTGGTTTGTTTGGGTCTGTGATTCGGTCGTTTCCAAGCTGTAGTGCCTATGTTTTCTCTATGCATGATTGCTCTGTCTTGTTGTACCTACTGTTTGTGTTCATTATTGGTGCTCCAATCTATAATCTATGTGTAAGGGTGGCTTGTCGGTATTTGGATATATCAGGGACCCCCAATTCCCCTTGCTCCTTTGGCAGATATAGAGTTCTTTTTTGAATGCGAGGCCTAATGCCGTTCCATATGTATTTTTATATGTGACTTTGAAGTTTGTAAATGAAATTGTGGGGTAATGATATAGGGAGAGCCTGAAATAGGTATAGGATTCTAGGGAGAATGTTCATATTGATTACGCTTATTCTGCCCAACCAACATATGGATTTGTTTTTCCAATTTGACAGATCTCCTATTAAGGATTGTAAGAGGCAGTTGTAATTTGAGTTAAATAGTGTGTTTGGGTCAGTGGAGAGGTATATTTCCAGATATTTAATTTTTTTGTTTTGAATAAGTAACGGACAGCCCCTCGCAGCCTGTAAAAAGGCCGTGTGGGACATAGATACATTCAGTATCTCTGATTTCTTTAGATTGAGTTGGAAATTTAATACTGTGCCGTATTCTGCAAAAACTTCCAATGCTCTAGGCAGAGGCGTAACTAGAAACCACAGGGCCCAGGTGCAAGAATCTAAGAAGGGCCCCCCCACCACCCCTCCCCCCTCCAAAAAAGGTGTATTTAATACATTTTTTATTTTTTTTTACATTTAACACAGAAAAAAATGTGAATCAGATTACATGTCTGCAAAAGGAGGTACCCTGTGCCCACAGTCTGTGAGATGGTCTGACCCCCTATTGCTGTATATATATTGACACTATTTAACCCCCCAGTACTGTATATAGTAAGTTAGTGACACAGTCTGTAATCTGCCGGTGAGATGACTGGCCTGACCCTACATGCCCAGTACTTTATAAAGTGACCACAGTAGTCAGTGACCTGCGTTTTAAGTTGATTGTGTTTTAATGCCCAGGCTAAGAGAGAACCTGGTTTATCCCCCTGCTCATAATAATGTTGTTTTAGATGAAGTATTTTAATTTGCATTTGTTTGAGTAAATGGGATTTCAGATCCTTCTGTGTCTGTGTTAATGCATTGGATGCAACATCTGATGTGGGGTCTTTTTTGTGTTGACATTCCCAA
Organism: Bombina bombina; assembly: GCF_027579735.1. Lineage (NCBI taxonomy): Eukaryota > Metazoa > Chordata > Amphibia > Anura > Bombinatoridae > Bombina > Bombina bombina. The sequence goes on from NC_069503.1 coordinate 700,547,043, forward strand.
TAGGCAATTTGCACCATAAGTGAGTTTAGGTGTTGTCTTTGCTGTTTTTTTTGTTTGGCTTTCAATTGAAGGAGCTTACCTCTAATAATGCACTTGTGTGTTTCCCATATAGTGGAAGGCACATGGAGATCTGGTGCATTATGATTATAGAAATCCTTAAGGGAGTTCTCCAGATGTAGTCGATTAAGACTGTCATTTAAGAGGTATTCATCCAACCTCCATATATATGGTGTGATTGACGCACTTGGCCATTGTATTAGACATGAAACAGGGGAATGGTCCGACCATGTTTGTGGGAGGATTTCAATTTTGGTGACAAGGGATAATCCCAAGGAGTCTGTTAGTAGATAATCTATCCTGGAGTACAAATTGTGAGGGTGGGAATAAAACGGTAGTCCCTTTCTGTGGGGTGGATAGAACTCCAGATGTCATGTAGGAGTAGTTGGGATAATTGTGTATTCACTGATTTTATTACTTTTCTAGAATGAGAGGACTGCCCATTGGAGGTAGCCCAAAGGAAGGTTAAAATCTCCTCCCAGAAGACCTTTTGAGTGTTCAAGGATTTTTTTTGTTACCTTTTTCAGCACTATGTGTTGATTTGTGTTGGGCAAAGAAATGTTGGCCAAGGTAAAAGGTCTTCCAAAAAGAAGGCCTATCACTATGATAAATAGTCCCTCACTGTCTTTCTCTATGTTTGTTGCTTGGAATTGCAGGTTGTTTTTGAGCAGGATTCCCACTCCACAAGTTTTAGATGTACTTGAGGAAAGGTATGTGGTTTTATATTTGTGGTTAATTAATTTAGGTTCTCTGCCTCTTTTAAAGTGTGTCTCTTGTACAAATATTATGTTGCCATTTTGTTTGTATATGTCACAAAAGGCTATTGACCTTTTTCAGGGCTGTTTAGTCCCTTAGCTTTAATTGTGATGATCTGCAGAAATCTCGGTGGTGGTTTGTTGCTTTTGGTATTGTTTGCCATTACTTAGAGGCCCAGGGGGGAACAGGAAGAGAAAAAAGGGGGGGGGGAGAAGGTAGAGGGTGTGATGAAGGTACGAAAGGGTATAGGAATGGGGAGTCTAGAGTTGGATCAGCTGGGGGTTATGTATGAAGGAGGAGTATTCCTCCGGTTTTGGTTTGTGGGTGGGGTGAGTTGAGTTACTTTAGTCAGACTAGAAGTAACCAATGCGTGGGGTGTGTAGGGGAAGTGGTGTGGGTGATCTGTTCCAATAAGAGAAGGAACTATATTTGTGGATAGGGGTAAGTCAGGAATTAAAGTTAAGTCAGTGTAGTTATGTACCACAGGTAATATGCAGTCACATACAGGTGTGCGCCAAGTAATAATCAGGGTAGTATCCCTTACCCTCAGGTATTTAAAGATAATATTACAGACATCCCAACTCTTCCCGGAAGGTCCGGGAGTCTCCCATATTGAAAAAGCTGCTCCCTGACACCTGCAATTGAAACACAATCTCCTGGAAATAGCGGTGCCAGAGAAAATCAAATTTGAGCCTGCACTTTTCATTTCTACCTTTAGGTGTCACTGTTCCATTATAGCTCAATGTAAATAGTTACTGCTTTTCTCTCTAGACTTTTCCCCCTTCCTGATCTCTACTCTACTCTAGTGCGGTGCGAGACAACAGCAGATCTGATATATATATAGGTGAGATGTACAGACTCCCATACCTCTATATTGTGCAGACTCCCACACTTCTATATTGTGCAGACTCCCATACCTCTATATTGTGCAGACTCCTATACCTCTATATTGTGCAGATACTCCCATACCTCTATATTGTGCAGACACTCCCATACCTCTATATTGTGCAGACACTCCCATACCTCTATATTGTGCAGACACTCCCATACCTCTATATTGTGCAGACTCCCTTACCTCTATATTGTGCAGACACTTCCATACCTCTATATTGTGCAGACTCCCATACCTCTATATTGTGCATACTCCCATACCTCTATATTGAGAAGACTCCCATACCTCTATATTGAGAAGATTCCCATACCTCTAAATTGTGCAGACTCCCATACCTCTATATTATGCAGACTCCCATACCTCTATATTGTGCATACACTCCTATATCTCTATATTGTGCAGACTCCCATACCTCTATATTGTGCAGACACTCCCATATATCTATATTGTGAAGTCTCCCATACCTCTATATTGTGCAGACTCCCATACCTCTATACTGTGCAGACTCCCATACCTCTTGGGGTTGGTGGGGCTGGGGGTACTATAGTGAGGTACTATACAGAGGTGGTACAGTGAGGTACTATAGTGAGGTACTATACAGAGGTGGTACAGTGAGTTACTATAGTGAGGTGGTACAGTGAGGTACTATACAGAGGTGGTACAGTGAGGTACTATACATAGGTGGTACAGTGAGGTACAGGTGGCCCTCGGTTTACACCGGATCAATTTGCACCATTTCAGAATAACCACCTTTTTTTCAGTCATGTGACTGCTATTGAAAAGCAGTGCACTAATTAAAATAGCCAGTAGGTGGAGCTGTCCGCTTGTGTTGCAGCAAAGTTATGCAATTTAGCAGACTGAAATTAATCTGTGTACACAGAACAGACCAGACCTATCGAGCAACAAGATCTAGCAGCCACTTCCCTATTATCTTCCTGTCCAGCTGCTTGAGGTGAGGGTGCCTAACTGCCTATTAATCACTGCGGATTGAAATGCATAGAATAGGTGCAGACCCAATATTATTTAACATGCTAACAATGCAGAGAACTGTTTACAGAAAAATGCAAGTAAAAAAATGTTTTTGTTCATTAAACTTAGTTTGATGATACAGTTTGTTGTGTGATTATATAATTCAGTTTATAATGCTGTTTACCATTAGTCTTAATTTCAAAGCTTTAAAAATAATGTATTCGGTGTTACTTATGACAATTTTGAGAGGGGCCTGGAATCTAACTCCCTCACTTCCCTGACTTACATTATAAACTGGGTTTCAATTTACAATGGTTTCAATTTACAACCATTCCTTCTGGAATCTAACCCCGGCCTAAACTGAGGGCTACATGTACTATACAGAGGTAGTACAGTGAGGTACTATAGTGAGGTTGGCATGCAGTGAGGTAGTATAGTGAGGGGCGCGGGCACCTCCCTGAAATGAGTTTTTGCAGGTTGGGATGTCTGATATTACATAAAACTTATATCAGTTGAACGTTCCAAAAATTAGTATTTATACACAAAGGATCAGCACAAGCACAACAAAAATAATTCAATAAAGTCTGTGACAAGTGTCCGGTGCAACACCTTGGAGACCCCCCTCACTGGGTCTCAGTGTGTAGCATACAAAAAGAACCAAAGATGGCACACGGTTAAGGAACTATGTGTCATGTGATGTGACATTTTCTCGTTTCTGATAGTCAACTTATGTTGGCAAATGCGATCTTTTATCCTTTGGGTCGTCTCGCCAACATATAATAGCTCACACGGGCATTTCAACGCATAGACAACATAAGTCAAGTTGCAGGTAAAGAATCCTTTTATATGGTATTGCTTCCCAGTATGTGGATGAGAGATGACACCACCCTTAATTACGCTATTACATTGGGCGCACCCCAAGCATGGGAAAGTTCCCTGTTTTGGAAGGCCAAAGAACTGCCTTCGGATGCTATCAGGACGTTTGATGGGCATTGAATGGACCAACTTTCTATCTATAGTATTGCCTCTTTCATAGGAGGCTCTAGGAATTTCTTGGAATTCCTTAATATCTGGGCATGCTTCCTTCAGCAGAAACTAGGTTTTTTTAATGATGTTAAATACTTTTTTACTCATGATGTTATAAGAGCTGACAACATTCATTCTGGTTGGGTTAGATATCCTGCCACTGACTGTGGGATTTTTCAATGAGTCTTCAACCTCATATAGTTCCTGAACACTATAACCCCTTCTGACAAATTTCTCTTTCATGTCTCTGGACCTAGACTGCTTAACTTCAGGGTCTGATACTATCCTTTCCACTCTTAACAACTGGGATCTGAGGACTCTGAAAAACCTGTGGTGGGTGAAAGCTATTTCTGTGTAACAAAGTATTTCTGTCTGTGGGTTTAACAAAGAAATCAGTTCTCAATATGCCATTCTTTTTGGAGACCATAGTGTCCAGGAATTCCACCTTATTTTCATAAATTTTACTGCTGAATTTTAAGAAAGGAACAGCACTTTCAATGCTTAATCTGAATTCCACCAACTTTTCAGGGGGGCCCCACCACACAATGAACAAATTATCAATGTAGCGGAACCAGCCCTGGCAGTAATGAGTAAAAAGTGGGTTTGTGTACACATATCTCTCTTCAATGGCATCCATTACCAAACAGGCTTAGGATGGGGCCACATTGGACCTCATTGCTGTGCCTGTTTTTTTGCATAAAAAATTGATTCTCAAACAGAAAACCCAGTAATACAGTACATGGCAGAACCATGCCCAGACACACACTACATGGCAGATACATGCTCAATGAAACACTACGTGGCAGATCCATGCTGTAAGATATGTGTGCCTGGTTCAATGGTTTGTGTAGATAGTTTTTAATACCAAGAGATATATGTAATCACTTAGCAGAATAAGTACCAGCATTTAATCAAGAGATCACTCACAAAATATACTAGTTGCCTTATATGTTTAAATTCAGTAATGCAGATGAGTAAGACTGAATTTTGTAACTTAAACTTTAAAGAATTCGGCAAGTTATTACTCTCCAATAATATAGCTAGATCATATAAATGAGTTCTTTAGAATTAGTGAGGAAAGCTTAATGTGACAGTTTGTTTAAAGCAACATTTCTAGTACAGAAATCGGCAACAATTTGTATCAAAATAAGAAGTAACAATACTTGCGTTAGAGTTTACTCAGGTAGCGTTGCAGCATGTCACGCTGTAATGGCGGATTGATCCGTAACTACTTCCTGTGTGCTGACAGGCAAAGTAGCGCTTCTGTCTAAGCAGAGATGGGAGTTCAGCGGTTTGGGTGAGAGCGGTATTGTACCTTCCTTGTTGATTACTGTAGAGTGACTCCGTGCAGTCCGTGGTGATAATGTAACAGCTGTGGCCGTGCTTATCAGATCTTCCTCCGTGGAGCTGTGTTGGAAAGTGGAACGGCACTGATGAGAGAGACTGACAGGTGTGCAGGTGTGTTTGCAGAGTAGATCCTAGAACCGTTGAAAAGTGTAACGATGAGAAAGCAACACTTGGCAATAGTAATCTTGACTAGAATTTCTGTAGAGAGAGTAAAGTTCAAAATTTCCTCTGATAAATGAGAAATACGATATGCAGTAAGTGACTTGATCATAATGAATAGATTTCCAAGAGGGCAACAAAATAATCAAGCAAAGTTCTGTTCAGGAAGTGAGTTTTTATAGGCAGGTAAATAGTGGGAGTGGAATGTCTTAAAGGGACATTACAGATCCCCCCCTCTCAACGCATCCGCTCCGAGGATGCAGGTTTAGTAGGATAACATTTATGGAAGGCTTCCAACAGTCGGGCAGCATGAACATGGGACCTGAGTACCCAGGAATACTCCTCAGGATCATAACCCTTCCAACGGATGAGGTATTCCAAGCGTCCACAAAATGTCAGTGAGTCCAGTATGGACTCTAGCTCATATTCTTCATGGTCCTCTAATTGAATAGGTGGAGGTGGTTCTTTCGGCCTATCCCTAAAGGTGCTGGGAACAAATGGTTTTAGAAGCACCACATGGAACGTGGGATGAATTTTATATCTCTTAGGTAAATCCAGAGTCACAGAAATCGGATTGAGTATTCTTTTAATCGGGAATGGCCCAATAAACTGGTTTGCCAACTTTCTTGAGGGGACTGATAGATTTAAGTACTTTGTGGATAACCATACCAAATCACCCAATTTGTAATTGGGACTGGCTCTGTGTCTCAGATCATAATAATATTTTTGCGAGGTTTTGGCAGACTTTAGATGTTCCTTTAAAAGGATGAGAGATTTCTGAAGATTGGTGAGATATGAAGAGGCTGCCGGTGAATCAGAACTGACACGTGAGATTGAGATAGTTTGCGGATGATAACCATAGGTGGCAAAAAATGGACTTAATTTGGTTGAAGTTGACACTGAGATATTGTAAGAGTATTCGGCTAACGGAAGTAGAGAAAAACAGTCATCCTGCAAATGGGTGATATAACATCGTAAATATTGTTCTAAAATCCCGTTAACCCTTTTGGTAAGACCATTAGGCTGGGGGTGATAAGATGTTGTTAATCTAGGTCGTATATGTAAAGCAGTACAAAGGGCCTTCCAGAAGTGTGAAGTGAATTGAGTTCCATGGTCAGTTATGATGGATTGTGGAATTCCATGAAGACGTACTATATGTTTTATAAATGCATCTGCGGTTTCAGTTGCAGTTGGTAAGGAAATGAGCCAATTTCGTGAGATGGTCGACCACTACCATAATTGTGTTATGGTTTTGGGAAGATGGCAATTTGACTATAAAATACATAGATATTATTGTCCAAGGAATATCTGGAATTGGTAGTGGTGTAAGTAATTCAATGGGCTTTAATTTCTCTGTTTTATTCCTAGCACACACTGTACAAGATGTAATATACTCTTGAATGGAATCTGCCATCTTGGGCCACCAAAAATTTTTTTGAATTGCTTCTTTAGTCTTATATATGCCTTGGTGACCAGAGAGAGGGGTGTCATGATACTGTTGCAAAATTTAATTCCTAAGTTGTGAGGGAATATAAAGTTTGTCATGGTACAAGTAGAGACCTGTGTTATCGTTTAGTAACTGTGGTATATTAGGTATGTTGTTAGTTTGAAGAGCTTTGATAATATCGTTTTCAAATGTTGTGAGATTACCTATGACTTTATGAGGTGGTATGAGACACATAGTATGTTCTGTTTTCTGACTTTGTTCATGAATGCGTGAAAGGGTATCTGCTCTTGAATTTAAATTTCCTGGTCTGTAAGTTATCACAAAATTAAACCTATCAAGGAATAATGTCCATCGGACTTGCTGTGAGGAAAGGGTTTTACTTTGACTTAAATATTGGAGATTTTTATGATCAGTGTATATTATAAACGGTCTGTTTGTTCCTTCTAGAATATGTCTCCATACTTCTAATGCGGTCTTAATGGCCAATAACTCTTTATCGCCTATTGTATAATTTATTTCTGCAGGTTGTAACATTCTTGAATAATAAGCAACAGGGTGTTGTGTTCCGTCTTTACTAGTTCTTTGGGAAAGGATTGCACCAATCCCAATGTCAGAAGCATCTGTTTCTGCTATAAACTCGCATGTGTGATTGGGGATTGATAGTATAGGTGCTGTTAAGAATTTTTCTTTCAGGAGATTGAAAGATTCTTTAGCTTCAGTAGACCAAATGTAATTAGTATTGTTTTTAGTTAGATTGGTCAAAGGTTTAACAATAGTAGAAAAGTTATGTATAAATTTGCGATAAAAGTTGGTAAAACCCAAAAATCTTTGCAAAGATCTCACGGTTTTAGGTCGTGGCCAATCCTTTATTACAGATACATTTTCTGGATACATTTGAATCCTATCTGGTGTGACAATATACCCAAGAAATTTTATCTAATGTACGTGGAATAAGCACTTCTCTAGTTTAGCGAACAATCTATGTTCGCGTAAGCATGTCAATACCCACCTAACATGTTTTATGTGTTCAGATGTGGTTCTGGAATAAATCAAAATATCATCTAAGTATATTATTACACAGATATCGATGAGGACTTTGAATATTTCATTTATGAAGTATTGGAAGGTTGCTGGGGCATTACACAGGCCAAAAGGCATGACCTTATATTCAAATAGCCCGTAACGGGTTCTGAAAGCAGTCTTCCACTCATCCCCATCCTTAATCTTGATCAAATTATACGCCCCCTTGAGGTCTAATTTGGTGAATATAGTTGCACCGTTAAGACGTTCCAAAAGTTCAGGGATGAGTGGAAGTGGAGAGCTCGATGATGGGCCTAAGTTACTGATCTTTGTTTTTTACACAAAATATCCCTGCTGCTGCAGGAGATACTGAGGGTACTATGAAGCCTTTCCTAAGATTATCGTCTAAATAGTCTCTGAGATACTGTAATTCTTGTTGTGAAAGTGGATATATTTTGCCAAAAAGAGCAACTGAACCTGGAATTAAATCAATCGGACAATCATATGTCCTATGGGGTGGTAAAGTTTCAGCCTCCTTAAAATTAAATACATCACATAAATCTTGGTATTCAGGGGGTATGGTGGTCTGTAGAGTGCCTATACTCTGTTGTGGGAAACATGTGGTTTTACAAAATTGTGAGGTGAAGTGGATCTTGGAGTCTTCCCAATTGATACTAGGATTATGTTTAACCAACCAGGGTAAACCTAAAAACATAATTTATGTAAGAACTTACCTGATAAATTCATTTCTTTCATATTAGCAAGAGTCCATGAGCTAGTGACGTATGGGATATACATTCCTACCAGGAGGGGCAAAGTTTCCCAAACCTCAAAATGCCTATAAATACACCCCTCACCACACCCACAATTCAGTTTAATGAATAGCCAAGAAGTGGGGTGATAAGAAAGGAGCGAAAGCATCAAAAATAAGGAATTAGAATAATTGTACTTTATACAAAAAAATCATAACCACCACAAAAAAAGGGTGGGCCTCATGGACTCTTGCTAATATGAAAGAAATTAATTTATCAGGTAAGTTCTTACATAAATTATGTTTTCTTTCATGTAATTAGCAAGAGTCCATGAGCTAGCAGATACCCAAGATGTGGAACTTCCACGCAAGAGTCACTAGAGAGGAAGGGATAAAATAAAGACAGCCAATTCCGCTGAAAAAAATAATCCACAACCCAAATCAAAAAGTTTTAATCTTATAATGAAAAAAACTGAAATTATAAGCAGAAGAATCAAACTGAAACAGCTGCCTGAAGTACTTTTCTACCAAAAACTGCTTCAGAAGAAGAGAAAACATCAAAATGGTAGAATTTAGTAAAAGTATGCAAAGAAGACCAAGTTGCTGCTTTGCAAATCTGATCAACAGAAGCTTCATTCCTAAAAGCCCAGGAAGTAGAAACTGACCTAGTAGAATGAGCCGTAATCCTTTGAGGCGGGGATTTACCTGACTCTACATAAGCATGATGAATCAAAGACTTTAACCAAGACGCCAAAGAAATGGCAGAAGCCTTCTGACCTTTCCTAGAACCAGAAAAGATAACAAATAAACTAGAAGTCTTTCTGAAATCTTTAGTAGCTTCAACATAATATTTCAAAGCTCTTACTACATCCAAAGAATGTAAAGATCTCTCCAGAGAATTCTTAGGATTAGGACAACAATTTCTCTACTAATGTTGTTAGAATTCACAACCTTAGGTAAAAAATTAAATGAAGTCCGCAACACCGCCTTATCCTGATGAAAAATCAGAAAAGGAGATTCACAAGAAAGAGCAGATAACTCAGAAACTCTTCTAGCAGAAGAGATGGCCAAAAGGAACAAAACTTTCCAGGAAAGTAATTTAATATCCAGAGAATGCATAGGTTCAAACGGAGGAGCCTGTAAAGCCCTCAGAACCAAATTGAGACTCCAAGGAGGAGAGATTGACTTAATGACAGGCTTGATACGAACCAAGGCCTGTACAAAACAATGAATATCAGGATGATTAGCAATCTTTCTGTGAAAAATAACCGAAAGAGCAGAGATTTGTCCTTTCAAGGAACTTGCAGACAAACCCTTATCCAAACCATCTTGAAGAAATTGTAAAATTCTAGGAATTCTAAAAGAATGCCAAGAGAATTTATGTGAAGAACACTAAGAAATGTAAGTCTTCCAGACTCGGTAATAGATCTTTCTAGACACAGATTTACGAGCCTGTAACATAGTATTAATCACTGAGTCAGAGAAACCTCTATAACTAAGTATTAAGCGTTCAATCTCCATACCTTCAAATTTAATGATTTGAGATCCTGATAGAAAAATGGGCCTTAAGACAGAAGGTCTGGCCTTAACGGAAGTGTCCAAGGTTGGCAACTTGCCATCCGAACGAGATCCGCATACCAAAACCTGTGTGGCCAAGCTAGAGCCACCAACAGTACAAACGAACGCTCCATTAGGATTTTGGAAATCACCCTTGGAAGAAGAACTAGAGGCAGAAAGATATAAGCAGGTTGATAATTCCAAGGAAGTGACAATGCGTCCACTGCTTCCGCCTGAGGATCCCTGGATCTGGACAGATACCTGGGAAGTTTCTTGTTTAGATGAGAGGCGATCAGATCTATTTCTGGAAGCCCCCAGATTTGAACAATCTGAAGAAATATCTCTGGGTGAAGAGACCATTCGCCCGGATGTAACGTCTGGCGACTGAGATAATCCGCTTCCCAATTGTCTATACCTGGGATGTGAACCGCAGAAATTAGACAGGAGCTGGATTCCACCCATACAAGTATCCGAGATACTTCTTTCATAGCCTGAGGACTGTGAGTCCCCCCTTGATGATTGACATATGCCACGGTTGTGACATTGTCTGTCTGAAAACAAATAAACTATTCTCTCTTCAGAAGAAGCCAGAACTGAAGAGCTCTGAAAATTGCACGGAGTTCCAAAATGTTGATTGGTAATCTCGCCTCCTGAGATTCCCAAACCCCCTGTGCTGTCAGAGATCCCCATACAGCTCCCCAACCTGAAAGACTCACATCTGTTGAGATCACAGTCCAGGTTGGACGAACAAGAGAGGCCCCTTGAACTAAACGATGGTGATCTAACCACCAAGTCAGAGAAGATCGAACATTGGGATTTAAGGATATTAATTGTGATATCTTTGTATAATCCCTGCACCATTGGTTCAGCATACAAAGCTGAAGAGATCTCATGTGAAAACGAGCAAAAGGGATTGCGTCCGATGCAGCAGTCATGAGACCTAAAATTTCGATGCATAAAGCTACCGAAGGGTAAGATTGAGACTGAAGGTTTCGACAAGCTGAAACCAAATTTCAGACGTCTCTTTTCTGTTAGAGACAAAGTCATGGACACTGAATCTATTTGGAAACCCAAAAAGGTTACCCTTGTCTGAGGAATCAAGGAACTCTTTTGTAAATTGATCCTCCAACCCTGTCTTTGAAGAAACAACACAAGTTGATTCGTGTGAGATTCTTCAGAATGTAAAGACTGAGCAAGTACCAAGATATCATTTAAATAAGGAAATACTGCAATACCCTGCTCCCTTATTACAGAAAGAAGGGCACCGAGAACCTTCGAAAAGATCCTTGGAGCTGTTGCTAAGCCAAAAGGAAGAGCAACAAACTGGTAATGCTTGTCTAGAAAAGAGAATCTCAGGAACTGACAATGGTCCGGATGAATTGGAATATGAAGATATGCATCCTGTAAGTCTATTGTGGACATATAATGCCCTTGCTGAACAAAAGGCAGAATAGTCCTTATAGTTACCATCTTGAATGTTGGTATCCATACATAGTGATTCAAGATTTTTAGATCCAGAACTGGTCTGAAAGAATTCTCTTTCTTTGGAACAATGAACAGATTTGAATAAAACCCCAGGCCCTGTTCCAGAACTGGAACTGGCACAATTACCCCAGCTGACTCCAGATCTGAAACACATTTCAGAAACGCTTGAGCCTTTACTGGGTTTACTAGAATGCGTGAAAGAAAGAATCTTCTCACAGGCGATCTTACCTTGAAACCTATTCTGTACCCTTGTGAAACAATGTTCTGAATCCAAAGACTTTGAATCTAATTGATCCAAACATCTTTGAAAAATCGTAACCTGCCCCCGACCAGCTGTGCTGGAATGAGGGCCGCACCTTCATGCAGATTTGGGAGCTGGTTTTGACTTTCTAAAAGGTTTGGATTTATTCCAGACTGGAGAAGGTTTCCAAATGGAAACTGTTCCTTTAGAGGAAGAGTCAGGCTTGTGTTCCTTATTCTGACGAAAGGAACGAAAACGATTAGCAGCCCTATTTTTACCTTTAGATTTTTTATCCTGAGGTAAAAAAGGCTCCCTTCCCCCCAGTAACAGTTGAAATTATTGAGTCTAACTGAGAACCAAATAATTTATTACCTTGGAAAGAAAGAGAAAGCAAAGTTGACTTAGAAGTCATATCTGCATTCCAAGACTTAAGCCATAAAGCTCTTCTGGCTAAAATAGCTAAAGACATATACCTGACATCAATTCTAATGATATCGAAAATGGCATCCCAAATAAAGTTATTAGCATGTTGAAGGAGTTTAACAATGCTATAAGGATTATGGTCTGACACTTGTTGCGCTAAAGCCTCCAACCAAAAAGTTGAAGCTGCAGCAACATCAGCCAAAGAAATAGCAGGTCTAAGAAGATTACCTGAACATAAATAAGCCTTCCTTAGAAAGGATTCAAGCTTCCTATCTAAAGGATCCTTAAACGAAGTACTATCTGCAGTAGGAATAGTAGTACGTTTAGCAAGAGTAGAGATAGCCCCATCAACTTTGGGGATTTTCTCCCAAAACTCTAATCTATCAGATGGCAAAGGGTACAATTTCTTAAACCTTGGAGAAGGAGTAAATGAAGAACCCAGACTATTCCATTCCCTAGAAATTACTTCTGAAATAGCATCAGGAACTGGAAAAACTTCTGGAATAACTACATGAGGTTTAAAAACTGAATTTAAACGCTTAGTAGTTTTAATATCAAGAGGACTAGACTCCTCCATATCTAATGCAATCAACACTTCTTTAAGTAAAGAACGAATAAACTCCATCTTAAACAAATATGAAGATTTATCAGTGTCAATATCTGAGGTAGAATCTTATGAACCAGATAGATCCTCATCAGAAGATAAGTCAGAATGATGGCGGTGATTTAAAAATTCATCTGAAATATGTGAAGTTTTAAAAGACCTCTTACGTTTACTAGAAGGAGGAATAACAGACAGAGCCTTCCGAATAGAATTAGAAACAAATTCTTTAACATTAACAGAAACATCCTGAACATTAGATGTTGAAGGAACAACAACAGGTAATGGATTATTACTAATGGAAATATTATCAGCGTTGGATAGCTTATCATGACAACTAACACAAACTACAGCCGGAGGAACAGTTACCAAAAGTTTACAACAAATGCACTTAGCTTTGGTAGAACCGACATCAGGCAGCGCTTTTCCAGAAGTAGATTCTGATCCAGGGTCAGGTAGTGACATCTTGCAATTTGTAAAAGAAAAACAACATATAAAGCAAAATTATCAAATTCCTTAAATGGCAGTTTCAGGAATGGGAAAAAATGCAAAATGAAACAAGCCTCTAGAAAACCAGAAGCAACTAAAAAGTGAGACTGAAATAATGTGAAAAAAACTGGCGCAAAGTATGACGCCCACATTTTTGGCGCCAAGTATAACGCCCACATATTTTGGCGCCAAGAATGACGCCCATATTTTTTGGCGCCAAAAAAACATCCGCAATACACATACGTAAAAAATGACGCAATTACGTGAAAACTTCCAGCGCCAACTATGACGCCGGAAATGATGAAATTTTTGCTCCAAAAAAGTCTCGCGCCAAGAATGACGCAATAAATAGAAGCATTTTCTGCACCCGCAAGCCTAACAGCCCGCAATTTTTAAAAAAAAGTCAATTGAAAATTTTAAGGTAAGAAAAATAAAATTTATATGCATTTTCCCAAAAAAATTAAACTGACAGTCTGAATGAAGGAATACTGATTATCCTGAATCATGGCAAATATAAGTTTAAACACATATATTTAGAACTTTACATATAAAGTGCCCAACCATAGCTTTGAGTGTCATAAATAGAAATAAGACTTACTTACCCTAAGACACTCATCTACATATAGTAGATAGCCAAACCAGTACTGAAACGAGAATCAGTAGAGGTAATGGTATATAAGAGTATATCGTCGATCTGAAAAGGGAGGTAGGAGAAGAAATCTCTACGACCGATAACAGAGAACCTATGAAATAGATCCCCTAGAGGAAGACCATGGTATTCAAATAGGCAATACTTTCTTCACATCCCTCTGACATTCACTGCACTCTGAGAGGAAAACCAGGCTTCAGCCGGCTGCGAAGCGCATATCAACGTAGAATCTAGCACAAACTTACTTCACCACCTCCATGGGAGGCAAAGTTTGTAAAACTGAATTGTGGGTGTGGTGAGGGGTGTATTTATAGGCATTTTGAGGTTTGGGAAACTTTGCCTCTCCTGGTATGAATGTATATCCCATACGTCACTAGCTCATGGACTCTTGCTAATTACATAAAAGAAATGACAGTATGTATGGCTGTAGGTATGATGTAAAAACTTTGGAATTCTACATGTCCATCTATTGTGTGTATCATTAGTGGAACAGTATGGTGTGTCACTGTCCGTTATGAATTAAAGACCCATCTATCACCTTAATAAAAAGAGGGTTTTGCTTTGAAACAGTAGGTATTTTATTATTGCTAACGAATGAGGCATCCATAAAACAACCATATGCTCCAGAGTCTATTATGGCTTCAGTATTGACCTGATGTCGATCCCACTGCAAAGATAGAAATACAGTGAGTGCATGGTTGTTTTTCTGTAGGGATACAGTATAGATGTGGGATGGCTTAGCCTTCTTTGTTCGTTGTAATATTGGACAGGTAGCCACAGAGGGATCTTTACTTGCGCAGTAAAGACATAGATTAGAGATGCGTCTCCTAGCTTTTTCCTCTGGTGTGAGGGGAGCCTTGATGACGCCAATCTCCATGGGTATGGTTACTGGTGTGCTTCTGTCAATGTAGGTAGCTGTAGGTCTTTTATGTGAAAAGTCAGTAGTCAGTCTCTCAGTGCGGCGTTCCCTTAGTCTACGGTCTATGGTGGTTGCCAGCTTGATAAGACTATTTAGGGTCTCAGGCATATCTACCCTAGAAATCTCATCTTTAAGGGTGTCATTGAGCCCAAGCCTAAACTGATTTCTTAACGTGATGTCATTCCACAATGTGTCTGTGGCCCACATCTGATACTCTGTGACGTAGTCCTCTACAGGACGTTTTCATTGCCTCAATGCTCTAAGTTTGGTTTCTGCATTTATTTGTGTATTGGCATCTTCATAAAGAGAAGCCATTGAGGCAAAGAATGCATCAAGTGAGTTTAAGATTTCATCATTGGATTCGAAAAAATGGTTGGCCCAAGTCCTGGGTTCACCGGTTAGATAGGATATAACTGTGCAGACCTTTATCTTTTATGTATGATAGGTCCGGGGTTTCACGGAAAAAAGAAGTAGGCATGCATTTTTGAAATCACTGAAATTTGACCTCTTTCCTGAAAACACCACTGGAGGATTAATGTGTGGTTCAGGAGGGTCTAGACTTCTAGGGGTTGTTATTTCTTTATATACATTCTTTAGAGCAGTGTTTTCTGCCTGTAAGTCTGTGAGTGCTCTTGCAAGATAATCAACCTTCTGGTTTAGTGTCTCAAACTCAGTTTTAATGGCCTGAAGGTCCATTTTGTTTTTATTTCAAGGCTTGATTATTATGTAAGATATGTGTGCCTGGTTCAGTGGTTTGTGTAGCTAGTTCTTAATACCAAGAGATATATGTAATCACTTAGCAGAATAAGTACCAGTGTTTAATCAAGAGATCACTCACAAAATATACTAGTTGCCTTATATGTTTAAATTCAGTAATGCAGATGAGTAAGACTTAATTTTGTAACTTAAACTTTAAAGAATTCGGCAAGTTATTATTCTCCAATAATATAGCTAGATCATATAAATGAGTTCTTTAGCATAATAGTGAGGAAAGCTTAATGTGATAGTTTGTTTAAAGCAACATTTCTAGTACAGGAATCGGCAACAATTTGTATCAAAATAAGAAGTAACAATACTTGCGTTAGAGTTTACTCAGGTAGCGTTGCAGCATGTCACGCTGTAATGGCGGATTGATCCGTAACTACTTCCTGTGTGCTGACAGGCAAAGTAGCGCTTCTGTCTAAGCAGAGATGGGAGTTCAGCGGTTTGGGTGAGAGCGGTATTGTACCTTCCTTGTTGATTACTGTAGAGTGACTCCGTGCAGTCCGTGGTGATGATGTAACAGCTGTGGCCGTGCTTATCAGATCTTCCTCCGTAGAGCTTTGTTGGAAAGTGGAACGGCACTGATGAGAGAGACTGACAGGTGTGTTTGCAGAGTAGATCCTAGAACCGCTGAAAAGTGTAACGATGAGAAAGCAACATTTGGCAATAGTAATCTTGACTAGAATTTCTGTAGAGAGAGTAAAGTTCAAAATTTCCTTTGATAAATGAGAAATACGATATGCAGTAAGTGACTTGATCACAATGAATAGATTTCCAAGAGGGCAACAAAATAATAGTTCTGTTCAGGAAGTGAGGTTTTATAGGCAGGTAGATAGTGGGAGTGGAATGTCTTAAAGGGACATTACACATGTCCAGACACACTCTACATGGCAGATACATGCCCAATGGAACACTACGTGGCAGATCCATGCCCAGACACACACTACATGGCAGATCCATCCCCAGTAACACAGTACGTGGCATATACATGCGTAGACACACACTATGTGGCAGATCCATGCCCAGACAAACACTACGTGGCAAATCCATGCCTAGACACACACTACATGTCAGATCCATGCCCAGGCACACACTATATGGCAGATCCATGCCCAGGCACACAATGTGGAGCAGATCCATGCCACACAGTGTTTACCATAAGGAAACGCAACTTCACACAGTAACATTTCAAACTATAAACTGTGGGGAAAAGTGGGTGGTGAATTTCATTAAATAACATCCCACAACATAATCAACCAACCCCCCAAATAATAGAACCTGTGCAATAAATAATTGTGTTTTACAGATAGTCATTCAAATTCCTGTTTTATTTGTGCAGTGAGTAATTTCTCTATGTAGAACGCCGCTGTGATCAAGGACAGCTGTAAAAAGCTGATAAAATTTTGCTGTCAGCATGTTGTTCTTTAAAGGGCAAAGGAAGCTTGTGGGGGCACTGATGTTTGTTACAGCATAAATCATGAAATAATTTATGTCACACATTAAACATATGCTTGCTAAAACAATAGAGTTTGCATTTCCATTATGCATTTACTGACCCCTTGACAATATCATATGTTTCTCACTTATTTTGCTAGATGAAAATGGCAGTACACTATCAAAATGTATTTTATTATTTATAAAATATTTTACCAGGAAGGATACATTGAGATTTTCAAGTATGTACTGGGTCCACAAAACATTGCATTGGTACAATAGGGTACAATCAAATACAAAACCAATATTAACCCCTTGAGTGCTAACGATGACTCAGAGCCCTCGCTAGCACTCAACCACCTTTTTAGCAATCTGGGGGCTCCTACCAACTCCGACCCCGGCGATCGGGCCTGTATAGTGGCAGGCATCGCCGGGGCTTCCTGTTACATGTGGTGATGTCACGCGCAATGACGTAATGACATCACTGCACAACTTTATTTAAAATTGACAATACAAAGTATAGGGAAAGGGGGCATGGTGCTTAGAAGCCTGTATCTCAGGAATCTAAGCAGCTACAGACCCCCAAGACCCACCGTTGGAAAGGTAATCGGGGATCTGGGAGAAAAATAAAAAAGTAAAAAAAATTTTTTTTTAGAAAATAGTAAAAAAATTTAAAAAAATTAAATCCAGCTTTGCACTCAAATTAATACACAATATATACAAAATTTAACATAGAACAGGTAGGAAATATATAAGCAACCATGACAAGTGCATTCTGTTTTGAGATATGTAGAGAGGGATCTCTTAAAGGATTTTAGGCTTGGGGAAGGTTTGAAAGTGTGCGGGAGGTCATTCCATAATTGTGGTACTCTGTAGGAAAAGGAGGCTCACGCTGCTTTCCTTTTGTATTGAGGCAAACTAAATAATTTGCTGGTGCTGGGTCGGAGGTTATAGGAGGTAGGAATAGCCGGGGAGATCATTCTGCTCATGTAGGGTGGGAGCTTCCCAGAAAAGCTCTTAAACACAAGGCTGGAAAGATGGAGGGTGCATTTGGATTCCAATAACAGCCAGTTTAGATCTTTTAGCATGTCACAATGGTGGGTCCTGTAGTTACATTGTAGCACAAATCGGCAGAACAAGTTATACAATGTATTAAGTTTACTAAGGTTATTAAGGTGAGTTTGGGGTGCAGGTGCATATACTACATCCCCATAATCAATGATTGGCATCAGCATTTTCTGTACAATCTCTTCTTTTGCTGTAAGGCTTAGGCAGGATTTGTTTCTGTACAGGGCACCTAGTTTTGGATAAAGTTTATATGTGGAGGCCAAAAGGTAGATTGGGCTCTAACAACATACCCAAGTATTTGAAAGAGTGGACTGTGGTTAGTGTGCAATTTGATTTTGTTTTGATGGGAATTTTGTAGTTTGTGTAATTTAGGTACCATTCCAAAGATCATTGTGACAGTTTTTTCAGTGTTTAGGAAGAGTTTGTTTTTTTGAGATACACTTTTCTACCTCTGTGAACTGGTCTTGGAGCACTGCTTCAAGCTGCGGCAGATCAGATTTGTTTGCATAGATTACCGTGTGACTGGGAGAGGGAGGGAGTCGCTGTAAAAAATGGAGACATATTGTGATCAAAATCAATACATATGATCGAAACCAGGTTAGCGGACGATTACCAATACCTGAGTTTTTTTTGTTTTGAGCAGTAGAATGTCGTGGTCTACTGTGTCAAAGGCCTTTGCAAAATCAAGGAAAATAGCTCCAGTTAGGTCTCCTTGTTCCATGCCAGTTTGGATGGCGTTGCAAACTTTTAGGAGGGCAGTTCTAGTGGAGTGATTCGGGCAAAAACCTGATTGATCAGGGGTCAGATAGTTAGATTGTTGGAAATACTCACATAGTTGCGTATAGACAGCATTGCTGGGATTTGATCAGGTCCAGACTGGTTTTTCATTTTTAGAATATTAAGGTGTTTCTTAATGACATTGATGGGTACAGGTCTAAAATTGAACTTCTCTATATTGGGTCTTTGCAGATTTAGTGGGGCCTGATCCACATTTGTAGTTTCAGGATGTTTGTCATTTATTAGTTTGTCAATCAGGGTGGTGGAGCATCCGACAAAATAATTGTTAAAGGCATTTGGTACTTCTAAGGGAAGTTGCAGGGTTTGGTTGTCCACTTTGATAGTGGAGGGTTGGGAGTGGATTGGGGGAGTCTTTAAGTTATTTATGACTTTCCAAAACTTTCTAGGGTTTGATATGTTATTGTTCAGTTTTTCACAGAAATATTGGGCCTTGGCCAATTTTGTTTGTTTAGTGCATATATTTCGACATTCTCTATATACACAGTGATATTTCATAGAGCCAGTATGCTTGAACTTTGACCACAATGAATCCCGAACCTGTTACATTTGAATGAGGTTAGCTGTGATCCAATTCATACGCGCTCCTTTTACTCTCACCTTATGCAGCGGGGCATGCAAATTCCAAACTTGTAGGAGTTCGGACTGAAAGAATTCAACTGCAGAGTCTATATCTGGGATTAGGTTTAATCTGTGCTGTAGTGCTTTAACTCTTGGGATTTCCTTCTTAAAACTTCTAAAGGTATCTCATCCTTTCAATCACCATTGACCTCAATATCTTTTAATGCTGACTTTTTAGGAAGCTGTATCTCCATAACAAGCTCCTTTCAGGCTTGTGGTAACTATGTGCCCATAACACACCTAGTAGAGAATGGTAAGTTAAAACCTAGACAAGAGTTGGCACAGGTTGCAGGAAGGATCTTTGTGTCATGGTTAAAATATGCACAGGTTCACAACCTTTTACAGACTACGCCTCATAGAACTGATTTGCTTAGATCTCCCACTGCCTTTGAACGTATCTGCCTTGAGGGAACTCCTAAGAGGGGCATCTTGTCTTCTTTAGCTAGATGTTAATTGAGTGGATTATATGCAGGGGTACTCCCTTCTTATACTAAATAATAGAATACAGAATTAGGTAGAGCACTAGGCCCTAAGGACTGGTACAAAATCTTTCAACGTACACATAGATTGTCAGTCATTACACAAGTCCTGGAACTAAACTATAAAATATTGACACTGTGATATCTGTCTACAGCTCGTCTTGAATATATATACCCTCATGGTTCAGATTTGTGTTGGAGACAGTGCTGTGGGACAGGCAGCATGTCACATATTGGTAGGATTGTGTAGGTATAAAGCCCCTATAGAATTAAATAGAATCCCTAGGAAAATGTTTATTTGGGGCATTCTATACTCTTCAAATTCTCCATGCTTTACTAAACTATAACCCTCCCCCCTCCCTGGGAACCTGTAAAATTAGATTAGCACTCTTTCAAATATCCATAAAATCATTAATTGCAAGGCTATGGAAATCTGCAACAAATCCTTCAAAACAAATATGGGTGAATAGAATAGAATATTATTAATTTTAGAAGGCTATATGGATATTATAGACAACAACAAATAGACATAGACTATGATTCACAATGGTCAATTTGATTGGGACCAATTTAAACACACACATAATTAAAGGGACAGTCTAGTCCAAAAAAAACTTTCATGATTCATATATGGCATGTAATTTTAAACAATTTTCCAATTTACTTTTATCACCAATTTTTCTTTGTTTCACTTGGTATTCTTAGTTGAAAGCTTAACCTAGGAGGTTCATATGCTAATTTCTTAGACATTGAAGGCCACCTCTTAAGAATGCATTTTAACAGGTTTTTCACCACTAGAGGGTGTTAGTTCATGTTTTTCATATAGATAACACTGTGCTCCTGCACATGAAGTTACCTGGGAGCCATCACTGATTGGCTAAACTGCAAGTCTGTCAAAAGAACTGAAAAAAATGGGCAGTCTGCAGAGGCTTAGATACAAGATAATCACAGAGGTAAAAAATATATAAATATAACTGTGTTGGTTATGCAAAACTAGGGAATGGGTAAACAAGGGATTATCTATCTTTTAAAACAATAACAATTCTGGTGTAAACTGTCCCTTTAAAGGAACAGGGAACCACAACATTTTCTTTCATGATTTGGATAGAAAATACAATTTCAAACAACTTTCTAGTTAACTTCTTTTATCAAATTTGCTTCATTTTCTTGTTATTCTTTGCTGAAGGAACAGCATTGCACTACTGGGCACTAGCTGAACACATCTGGTCTGCCCATCACAAGAGACAAATGTGTGCAGGCACCAATCAGCAGCTAGCTCCCACTAGTGTAGGATATGTGTGTGTGTTTTTTTTCAACAAGGGATACCAAGAGAACAAAGCACATATAAAAATAGAAGTGAATTTAAAAGTGTCTTAAAATTATATTCTGTATCTGAATCATGCAAGTCTAATATTGACTTTCCTATCCTATTAAGTCAAACAGTCTGGGTGACAAAGTCTCCATACTTCTGTATCTGCGCTTTCCAATTTTTTATTTCTCATTCTTCTTCTTCTTTGTAGGTAATGCACAGGTAAAGGGCGTAATCCTAACATCCCTGCTGCCTCTAAACTTCTATCCCTTACCACTGCTTTTGGCCTGTCTCGGTGGACATCATCTCCAACCCCCTGTGAAGGCAACTCAATTGACCTGGTCACCAATCTCTGTGCCGTTTTACAACTTCTCTAATTTCCCCTTTCCTCTCTCTGATCACCATCTACTAACTTTTTCTGTTTCTCTATCTGCTGCATTTTACAAGCCCCCAAAAAACTGCTACCTTACAGGAATTGAAATTACTTGGATTTCAAAGACTTTTCTGCTAAACTAAAACCTATACTCTCCAACATTTTATCCCTCTCTTGTCCAGATCTTTTGGCCTTACAGTAAAATTCTGCACTAAAATCAACACTTGACACCTTCCACTGTTTGCCGTGCATCATGTACTCAACGACAACCGTGGCACACCAAAAAGACCCGTTATCTTCAGCGATGTTCATGGACTGCTAAGCAACAATGGAGAAAATCATGCACCCATTTCCTGTATTATAAAATCATCTTCAGATCATACAACTCTGCCCTCAGCCTGGCCAAACAAGTCTATTTCTCCTCCCTTGTGTTAACTCATGCATCCAACCCCAGAAAGCTGTTCTCAACCTTTAACTCACTTCTATGTCCACCTACACCTCTGCCCGCTACCAAACTCACTACTCAGATTATTGCTGATCACTTCAACAATAAAATTGTCACTATTAGAAAAGACATCTACACCTCACACCCCTCAAACCCAGCCCTCCTACCCAGCCATTCTATTAAAAAAAACTATCTGCTACTGATCGGAACAGCCAATAGAATGCAAGCTCAATCTGATTGGCTGATTGGATCAGCCAATCGGATTGAACTTGAATCTGATTGGCTGATTCAATCAGCCAATCAGATTTTTCCTACCTTAATTCCGATTGGCTGATAGAATCCTATCAGCCAATCGGAATTCGAGGGACGCCATCTTTGATGGCGTCATTTAAAGGAACCTTCATTCGGACTTAGGACGTCGTTAGAAGAGGATGGATCCGCGTCGGTTGCTTCAAGATGGTCCCGCTCCGCGCCGGATGGAAGAAGATAGAAGATGCCGTCTGGATGAAGATGTCTACCGGTCCAGATGCCCTCTTCTTGCCGGATAGGATGAAGACTTCGGACCCTCTTCTGGACCTCTTCTTGCAGCTGGAAAGTGAGCGTTAGACCCTTACCTACAAGACTCGAAATACCAGCGGTAGGACAAAACCAGCGTTAGGACCCCCTAACGCTGGTTTTGACGGCTAACGCAGAACTCTAAATCTAGGCGTTAGAGTTTATTTTTATTTTACAGGCAAGTTTGTATTTATTTTAACTAGGTAGTATAGTTATTAAATAGTTATTAACTATTTAATAACTACCTAGCTAAAATAAATACAAAAGTACCTGTAAAATAAAACCTAACCTAAGTTACAATTACACCTAACACTACACTATAATTAAATAAATTAACTAAATTAAATACAATTAACTAAATTAAATACAATAGCCTAAATTAAATTAAATTATCTAAAGTACAAAAAAAACCCCCACTAAATTACAGGAAATAATAAACAAATTACAGAAATTTAAACTAATTACACCTGTAATTTGTTTATTATTTTCTGTAATTTAGTGGGGGGGGGCTGTACTTTAGATAATTTTATTTAATTTAGGTTATTGTATTTAATTTAGTTAATTGTATTTAATTTAGTTAATTTATTTAATTATAGTGTAGTGTTAGGTGTAATTGTAACTTAGGTTAGGTTTTACTTTACAGGTACTTTTGTATTTATTTTAGCTAGGTAGTTATTAAATAGTTAATAACTATTTAATAACTATTCTACCTAGTTAAAATAAATACAAAGTTGCCTGTAAAATAAAAATAAACCCTAAGATAGCTACAATGTAACTATTAGTTAAATTGTAGCTATCTTAGGGTTTATTTTATAGGTAAGTATTTCGTTTTAAATAGGAATAATGTAGTTAATGATAGTAATTTTATTTATATTTATTTAAATTAGATTTAAGTTAGGTGGTGTTAGGGTTAGACTTAGGTTTAGGGGTTAATAAATGTAATATAACGACATTGGGGATGGCAGATTAGGGGTTAATAAGTGTTATGTAGGTGGCGGCGGTGTAGGGGGGGGGCAGATTAGGGGTTAATAACATAATGTAAGTGGCGGCGGTGTAGGGGGCAGCAGATTAGGGGTTAATAAGTATAATGTAGGTGGCGGTGGTGTGGGGGTGCAGATTAGGGGTTAATAACATAATATAGGTGGCGGCGGTGTAGGGGGCGGCAGATTAGGGGTTTATAAGTATAATGTAGGTGGCAGCGGTGTAGGGGGCAGCAGATTAGGAGTTAATAAGTATAATGTAGGTGGCAGTGGTGTGGGGCGGCAGATTAGGGATTAATAACATAATATAGGTGGCGGCGGTGTAGGGGGCGGCAGATTAGGGGTTTATAAGTATAATGTAGGTGGCAGCGGTGTAGGGGGCAGCAGATTAGGGGTTAATAAGTATAATGTAGGTGGCAGTGGTGTGGGGCGGCAGATTAGGGGTTAATAACATAATATAGGTGGCGGCGGTGTAGAGGGCGGCAGATTAGGGGTTTATAAGTATAATGTAGGTGGCGGTGGGCTCCGGGAGTGGCGGTTTAGGGGTTAATAACTTTATTTAGTTGCGGCAGGGTCCAGGAGCAGCGGTATAGGGGTAAAACAGTATAGTATAGTGGCGGTGTTTTGTGACAGTATACCAATAAAGCTGGGGAAAAGCCAAAGAGCAGCGAGATCGATGACTGTTAGTTAACAACAGTCCGCTGCTCATCACCCCGTACTTGGTGCGCAGCTTTTTGACAGCTTTTTTGGTAACTTTGGAGAACATATTCAGGTCCGCGGCAGCGCTGTTAGGCGATCTTAGCAGAGCGTATTGGTGCCGGCGAATCCAAGTAAGTTGACGGGTTGATAAATAGGGGCCTAGGGCTTTATGTTAGGGTGTTAGGTTTAAACGTAACTTTTTTCTCCCTATAGATATCAATGAGGTTGCGTTACAGAGATTTTTCATTGAGCACTTTCCCCATTGATGTCTATGGGGGAAAGCGTGCACGAGCACGTCAAATCAGCCCTTGGCTTTTGTACGGTATGGAGCATAACGCCACCATATCGCACTCACAAGGAGGCTTTTCAGTATCTTGTAATGGCAGTGCTATGGAGAGTGAACTAACGCAACTTTTTTGGCGTCAGTTTTGCACCCTGTTTAGCACAAAACTCGTAATCTAGGCGTATGTGCATGGGTGTATATATATATATATATATATATATATATATACTTCCTTTAACAAAAATGCTTCTAGTTAAAGTTATTACTGTTTTTCAGCGCCATTAGAACATAGCTATGAGGGCCCAAGCTCCATTATTCATACACCAAAACCTCAGAGAGCTGACAGTGATGTGTATTGCTTCTGTAAAGACTTCATTTGTGTCATACAATCCACTTCTGACTCTCTGAGAAGGTGTTGTGTATGATTGCTCGTGCACGGGCCTTTACAGCATATGTACTTCTATTTCAATTTGAAATGCGCCCATTCACATTTCAATTTAGACCTTTGAATCCCTTTAACCTTCACTTGCAGCACATGAGTGTTAGGGTCATTCTTCCATGCACTTACCTAAAATCGCAATATAAGTTTAGCTACTCCATTCCCTTAAAAATATATGTGTAGCTTATTAACTGGATAAAATCTAAATAATGCACGGCATGTTTTACAGAATGAAAAAATTATAATCATTAGATGATAAAGTGTACGATGCCTGTGGTTTTTATGATGGGAACACTTTAAACCTAAGCATTTAATCACATTCTATAAATACAAAATTTAATTTGGATTCCTTATATTTAGCTGTGCTTGTGTTTACAGATATATGTCTGTATATTAATCAATATTCTGTTTTCCTTATTCAATTGCTGTGTATCCTGACATAAAAATCTTTATTTTAATTAGTCCAACTGTTATAATTATTGTTTCACTGGTAGAATAACACATTGTACTAACAATGATTTTGCAAACTGGGGTCAGATCATAACTCATGATGATATACAAACATCACAATATCAACATGCTCGCTTTATCTCATACGTGATTTGATGTCACTTTCTGGTAAATACACCACATACCCCTATTACTGCATATGACACAAATAGATAAAGTTCCCTTTGAAATGCTTATTAGTCTATTATTTTAACTATGAATTTCAATAAAAGTTGGTCACTGCCCAATCTCTTCTGTTATGTAGAAGCAATTAAATATTTACACCTCACTGGGTATACCTGCATCAGTATTACAAGCTGAAAGCAAACACAACCAAATAATGAGTTAGCGGGACTGAAGTCCTTGCGTAAAGGGTTAGGGCTAAATAAAAAGTTGCACCAAACACAACATAAATACTTTCAAAATGCATTTACACTCATATATACACTATCTAATAAAAATGATACATATAAATATAAATTTAAAATGTCATAAGGCTTCAAAGGAATATGGTATATGACAAGGTGTGTGACTGCAAAGGGTTAAATTATATATATATAGATACATATACATGTCTAAATATGTATGTGTATGTATGTATATATATATATATATATATGTGTGTGTGTGTGTGTGTATCTATGTGTGTGTGTATATATATATATATATATATATACATATACATATATGTATATATATATATATAGTGAGAGAGAGAGAGAGAGAGAGAGAGAGAGAGAGAGAGAGAGAGAGAGAGAGAGAGAGATGATTTCTCTGTAATCTAGAGGCATGTTTCTATGATGACACTGCTATCATAATCTTTATGTAAGCATACATATTAGTGTTTCTGCCTGTAAGCTCCTGTCTTGCTTTCAGTAATAAGCTGGATATCTACTTTAATTGATTCTATGGTGAATACTTATGAAAATGCAATGTAAAACGACTAATGGGATGTAATTGATCCCTATGGAATTATTTGTTTTAAAGATGACAGAGCAAGAATAGTGAGCTGAGCAGATCAGTGTCATCAAGTGACCACAAACAAATGGAGAAAGACACTCAGGTCCCTTTGTAATAAAGGATTAAAAAAAACACACCTAAACAAGCAGAAAACTGCAAAGGCAATATATCATTTTGAATGCATCTGTCATTTTGAATAGGGACACGCTGAGAAAAGAAATATTGTAATGCCTCCCCTGGCATCCAAACAACAGATACTGTATAACAGTGAGGTCATTTAGGGGATTAGCAAATAATGCAGCGCCACAGCACAAAATGTACAGAATCAATACATTTGAATTTTAGAACTTTTTGTTAGGTTACAATTACACATTTCAAATTCCTCTCATTTTGGATTGTGTGTCCTCTGCAGTGGAAGAATATAATGCATTATAATACTATCCATTTTACAAAATATATCACTAAACTAGTAATTTATGGACCATAAACCCTGAGTTACTTTATCCAGGCAAACAAAGTTTCTCATAAATATGAAGGAGCACCATTTAAAGGGACAGTAAAGTCCAAATTAAACTTTCATGATTTATATAGGGCATGTAATTTAAAACAACTTTCCAATTTAAATTTATCATTAACTTTTGCTTTGTTCTCTTGGTATTCTTTGTTGAAAGCTAAACCTAGGTAGACTCATATGCTAATTTCTAAGCTCTTGAAGGCCTCTTCTGATATCAGCGCATTTTGACATTTTTTCACAGCCGAGGGCGTTAGTTCATGTGTGTCATATAGATAACATTATGCTCACTCCCGTGGAGATATTTATGAGTCAGCATTGATTGGCTAAAACGCATGTCTGTCAAAAGAACTGAGAAAAGGGTGCAGTCTGCAGAGACTTTTATACAAGGCAATCACAGAGGTAAAAAGCATATTGATATAACAGTGTTAATATAAATTAATTATTTTGATTGTAAAGCAAACAAGAATTGCATGCAAACTGGTCCTTAAGGATAGGTCTGTCACTGGCTAATAAGCAGACCTCCCACTACTTTATTAGTGAATATGGACACATGTCACAAGCATAAAAAAATAATAATATATATTTCTCTTTCTGGTATAGGAAAAGTTGCTTTACAGAAAATAAAAACTGGAATACATCTCTTAGGTCCCTATGTTCGAAAGTGCTACGAGGTGGCGCAATATTGCAAGTGATCCGCCGCTATGTCAAGCGAGCTTGACGGAATATTCTAAGCTCTTGACATAGCCGCAAAGCTGAAAGGCGTTAACTATACACGCCATTGGTTGGCAATGCTGATTTAAGCCATATTGGCGATGTATAGTAAATGATCCCTGGAATATTACTGCCGTCTACCTAAATGATACTCCTATAACCCCTAAACGGAAGTACCCCACGATCACAAACTAACACTACAGTAATAAACATCTAAACCGCCACATACCCACTGAAAATTGCTAACTTTAACCTTTAAATTGCCACATACCCACAGCAAGTACTATCTATTAACCCCTGCACTGCCATTAACCTACAACAAGTGCGAACTATTAACCCCCTTTGCCGCCATCAACCCACCGCAAGTTCTATCTATTAACCCCTATGCTGCCATGAACCCACTACAAGTGCTAACTATTAACCCCCTATGCAGTCATCAACCCACAGCAAGTTCTATCTATTAACCCCCTATGCTGCCATCAACCCACCGCAAGTGCTAACTATTAATCCCTTATACCGCCATCAACCCACCGCAAGTTCTATCTAATAACCCCCTATGCCGCCATCAACCCACCGAAAGTACTATTAACTATTAAGACAACATCTTTATCTACAGCAAAGGCAAGAATTTGTCTGTCAAAGACAGCGCATAAGACTCCCATGATTAAATTTGCCCCATTGTTATCAAATGTGTTGGGGACGATAGACTTCACACATATTACACTGAGACCACCCAAGGAAATATTCCGCAATCTGAAGCATTTCAATTCCCTCAATGTGCAAATGGTCCACTTATCCGTAACTAGACTGGTTTCTAATTTATTAATCATAAGCTCTTATGACACCCAAATTGATGCAAGCATATCAAACTTTATTTTTTATCAATTTTGGCGTCAGGCTGTAATTCAGGGCACTCAAATTGACAGAGAGATTCTTATACAGGTTCTCTTCTACTTTTAGTAACTAATAAATGGGCCCCAAAGTGTGACTGCAATAATTCATGTAATTTATAGTTGGGCCTTCTACTTATTACTACTAATACTTACTGAGCTTCTGCCTTGCCTTTCTCTTTTGGTAGGCATTTATATTCAATATTTTAAAGTTCACACTAAAACAGTACACAAATGCCAAAAATCCCCTTTTTGTCTGTTCGAGAGACCAACAACAAACAGCTAGTAGTTATTATATTATATTGTAATGAAATTTAGTCAGTCAGAGTGTACTATGTTTCCTGCTGCCACCACCACCATTTGTATTAGCACATCCAGCAGCGCCATTACTACCAGTGCAGAGTTTGAGGGATATTTATCAAGCCGTCAACCGCAAATATGCTGGAATTCCACAGCGTAATTGTGGCGAGCCTGATTCGCTCCATTTATCAAAGCCTACAGACCGGCAACAGTTGAAATTTGTGACTTAACATACGATCCACCGATCTCAA
Source organism: Bombina bombina (assembly GCF_027579735.1). Taxonomy (NCBI): domain Eukaryota; kingdom Metazoa; phylum Chordata; class Amphibia; order Anura; family Bombinatoridae; genus Bombina; species Bombina bombina. The sequence continues at coordinate 700,576,188 of NC_069503.1, forward strand.
TCCAACACAGATCGATGCTTACGCCATTACCTCCTTGATCTGTCCGCAGCCTTTGACACTGTTGACCACCCTCTTTTGCTCCAAACCCTCCAATCCTTTGGTATCTGTGACACAGCCCTCTCGTGGCTCTCTTCTTACCTGTCAAACCGTACCTTTAGTGTAGCCTTCTCTGGGGCCTCCTCTGCCCTTTCACCACTTTCTGTCAGAGTATCGCAAGGCTCTGTCCTCGGTCCCCTTCTCTTCTCAATATACACGTCATCACTAGGTTCCCTAATAAAGTCCCACGGTTTACAATATCATTTGTATGCCGACGACATCCAAATCTACTTCTCTGCACCAGACCTACCTCCTTCCTTGCTAACCCGTATCACTAACTGTCTCTCTCACATCTCTAACTGGATGTCCTCACACTACCTCAAGCTAAATCTCTCCAAAACTGAGCTCCTTGTTTTCCCCCCTTCTTCTAAACTCTCCACCCTCAATCTCTCTATAACTGTTGACAACTCCATCATTACCCCTACCCCGCATGTCCTATGGCTCGGGGTCACATTTGACTCAGATCTTTCTTTCACTCCTCACATTCAGTCATTGGCTAAAGCCTGCTGCTTCCACCTTAAAAACATCTCTAAAATTAAACACTTCCTTACACAAGACACAACTAAGATTTTAATCCACTCTCTCTGCAACTCTGTCCTCTCTGGTCTCCCCACCTGCCACCTAGCTCCTTTACAATCCATAATGAATGCCTCTGCCAGACTCATCTTCCTTACACGTCGCTCTTCATCTGCTGCACCTCTCTGCCAATCCCTTCACTGGCTTCCTCTTGCCTCTAGGATCAAACACAAAATTCTCATTCTGACATACAAAGCCCTCAACTGCACTGCTCCCCCCTATATCTCAGACCTTGTCTCCAGATACTCTACCCTCCCATCCCCTTCGCTCTGCTCACGACCTCCTACTCTCCTCCTCTCTTGTCATCTCATCACACTCCCGTTTACAGGACTTCTCCAGACTGGCTTCCATCTTGTGGAACTCTCTGCCTCGCTCCACAAGACTCTCTTCTAGTTTTAAAAGCTTCAAGTGCTCCCTAAAGACTCTACTGTTCAGGGATGCATACAACCTACTCTAACCTTTCTTTATATAAATGTCTCTCCTCCATTGCTATCCCCTGAACCCCTTTAGCATGTAAGCCTAAGAGTCCAGCTGTTTGTAGATCACTTTCTTAAGAGCTGACTACAACAGTGCAACTCTTGGCAGGGTCCTCTACCCATTTGATCCCTATAATTGTTTTGTTGTACTCCGCCTTTGCTTATAGCGCTGCGGAATCTGTTGGCGCTCTACAAATAACCGATAATAATAATAATAATAAAATCACAGATGTTCCGAATACAAATTCGGCACTATCTGACAACTTTTGCTAGTTATCAAATTTCTAACAGGTACGCTCGCCACTCTTCTGGCCCAGCATACCTGGTTTTCAATCAGCCACCCTGGAGGCCGCGGATGCCATAGGAATCAATGGGAGTCTGAAAGCAGCAAAAGCTTATGTTCGATGCTGCCAGATATCCCATTGATTTCTATGGTAGAAAACAAATTATGTTTACACCTAACACCCTAACATAAGCCCCGAATCTAAACACCCCAAATCTGCCTCCCCGACATTGCCGCAACCTAATTAAAATTATTAACCCCTATTCCGCCGCTCCCCGACACCACCGCCACCTACATAATGTTATTAACACCTATTCCGCCGCTCCCGGACCCCTCTGCAACTAAATAAAAGTATTAACCCCTATTCCGCCACTCCCAGACCCCTCTGCAACTAAATAAATGTATTAACCCCTATTCTGCCGCTCCTGGACCCCTCCGCAACTAAATAAATGTATTAACCCCTAAACCTCTGGCCTCCAACAGCACTACCACTAACTAAACCTATTAACCCCTAAACTAAATTAAGCTATTAACCCCCAAACCTAACAACCCACTAACTTTACATTAAATATTAACTCATCCCTATCTTATAATAAATGTAAACTTACCTTTAGAATTAAAATAAACTATATTAAACTACTATTAACCTACCCTAACTATTATACTACAATTACATTAAACTATATTAAACTAATAATTAATCTACCCTAACTATTATACTAAAATTACAGTAAACTATATTAAACTATTAATTAACCTACCCTATTATACTAAAATTACATAAAACTAACAATTAAATTAACTATATTACATATTTAAAAACCTAACCCTACTCAAGTTATTTAAATCTACTATAAAAAATTACTAAATTACAAAAAATAACAACTAAGTTGCAAAAAATAAAAAAAACACTAAGCTACACAAAACAAAAAACACAAAATAAAAAGAAATGATCAAATATTTAAATTAATTACACCTAATCTAATAGCCCTATCAAAATAAAAAAGCCCCCCCCCCCCAAAATAAAAAAAACCTAGCCTACAATAAACTACCAATGGCCCTTAAAAGGGCCTTTTGCGGGGCATTGCCCCAAAGAAAACATAATTTATGTAAGAACTTACCTGATAAATTCATTTCTTTCATATTGGCAAAAGTCCATGAGCTAGTGACGTATGGGATATACAATCCTACCAAAAGGGGCAAAGTTTCCCAAACCTCAAAATGCCTATAAATACACCCCTCACCACACCCACAAATTAGTTTAACGAATAGCCAATAAGTGGGGTGATAAAGAAAGGAGTAAAAAGCATCAACAAAAGAATTTGGAAATAATTGTGCTTTATACAAAAAAATCATAACCACCATAAAAAAGGGGGTGGGCCTCATGGACTCTTGCCAATATGAAAGAAATGAATTTATCAGGTAAGTTCTCACATAAATTATGTTTTCTTTCATGTAATTGGCAAGAGTCCATGAGCTAGTGACGTATGGGTTAGCAATACCCAAGATGTGGAACTCCACGCAAGAGTCACTAGAGAGGGAGGGATAAAAATAAAAACAGCCATTTTCCGCTGAAAAAAAATAATCCACAACCCAAAATATAAGTTAATTCTCATAAATGCGAAGAAAAAACTTAAATCAAAAGCAGAAAAATCAAACTGAAACAGCTGCCTGAAGAACTTTTCTACCAAAAACTGCTTCCGAAGAAGCAAATACATCAAAATGGTAGAATTTATTAAATGTATGCAAAGAAGACCAAGTAGCAGCTTTGCAAATCTGATCAACTGAAGCTTTATTCTTAAAAGCCCAAGAAGTGGAAACTTATCTAGTAGAATGAGCTGTAATTCTCTGAGGCGGGGCTTGACCCGACTCCAAATAGGCTTGATGAATCAAAAGCTTTAACCACGAGGCCAAGGAAACGGCAGAAGCCTTCTGACCTTTCACGGAACCAGAAAAGATAACAAATAGACTAGAAGTCTTCCTGAAATCTTTAGTAGCTTCAACATAATATTTCAAAGCTCTCACCACATCTAAAGAATGTAAAGATCTTTCCAAAGAATTCTTAGGATTAGGACACAAAGAAAGGACAACAATTTCTCTATTAATATTGTTATAATTTACAACCTTAGGTAGGAATTTAAATGAAGTCCGCAAAACTGCCTTATCCTGATGAAAAATCAGAAAAGGAGATTCACAAGAGAGAGGATAATTCAGAAACTCTTATAGCAGAAGAGATGGCCAAAAGAAACAACACTTTCCAAGAAAGTAGTTTAATGTCCAAAGAATGCATAGGCTCAAACGGAGGAGCCTGTAAAGCCTTCAAAACCAAATTAAGACTCCAAGGAGGAGAGATTGATGTAATTACAGGCAAACCTTCACAAAACAATGAATATCAGGAAGTTTAGCAATCTTTCTATGAAATAAATCAGAAAGAGCAGAGAAGAACACCATGAAATATAAGTCTTCCAAACTCGATAATAAATCTTTCTAGAAACAGATTTACGAGCCTGCAACATAGTATTAATCACTGGGTCAAAGAAACCTCTATGACTAAGCACTACGCGTTCAATTTCCATACCTTCAAATTTAATGATTTTATATCCTGATGGAAAAACGGACCTTGAAAGAGAAGGTCTGGCCTTAATGGAAGGTTAACAACTGGACATCCGAACAAGATCCGCATAACAAAACCTGTAAGGCCATGCTGGAGCCACCAGCAGCACAAACGATTGCTCCATGATGATTTTGGAGATCACTCTTGGAAGAAGAACTAGAGGCGGGAAAATATAAGCAGTTTGATAACATCAAGGAAGTGTCAATGCATCCACTGCTTCCGCCTGAGGATCCCTGGACCTGGACAGGTACCTGGGAAGTTTTTTGTTTAGAAGAGATGCCATCAGATCTATTTCTGGAAGCCCCTACATCTGAACAATTTGAGAAAACACATCTGGATGGAGAGACCATTCTCCTGGATGTAAAGTCTGACGACTGAGGTAATCCGCTTCCCAATTGTCTATACCTGGGATATGAACTGCAGAAATTAGACAGGAGCTGGATTCTGCCCAAACAAGTATCCGAGATACTTCTTTTCATAGCTTGAGGACTGTGAGTCCCACCCTGATGATTGACATATGCCACAGTTGTGATATTGTCTGTCTAAAAAAAAAAGCGGTTCTCTCTTCAACAGAGGCAAAACTGAAGAGCCCTGAGAATCCCACGGAGTTCCAAAATATTGATTGGTAATCTCGCCTCTTGAGATTTCCAAACCCCTTGGGCTGTCGGAGATCCCCAAACAGCTCCCCAACCTGAAAGACTTGCATCTGTTGTGATCACAGTCCAGGTTGGACAAACGAAAGAGGCCCATAAAATTATACGATGGTGATCTAACCACCAAGTCAGAGAAAGTCGAACATTGGGATTTAGGGATATTAATTGTGATATCCTTGTATAATCCCTGCACCATTGGTTCAGCATACAAAGCTGGAGAGGTCTCATTTGAAAACGAACAAAGGGGATTGTGTCCGATGCTGCAGTCATGAGACCTAAAACTTCTATGCATTGCATTCCGACAGGCTGCAACCAATTTCAAACGTCTCTTGTCTGTTAGAGACAAAGTCATGGACACTGAATCTATATGGAAACCTAAAAAGGTTACCTTTATCTGAGGAATCAAAGAACCTTTTTGGTAAATTGATCCTCCAACCATGTCTTCGAAGAAACAACACTAGTTGATTTGTGTGAGATTCTGCAGAACGTAAAGACTGAGCAAGTACCAAGATATCGTCCAAATAAGGAAATACCGCAATACCCTGCTCTCTGATTAGAGAGTAGGGCACCTAGAACCTTTGAAAAGATTCTTGGAGCTGTCGCTAGGCCAGAAGGAAGAGCAACAAATTGGTAATGCTTGTCTAGAAAAGAGAATCTCAGGAACTGATAGTGATCTGGATGAATCGAAATATGAAGATATGCATCCTGTAAGCCTATTGTGGACATATAATGCCCTTGCTGAACAAAAGATAGAATAGTACTTATAGTCACCATTTTGAAAGTTGGTACTCTTACATATCGATTCAAAATCTTTAGATCCAAAACTGGTCTGAATGAATTTTCTTTCTTTGGGACAATGAATAGATTTGAATAAAACCCCAGACCCTGTTCCTGAAACGGAACTGGCATGATTACCCCTGATAACTCCAGGTCTGAAACACACTTCAGGAAAGCCTGAGCTTTTACTGGGTTTGTTGGAATGCGTGAGAGAAAAAATCTTCTCACAGGCGGTCTTACTCTTAATCCTATTCTGTACCCCTGATAGACAATGCTCTGAATCCAATGATTTTGGACCGAATTGATCCAAACATCTTTGAAAAAAATTTAATCTGCTCCCTACCAGCTGAGCTGGAATGAGGGCTGCACCTTCATGCAGACTTGGGGGCTGGATTTGATCTCTTAAATGGCTTAAATTTATTCCAATTGGAAGCAGATTCCTTGGGGGAAGGATTATGTTTCTGTTCCTTATTTTGTCGAAAGGAACGAAAACGGTTAGAAGCTTTAGATTTACCCTTAGGTCTTTTATCCTGAGGCAAAAAAACTCTCTTCCCCCAAGTGACAGTTGAAATTATTAAATCCAACTGAGAATGAGAACCAAATAATTTATTACCTTGGAAAGAAAGAGATAGCAATCTGGACTTAGAAGTCATAGCATTCCAAGATTTGAGCCACAAAGCTCTTCTAGCTAAAATAGCTAAAGACATAGATTTAACATCAATTTTGATAATATCAAAAATGACATCACAATTGAAATTATTAGTATGTTGAATCAACTTAACAATGCTAGACAAATCATGATCCGATACTTGTTGCGCTAAAGTTTCCAACCAAAAAGTTGAAGCAGCTGCAACATCAGCCAAAGAAATTGCAGGCCTAAGAAGATGACCTGAATATAAATAAGCTTTCCTTAAATAAGATTCAAGTTTCCTATCTAAAGGATCTTTAAAAGAAGTACTATCTTCCGTAGGAATAGTAGTTCGTTTAGCAAGAGTAGAGAGAGCCCCATTAACTTTGGGGATCTTTTCCCAAAACTCCAATCTAACTGCTGGTAAAGGATACAATTTTTTAAACCTTGAAGAAGGAATAAAAGAAGTACCAGGCCTATTACATTCTTTAGAAATCATATCAGAAATAGCATCGGGAACTGGAAAAACCTCTGGAATAACCACAGGAGGTTTATAAACAGAAATTAAAAGTTTACTAGTTTTAATATCAAGAGGACTAGTTTCCTCCATATCTAATGTAATCAACACTTCCTTTAACAAAGAACGAATATACTCCATTTTAAATAAATAAGAGGATTTGTCAGTGTCAATATCTGAGGCAGGATCTTCTGATTTAGATAGATCCTCGTCAGAGAAGGATAAATCAGTATGTTGCTGGTCATTTGAAATTTCATCAACCTTATGAGAAGTTTTAAAAGACCTTTTAAGTTTATTAGAAGGCGGAATGACAGACAAAGCCTTCTGAATAGAATCAGAAATAAATTCTTTTAAATTTACAGGTATATCTTGTGCATTAGATGTTGAGGGCACAGCAACAGGTAATGAACTTCTACTGACGGATACATTCTCTGCATGTAAAAGTTTATCATGACAACCATTACAAACCACAGCTGGAGGTATAACCTCCACAAGTTTACAACAAATGCACTTAGCTTTGGTAGAACTGTTATTAGGCCGCAGGGCTCCAACAGTGATTTCTGAGACAGGATCATATTGTGACATCATGCAAATGTAAGAGAAAAAAACAACATATAAAGCAAAATTATCAATTTCCTTATATGGCAGTTTCAGGAATGGGAACAAAATGCAAACAGCATAGCCCTCTGACATAGATAAAAGGCAGGAGGAAAATAGAAATGGGGTCTTAAATAATGAAAATATTTGGCACCAAGTATGACGCGCAACAAACAGTAAAATATTTTTTGGCGCCAAAAACATCCGGAAACTACACACTAGCTTGATAGATGACGCAACCTTTTGAAAGGACTCTGCAACAACTAAGACGCCATAAATTACGAATTTGCGTCAAAGAACATAACTTTGTGCCAAAAAATCTCGCGCCAAGAATGACACAATAAACTCTGGCATTTTGGGCCCTCACGAGCCTAATTCTGCCCGCGAATTTAAAAGACAGTCAATTAGAAAAAGAGATTATACCCCAGGTAAGAAAAACATTTCTCATTAAAAAGCATTTCCCAGATATGAAACTGACAGCCTGCAAAAGGAAATATACTGAAAACATGAATAATGGCAAATATAAGTACAATACATATATTTAGAACTTTATATAAATACATAAAGTGCCAAACCATAGCTGAGAGTGTCTTAAGTAATGAAAACATACTTACCAGAAGACACCCATCCAGATATAGCAGATAGCCAAACCAGTACTGAAACAGTTATCAGTAGAGGTAATGGAATATGAGAGTATATCGTCGATCTGAAAAGGGAGGTAGGAGATGAATCTCTACGACCGATAACAGAGAACCTATGAAATAGATCCCCCGTGAGGAAAACCATTGTATTCAATAGGTGATACTCCCTTCACATCCCTCTGACATTCACTGTACTCTGAGAGGAAATGGGCTTCACAATGCTGAGAAGCGCATATCAACGTAAAAATCTTAGCACAAACTTACTTCACCACCTCCATAGGAGGCAAAGTTTGTAAAACTGAATTGTGGATGTGGTGAGGGGTGTATTTATAGGCATTTTGAGGTTTGATAAACTTTGCCCCACCTTGTAGGATTGTATATCCGATACGTCACTAGCTCAAACACCCCCCCAACAGTAAAACCCACCACCCACACAACCAACCCCCCCAAATAAAAACCTATCTAAAAACCCTAAGCTCCCCATTGCCCTGAAAAGAGCATTTGTATGGGCATTGCCCTTAAAATGGCATTTAGCTCTTTTTCTACCCAAAGTCCCTAACCTAAAATTAAAACCCACCCAATAAACCCTTAAAAAAAAACTAACACTAACCCCGGAAAATCCACTTACAGCTTTCGAGGAGCGGACATCCATCCTCATCCAACCGGCAGAAGTCCTCAGCGAAGCTGTCAGAAGTCTTCATCCAAGCAGGCCGAAGTCTTCCTCCAAGCAGGCAGAAGTCTTCATCCATCCGGCGTGGAGCGGCTCCATCTTCAAGACATATGGCGCAGAGCCTCCTCTTCTTACGACGACTCTTGAAGAATGAAGTTTCCCTTTAAATGACGTCATCCAAGATGGCGTCCCTTACATTACGATTGGCTGATAGAATTCTATCAGCCAATAGGAATTAAGGTGAAAAAAATTATATTGGCTGTTGCAATCAGCCAATATGATTGAGCTTTCTTCCTATTGGCTGATCCAATCAGCCAATAGGATTGAGCTTGCATTCTATTGGCTGATTGGAATAGCCAAAAGAATGTGAGCTCAATCCTATTGGCTGATTGGATCAGCCAATAGGATGAAAGCTCAATCAATAGGATTTTTTTCACCTTAATTCCTATTGGCTGATAGAATTCTATCAGCCAATCAGAATGTAAGGGACGCCATCTTGGATGACGTAATTTAAAGGGAAACTTCATTCTGCAAGAGTCGTCGTAAGAAGAGGATGCTCCGCGCCGGATGTCTTGAAGATGTAGCCACGCAGTGCGGGATGGTTAAAGATAGAAGATGCTGTCTGGATGAAGACTTCTGCCCGCTTGGATGAAGACTTCTGCCGGCTTCGCTGAGGACTTCTGCCGCTTGGATGAGGATGGATGTCCGTTCTTCAAAAATTTTAAGTGGATCTTCGGGGGGTTAGTGTTAGGTGTTTTAATTTTAGGTTAGGGACTTCGGGCTGAAAAAGAGCTAAATGCAATTTTAAGGGTGATGCCCATACAAATGCCCTTTTCAGGGCAATGGGGAGCTTATGTTTTTAGATAGGATTTTATTTGGGGGTGTTGGTTGTGTGGGTGGTGGGTTTTACTGTTGGGGGGGTATTTGTATTTTTTTTTACAGGTAAAAGAGCTGATTTCTTTGGGGCAATGCCCCACAAAAGGCCCTTTTAAGGGCCATTGGTAGTTTAGTGTAGGCTAGGGTTTTTTTTTTTGGGGGGGGGGGGCTTTTTATTTTGATAGGGCTATTAGATTAGGTGTAATTAGTTTAAATATTTCTTTTTTATTTTGTGTAATTTAGTGTTTTTTATTTTTTGTAACTTAGTTGTTATTTTTTTGTAACTTAGTTGTTATTTAGGTTAGGTTTTTAAATATGTAATATAGTTAATTTAATTGTTAGTTTAATATAATTTTAGTATAATAGTTAGGGTAGATTAATTATTAGTGTAATATAGTTTAATATAATTGTAGTATAATAGTTATGGTAGGTTAATTAGTAGTTTAATATAGTTTATTTTAATTCTTAAGGTAAGTTTAAATTTATTATAAGATAGGGATGAGTTAATATTTAATGTAAAGTTAGCAGGTTGTTAGGTTTAGGGGTTAATAGTTTAATTTAGTTTATGACGATGTGGGGGGCTGGCGGTTTAGGGGTTAATAGGTTTAGTAAGTGGTAGTGATGTGGGAGGCCAGGGGTTTAGGGGTTAAACATTTATTTAGTTGCGGAGGGGTCCGGGAGCGGGGGGGATAGGGGTTAATAACTTTATTAGAGTTGCGGTGGGCTCTGGGAGCAGCGGGATAGGGGTTAATACATTTATTAGAGTTGCGGTGGGCTCCAGGAGCGGAGGAATAGGGGTTAATACATTTATTAGAGTTGCAGTGGGCTCCGGGAGCTGCGGGATAGGGGTTAAACATTTTAGTATAGTGGCGGTGTTTAGTAACAGGGTATAAATAAAGTTGGGAAAATGCACAATAGCAGCGAGATCGATGACTGTTAGTTAACAACAGTCCACTGTTCATCGCCCCGTACTTGGTGCGTGGCTTTTTGACAGCTTTTTTTATAAATAAGGAGGGCGTATTCAGGTCTGCGGCCGAAATGTTAGGCGATGATAGGCGAGCGTATTGGTGCCGTTGAATGCAGCACAGTTGACGGCTTGATAGATAGGCCTCTCTGTGTCTGCTTCTTCTTGTCTAATGAGCAGAAGTGGGACATGCACTGTTGCCTCTATTTAACAGAAGGTCATCTTCAGCATCTGCTATAGAATTCCATGTCCACCAGGAGTGGAAAATATTCAGGGCCTACCAGTACCAGAACTAGGAACAGCAGCATCAGTAGCAAAAAAGAGTTATCTAAGATGACCTGTAAAAGTAAAGAGGACAATAAGGGGAACTGAAGGTATAGGTCCTGAATTTAAATTGTTTGGCTCCAAGCCTAGTAGTATGGTCAGGAGGGGTTGTTGTGGTTACCAAGCAGCCTCCATGTACACGTCAACTCTTTAGTCTACTGCCAAAACCACTTGTACCAGAATTCGCTCCAGTGCCACCATAAGTTCTACTACTGCTAGTTCTGCCAATCTCCCCATTTACTCAATATTTTATTGCAGCAGCCGGGTGGGTTTATAAGAATCAGAAGGTTGTCTTCCAGCAGCAGCAGTAGGACAGACATTGTAGAAGTAGTAGATGAGCCCATTGCGCCAAGCAGTTAGGAAGAAAAGGACATTTTTGAGCAGATTTCCCCAGTCTCAGGTTTGGCTTATGAGGATATATTATTCTGACTCCAACCATGTCTTATATAGACACCCTTTACTCTGGACCATGAGGAGATAGTGATGGAGGATACGCCACTACAGGGGCTGTGCATTCTGGGCAGCAGCGCAAGTTTTTCCTTAGTTTTAGGCCAGCAGTCTCCACTGGAATCGATTCTCTCTATCTCCACCATCATCTCTAGTTGTAGAGTAGCCAGTAAGTGCATCAGTGTAAACTTATTTTCTTGTTGTCAGTTGCCACCTCCACTAGTAGTGTATTATGAGCAAGACTTATGAATGTAGGCTGTAATTCTTTTGGCACAAGTAGTCAGGGTGTGCTTACAATTTTGTAAGAGAAGTTTATCATCCACTCTAAAATAAGGCAGAAATGCTGAATCAAGTCTTTTAGAACTTAAGCGCTGGCCCATTTCTTCAATAGAAATTCCAATAATGCTTGCTAAATTGGGCATGCTAAACAGGTAGCTTGAATTTGTTCTTATTTTACTGCAGTGAAAGTGCTTGTAAGAAGTAAAACAACTTCTGCATCATCCTCCAGTTGAACATCTGGTGATGCCAAAGGCAAGTGAGACAGGCAATCAGCTGTCGCATTTTAATTTCTTGGCCTGTACTCATATGTAAAAGAGACCATCTAGCAATGCGGTTTCCTGCTTGACTAAGTCCATTTGTAGTTAGCCAAGTTGTTAAGGCCCTATGATCAATACGCACTTTGTGTAATGCTCGTGGGATATTCCACTATCAGACCAAAATTGGCCAGTAGTCTTCTTATCCTGGCTTCAAGCTGGAATGATATGGAATATCCCAGAGCAGAGAAAGATTGCAAAATGAGGTAAGCAGTACTCACACTATGCAGGGTAGACTTTGGTGGCAGCAGGTAGGAATCAGTGGTTAGGCAGTTTAAGGGTAAACCACTTGAAGGACTGTAAACAGACAGGATAGTCTTTGATGGCAACTGGCAGGGAATCAGCGGTTAGGCAGTTCAAGGGTAAACCACTTGAAGAACTGGAAACAGACAGGATAGTCTCTGATGGCAATAGGTAGGGAATCCAGCGGTAAGGCAGTTCAAGGGTAAATCAATAGAATGGTCAGGCAGGCAGAGTTCGGCAACAGAATGGCAATCCAATATTTTAGGCTTAAGTCAAGCAGAGAAGTCAAAACAGGCAGAGTTTATCAACAGTAAAGCAGTCCAGCAATTCAGGGAGTTAAGGCAAGCAGAGTAGTTAAACAGGCAGAGTTCATTAACAGTTAAGCAATCCAGCAATGCAGAGTTTAAGGCAAGCAGCGTAGTCAAACAGGCAGAGTTTATCAACAGTTAAGCAGTCCAGCAATTCAGGCGTTAAGGCAAGCAGAGTAGTAAAAACAGGCAGAGTTCATCAACAGTAAAGCAGTGCAGCTATACAGCACCCAGGAGCACAAGAAGTAACATGTATACTTGGGCACAGGTGAGAGAGGCTGAGGCCTTTACATAGGGAAGACAGGGCGGGCGGTGTTGATGTCATTACTGTGCTGCAGTTACACTGTCATATCCTTAACAACGGCCACAGTAGAGCAGAGGAGCAGCGTGACATTTTGAATACATATCGCAATAGATAAGTTCTTCACTGCTCATTGTAAATTTGGATTTATCTTCTATGATTTCATTACAGAGTTCTAAGTCTGCAAAGTAGTATTTTCCTCTTGAGTGTCAACTAAATATAACTCTACCTGAAAAAATATGAACACGTTATAAGCTAGTCCCCTTAATTTTATAGTCATAATAATGGAATTACCATTTTCAAATATTTTTTTTTTTTTTATCATTTTACTTCTGGATGCAAGCTTTTACTAATAAAAGTTTTCAATGGAGACAATCTGCATGCAATCTTTCATCTACTCTTCAGCCTCCGCACAAGTGCTGCTACTTCACTACTTAATATGCTACTAGGAACCCCTTCATGATTTTCAAGGAAGGCATTGGCCTTGCTCAAGAGATGACAGAACAAGGCTATGACTTGACCAAGACTGGCAGTATATTGGCTCAAGTTTTCTTTGATATACCTAAAAGGCTTTAGGACTGCCAACATGGTCTACTCATTTCTGCCTAATGAACTACCAATCCCAATGAATTAACAGGAAGCCATAGCATGGATGATAACCCTCTGCTGCTCCAACGTTCTACCATCTCCAAACTCGAGTTTCACCTAGTAGTAATGTTGTCTTGCTTAAGATGGTGCTGGGAATCCCTCCCATCTACTGTTCCTGCCTAAGAAGGTGACTGCCTTTAAACATGTACACAGGACTTACCAGAAGCTAAGTCTCTTTGCAGATGCCTTAACGGTTTTTCTAACGGACTCAGAACGCTCCCTCCCGAATCTCCTTGAACTTTTTGACCTAAGCTTAAAGTAACTAAGACTAAGACTTACCCACTGCATCTTCCAGACGTCCAACTTCACGCTCTGCAAAGTAAATACAAATTTTATTGGGACACTTGCTATCATCTCTTTGCTGCCACATATCCTTTTTTTGAGAGGAGTCCCTGGTGTTGGGCATCTTCTCGAACTACTGGTGGTTTCTGGATTTCCTGGTGTCCAGCAGGCCCTTGATTAAGTCTGGTGGGTTACCATATTGATCCCATCCTGCCTCTATAGCATCAAAGGAGATGCTACAACAAATGTGAGTACCTTTCCAATAACTTACTGACTCACCTGTGTCAAGACAATACTAGGCCATATAGGCACCTATGCCCTTTTATGTTGTTCATCTAGACACCACACCTATACCGGAGATTGGTCCCCTGGGTGACTATTAGAAATCCCAGACTGCTGCTATAGCACTACCTGAGATGCTTTCTCAAATGTGAGTTTATATTGCATATATACATATATCTATCTTCTGGACCAGACAATATTGGGCCATGTGGCGCTTCTGTTTCTTCTTGTCTTTGTAAATTTAAATGGAACCACAAAGGGATTAGGCACCTAGGTGTCTCTCTATCACATGAGTTTAAGACTGTAACTGAGATGAATTATGACAACTTCTTACTAACTCTAAAACAGACACTGATGCTCCCCAGATATAAGGAAATTTCCTGGATTGGCAGAATTTCTGCATTTAAAATGATGATTCTGCCAAAACTTACATACCTGTATAGATGTCTCCCACTAAGGATCACAACTACATACCTAGACACTTACCAATCACTTTTAAACAAAATATGTTTGGGCAGATTCACGCCCTGTATAGCGAGTAGGATTTTGCAGGCTCCAATAGATAGAGGGGGTCTAGGTCTTCCCAATCTCAAGCTGTACTATGAGGCGGTGATGCTTACCCATATATCAGGATGGGGCATTTCCAAAGAACCCCCTAGATGGTATGAAATTGAACAGGCCTCGCTACCCCATGGTACCCTCCACTCCAACCTACTTTGGATTCCTCAACATTGTAAGACCCCTGTCTCCTCATCCAACGCAGTAATCAAACACTGCCTCTCTATGTGTCACAAGTTACGCCACTCCCCGATAATAGCTCCACACCCATCCCCAATTCATAGTATACAGGGATTACTTAAAGGGTTACCAGACTCAAATACCATGGCCTGGACTAACCTAAATCTTACGATTATTCAAGACTTACATATTGGGAACACCTGGGCCTCTTGCTCTGAGCTAATCTCGTAATGTGCAATACCGCAGAAATTGCATTTTGAAGTAATGAGGTTTAGATCCCTATTAGGCAGTTGGAACTTTTTTAAAAACACCCCGCGCACCAATACATTATGGAAATCCCGTTGGAGACTAGGACTACAAGGACATAAGCCACTCACAACACACTATCTGTGCCTTCTGCACTGTCCTGTATTACAAAAGACACATAACATCATGGCATGGGAAAGGGACCTAGATAGAGTACTAGATTCTAAGTTGTAAATGAGAGCCATCACTGATACCAGACAGGTAATACACTGCATAGCCATCTTTGAACTATACTACAAATTACTTACGAGATGGTACTGGGTCCCCAATAGACTTCACCGTATCTCGCCTACCACCTCAGATAGGTGCTGAAGAGGTTGTGGCAAAAAAGGGGACGATATCCACATCTGTTGGAGCTGTCCGGAGGTCCACAAACTGTGGACTAAAGTCCTTGCCCTCTGCAGACACCTAGCCCTCCCGACAGGGGGCCCTGAAACCTACTTGCTACATTTATATTTGCCTAAGCTAGCTAAACCACAAAAACACCTCTTTATCTTCATCCTAATGTCTACTAAGCTTGCTAATGCAAGATACTGGAAACAGCGGAGCGCCCCTACAATAGGAAAAGCAATTGCAATCCTCTCTTATATTAGGGTCATGGAAGAAGCAGTATACCTCAATAGAGGTACCATGGATCTATACTCTGACATTTGGTCCCTAATTGGGACTCGCTTCCACAGAATATAATCCCTAAGGATTGACAATATACAACCTCCTGCTACCTCCTCCCACCGCTGTCTCCCCCCTCCCCATCTCTTATTTATTCTATTTTCTTCCTTCTTTTCCTATCATTCTCTTACTTGCTGAGATTGCACAAGCTAACCTATTTTGATACTTGTATTTATTGTTGTGTACTTTTTACATTCCACTGTTCCTAAATGTTATTTCACTCATGGAGCCATAGCCTATAACTCTCATGAGTTTGCTTCAGACATGCCATTATTCTTTACTCATTATGTTCCAGAGAGTATATTCTATGTTAATGGATGACCGGCTTCCTAATTTATTTGTGAAAAATGTGGGGTTTTAGGTAAATAGCTGATCCTCCATGGGGGATCAGTATAACTTACTAAGTAAGATGTCATTTATTTTGTTGTCTGACTACTATGTAAAATGAAAAGAAATAGCTAAACATGTCTTACTGCTGTACCATTGTTAATTGTAACCTCAATAAAAATATAATTGGTAAAAAAAAAAATAAAAAAAAGGGAGGGAGGGAGAACAAGACAGGCGGATCTAAACCAAAGGCACCACCACTTGAAGAACTTCTGTCCCAAAGGAAGCCTCATAATACACCAAGAACGTATAGAGTGCGAGTCTCAACTGTGTACTCATCACAGCATTGTAATACATGATCAATTGCAATTTCACTGGAGTAAAAACAAAAACTGCAAGTCTCTCCCAAATTATCAAACGAGCGGAAAATGTGACTGTCAGCTTGTAAGTCAAACAAAAGGGTTGGCACTTAGATCGTGCCCTCTTACCCTTCACCTGGGACTTTCCGGCTTAACAGGAACGGGAGACCATCACCGTCAGTGAGAGTAAACAACTCCTGAGTCTCCTCTGCCTCTTTCGACGTCCTCAGCCTCAATCGCTCCACAGGTGGCCCGGCGCTTCCGGGATGACATCACGACCCAAGGGGAGTTGCGGATTGGTTCTTCCAGCGGGGCTGAAGTGCACATCTGGTCATCGGCATCGGATCTCTGGAAAGTACGCACAGAACATCAAAGAGAATTGCGATCCACGCCTGATGAAATTTAAAACTGGAAACTTTATTTCACTTCTTAAAAACAGATGAAAGTTTTAACAGCATGCAGAGTGAGCACAGCACCTAGCTTATGTGTTTCGGCAGACAAGCCATAATCATAGCCTGTGGTGCTGTGTTCAACTCTGCTTTTTAAGAACAGAGCAAAAAGCTTATTGGCTCAATACTTAATTATTCATTAAAAACACATATGCGCTCCCTTTGTCAAATGTTTAACTGTTGAGCGCCCGGACTGAAAGGGAAGAACATGAAAAGGGGGCAAAACAAAAATTCAATGTACAATCATGTTGGCAGGGAAACAAAGTTGTTCAGATATGTAAAAATAAGGTTACCAAGTGTAACGTTCAATATAAGCATAAAGTATATATATATGATTGATATGCATACAGTGGCACTGGAGGGAAAGCCACTTTTTGAGGGGCCACACGTCTGAATTAACATGTATATATGGGTGTCCCTGCAAACTCTTCTGTACCACCTACATGTGATATGGTAATACATATATAAATAAATACTTCAAAGATGCTAAAAAATTGAACTGTAAACAAATAACACCTGTATAAAGGAGTTAGGGGGAATAGTAGAACAGGATGGTACCGTGCTGATACAATTACCTTATATAAATCCATCTAATACGACAAAATACTGTTATAGTATATATGGATTTAAATAATCGAAAGGCCAAAATGATATATATTCTGTGATATTGTGCAGGTGGCCCTTAAGTGTGTGGAAATTCCATGAATTGAATAGAATTTGTCCCAAGGTCTGTGACATTGTTGCATACAATCAGAGCCATGTCCCAAAAAGGGGAGGTCCCCCCATTACGGGATCTTATTAGATACTAGTCATTACTGGTCAAAGGTGGCAGAGAAACCTCTGATGGAGGATGAACCTTAAGTCAAGCCGCAAAGAGAGTCAATAATTATTCCCAAAAGTTTATCATATCAAATTTGGAATTTAGACCTTTTGGAATTTAGACCTTTTGAGACTCTGGTTTCTAATTTGAATATCCAAAATATTTCTCTCTTCGCTAAAAGCTTGTCAAGATCCCCTCCACGTTTAGGCAAAACCACTTTTTCTATAGCACACCACTTGAAGGTATTGAGGCTGCCATCGTGCTTTCTTACAAAGTGCTGTACTAATGGTGTGGTTGCCTTCCCCATCACTGTCGACCATGTAAATTTGTCCAAATCACTAAAGAATTTGAGTCAATGGTGAATGGTTCAAAATATGATATACTCTCTTGTTTGAATTGCAGAATCTGTTATGTGATATACCTGATCACATGCACGCAGTGCAAAAAACAATACGTAGGCCTCACGTCTAGAGACATGAACTCGAGAATAAGGGAACATCTTTCCACCATAAGTGTGAGGAAGGCAACCACACCATTAGTACAGCACTTTGTAAGAAAGCACGATGGCAGCTTCAATACCTTCAAGTGGTGTGCTATAGAAAAAGTGGTATTAACAAAACAATCCGAGAGCGCCAACTAGAGGCAAAGGAAGATTCTAACAAGAAAGTGAATAACAGTCAAAAACATTTATTTGAACATATATTAAAACCATGGATCCATGTAACATATACGAAAATGAGATGCAGTGAACATGTAGTTAAAAATACATAATCGGGTCAGTGGAAAATACAATAAAAAATACAATAAAAATACAATAAAAATACAATAAAAATACAATATTCCACAAATTAATATCACCAATTACGGGGATATATAAAATAAGAGTCACATTAAATGATCTCTTAGAAAGAACAAAAAGTTTCTAAAAGATTTTTTTAGAAAATTGTCCAAAGGAATTGTGGTGCAATTCTTAGTTGTAGCTAATGAGTCTAGAAATCCAGTGGAAAAAACAGTGATGAAAAATCAAGTATTGATGAAAAATCAAGTGAAAAAATAATATATATAAAATCCAATTGAAATAATCCAAGTGTATAGATAAAAGTGTAATATGAACGGGGGATCCCCCTAACACTAGTGGTAAGTGTAAAAATTGTGTAAAATTGTGTGAAAGTGTAAAAATAGTAAAAATATAAGTGATAAAAATGAGAATGAAATCCAAGTGATATTTAGTAAGAAAAAATATATTAGTGAATGATCCTCCTTATGAATTTCTCCATATGAGTGATGGTAATGGACTTTTATGTGCTAGATGACTTTACTTGATCTTTGCAATGTGAACTTCGATTATCCAGTTTATTGTCGAAGTGGACGCATCAGATTATGCTCTCGGGGCTATACTCTCGCAAAAAACATCTTTAACAGATAAGTTACATCCAGTAGCATATCTCTCCAGACTCCTGTCTCCTGCTGAACGCAATTATCAGTTTATTGTCGAAGTGGACGCATCAGATTATGCTCTCGGGGCTATACTCTCGCAAAAAACATCTTTAACAGATAAGTTACATCCAGTAGCATATCTCTCCAGACTCCTGTCTCCTGCTGAACGCAATTATCAGTTTATTGTCGAAGTGGACGCATCAGATTATGCTCTCGGGGCTATACTCTCGCAAAAAACATCTTTAACAGATAAGTTACATCCAGTAGCATATCTCTCCAGACTCCTGTCTCCTGCTGAACGCAATTATCGTACAAGTGTATGACAGCAGCTGAGCACAGCCAAATGGCCACCCAACTGCACTGTGTGTGTATTACTGGTATCCAATGGGTTAAATCTCAGATATCTGTGTAATAAAAAAAGGCTAAGTGATATATGAGTTACTGGCCCCCAACTAGGGTTGACACCCTTCCAGGTATAAACGGGGCAGCCCAGAATAGATATATAACATTATAGAGTGGTTTCCTCTGCCTCCAGGAGGCAGAGGAAACCACTCTATAATGTTATATATCTATTCTGGGCTGCCCCGTTTATACCTGGAAGGGTGTCAACCCTAGTTGGGGGCCAGTAACTCATATATCACTTAGCCTTTTTTTATTACACAGATATCTGAGATTTAACCCATTGGATACCAGTAATACACACACAGTGCAGTTGGGTGGCCATTTGGCTGTGCTCAGCTGCTGTCATACACTTGTACGATAATTGCGTTCAGCAGGAGACAGGAGTCTGGAGAGATATGCTACTGGATGTAACTTATCTGTTAAAGATGTTTTTTGCGAGAGTATAGCCCCGAGAGCATAATCTGATGCGTCCACTTCGACAATAAACTGGATAATCGAAGTTCACATTGCAAAGATCAAGTAAAGTCATCTAGCACATAAAAGTCCATTACCATCACTCATATGGAGAAATTCATAAGGAGGATCATTCACTAATATATTTTTTCTTACTAAATATCACTTGGATTTCATTCTCATTTTTATCACTTATATTTTTACTATTTTTACACTTTCACACAATTTTACACAATTTTTACACTTACCACTAGTGTTAGGGGGATCCCCCGTTCATATTACACTTTTATCTATACACTTGGATTATTTCAATTGGATTTTATATATATTATTTTTTCACTTGATTTTTCATCAATACTTGATTTTTCATCACTGTTTTTTCCACTGGATTTCTAGACTCATTAGCTACAACTAAGAATTGCACCACAATTCCTTTGGACAATTTTCTAAAAAAATCTTTTAGAATCTTTTTGTTCTTTCTAAGAGATCATTTAATGTGACTCTTATTTTATATATCCCCATAATTGGTGATATTAATTTGTGGAATATTGTATTTTTATTGTATTTTTATTGTATTTTTATTGTATTTTTTACTGTATTTTTTATTGTATTTTCCACTGACCCGATTATGTATTTTTAACTACATGTTCACTGCATCTCATTTTCGTATATGTTACATGGATCCATGGTTTTAATATATGTTCAAATAAATGTTTTTGACTGTTATTCACTTTCTTGTTAGAATCTTCCTTTGCCTCTAGTTGGCCCTCTCGGATTGTTTTGTTAATTCTTTGTAATCTTATCAGGGTAAGCTAGATACCCTTTTATCCAGGAGCTGTGAGGAAGCAGGTTGAGCGCTGTCAGATTTTTTCCGCCTATAGAAAAAGTGGGTTTGCCAAAAATGTGAAGGGGATCTTGACAAGCTTTTAGCGAAGAGAGAAATATTCTGGATATTCAAATTGGAAACCAGAGTCCCAAAAGGTCTAAATTCCATATTTGATGTGATAAACTTTTGGGAATAATTATTGACTCTCTTCGCGGCTTGACTTCAGGTTCATCCTCCATCAGGTGTTTCTCTGCCACCTTTGACCAGTAATGACTAGTATCTAATAAGATCCCGTAGTGGGGGGGGGACCTCCCCTTTTTGTGACAGGGCTCTGATTGCATGCAACAATGTCACAGACCTTGGGACAAATTTTATTCAATTCATGGAATTTCCACACACTTAAGTGCCACCTGCACAATATCACAGAATATATATCATTTTGGCCTTTCGAGTATTTAAATCCATATATACTATAACAGTGTTTTGTCGTATTAGATGGATTTATATAAGGTAATTGTACCAGCACGGTACCATCCTGTTCTACTATTCCCCTTAACTCCTTTATACAGATGTTATTTGTATACAGTTCAATTTTTTAGCATATTTGAAGTATTTATATATGTATTACCATATCACATGTATGTGGTACAGAAGAGTTTGCAGGGACACCCATATATACATGTTAATTCAGACGTGTGGCCCCTCAAAAAGTGGCTTTCCCTCCAGTGCCACTGTATACATATCAATCATATATATACTTTATGCTTATATTGAACGTTACACCTGGTAACCTTATTTTTACATATCTGAACAACTTTGTTTCCCTGCCAACATGATTGTACATTGAATTTTTGTTTTGCCCCCTTTTCATGTTCTTCCCTTTCAGTCCGGGCGCTCAACAGTTAAACATTTGACAAAGTGAGCGCATATGTGTTTTTAATGAATAATTAAGTATTGAGCCAATAAGCTTTTTGCTCTGTTCTTAAAAAGCAGAGTTGAACACAGCACCACAGGCTATGATTACGGCTTGTCTGCCAAAACGCGTAAGCCAGGTGCTACGCTCATTCTGCATGCTGTTAAAACTTTCATCTGTTTTTAAGAAGTGAAATAAAGTTTCCAGTTTTAAATTTCATCTGGCGTGGATCGCAATTCTCTTTGATTTTCTGTCCAAAGGAAGCCTCAGCCGAGGCAAAAGTATCAAATTTGTAGAATTTGGAAAAGGTATGCAATGAGGACCATGTGAAGCTTTTTTTTTGAAAGCCCAGGAAGAACAGCCCTAGTGGAATGAGCCATAATCCTCTCATGAGGCTGTTGTCCAGCTGTTTCATTAGCTAACCGGATAACACTTCTCAACCAGAGAGAAAGAGTAGTAGAAGTGGTCTTCTGACCCTTACACTTACTAGAGAAAAAAACAAACAGGGCAGAAGATTGCCGAAAATCTTTAGTTGCTTGAAGGTAAAATTTTAGAGCATGCACAACATCCAGGTTATGCAAAAGACATTCCTTCTGAGAAGACTGGGACGAAAAAAAAAGGAACATCAATTTCCTGATTAATATTGCGATCCGACACTACCTTAGGAAGAAATCACAGCTTAGTATGAAGGACCACCTTATCCACATGACAAATATTGTTAGGGGAATCACACTGCAGAGCCGAAAGCTCGGAAACTCTGCAAGCATAAGAAATAGCAAGAAGAAACAAAACCTTGAAAGATAACAAATTTAAAATCAACAGAATGCATCGGCTCAAACAAAGCCTGTTGAAAAAAATTTAAGAACAAGATTAAGGCTCCAAGGAGGAGCAACAGGTTTAAACACAGGCCTGATTCTGACCAGGGCCTGAACAAAAGATTGAACATCTGGCAGATCTGCCAGACGTTTGTGCAAAAGAATAGACAGTGCAGAAATCTGACCCTTCAGAGTGCTGACTGACAAACCCTTCTCCAGGCCCTCCTGGAGAAAAAACAAAGTTTGGGGAACCCTTACCCTGCTCCAAGAGAAGCCTTTCGATTCACACCAATAAAGTTATTTACGCCATACCTTATGGTAAATCCTACGAGTAACAGGCTTATGAGCCTGAAGCATGGTATCAATGACCATCTCAGAGAAGCCACGCCTAGCTAAAACTAGGCATTCAATCTTCAAGCAGTCAGCTTCAGAGAATCCAGAGGTGGAAGAGATGACATCTTTACCAGATCCACAAACCAGATCCTGCAAGGCCAGACAGGGGCTATTAGAATCACAGATGCTCTCTCCTGTTTGATACGAGCAATAACTTGTGGAAAGCAAAGGAGGAAAAAGGTACGCTAGACCAAAGTTCCAAGGTACCGCCAGCGCGTCTATCAAAGCGGCTTGTGGATCTCTTGATCTTGAACCGTACTTTGGAAGCTTGGCATTTCGACACAACGCCATCAGATCCAACTCCGTAACCCCCCACCTGAGGGTTATCATTGAGAAAACCTCCGGATGGAGAGCTCACTCCCCAGGATGAAAAGTCTGCCTGCTCAGAAAATACGTTTCCCAGTTGTTCACCCCTGGAAAGTGGATGGCAGATAGGAGACAATTGTGAGATTCTGCCCACCGGAGAATGCGGGTCACCTCCTTCATTGCTAACGAACTCAGAGTCCCTCCCTGGTGGCTGATGTATGCCACCAAGGTGATGTTGTCTGATTGGAATCTGATAAACTGGATCAAGGCTAGTTGAGGCCAAGCTGTCATAGCATTGAAGATTGCTCTCAACTCTAGAATGTTTATGAGAAGAGAAGACTCCTCTTGAGTCCAAATACCCTGTGCTTTTAGGGAGCCCCAAACTGCTCCCCAGTCTAACAGGCTGGCGTCCATGGTCACAATCAACCAGGACGGACTCATGAAACATTTACCCTAGACAGATGGTCAGATGGTCCTGCGAAATCCACCACGAACGAGAGTCTCTTGTTAGAGGATCCAGAACTATCCTCGGCGAGAGATCTGAGTGGACTCCATTCCATTGACTGAGCATGCATAGCTGTAGAGGTCTCAAATGGAACCAAGCAAAAGGAATGATGTCCATGGAAGCAACCATCAGACCAATTACCTCCATGCATTGAGACACTGATGGACGTACAGAAGACTGAAGAAAAGGCAAGACGCAATAAGTTTGGATTTTCTGACATCCGTCAGAAATTTTTTCATGGATAGAGAATCTATAATTGTTACCAAGAAACACACCCTGGTATCTGGTACTAGGGAACTCTTTTCAGGATTCACTTTCCACCCATAGGAAAGTAGAATAGACAACAAGATCTAGGTATGAGAGCTTGCTAGCTAAAAAGATGGCGTTTGAACCAAAATGTCGTCCAGGTAAGGCACCACCACTATTCCCTGAGATCGGACCACTGCTGAAAGAGCCCCTAGAACCTTTGTAAAGATTCGAGGAGCCATAGCCAGGCCAAAAGGAAGGGCATTAAACTGGAAATGTTTGTCCAGAAATGCAAACCTCAGAAACTGGTGATGTTCCCTGTGAATGGGAACATGAAGATACGCGTCCTTCAGAAATATGGTCGTCATGAACTGACCCTCCTGGACCAATGGAAGAATGGAACAAATAGTTTCCATTTTGAAGGATGGAACCTTGAAGAATTTGTTGAGACAATTTAGGTCTAGGATGGGACGGAAAGTTCCCTCCTTTTTGGGAACCACAGAAAGATTTGAACAGAATTCTTGACCCTATTCATCTACGGGAACTGGAACAATCACTCCCAGGGAAGATAGGTCCTTTACGCAGTTTAAGAAGGACTCTCTCTTTACCTGTTTTGCAGATAACCTTGACAGTATAAATCTGCCACTGGGGGGGGCAAGACTTGAATCCTATTCTGTAACCCTCTGATACTATGTCCATGGGCCAAGGATCTGGGACATTGTGTATTCCACTCCCTGGGAAACTGCTCTGCCACTGGGGAGGGAGACTAGCTGTCTCCGCTTCCTGGAAGGGGTTCTGCCACTGGGGAGTCAGGTCTTCTACCTCCTCTCCCTGGAAGGGGTTCGGCCGCTGGGGACAGAGACCTGCTGTCTCTGCTCCCTGAAAGGGGTTCTGTAGCTAGGAAGAGAGTTCGGCTACCTCCTCTCCCTGGAAGGGGTTCTGTTGCTGGGGAGGGAGCTTGGCTACCTCCGTTCACTGGGAATGGCTCCGCCGATGGGGAGGAAGACTGGCTGTCTCCTCTCCCTGGAAGGGGTTCTGTTGCTGGGGAGGAAGGTTGGCTACCTCCGCTCCCTGGGGATGGCTCTGCTGCTGGGGAGAGAAACCGGCTGTCTCCTCTCCCTGGAACTGGCTCTGCCACTGGGGAGAGGGAGACCGACTGTCTCCTCTACCGGGAAGGGGTTCTGTTGCTGGGGAGGGAAGTTAGCTTCCCCTGCTCCCTGGGGATGGCTCCGCCAATGGGGAGAGAGAATGGCTGTCTCTTTTCCATGGAAACTGCTCTGCCACTGGGGAGGGACACAGGCTGTCTCCTTTCCCGGGAAGGGGTTCTATCACTGGGGAGAGAGGTCAGCTACTTCCTCTCCCTGGAAACTGATCTGCTGATGGGGAGGGAGACCATCTGTCTCCGCTCCCTAGAAGGGGTTTTGCCACTGGGGAGGAAGGACGGCTACCTCCTTTTCTTGTAAATTGTTCTTTTGCTGGGGAGGGAGGTTGGCAACCTATGCTCCCTGAGAATGGCTCTGCCGCTGGGGAGAGACCAGCTGTCTCCACTCCCTGGAACTGGCTTTGCCACTGGGCAGAGAGACCGGCTGCCTCCTCTCCCTGGAAGGGGTTCTGTCGCTGAGGAGGGAGGTCAACTACCTCCTATCCCTGGAGCCTGATCTACCGCTGGGGAGGGAGAATGACTGTCTCCTCTCCCTGGAAGGGGTTCTGCCGCTGGGGAGGAAGGTCATTCACTGGGAATGGCTCCACCAGCTGTCTCCTTTCCCTGGTACTGGCTCTGCCGCTTGGGAGGGAGAACAGCTGTCTCCTCTCCTGGGTAGGGGTTCTGTCACTGGGGAGAGAGGTCAGCTACCTCCTGTCCCTGGAAACTGATCTGCCACTGGGGAGGGAGAACAGCTGTCTCCGCTCCCTGGAAGGGGTTCTGCCACTGGGGAGGAAGGTCAGCTACCTCCTCTCCCTGTAAATCATTCTGTCGCTGGGAAGGGAGATCGGTCACCTCCGCTCCCTGGGGATGGCTCTGCCGCTGGGGAGAGAGACTGGCTGTCTCCTCTCCCTGGAACTGGCTTTGCCACTGGGGAGAGAGAGCAGCTGCCTCCTCTCCCTGGAAGGGGTTCTGTTACTGGGGAGGGAGGTCACCTATCTCCTCTCCCTGAAGCCTGATCTACCACTGGGGAGGGAGAATGACTGTCTCCTCTCCCTGGAAGGGGTTCTGTCACTGGGGAGGAAGGTAGGCTACCTCCTCTGCCTGTAAATCATTCTGTTGATGGGGAGAGAGGCTGGCTGTCTCCTTTCCATGGAACTGGCTCTGCCACTGGGGAGGGAGACCGGCTGTCTCCTCTCCCGGTAAGGGGTTCTGTCACTAGGGAGAGAGGTCAGCTACCTCCTCTCTCTGGAAACTGATCTTCCACTGGGGAGGGAGACCAGCTGTCTCAGCTCCCTGAAAGGGGTTCTACCGCTGGGGAGGAAGGTCGGCTACTTCCTCTCCTTGTAAATCGTTCTGTCACTGGGGAGGGAGGTCAGCTACCTCCTCTCCCTGGGGATGACTCTGCCACTGAGGAGAGAGACTGGCTGTCTCCTCTCCCTGGAACTGGCTTTGCCGCTGGGGAGAGAGACCAGCTGCCTTCTCTGGAAGGGGTTCTGTCACTGGGGAAGGAGATCGACTACCTCCTCTATGTGGAGCCTGATCTACCGCTGGGGAGGGAGACCAACTGTCTCCTCTCCCGGGAAGGGGTTCTGTCACTGGGGAGAGAGGTCATCTACCTCCACTCCATGGAAATAGCTCTGTCGCTGTGGAGAGAGACCAGCTGTCTCCTCTCCCGGGAACAGGTTCCGCTGCTGTGGAGAGAGGTCGGCTACCTCCTCTCCATGAGAAACATACAGCCGCTGAGGAGAGAGACCGGCTGTCTCCTCTCCCTGGCAATGGCTCTGCTGCTTGGAGAGTGAGACAATTTCTCCATCCCTAGAACCCTTGACCAGCTGCTGGTTAGATGCATCCCTCCATCCCATCTTGGCCTGTGCAGAAACAGGTTTGTCAAGATGGGCCAGTATTTGCTGCCTACACCATAGGAGCTCTTCTTTTGTAACTGCGTGTAGAGGGGGGTAGAGCCCACTGTCCAACGCCCCCATTACCAACCTTTCAGCCAGGCTTTCAGAGCTTTCAGTTATTGCCACCTCATAGTCCCATGCAAAGGGAGCCTCACCAGGCTGCTTAGCCGAGTCTAGCATCTTTTTGTAGGCCACTTCCAGCTCCCATTCCTGGCCACATATATAATCCATATTGGCTTGCAGCTAGGGTACCCCCAAGAGATTTAGCAGTCTCTCTCTGTACTCACAAATGTCCTCCGGTCTCCACTCCACCTCACTCCCAAAGTCTGGGTCCTCTGTCAGCTTTTCAAATATCAATCCAGGGCCGTCAAAGCCAAATCCCTCTGTGGGGAGGTTACCATCCAGCCATGGTCTCACTTGCATAGCGTACCATTGGAGGGCCCTTTAGCCATCATCCAGTATCATCTCAGTCTGGACTGATTCAGTTAGCCATTCCTCCCTGGGCTGCTCTCCCAGGAAAGGCACTCATAAGTCCAGCTGGAGACAGTACCTTTCCTCATCAGTGGGGCGGGTCATTACCTGATAGTCCTGCTCTTGTTGAAGAGCTTCCTCCCAGAGTCGCTGGAGGATAATGTCCCTCCATTTCAGCTTGTCCTGTTCAGAACCAGGACCATCCAGCTGGGCCAGTGCATCTATCACTCTTTATAGGAACTTGGCTTCCATAATTGCAGGCTACTGTAGTGTTTCTCCTCTGTCAGTAGGAACCGTGTGGAAGAAGCATATCCCACCACTGCCAGGCAATGTGACGGATACCGGCCAAGATTTTAACCACAGAGCTCTGCAAACTACAACAGCAAGGCTAGAAATCTGGCTCCCAGACTAACCACTTGCAGATAAAAGTATTGGCCAGCTTAAGAGCCTTGATCCTATCATGGATCTCCTCTATATTAGTCTCTTCTGAAATCAGGTCAGACAAGGCATCGCACCAATAAGATGCTTCCCCAGCAACCGTAGCAATACTTACAACTAGTTGTTACTGTAATCCCTGATGAATGTATATCTTTCTTAAGTAAGCCTCTAGCTTTTTATCCATGGGATCCTTGAAAGAACAACTATCCTCAATAGGAATAGTAATTATCTTGGCTAGAGTAGCAATAGCTCCCTCTACCTTGAGCACTGTACACCACAAGTCATGTATAAAGTTAGCAACAGGAAACTTTTTTAAAAAAAAAAAAAAAGGGGGACAGGGAAAATGAATCTCTGGCTTTTCTAATTCCTGAGCTATAATTTCCGACATACGGTCTGGAACTGGAAAAACTTCCACAGATGAAGGAATTACATCATATACTCTGTTAAGTTTAAAAGACTTTTTTGGGTTCTCTGCGACAGATTAGTCGGATTATTCCAAAGTAGCAAGGACCTCCTTCAAAAGTAACCGGAGGTGTTCTAGCTTAAATCTAAAATGAAGCTTCTCTGAATCTGTAGAATTTTCCACTACAGTGTCAGAGTCTGAGATCTCGCCCTCAGAAGCCACTTAAGGTATTATTTTCATCTAACAAATGAGAGAGACTGACTAAAGTCGCCTTAGCGGAGTCAGAACCCTTACTAAAAGAAATATTTTTAGATTTCCTCTTACGCTTACCAGTAACAGGGAAAGCTGATAAAGCTGCAGAAATTGCAGAAGTTAGCTGAGCAGCAAAATCCCCTGGTAAATAAACACCCCCAGGAGGTTGAGAGGAACCGCAGGGCACTGCATGTAAAACTGTTAAAGCTTGGAACGTTTGAGGGGAAAGCTGAGGCATTGCTAGAATAACATTATCCTGAGAGACAGAAGGCTCTAAGGGAGAAATCTTATCTTTATAAAATAATGTCTTATTTAAACAAGAGGAGCAAAACTGCACAGGAGAAACAACTTAAGCCTCCAAGCAAAACAAACATTTGTCAACTGACAAGATTAAATTTTCATTAGAGTCCATAATAAAAAAGAAAATTGAGTTTGCAAGAAACAATGAAAACAAAAAACTAATGTCTTTGGTTCTAATGCTCTACTTTGTTATCTATAGAACTGTCAAAAAATTAAACGTAGTAGGCAAAAAAATAAAATATTCAACAAAATTTTTAAACCTAGCACCGTTAAACCTCAGCTCTGCTGAGTGCTTACCGCTCCTTGGTCCAGCTTAGAAAGTCCCACTATAGAATCTACAACCCGTGAACACTCTTCTAGCCATAGATGAACAGGAGATCGAGACACACATCATTGCAAAACTCTGGTCTGACAGAGAAGTTGGATAGAAGAAGTGTGGAGAAAAGCAGTCACATGACCGCAACTAAAATTTAACTGCGTCACCAAAGTAAAAAACTGTGCAAATTAACTCCCATATTGATTTCCTCACATACAATACGATCAAATTCACTTCTAATAATTCTCCCATTACTTTCTAAATAAAGAATCCATCTATACTATAAATTATCACAGAGCCCAGACAATCTTATAACACAAAGTTATATTATTCATCCTTTCTTTCTGTCAGCCTCATAAAATCTCCCTACAGTAATGCAGTGCCCCAAAATCTGCCCCTTTTAAATATATATGTCCTTTATATAGACATAAATTAGTCACATGAAGTAAAATCAACGGAAATCTTTCTTCCTTGATTAACGCTGGTACCTTCTAACCTAGAAGGGAAAGCACTTACCTGTGGAAGTGGCTGTCAGACAGGGAACAGCTTCTTAGGTGTAACAGATTACTCCACATCTGACAGTGACCTGAAGAAAACAGAAAAAAACAGAGAAACCAACTGTGGTTTTCTATAAAGAGGTAGCATTGTTGTTAGAAATAAAGCATGGACCACCTCACCACCTTCTAAAAGCCACCCAGGGTCAAAACTACAGGGGGTGCAGAGGTCGCAATTGCGACTGGGCCCAGCTTAAAAAAAAATGAAAAAAAATTTACAATAAAAAACTTTGACCTGCCAAACCCTGAAGATACATATGCCAAACACCAACTTTGGACACACACACCCGATTGTTTCCCAGATATCTGCCTTGTTTTTGCCAAAGATAGATCAACTTCAAACAGGGATGGACTCACTTACAGCAGAAGTTAAGTCATTAAATGGCAGGCTGAATCAGGTGGAACAAAAGGTTGCAGAAGGAGAAACTCGTCACAGGGAAGCTGAGACTAATATACAATCGCTGCAACAGCAGACTGAATGGCTGTGGGCAAAGATTGATGACTTGGAGAACAGGTCGAGAAGAAACAACCTAAGAATAGTGGGGATACCAGAGTCCCTTCCCGGGACACAGCTGGTGGAATTTGCAGAAACCACCCTGTCAACCCTGCTACATATTCCTCGATCATGTATACCATGTACAGTAGAAAGAGCCCACAGAGCTGGAGACCTGAAAAGGCAAGGAGGAAATCATCAACAACCACGGCAGATCATGGTAAAATATCCCAATTTCAAGACAAAAATACTCATATTGCAAGCGTATAGGAAGATCTCTTCCCTGGAGTATGAAGGCAAAAAAATATACCTATTTCAAGACTACTCTGCAGCTGTGGCAGCTAGGAGAAAAGAATTCTCACCTTACTGCAAGCAACTCATTGAGCAGGGGAGAACAGCAGCCCTACTGTACCCAGCAAGACTTCGACTTCATACAACAAATGGACCCCTGTTCTTTGATTCACCAATGCAACTCAAACTACACCTGAGGAGGGAGAATGAACTACAGCCAACAGCAGATCAGGAAAACTCACCTTCTACTTCGTGAACCTGAAGATCAACATCAAGGCTATGAAACAGAGCACTACAAAGAACTTACAGACTTAGTCATGTGAAGCTATATCCTTTACAAGTGAGGGGGGGGGACTGTTCTTCTTCTTGGAAGAAACTTTGTGTGTGATTAAATTGTTGGGGGGAAGGGAAAAGTTATTGTTCTGTTTATTTACTGTCTTCTCTGAGAGTAGGTTTAGTATACTTAGCCTTGAGGTGCTGCCCCAGGGGACCAGAAGGAGAGATCTTGGTGACGTTATATGTAAGTAAATCAAGCACACTCTGACAAACAAGAGGAGTCATCCACATCACAACATACATTCTTTCACTGATATATAGAGATTAGACCGCACACCGTCCACCTATAACATAATAGAATGAGGATAGTCACATGGAACGTGGGAGGGATTACATCCCCAATTAAAAGAAAGGCGATCCTAAGATAGCTCAACAATAGGAAAACAGACATAGCGATACTTGAAGAGACACATCTCTCACAAGCAGAACACCAGAAACTGAGACAAAGCTGGGTAGGTGAGGTACTATACACTCCATATGAGGGGAAACGAGCAAGGGGAGTGGCAATGCTATTCCGGAAAGGTCTAGACTACAATATCTCACAGATAGTGACAGACGTGGAGGGACGTTATCTGGTTGTTAAACTGCAATTAGGCACACATCACTTGATACTATGAGGAGTGTACGGTCCCCATACGGGAAAGAGAGAATTCTTGAGCCACCTACAAAGTCAACTCATATAATTCTCAGATCTCCCCATAATAGCAGGGGGGGACTATAATATAGCGCCACATACACCGGTAGATAGGTTTCGTAACCCTAATCTTGTCACACCCCAACCAAAGTCATGGCCAAACTCCAAGAGAGAAACGCTGATATTAAAACATTTTAGAAATACTCTATATCTCTTAGATGTTTGGAGGGAAAGAAATCCAGAAGCGAGAGATCATACGTGTTTACACCCCTCTAAAACTACTCTGTCACGCATAGACTATTTTTTAGTCTCTAGATCTCTCTGCCCAAGGATCAGGGAGGTAAAGATAGACCCCATCACTATTTCAGACCATGCCCCAGTTTTGCTGGAGCTGGACACTGACATTCCTCATAGAAAGACTCGTAGATGGAGTTTTCCCACATACCTGTACCATGACCTTAATCTTAAGAAGCACTTAATAGGGGAATGGTTAGTATACAAAGAGCTAAACATCCAACATATGAACGACATCTCACTGGGAATCTGCAAAGGCAGTATTGAGAGGGGTAGTGACAGCTTATGTGGCAAAGTTAACAAAAACTCACAAAATGAGAGGGGACCTACTCCTACGTAAACTTTTGAATGCCAGGAATCTATACTTGCGAAACCCGACAGACCAAAACAGAACTAAATACAGAGATACTAAAGCCCTTAGGGACACACATCTTATACAGACCTCAATAACTGCTCATAACCGATTGCAAGCTAAATTTTACCGGTATGGGAACCGTACAGGGAAACTATTAGCAAAAATCACCAAACTAGACAGAAAGCCTAATAATATAGTTGCCATTAGGGACAAGGACAAGATACTCACACAGGAAACGGACATACATAGAACTTTCATTGACTACTACTCTAACCTGTACAACTCACAAGATATAGACATGGAGAGGAAGCAAAACTTTTGGAAGGATATGAATCTTCCACAGCTAGATGAAGACCAAATTAGTAAACTAAATGCCCCAATACGTCTTCTAGAGGTCACTAGGGCAATTGAGGCATTGCCCCTAGACAAGTCCCCGGGGCCGGATGGATTACCAGGGGAATTCTTCAAAATGGTAAAAGAAGAGACCTCAGACACCCTCACACGACTCTACAATGCGATCCTAGAAGGGAGGGCAAATTTATCCAATAGATTTACGGAAGCAAACGTGACAGTTATCCCCAAACCAGACAGAGAACCATTACTAACCTCATCTTATCGACCAATCTCCCTACTTAACTCTGACTACAAATTATTCACAAACATTCTGGCCAACAGACTAGCAGAGATACTTCCCCTTTTGGTACATAATGACCAGACTGGATTTGTGAAAGGCAGATCCTCAGTTAAAAACATGAGAAAATTACAATTAGTACTCACACACTACTGGGGAAAAGACGGACGCGACCAGACTAATTGTACTGACAACGCTTGTCTGATACTTGTGGATGCGGAAAAAGCATTCGACAAGATATTGTGGGACCACTTATTCACTACCCTGGGAAAGTTCGGCATACAGGGCTCTTTCATGGGAGCTATAAATAACATCTACAATGAGCCTCAGGCAGCGATACTGATTAATGGCACACCGTCAAAATCGTTCTCGCTCATGAGAGGTACAAGAAAGGGATGCCCCCTGTCCCCGCTACTTTTTGACCTGGCCCTAGAGCCTCTGGCAATTAGAATTAGGAAAGACACGGAGGCCTTAAAAATAGGTAAGGAGACTATTCACATGTCCCTTTTTGCAGACGACATGGTCCTATACACACGTGAACCTAGGCGAAATATCCCTAACATAATGCAGATTATTATTGAGTTTAGCAAAATCTCGGGATACTGCATAAATAATGATAAGTCAGAACTGCTATGGTTACAGAATGGTAGCCCTTCTGTGCCTCTTCCTGACAATTTTAAAGTAATCACTAACACATTCAAATATCTAGGTATCCACCCAATGGTACGATGTTAACTTCCGCCCACTGTTGAAAGACTTACGACGAAGGTTGTCAAGCTGGTACACCCTCCTGTAGGACTAATCAAGTTGATACTATTTCCCAAACTGTTGTACACCATGCAAATGCTTCCAGAGCTCATACACAAACAAGATCTCAAGCTGCTAAATAAGGACATACTGCATTTCCTGTGGAAGGGGAAAAAACATAGATAAGCCACCTTAAAATGACATCCGAGCCTGCGATGGGAGGTTTCGGTCTGCCAAACATTGAACATTACAATTGGGCAGCTTTGGCCAAGTATGTGATGGATTGGTTTTTGGATAGGGGACACTTTACCAATTACAATTTAGAGTCAGAGATCATTAAACCTTGGTCACTGAAGATGCTCCCACACATGACTCGCGTACAAGCCGACGCCATAACTAGAGAAGCAACCCTTCTACACCAGCCTATCAAGGCATGGTGGAAAATATGTAAAGCCCTGGGAATCTCACATCGGCATACAATATACCTACCCTTGCAGGATTCACCACAAAACCCTTTAGACAATGGGAGGAGTGGGGTGTGACAACTGTCCGGCAGGTCTTGACGGAAAACCAAACAATGATTAGACCCTTTAGAGATATGCAAAAAGACTTTAATATACCCAACAATCACCACTTTGCATTTCTCCAGTTGAGACATTATGTACAGGACCTCCTGAGGGCTGGAGATATGCCCGACACCAAATGTGACATTTACAAACTGTTGACTGTGACGAAGGGGGGAATGACTTCAATCACCCATACATATAAAACCCTTCAAGCCGCACTTAACAATGCTACTACAGTTCATATCCAAAAAATATGGAACACATTGACTGGACAGACACCTACAGAACAATGTATTACACAAAGCTTCATAAAGGTGAGAAAGGCCTCTTTGTCAAACGAAATACGAGAGTCACATACAAAACTAGTCCACAACACATATATAACACCCAAAATGTTTCACAGGTGGAGCCCGGAGGCTTCGGGTCTCTGCCCAAAATGTTCACTCCCCAACCCGAATCTCATACACATGATATGGGAGTGCCCAAGGTTAACAAAATTCTGGGGTATGACACGGAGGTGGTTAGAGCATAGTACCAGGGAACGAATAGAACTGTCACTAGAGATGGTGATATTTCTACACCCACAGGTAGAGATACGGAACCACAACAAGTTTATTCACAATGTAATACTACACGCTAGAAAACTCATTTTTAAACAGTGGGTGACACCCACACCACCATGCTTAACTCACCTAAAAGAAACACTACTAAAACAAATGGTATGCGAGCAAATATACACATTGGGAGACATAACACAAAGGACACGACACTTCCTCTCCAAATGGGATCCCCTGATCTGTAGCCTAGATCGATCGCATCAGAGACAAATCCTTTACCCACTTAAAGATTCAGAACAGGTGCTAGAAGCACAGCTACGTGGAAAATGGAATATATTTACCTAAATGCTTAAATAAATAAGGGAGGTGATAGATGGACAGGAACAAAAAATGGAGGGAGGACCCTGGGGGGGCGCCTCGAGTTGAGATTGAGGAATTAACTTTTGGAGACAGGGTAGAGCAATAGAAATGATATGGAATGCGTTGTAATGGGTTGACTGTGGAACAATAAGAGATCAATCTGTGAGAAAGACAGATCATATTACACAAAGGAAAAGACTCCACATCACAGACTTTTGGACACTCTCAGTGAAGAGAAAAACGGGACACTGGAGTAACTACTCAAACAAGAGAAGGAGTGTGTGACAGTTTAGCAACAAATGTATAAATGTTAATCAGTTAATGGGTTACTTCCAATAGTAGTTATATTTAGATTAAGGCAACCAAGGTTGGGCATAGAATGGAAAGAGTAAGAGGAGTAGGGAGAATTGAGATAAATGAGAAGGGACAATAAAAAAAAAAAAACCCAGTGCTATTGTAGTGACAAAGCTCATTGTTGTACTGTGCAAAGTTATCTGTAATTGACATGGCTTGTTGTTGTGATTGGTGCTGGAAATAAATAAAATATTTAAAAAATAAACTTTGACCTGCCAATGCCTGAACTGATATCATGTAAGTGTGACATGATGCTTCACTAGTGTCTCTGACTACAGGGGTTTAGTGTTTCTGTTTTACCCATTGGTGTTTGTGTGTGTGTGTGTGTGTGTATGTATGTATGTATGTATGTGACTGTTCATGTATTTATGCATGTATGTGTGTGTGTGTGTGTGTGTGTATGTTTGTGGAACCAGCAAACTACAGACCTTGTTACTACAGCATGGGGGGACGGGGGGTAAACAGTGTCAGTCTATACAGTACCACTATATACAGTACGGGGGGGCTGGACCATGTCACACTACTGTGGTCACTTTATAAAGTACTGAGGCGGGTAGGGTCAGGCCAGCCATCTCACCGGCAGATTGCAGACTGTGTCACTGACTCACTATATACAGTACTGGTGGGTTAAACAGTGTCACTATATACAGTAATGAGGGGTCAGACCATCTCACAGACTGTGGGCACAGGGTACCTCCTTTTGTAGACATGTAATCTGATTCACATTTTTTTTCTGTGTTAAATGTAAAAAAAAAAGATAAATGTATCAAATTCACTTTTTTGTGGGGGGGCCCTTCTTAGATTCTTGCACCTGGGCCCTGTGGTTTCTAGTTACGCCTCTGAAGCCACCATTACTCTTACTAAAGAGATTGACATGGATACAGCATAATCCCATCCTTGCTTGCAGGAAAAAGTACCCATTAAAGGATTAAATATCTTCAGACACTCATCTTCGCACATCCTCCTGATGATAAAGGCAAATAATGACTGGGGGTTATGGGTAAGGGAAGTGACACTTAACAGCTCTGCTGGGGGTGCTCTTTGCTGCCTCCTGCTGGCCATGAGTTAAATATCCCACTAGTAATTGGAATGAAATCGTGGACTCTCCATGCCATAGAAAAGAAAAGTAATGCCTTTTTAAATTAAACTAGTAGTTTGAATTAAAAGGGATTTATTAAACTTCATGCAGTAGCAGACCTACTAACAAAGGGCCCTGGTGCAATGTTTTTTTGCCCCTGCCCCAAAGGTAACTCCATAGTAAGAAAGTAATAATATACATGCTGCTCTGTTTTATAGATAGATAGATAGATAGATAGATAGAAAGATAGATAGATAGATAGATAGATAGATAGATAGATAGATAGAACCTACAAACTGCACTAATAAAAGGTTCCCCAGCATTATGATTTTACACATTTTGCAGATGCCTATGTATAGACTGGCTACTATAGACCCTCTCAAGCACTTACTGCACCAATAGAAGTTCCCTCCCTGACTTTATGCACAAAGCCAGCTTTCCTTCAACCAGCTTTGCCAGCTGTACCTACCTGGTATTCCGTGACAGTCTCACCCACTACTGCACAATTCAAGCATCAGTGTCCAGTGGACTTTGTTACAGCAACCAATTTAGGTATCCTGAACTTTGTATTGGACTTTATTGTTCTGTATTGGGCTTTTGTTCAAACTTGCTGTTTATGTGATCTTCAATTTGAACTACCAACTGTTATTTTGCTTATCATTTAGTAAAGCTTTAAAAGACTTTTGATGTTCGATGTATCTGTTCCGGCATTTTGAGTTTCACACACCCTAACCTCCTCACAGTGTACATTGCAGCACAGTGGGATAGTTTTTTCAGATAAACTGTCACACTGTGTGATTTATGAATGTTTACTTTTGTGGGGGGGGGGGGGGGGTTGCATTTATGAGTTAGACAAGCATAATATATGCCATAAATGAATATGTTACCCATAATGTTTATTAAATGAAATGTTATTAATGTTAATGTTCATTTTTTAAGTGCTTGTTTTTCTAGGGGATGAGTGAAAAAAATATGTATGTAATTATAAATAACTATGTCATTATTGCCATTTTAATATATACTTTTATTATCACAATTATATGAACATTCAGTATAATAATGTGTATATATATATATATATATATATATATATACGGTATATATACTGTGTATATATATATATATATATATATATATAAACGTAGAGATAGGTGCACTCCCACTAACAAGCTTCATATGCCAGAGTAGTAGATGTAGCTGAAAGATGAAGCACTCTCTGGTCTTATCAAGCGTACAACACAATTTTATTTACAGTGACGTTTCAGGGTGTTCACCCCTTCATCAGACCAACAAGAGTGAAAAGAACAAACAATAATTTAAACCATATCTGATCCCTCGCCCAACACAGAAATCCGTCAAAACAGCTGCCATGGTGATATCCAGGTGTTACAAACTATGCAACATCAAAAAACATAAAAACCATAAAAAAACTTACGGCTAGATTTAGAGTTTGGCGGCCAAAGGGGTGCGTTAGCTACGCATGCTTTTTTTCTCCCGCACCTTTTAAATACCGCTGGTATTTAGAGTTCACAGAATGGCTGAGTTTTCAGTGCGTTAGGCTCCAAAAAGGGAGCGTAGAGCATAATTTAATGCCACTGCAACTCTAGATACCAGCGGTGCTTACGGACGCGGCCAGCTTAAAAAACGTGCTCGTGCACGATTCCCCCATAGAAAACAATGGGGCCATTTGAGCTGAAAAAAAAACCTAACACCTGCAAAAAAGCAGCGTTCAGCTCCTAACGCAGCCCCATTGTTTTCTATGGGGAAACACTTCCTACGTCTGCACCTAACACTCTAACATGTACCCCGAGTCTAAACACCCCTAACCTTACACTTATTAACCCCTATTCTGCCGCCCCCGCTATCGCTGACACCTGCATATTTTTTTAACCCCTAATCTGCCGCTCCGTAAACCGCCGCTACCTACATTATCCCTATGTACCCCTAATCTGCTGCCCCTAACACCGCCGATCCCTATATTATATTTATTAAACCCTAATCTGCCCCCCACAACGTCGCCTCCACCTGCCTACACTTATTAACCCCTAATCTGCCGAGCGGACCGCACCGCTACTATAATAAAGTTATTAACCCCTAATCCGCCTCACTCCCGCCTCAATAACCCTATAATAAATAGTATTAACCCCTAATCTGCCCTCCCTAACATCGCCGACACCTAACTTCAATTATTAACCCCTAATCTGCCGACCGAATCTCACCGCTACTGTAATAAATGGATTAACCCCTAAAGCTAAGTCTAACCCTAACACTAACACCCCCCTAAGTTAAATATAATTTTTATCTAATGAAATAAATTAACTCTTATTAAATAAATTATTCCTATTTAAATCTAAATACTTACCTGTAAAATAAACCCTAAAATAGCTACAATATAAATTATAATTATATTATAGCTATTTTAGGATTAATATTTATTTTACAGGCAACTTTGTATTTATTTTAAGAACTATTTAATAGCTAAAATAGTTAAAATAATTACAAAATTACCTGTAAAATAAATCCTAACCTAAGTTACAATTAAACCTAACACTACACTATCAATAAATTAATTAAATAAAATACCTACAATTATCTACAATTAAACCTAACACTACACTATCAATAAATTAATTAAATAAAATACCTACAAATAAACAGCCAATAGAATGCAAGCTATTTGTAGGTATTTTATTTAATTAATTTATTGATAGTGTAGTGTTAGGTTTAATTGTAGATAATTGTAGGTATTTTATTTAATTAATTTATTGATAGTGTAGTGTTAGGTTTAATTGTAGATAATTGTAGGTATTGTATTTAATTAATTTATTGATAGTGTAGTGTTAGGTTTAATTGTAACTTAGGTTAGGATTTATTTTACAGGTAATTTTGTAATTATTTTAACTATTTTAGCTATTAAATAGTTCTTAACTATTTAATAGCTATTGTACCTGGTTAAAATAAATACAAAGTTGCCTGTAAAATAAATATTAATCCTAAAATAGCTATAATATAATTATAATTTATATTGTAGCTATATTAGGGTTTATTTTACAGGTAAGTATTTAGATTTAAATAGGAATAATTTATTTAATAAGAGTTAATTTATTTTGTTAGATAAAAATTATATTTAATTTAGGGGGGTGTTAGGGTTAGGGTTAGAATTAGCTTTAGGGGTTAATACATTTATTAGAATAGCGGTGAGCTCCAGTCGGCAGATTAGGGGTTAATGTTTGAAGTTATGTGTCGGCGATGTTAGGGAGGGCAGATTAGGAGTTAATACTATTTATTATAGGGTTATTGAGGTGGGAGTGAGGTGGATTAGGGGTTAATAACTTTATTAAAATAGCGGCGCAGTCCGGTCGGCAGATTAGGGGTTAATAAGTGTAGGCAGGTGGAGGCGACGTTGAGGTATTAGGGGCAGCAGATTAGGGGTACATAGGGATAATTTAGCTGGCGGCGGTGTACGGAGCGGCAGATTAGGGGTTAAAAAATTTAATAGAGTGGCGGCGATGTGGGGGGACCTCGGTTTAGGGGTACATAGGTAGTTTATGGGTGTTAGTGTACTTTAGAGCACAGTAGTTAAGAGCTTTATAAACCTGCGTTAGCCCAGAAAGCTCTTAACTACTGACTTTTTTCTGCGGCTGGAGTTTTGTCGTTAGATTTCTAACGCTCACTTCAGCCACTACTCTAAATACCAGCATTAGAAAGATCCCATTGAAAAGATAGGATACGCAATTGACGTAAGGGGATCTGCGGTATGGAAAAGTCGCGGCTGGAAAGTGAGCGTTAGACCCTTTAATGACTGGCTCCAAATACCAGAGGGCGGTAAAAACCAACGTTAGGAGCCTCTAACGCTGGTTTTGACGGCTACCGCCCAACTCTAAATCTAGGCCATAGTATCCACATTGATAACATGAAACATTGCAATACTGATTGTTTCTTAAGTGAGGCAGCATAGCTAAAGTGATACTGCTAATAATATCCCTAACCTGAAACATGTGTGTGTGTCTAAGAAATTTGCACCCAGTAAAAATTACTACAATGGGACATATTGTATACGAGATATAAGATATGTTTTTACATTGTCTGATACATGGAAGACAGCAGCCATAGTATATAAGTTATCAAATTGTGCTGTTGATGCTTACCGTTATTGTTTCAAAGGGTGATCATGCTGGCATCTGTCACATTCGGAATGTATTACAATAAAGCCATGACAGTGTAAGGATCAGGTCAGCTTGGCCACGCCCATATGGGGCGTGTATTAATGTGTCATAGACATTATGGTGTCTAACTTGCATATCATACAACTAATTGTGTCATGGTCCTAGCAATAAGGGTGGATTACTAAGAAATAAGTGACAATACAGAGGCATGCTAGATATGTGGCACATCGGTAATAGAGCCACAAGATAACGATTGGCTGAATTAGGCTCAAAGATCAAAAACAGAGATAAAACCAAAATTAGATCATCCTATAAATTCTAACAGATAGATGTGTTGGGATATATATATATATATATATATATATATATATATATACATAGTACAAAAGTTGAGAAAATTAAAATAAATGTTATGTTGCTATTTCAACACCAAATATAAATTGTATGTTGCCATTTCAACACCAAAATTAAATGAATTAAATGACAACAAAAATGATCAAAAGTTAACAACTAAGAACTAACAAAAATTAGTCAAAGACAAAATGAGTCAGGCTGATTACTTAAATTCAGACATATCAGATGTCAGGTGCCTCCAGCCCTAAGACAATTGTACCTATGGCATAGCTAGCAAGAAACTAAACAAAAAATATCTAGTTGTATGGGCCAAAAGACAGGATCTCACAGGTATAGATCCTATGTATATCTATCGATCAAATGTAAAAGATTAAAAAAATTAAAACAAATTTTATGTTGCTATTTCAACACCAAAAATACATTTTAAATTTTATGTTGCTATTTCAACACCAAAAATAAGTGATGGCAAACAATGATGCAAAAGTTAACAACTAAGACCTAACAAAAATTAGCCACAAACAAAATGAGTCAGGTTGATTATTCAAAATTCAGACATATCAGATGTCATGTTAATGGTAAGTAATAAACCAAATGTCAGGATAGGTAAAGTCCAGAGTTAGACCCAAATGCTAGAATGAGGTTAATAACACCCTAGCACAGTGAGTATATACCAGGACCTGACCCTGCGACAGCTGTAGTATAATATACTCACAGTAATAGACTGGAAGATGGCACAGCAGGGTCAGGAGAAGAAACTTTGTGTAGATAGGATTAATCAATAGAGTAATCAGGCAAGCGATGTTCAGCAACGTGTAATCAGGCAGGTAAGGTTAACCAATAGAATAGTCAGGCAAGCAATATCCAGTAACGTGTAATCATGCAGATAGGGGTTAACCAGTAGAGTAATCAAGCAAGCAATGTCCAGCAACGTGTAATCAGGCAGATAGGGATTAACCAATAGAGTAGTCAGGTAAGCAATGTCCAGCAACATGTAATCAGGCAGGTATGGGTTAACCAATAGAGTAGTCAGGTAAGCAGTGTCCAGCAACTTGTAATCAGGCAGGTATGGGTTAACCAATAGAGTAGTCAGGTAAGCAATGTCCAGCAAGGTGTAATCAGGCAGGTATGGGTTAACCAATAGAGTAGCCAGGTAAGCAATGTCCAGCAACGTGTAATCAGGCAGGAAGGGGTTAACCAATAGAGTAGTCAGGTAAGCAGTGTCCAGCAACGTATAATCAGGCAGGAAGGGGTTAACCAATAGAGTAGTCAGGTAAGCAGTGTCCAGCAACGTATAATCAGGCAGGAAGAGGTTAATCAATAGAGTAGTCAGGTAAGCAGTGTCCAGCAACGATATGATCAGGCAGGTAGGTTAATCAATAGAGTAGTCTGGTAAGCAGTGTCCAGCAACGATATGATCAGGCAGGTAGGGGTTCAGGGTTCAGAATAAGAAGGCACAGGTTCAGAATAACACAGGAATAACTTGTACTCACTTAGCCAACGAGTGAAAACAAACAGGCACCGATGAGAGGAGACGCCGGAATAAGAAGGCCTCCTGACGTCATCAGAAGTGCCGACAGGAACAGGGTTGCTAAGCAACCAAGAAAGTGCTACTGCGCTGAGACAGAGGCAGAAGAAAACGATCAGCAGCTGAGCGATCGCGACAGTGCCCCCACCTCAAGGACCCCTCCGGGGAACACGAACAGGCTTTGATGGATTCTGGGCGTGGAACTGTTTGATCAAGGCAGAGGCACGGACATGAGAAGCAGGTTCCCAAGAACGTTCAGTGATGGGATATCCCTTCCAATGGACCAAATAGTATAGACGGTTACCCCTTAATCTGGAATCAAGAATTTGACTGATCTCAAATTCTGAAGTACCATCCACAAGGAACGGAGAGGGAACTCTACATTTGGTGGAAAACCGGTTAGAGACTGCTGGTTTAAGAAGAGATACGTGAAAGACAGGGTGAATCTTCAAGTTGTCTGGTAAAGCCACCCTGTAGGCAGTAGAACATACCTTGGAAACAATCCTGAATGGTCCGATGAATTTGGGGCCCAATTTAGCACAGGGTTGTTTGAGTCGGATGAATCTGGTGGAAATCCAAACCTTGTCTCCAGTCCGAAAAGAGGGCGCCTTCCGGCATCTGCGATCAGCAAATCGTTTATACTTTCGAGTAGAGAGAAGAAGAATTTCCCGAATCTTCTTCCAGTGTTTACAAAGACTTCTCACTGTACGATCTGCTCCAGGAACTCCAGAACCTCCCGAAGACATAGGAAAAGTTCTAGGTTCGAATCCATAGGCTGCCTTGAAAGGAGAAGTCTGTAAAGAAGAGTTGAAGCGGGAATTGTAAGCTAGTTCTGCTAAAGGAATAAGTTGAGACCAATTGGAGTGCTGATGATTAACATAGTGCCTGAGATAGGACTCAAGAGATTGATTTACCCGCTCAGTTTGACCGTTGGACTGAGGATGATGAGCAGTAGAAAGAGATATGGTAAATCCAAACTGTTTGCACAGGGATTTCCAAAATCTTGAGACAAATTGAACTCCTCCATCAGAAACGATGTCCAAAGGAAAACCATGTAATCTGGTGATATGGGGAATAAACAATTCAGCGAGTTTCTGGGCCGATGGTAATCCAGTTAATGGAACAAAATGAGCTGCTTTGGAAAACCTATCTACCACCACCCATATGGTCTTGTTTCCGGCAGAATTAGGAAGATCTGTAATAAAGTCC
Organism: Bombina bombina; assembly: GCF_027579735.1. NCBI lineage: Eukaryota > Metazoa > Chordata > Amphibia > Anura > Bombinatoridae > Bombina > Bombina bombina. The sequence continues at coordinate 700,619,677 of NC_069503.1, forward strand.
ATGGAAACATGAGACCAGGGATAATTCGGAACAGGCAGAGGTTGTAAGAGACCAAGAGGTAAAGATGAAGACTGTTTATTTGAGGTACAGGAATGACAAGCTGCAACATAATCCTTGACATCTTTGCCCATGGAAGGCCACCAGACATGTTGTTTGAGTCTCCACAAAGTATTACGCACTCCAGGATGTCCAGACAGAACATTATCATGAGCCCAACGAAGACGTTTTAGGCGGAATTCAGTAGGTACAAACAAGATCCCAGGAGGTATGTTATAAGATGAAGGAACAGAAGCTTGAGCAGACTGTAATGCTTGCAAAGGAAACGTAGATAACTGAGCCAGAACTTTAGCAGGGCGGAGAATGGGTTCAGAATACAGAAATGTAGAATCAGAAGCCAGAAATTGTCTAGACAAAGCGTCTGCTTTCGTATTCTTAGATCCAGGAATATAAGAGAGGACAAAATTAAATCTGGAGAAGAACAGAGCCCATCGGGCTTGACGTGATTTGAGGCGTTTGGCAGTATGAAGATACAGAAGATTTTTATGGTCTGTGAGTATAAGAAATGGTTGAACAGTGCCTTCCAGCAGATGTCTCCATTCTTCCAAAGCCATTTCAATAGCTAACAGTTCTTTGTTACCAACGTCATAATTCAGTTCGGAAGTATTGAACTTCTTGGAGAAAAATCCCACAGGAAGGATCTTGCTAGAAACAGGATTCCGCTGAGAAAGTACTGCCCCAGCAGCAATCAGAGAAGCATCCACTTCAAGAATGAATTGGAGAGTCAGAACAGGATGGCAAAGAATGGGAGCCGAAGTAAATGCAGACTTTAGAGATTCAAATGCCTGTAAGGCTTGATCAGACCAATGCTTGCAATCCTGACCCTTTTTAGTAAGAGCAGTAAGGGGTGCCGAGATTTTAGCAAAGTCCTTTATGAACTTACAATAGTAATTGGCAAACCCCAGGAACCTCTAAAGAGATTTTAAGGAAGTAGGTCTAGGCCAATCTAGAATAGTTTGTCAGAATCCATCTTGAATCCAGACGGTGAAATAATGTAACCCAGGAAAGGAATAGATTCTTGATGAAAAGAACACTTTTCAAGCTTGGCAAAGAGAAAATTTTCACGTAATCTCTGGAGTACTAATGTAACATGATGAATGTGATCCTGTACAGTCCGGGAATAAATCAGAATATCATCAAGATAGATAATAACGAATTGATTAACATACTCTCTAAATATTTCATTAACAAAATGTTGAAAAACTGCAGGGGCATTGCATAACCCAAAAGGCATAACTAAATATTCGTAGTGTCCAAACCTAGTGTTGAAGGCAGTTTTCCACTCGTCCCCTTTACGAATTCTGACCAAATTATATGCCCCACGAAGATCCAATTTGGTAAAGATGGAAGCACCCTGGAGACGATCAAATAATTTGGGAATGAGAGGGAGTGGATAACAATTCTTGATTGTAATTTGATTAAGAGCTCGATAATCAATGCAAGGACGAAGACCTCCATCTTTCTTTTCCACAAAGAAAAAACCTGCCCCTACTGGAGAAGAAGAAGGACGGATAAAACCTCGGGCCAAATTATCCTTGATATATCCCTCAAGTGAAACATTTTCTTGACGAGAAAGTGGGTAAGTTTTACCCTTAGGTAGAGGTGCTCCTGGTAATAAGTCAATGGGACAATCAAAGGTCCGGTGAGGAGGTAATACTTCAGCATCTTTTTTAGAAAAGACATCACAAAAAGAATGATATTGTTCAGGCAAAGAATCAGGAATGTCTAAAACTACCACAACAGTACTAGAAGTTTTGGGAGCATTCTGTAGACACTGTGTGAAACAAGAAGATCCCCAAGCAACAAGCTCTCCTTTAGACCAGGAAAAAAACTGGATCATGTAGTTGAAGCCAAGGAAGTCCCAGAATGAGAGGAAACTGTGGGGACGAGATGATGTCAAAGCAAATGGTTTCGGAATGAAGTACTCCTACAGACATGAGAAGTGGAATGGTAGAATGTCGAATGAAACCAGAACCTAAAGGTTGACCACTGACAGTAGTGACCTTAATTATTTGGCTCTTGGAAAGCAAAGGAATACGAAAAGCATTGACAAACTCCGAATCCATAAACATTCCTGCAGCTCCAGAGTCGATGAGTGCTTGAGCCTGAAATTTGGTGTTGACAAAGCGGACAGTAACTGGAACAAACAGCTTGGGATTGAGGGAAGAAAAAGAACTTCGGCTTAACTCAGTCCCTCTTCCTGGAGTTAAGCCCTGGCTTTTACTGGACAAGTTGGACAATCTTTTAACATATGCCCCTTAATACCGCAGTAAAGACATAGTCCCAGATTACGCCTTCTGAGACGTTCAGCTTCGGATAATTTAATAGCACCAACCTCCATGGGTTCACTTGACTCAGAGATAAAAGTATTTGGAGTAGGAAGTTTTGGAGAATGAGGCATAGGACGAAAGGAAGATCTGATAAAGGATCTTCTGTTACGGTCACGTTCATGGAGACGCTCAGAGTAACGAGCATCAAGCTTGATAAATAAGTTGATAAGATCTTCTAGAGAATCGGGAAGATCCCTATAAACCAATTCATCTTTCAAACGATCACAAAGACCTTTACGAAATGCTGCACGCAGGGCCCCATGATTCCACATTGTTTCAGCAGCTAAAGTCCGGAATTCTATAGCGTATTGTGCTACAGAAAGAGATCCCTGTCTTAAATCTAAAAGTCCTGCTTCAGCCGCCGCTGATCTACCAGGTCTATCAAACACAGAAGAAAATATAGATACAAAAGTGTCAATATCCTGGAGCAAAGGATCATCCTTTTCCAACAGTGGAGAAACCCAAGCCAGGGCTTTACCCTTCATAAGAGAAATTAAAAAGGTGATCTTGGAGGAAGAAGAAACAAACATCTGAGGATTATTTCTGAAGTGAAGGCGGCACTGATTAAGAAATCCTCGACAGTCTTCAGGATTGCCGTCATATTTATCCGGTAGTGGAATTCTAGGAATAAATTGTTCTGCAGGTTGTAGCGGATTAAACGCAGGGTTAGAGCTGGCCGCAGGAACAACAGGTGTTGCAGAGACTTGAGAAGGTGGAGACAGATTATGCAAGAGAGCAGTTATTTGATCCAATTTAGAATCCAGGGATTGCAGGTGTGCAGAGTGGGTTCCAAGAAGCTGTCCCTGTAGAGCCATAGCTCTGGATAACTCGCCAGGGTCCATTATATGGCCTGTTTGTAATGTCAGGATAGGTAAAGTCCAGAGTTAGACCCAAATGCTAGAATGAGGTTAATAACACCCTAGCACAGTGAGTATATACCAGGACCTGACCCTGCGACAGCTTTAGTATAATATACTCACAGTAATAGACTGGAAGATAGCACAGCAGGGTCAGGAGAAGAAACTTTGTGTAGATAGGATTAATCAATAGAGTAATCAGGCAAGCGATGTTCAGCAACGTGTAATCAGGCAGGTAAGGTTAACCAATAGAATAGTCAGGCAAGCAATATCCAGTAACGTGTAATCAGGCAGATAGGGGTTAACCAGTAGAGTAATCAAGCAAGCAATGTCCAGCAACGTGTAATCAGGCAGATAGGGATTAACCAATAGAGTAGTCAGGTAAGCAATGTCCAGCAACGTGTAATCAGGCAGGTATGGGTTAACCAATAGAGTAGTCAGGTAAGCAGTGTCCGGCAACGTGTAATCAGGCAGGTATGGGTTAACCAATAGAGTAGTCAGGTAAGCAATGTCCAGCAAGGTGTAATGAGGCAGGTATGGGTTAACCAATAGAGTAGCCAGGTAAGCAATGTCCAGCAATGTGTAATCAGGCAGGAAGGGGTTAACCAATAGAGTAGTCAGGTAAGCAGTGTCCAGCAACGTATAATCAGGCAGGAAGGGGTTAACCAATAGAGTAGTCAGGTAAGCAGTGTCCAGCAACGTATAATCAGGCAGGAAGAGGTTAATCAATAGAGTAGTCAGGTAAGCAGTGTCCAACAACGATATGATCAGGCAGGTAGGTTAATCAATAGAGTAGTCAGGTAAGCAGTGTCCAGCAACGATATGATCAGGCAGGTAAGGGTTCAGGGTTCAGAATAAGAAGGCACAGGTTCAGAATAACACAGGAATAACTTGTACTCACTTAGCCAACGAGTGAAAACAAACAGGCACCGATGAGAGGAGACCCCGGAATAAGAAGGCCTCCTGACGTCATCAGAAGTGCCGACAGGAACAGGGTTGCTAAGCAACCAAGAAAACGCTACCGCGCTGAGACCGAGGCAGAAGAAAGTGATCAGCAGCTGAGTGATCGTGACACCAAACAGTGTTGAAGCGCAAAGGTTCAGTGTCATAGACATTAAAGTCAAAATTAAACTTGATTCATCTAGAACATGCAATTTTGAAAAATGTTCCAATTTACTCCAATTATGGAATTGTGAAATCATTTTATATGCAAACTATTTGAGGCATCAGCTCCTACTAAGCATGCGTAAGGGGTAGACTTATCAAAGCCATTCTCCTTTAATTCCGTCCAAAATAGTGCATACGAACTGATCATCATATTCATCAAAGCACTCTGCGCCTATAATTGCGCAAATCTGAAAGAAACTTCTTCACACTCCGCTTGCATTCGCCTAGGCTCACGGGCACAATATACATTAGTAATAGATGTAATTTAACAGCCCGACCTACAAATACGCACAGTTTCTTATTTATCATTGTTTTGCGCCGATAGGGAACTGAAATTTTGGCTTCAATTGCGTGATGTATATTTCGCCATACAGACTGAGGTGAACACCATTATAATACATGCTTTTACATCTTGTGATGCAATACTTTCTTCTTTTATCTAATTTTTCAAAGGCTCAGTGCCAAGAAGAGACTGTTATTGCCAGAAATTTGCGCTTCCACAGGCACATATGGGTATCAACAGTTTTATATATATATATTAATATATTGATATGTTTATTTTTGCGATCTTAAATTATCAATTTATGGCAAAAACAGCACAGAAACATTATATAATATAAATATAAGCTAAATAGTTACCTAAAAAACGCTTTTTTAATAATCAAGACATGGTAGCGTAAATATTTATAGGGATATACTGTGGTAAATAGGGAGTAAATACTTTTTTCGACAGGCGAAATGTATCATTATTACGCCCCAGCTCGCCTGCGCAAAGTTAAATCTATATTTTTTTTATAAATTCAGGCACACATGTGCGCTTCTCTTGAAGCGAGCTGGAGCGCAGTTACAGTTGCAGGCAAAGCACATACAGAGTTCGCCTAGCCTTTGATAAAACTAACCCTAAGAGTTCTAAGTACATAGGTATATGAGTTTGTTGATTTACGTTTAATTTCCAAGTCCAGCCCTGTGTATGTCAACATTTATATATATGTGTGTGTGTGTGTGTGTGTGTGTGTGAACCCTATATTATTTTTATTTTTTGCATAAAAAGAGCTTTCGGTGGATAACAGTTTCAACTAGCTATTTATTCACATAAAATTGTTGTAAATTTACCCAAAAAAAGTAAAAAAAATATATATATAAAACTAATTATCACAGGCCCCAAATAACTGTAGAAATATCTCATTGGCATTCTCTGATTCAGATGAGATCACAAGTATGTATTTTGCATTATTTTTTATAACTTTAAGGTTTTTATTCTCAGAATTGACCCCCAAAACTATATATATATTTAAAAATAATTGCACCTGCGCACCACACTTTTGAAAGAGGATTTTTAGACATGTTATGGCAAAGGGTGCAGGGCCCATTTGGAATGACAGCTCAAATTCTCAAACTGACCCCTAAAACTGTAAGTAGGACCCCCAACCAAACATTTTTTCTTTATGTAGTGTCCTCCCTATCCCTCCCACCCAAACATCTTTCCTGTACTGAGGGTCCCTCCCAACCAAGCATCAGGGTATTGAGCGTTCCCTCCAACCCATCCAAACATCAGTGTGAGGGGCAATTCCTCCCACTCCCTCCCATCCAAACATCAGTGTGAGGGTTCCTCACACTCTCTCCCACCAAATCTTCACTATGGGGTCGGTCCATCCCACCCAAACATCACTGTGAGGGGATGTTGCTCCCTCTCCATCCCACCCAAGCATCATATGAGGTCATCAGTCTCTCCCTCCCAAGCATCATATGAGGGCATGGTCCCTCCCTTCCCAAGCATCATATGAGGGCATAGTCCCTCCCTCTCTTCCCAAACATCATAATAGGGCATGGTCCCTAACTCCCCCCTTCCAAGCATCATATAAGCGCAAAGTCCCTACCTCCCCCCTCCCAAGCATCAAATAAGGCCATGGTCCCTCCCTTCTCAGCATCATATAAGGGCATGATCCCTCCCTCCTCCTAAGCATCATATGAGGGCATGGTCTCTCCCTTTCTCCTCCCAAGTATAATATGAGGGCATGGCCCTTCACTCCCAAGCATCATTATAGGGCATGATCCTTCTCCCCTCCCAAGCATCATATGAGGGCATAGTCCTTGCCTCCACCCTCACAAGAAATTATATGAGGGCTTGGTCCCTCCCTGCCACCCTTCCACCACATCAGATCAGAGGGCTAGTCCCTCCATGTCACCCCCCACCACATCAGATCAAAGGGCTAGTTCCTCCTCCCACCCTCCAACCGAATTAGATCAGAGGGTGGTCCCTCTGCCCACCCACTTTCCCACCACATCAGATCAGAGGCTGGTCCTTCCTCCCAATTTCCCTTCGCATCAGATCAGAGGGATGGTCCCTCCCTGTCACCCTCCCACTACATCAGCCCAAATGACTGATCCCTCCTACCACTGCATCAAAGCAGAGGGTTGGTCCCTCCCCCCACCCTCCCACTGCAGAATAGCAGAGGGCTGGTCCCTCCCCTTCCCTCCCCCCTCTACTGCTGTGCCACCCACTCTCCTCCCGGTTTCCCTCCCACAACTCCTGCTGGCACCAGAAGATGATCACTACACACATTGACACAGACAGTGTCACTGTGTGAAACGGTCTGGCATCTACCTTCATATGGAACCGGAGCACCGATCGTGCCCTGGTTTCATATGCAAGTAGATGCCTGGAGCTCAGTAACTCCAGCTATTGGCTGTAACTTAAGCTTCCTGCAGCTCAGACGTAAATATACGCAATTCAAAGTACTGCATAATGATTATATACATCCTTTTGGGTTAAGGGTTAATGTGACAGAGGTCAGAAATTGTTTAATGGGTGGTCCTTACAACCAGCTGTAAGGAGACTCTGGTATACTCTGATGATAGAGAGCATCAGAAAAGCTTATCTCCAGAGTCACCCAGAGTAAAATCCAACCACAGGACATGCCAATAAAAACATTTAAGGACATTTAATAAGAGCCTACATAAAATCATGAATACACACAGAAGTCACAAGAGATGAACAATATGCACATATTATTTAGGAGGACTCAGATCTCAGATTCTGAAACCATTGTATGCCTCACACAAGAGGCTCATAGTGGTGGGAATAACTGGCCGGGAAGAAACAAAACTCACATGCAGTGCTGAGGAGGGATAGCATCAGACATTCTACTTGAGAGTGGAGTTCACACAGGTAGGACATGAGCCATAGGAGGAGGACAGACTTCATCTTCACTTCAGTTTCAAAGGTAGTGCAGCAGCATTGAAATGTTATACTTTCTACAAATAATCTGGCAATTACTGATCTACTTTTAATAAGGCATGTATTATGTTTATTTCTGAGGAATTCCTCTTTCTATGATGCCCCCTGCTGCTCCTAGCAGGTCATGGATTTTTTTTAACCACTTTAACTCCTAGAGGTGATGAGCTATTAACAACATTTGCTGTACTGAATTAAATGTGAGTTAATGAGTGCAAGTCTTTAAGACAGAGTCTGTATGCTGTGCTTAGGATGAAGTGTTTTGATGCTTTTATGTATCTCTCACCATTCTCTATATCTTTCCTCTCTTTTACATATCTCACCTTTATATAAATTCTATCTCATCCTCTCTCTCTTCCAATTCTAGGTCCTTTCTTTGTCTCCCCCCTTTCCCTGTAAGTGTTGGGATAACTACTACTTAATATTAATTTACATAATTAATTGACATGTATAAGTACAGTGGTATAGTCCTTAATATGCATGCAATAACATTAATGTTATTTATCTGAACCAATAATAGCCCTCTATATTTATGAAAGCAATCTAGCATTGTCTCCCTTTATTAGTGTCCCGAGTTTGTATTCTGTGTGACTGCTTTCTTCATACAGAGAAAACCAGACGTTTAAATAATTTTGAATGTTCAAAAGATTGCATGTGATATATATATATATATATATATATATATATATATATATAGTAAACCTATGTAGGATCTGGTGATACCATACTCAGAATCTGGTCAATATTCCATGTGTGTGTGGGTGTATATATGTGTTTCTCAGGCGTATCATAGCCAGTGCCTCACCAGCCTCTGACCTCACCGCACATCAGTCCTATGTCAGGTTGTGTGACATATACAGACACAAGCATTTTGTTGAAATTCTAGGAAGGTGAAAAAGTATATTTTTTTCTGTAAAAAAAGGAAAGATTAAAATTGAATCCGGCTTGTATAAAAAAAATCAAAGGATAATATGGGATAGATTACAAGTGGCATGCTAAAAGGCATTAATGAAATTTCAAATCTAAAATTACACTGCTCAACAATGACAATGTTTCTGACTTGAAAACATATGAGTAAGTGTTCAGTTCTGAGATATAGCCCATTTATGATGATGTAGGGTATGGATATAGAGTAAAGGGCGTGGCGCTCCTAGCGGCCTAGTAATGAACCTGGCAAACCTGAGTATAGGAATAATGAGTCACTGTATGCCTTAGTTTGTTTATTGTCTGTTTATAGCTTGCATATAGTTAAGGTTAGAGTGTTGTTCTTTTTATTGTTTTCAGTTTTGTGATTATGCTTTACGTTAAAAGCCAAGATGCCACATAAATGTGTTCATGAAGAACTTTGTAAATGGGATGAACAAGGATGGAGAAGCTTTCAAGTAGCTGAGAGGAAAATTTCCACTTCTGGATGAGGGTAAAATTAACAAAGGAACCTTTGTTGGCCCGCAAATTTGTGAACTTATTATGGATGAAAACTTTGGGTGAGTCCTCAAGGAAAATTAGAAAACGGATTGGGAAGCTTTTAAAGGTGTTGGTTCATGGCTTCTTGGGTAGCTGAAGAACTGGAAACTATGTTCAGCTTGTCAATCAATTAGACTGCAACATGTCACTCAAAATCCACTTTCTCAACTCTCATCTGGACTTCTTCCCTGACAACTGCAGTGCAGTGAGTGATGAGCACGGTAAACGGTTCCACCAAGACATTTCCGCAATGGAATGAAGATATCAGGGTAGGTGGGAGGCTTTTATGCTTGCTGACTTCTGTTGGTCAGTGACAAGAAATGCCCCAAAAGAGGAGTACACGCGACAAGCAAAGATAAGCTGCTCTTGTGAATAGGCCATTATTTCAGATAGTACTTTCAATTGCTGTATGTTTTTTCGTTTTGTGTTATTTGCAATTGATTGAATGAAAACAACTTTTATTTATGTTGTATCAAGAAAATATCAGATAATTGTAAAATTGTTTTTCACTATGACTATATTACTGAAGCGCAAGTAGTAGTCTCAAAAACTAGAAAAAAAAATTCTGAAGTCATATTTGTTTTTACTTGACCCAAAATTAGTAAAGGAATAAGAAAACATATTAAAGTATTTTTTTAACCCTTTTTTTCGATTATTTTATACTGGAATATTATACAATATAAAATGATAGGGGATTAGGGAACACAACTATGGCAATGTACTTTTTATGCATATAACATTTTCTTTTTGCTTAAACAGTATAACAGTGTGTTCATATTGTATAAATACATACATATTTATTGTTTTTAGCCGATTCTGTATGAAACAAATATTATTTTTAACTAGCAGTTGACTTTAAGAATGTGTACAAGTAGGTACTGAAACTGTTATTAGTATTTACTATTTAATAACTAGAAGGGACACAGCTAAGCGTCCCTGATGAAGTGCTGGGTGTGCTGGCATGAAACATGTTGGATGAGCAGCTGACTGTTATGCTGAAGTGGTAACAATATATTTTAAATTATTTAATAAAAGGATGTAGTTTAACCTTAATCTTGAGCATGGACTGTTACTCCGCCAGTTTCACGCTCAAACTATTTACTTTAAACTTGTAATACCCACGCTAATCTGGCCACTCTCATATTTTAACTTGAGCGCATTTAGTGCTCAAGCACAAAAAAAATAATGAGTGCGCCACTTGTAATCTGGGCCTATGTGTTTGGTGTGAAAGTGCTCAAGAAACACCAGACCAATTCTTTTGTTGCACAATATTAGTAGTTGTGTGCACTGATTTTGTTAAAACATTCAAATCTTTCTCATCATTTTGCTAGAAGCAGAGTGCATTGAACACTGGTACAGCCAATGAATGGATTTGCTGTATAGCTATCATAAGATTACCATTATTACACCAGTCTATCTGTGCAGAATTTCAAACTAGTTTTTAGAATTAAAGGGAGATTGATGGATTAACCTTAGGTTCCTTAATTAAACATTCTTCTATTTCACTGAGGGCACTAACATTTATTTACATTTTTAAATCAGCACAACATCCCATTCATATCATTACCTCATTGTTTCATGATGAATGAAATAGGAATTGTAAGCAAATAGCACCACCTAGTGTACAAACATTTTATTTTACTAAATAATCTTTCATGCGATTGGAAACCTTGAAACCAGTGGGATACAAAGTACAGTATAGAGCAATAAGTATTTTCTTACAAGAGAATTTCTGCATAAATATGGTTCACTGTATGTCAGCAGGTAACCGTGAGCAGAAGGATTGTCCCAACAATAAATTGGCCTTTCATGCTGCAGAAATTAGAAAAGGATGCGACCAAAAACATCTGCCATATCATGTGGTAAAGGGTAACTCATACAGGCATGGGGCTTTCAATACTGAATAAATAAAGTGATCATTTCTTTCTCTTCCCTCACTCGGTACACCTCTGTTTCTTAAAGGGACAGTAAACCTATGAACTAATGTTGTATAATTCTGCACAAATAGCTGAATTATATAACATTAGCTTAGCGCCAAGTTTATAAATCAAACAATTGCAGAGATATTATATTCCAAAATTAAATTTTCCTGACAGCCACTCCTGGTTTTACTGAGCAGGTCTTAATTGGCATAATCGCATTGCGGACACGATGTCTGGTCACAGATGGCCCAATCGCGCCATTAAACTGAATGTAGCTCAATTCAGTTTAATGGTGCGATCGGGCAGGCTGTGACAAGACAGCGTTCCTGCGATGCGCTTATGCAAATTAAGACCTGCTCAGTAGAGTCAGCAGCGGCGGTCAGAAAAATTGCATTTTGGAATATAATATCTCTGCAATTGTTTGATTTATAAACTTGGCACTAAGCTATGTGCAGAATTATATAACATTAGTTTGTAGGTTTACTGTCCCTTTAAGTTACTTTTTAACCTTGTAATTAAAAAACATTTATGTTGTCTTGCTATAGAATAACTTCTCCGCCAAGTCTAAACATAAAGAATAAAAAAAATTAGCATCTTAATTGCTGAAGTTGTTTTTCAGTATCCCAACTACACACACTATTTGCCTTACTTGGAGCAGCCAATCAGAACCCAAGTCTGCAGTTGACAAGTCTAGCAATTGCAATTAAATTAAAGGTTTATGTCTCAAAGGGGCGTTCCATGCATTTCTGTATGTAAAGGAGAGACAAGCCCACTGCAATATAGCACTGCATGACATGAGAGTTCTGCTGCATTTACACTTTGTGCTTTGTATTCTTTATTGCTTTGCACTTTAGATTACATTTTATTACATTTAAACTTTACACTTTCTATTTTGTATTTTATTTTGTATACAGCAGTGAATTTAGGATTGTGATTTTACAAATTCTGATTATGCTTTCACAGTTTCTGTGTAACTTTAACAAATTGGAATCCTATTGTATATTTATGAGTATCTTTTACAATTTACATTGTACTTTGCATTTCTTCTATTTAAAATAAAACTGGAAAACTGACATCTTCAGTTTACCAGAGAGCTTAATTACTTTCTATTGGCCAGATAATAAAACATTCTCTAGTTTGGAGAGAAATTATTATGCAGACTTCACAGGTGATGCCTTACACAGAAAGTAATGAAGCTCTCTGGGAAAGAGAAGGTAACTGGAGAACACCTGGGGCTGATATAAAGGCTCAGTATGCATCAATTACAAATCAAACTGAAATGTTTTCACTACAATTTAACTTGCTTTTGTAATTTGCAGTCGTTTTATTTCTGGCAAATTTATTTTTTCTCCCATTTTCTGGCACTTTGTATCATGTAAAAGATATCAGCCAATCACAGAGTAGTATATGTATACCGTGTGAGCTTATGCACATGCTTAGTAGGATTCCTGTTCCCCAGAAAGTGGAAATATGAAAAGACAGTGCAAAATTTGATAATGGAAGTAAGTTGGAAAGTGTAATAATACTGAAAGGTCCCAATCTGAAGTGTAAAGTGATATAAAAATGCAATACAGTGTAACAAGACTCTCATATAATGCAGTGCTATGTTGCATTGGTCTTGTCTCTCCTTCATATTTAGAAAAAAGAGAGATCTTGCAGTACTGAAGAATTCAGCCTTGTCTATTGTGAGCATTCAGTGAGTTCAGCACATGTTAAGTCTGAACTACAATTTCTCTCCAAACTGGAGAATGCTTTGATCATCAGGCCCTCAGACAGAGCTTACAATTTAAAAAAAAAAAAAAAAAAAAAACGTTTCCAATTTACTTCTGTTATCAAATTTGTTTAGTACCCTTGGTATTCTTTGCTGAATGCACTTCTATATATGTCTAAATATGGTTACTTATGTATTTATATATTTATAGACATATCTACACATATAAACACATAAATACATATGTACACATATATAGACATATATAGAAGTGCATTGGAGCCCTTTACATTTAAGTAGAGGAAAACATGTAAAATTATTTTTATGCAATATTCATCTATACTATAATGGCGTTTTTAACGCATCCGTCGGTGTCGCCAGTTGCGCACGCATCCTCAAAGGAATTTTTGCAGCGTGAGCCAGCCAAAAGAATGTGAATTCTTTCACCACCCTGCCATTTTTTGGAATTTACCTGGATGCAGTAAAGGCAAACGGAGCATTACAAAAACAAAAACCTAACCGCCCGCAATAAGTATTAAAAAAACTCCTAAACACCCGCAACAAGTATTAAAAAAAACTAACCGTCCGCAATAAGCATAAAAAAAGCAAACCTCCTGCAATAAGTATTTAAAAAAAAAAACTAACCGCCCGCAATAAGTATTAAAGGGCCACTAAACCCAAAATCTTTCTTTCATGATTCAGATAGAGAATAGAAATTTAAACAACATTACAATTTACTTCCATTATTTATTTTGCTTCATTTTTTAAATATCCTTAGTTGAAGAAAAAGCAATGCACATGGTGAGCCAATCACACAATGCTTCTATGTGCAGCAACCAATCAGCAACTAGTGAGCATATCTAGATATGCTTTTCATCAAAGAATATCAAGAGAATAAAACAAATTAGATAATATAAGTAAATTAGAAAGATGTTTAAAATTGCATTCTCTTTCTAAATCAAAAAAGAAAAAATGTGGGTGGCATGTCCCTTTAAGAAAAAAAAAACAACCAATTACCTAATAAAATTATTAACCCCTAAATCCGCCATCCCTAACATTGCAAACTTCCTAATACATCTATTAACCCCTAAACTGCCATTAACCCACATCGCTAATTAACCTAATAAATCTATTAACCCCTAAACCACCATTAATCCACATCGCAAATAACATCATAAATCTATTAACCCCTAACCCCACAATGCAAATAACTAATCACTAAGCCCCCTAACCTAACACCCCCTAAATTAACCCTATTACATAAATTAAAATGATCCTAAATTACAATTAAAATAAAAAACCTAACATTACTTTAAAAATAAAGAAAACTAATTTTAAACTAATCTAAAATTACATAAAATAAAAAAGTCTAACATTACGCAAAATAATGCTAAATTAAAATTAAAAATATGTTAACTATATATCAGCCGGATACTGCATATATTTAGCTGCTTTTGGCAGCACAGTTGTATTGATTCATCAGTACTTTTTTAAATCCTGTAATCTCCCTTTGCCATAGATATATTGTACCAAAAAAGCATCAGATATGTAGAAATATTTATTTATGAATCAATAGAACATATTATGTTATGTGAAGAACATTGGAATGTGAAATATTCATATTTTTATGTCGGGTTAGTGGTTACCACACATGAGAATATGCAATTGAGTTTGCGCAAAAGTAGGGTGTTATTTTTCCCCAAATTTTTTTTTATCCATTGCCTTTCAAGGAGGGATAAGTAAATGCACACAAAATATTCTAACTTCGCTCTTTCCACTTGTCGGATTAGCGCAAGAGCGAAAACAGTTTACTTTTAACTCATAATACGAGTGCAACCCGACGAGCGCAAAAAGCTTACTTCAAGCACAATTAACGTTCAAGCGGGAGCATTAATTAGCACTCCACTTGTAATCTGCCCCTTAGTTCACTAATCTGACCACGTTATGATCTAAATTGAGAAGCCTGATGCGCAAAACGCATATATTACATTCATATGGTCTTCACATAGAAAATATTTTACTTTTTATTATTAAATATATTTCTATATATATCTGATACTGTTCATGTAAAATACATATCTGTACCTATATATCTATAGGAATAGCTTTGCAGGTACAATTATGTACAAAATAAGTATTTAAGATTAAAAAGGACATTATCCTGGGGCCTCTATTTATCAAGCTGTCAACCGTAAATACGCTGGAATTCCGCAGCGTATTTGTGGCGAGCCTGATTCGCCTTAGTTATCAAAGGCTAGAGACCGGAAAAAGTAGAAATTTGTGACGTAACATACCATCCACCAGACTCAGTCCGACACAGATCGATAGTTACGTCACTCCAGATGTTCCGAAAACAAGTTTGGCACAATCTGACTACTTTTGGAAGTTATCAAGATCCTACCAGGTACGCTCGGCACTTTTCCGGCCCAGCGTACCAGGTTTTCAATCCGCCGCCCTGGAGGAGGCGGATACCAAAGGAATCAATGGGAGTCTGACAGCAGCGAAAGCTTATGTTCGCTGCTGCCCGATATCCCATTGATTCCTATGGGAAATGTCTACACCTAACACCCTAACATGTACCCGAGTCTAAACACCCCTAATATGCCCCCCTACACTGCCGCAACCTACTTTATACTTATTAACCCCTAAACCGCCGCTCCCGGAGCCCACCGCCACTCTAATAAATGTATTAACCCCTAAACCACCGCTCCCGGACCCCGCCGCAACTAAATAAAGTTATTAACCCCTAAAACGCCGCTCCCGGACCCCGCCGCAACTAAATAAAGTTATTAACCCCTAAACCACCGCTCCCGGACCCCGCCGCCACCTACATTATATTTATTAACCCCTAATCTGCCGCCACCTACATTATATTTATTAACCTCTAATCTGCCCCCCTACACCGCCGCCACTATATTCATTTTATTAACCTATTAACCCCTAAACCTAAGTCTAACCCTAACCCTAACACCCCCCTAACTTATTATAATCTAAATACATTTACTATTATTAACTAAATTATTCCTATTTAAAACTAAATACTTATCTATAAAATAAACCATAAGATCGCTACAATATAATTAATAATTACATTGTAGCTATTTTAGGATTTATTTTTATTTTACAGGCAACTTTGTATTTATTTTAACTAGGTACAATGGTTATTAAATAGTTATTAACTATTTAATAACTACCTAGCTAAAATAAATACAAAAGTACCTGTAAAATAAATCCTAACCTAAGTTACAATTACACCTAATACTACAATTAAATAAATTAAATTAATTAGCTAAAATTACCTACAATTAAATACAATTAAACAAAATAAACTAAAGTGCAAAAAAACAAACACTAAATTACAGAAAATAAAAAAAAAATGCAAGAAATTTAAACTAATTACACCTAATCTAAGCCCCATAATAAAATAAAAAAGCCCACCAAAATAATAAAAATCCCTACCCTATACTAAATTACAAATAGCCCTTAAAAGGGCCTTTTGCGGGGCATTGCCCCAAAGTAATCAGCTCTTTTACCTGTAAAAAAAGAAATACAACCCCCCAACATTAAATCGCACCACCCACACACCCAATCCTACTCTAAAATCCACCCAAACCCCCTTTAAAAAAACCTAACACTAACCCCCTGAAGATCACCCTACCTTGAGCCGTCTTCACCCAGCCGGGCACAAGTGGACCTCCAGAGGGGAAGAAGTCTTCATCCGATCCGGGCAGAAGAGGACATCTAGACCGGCAGAAGTCTTCATCCAGGCGGCATCTTCTATCTTCATCCATCCGGAGCGGAGCGGGTCCATCTTCAATCCATCCTCTTCCATTGACGTCCTAACGAAAAATGAAGGTTCCTTTAAATGACGTCATCCAAGATGGCGTCCCTTGAATTCCGATTGGCTGATAGGATTCTATCAGCCAATTGGAATTAAGGTAGGAAAAATCCTATTGGCTTATCCAATCAGCCAATATGATTGAGCTCGCATTCTATTGACTGTTTCAATCAGCCAATAGAATGTGAGCTCAATCCTATTGGCTGATTGGATCAGCCAATAGGATTTTTCCTACCTTAATTCTGATTGGCTGATAGAATCCTATCAGCCAATCAGAATTCAAGGGACGCCATCTTGGATGACGTCATTTAAAGGAACCATCATTCTTCGTTAGGACGTGGATGGAAGAGGTCCACTTGTGCCCGGCTGGGTGGAGACGGCT
Organism: Bombina bombina; assembly: GCF_027579735.1. Classification (NCBI taxonomy): domain Eukaryota; kingdom Metazoa; phylum Chordata; class Amphibia; order Anura; family Bombinatoridae; genus Bombina; species Bombina bombina. The sequence goes on from NC_069503.1 coordinate 700,636,640, forward strand.
TAAGGTAGGGTGATCTTCAGGGGGTTAGTGTTAGGTTTTTTTAAGGGGGGTTTGGGTGGGTTTTAGAGTAGGGTTGGGTGTGTGGGTGGTAGGTTTTAATGTTGGGGGGGTTGTATTTCTTTTTTTACAGGTAAAAGAGCTGATTACTTTGGGGCAATGTCCCGCAAAAGGCCCTTTTAAGGGCTATTTGTAATTAAGTATAGGGTAGGGAATTTTATTATTTTGGGGGGCTTTTTTATTTTATTAGGGGGATTAGAGTAGGTGTAATTAGTTTAAAATTCTTGTCATTTTTTTTATTTTCTGTAATTTAGTGTTTGTTTGTTTTTTGTACTTTAGTTAATGTTATTTAATTGTAATTAGTTTTATTTAATTGTAGTTAATTTATGTAATTATTTTAATGATAGTGTAGTGTTAGGTGTAATTGTAACTTAAGTTAGGTTTTATTTTACAGGTAATTTTGTATTTATTTTAGCTAGGTAGCTATTAAATAGTTAATAACTATTTAATAACTATTGTACCTAGTTAAAATAAATTCAAAGTTGCCTGTAAATTAAAAATAAATCCTAAAATAGCTACAATGTAATTATTAATTATATTGTAGCTAGCCTTAGGGTTTATTTTATAGGAAAGTATTTAGTTTTAAATAGGAATAATTTATTTAATAATAGTAGTAATATTTATTTAGATGTATTTAAATTATATTTAAGTTAGGGGGTTGTTAGGGTTAGACTTTTTTAGGTTTAGAGGTTAATAACTTTATTATAGTGGCGGCGGTGTAGGGGGGCAGGATAGTGGTTAATATATATAATGTAGGTGGCGGTGGGCTCCGGGAGAGGCGGTTTAGGGGTTAAACATTTTATTTAGTTGCGGCGGGCTCCGGGTGCAGCAGTTTAGGGGGTAAAACAGTATAGTATAGTGTGGGTGCTTAGTGACAGTATAGCAAGAAAGCTGCAAATAAGCCAAAGAGCAGCAAGATCTATGACTGTTAGTTAACAACAGTCCGCTGCTCATCGCACCGTACTTGGTGCACGGCTTTTTGACAGCTTTCTTGATAAATTTGGTGAACGAATTCAGGTCTGTGGCAGCGATGTTAGGCGATCTTAGGCGAGAGCTTATTGGGGCCATTGAATGCAGGTAAGTAGACAGCTTGATAAATAGAGGCCTCTATGTGAAGAACATTGGAATGTGAAATATTTAAAAACACATAAATACATATGTACACACATATATACATATATATATATATAAACATATATACACAAATATTTAGACATGTATATGTATATATCTATATGTTAAAGCCCTTCACAAACTGATTTTTTCTAACACCTGATATCTTTGAGCCCTTATAACTTTTTATTGCAATATTTTTTTTTTTAATACATTTTTTTCAGACAGTGTTATTATGAGTGTAACTGTACTGTGTTTATGATGTTTTTTGTGACACTTTTTATGCGATAATCTGATGCGTGTTAAATTAAATTGCTCTTGAGCAAACAAGTTTACTTTTAACTTGTTACACATGTGCTACTTCTTACGTGCACAAACACCCACGATAAACCTGATATTGCGTGCACAGAAAACAGTGAGCCACTCGTAATCTGGCAACTAGTTAACCAATCACAAGAGACAATTTTGTGCAGGCACCAATCAGCAGCTAGCTCCCACTAGCGAAAGATATGTGGGTATTCTTTTTCAAGAAGGGATGCCAAGAGAACGAAGCAGATTTGAAATTAGAAATTAATTTAAAAGTGTCCTAAAATTACATGCTCTATCTGAATAATGCAAGTTTAATTTTGAATTTCCTATCCCTTTAAGAAAGGCATATTCTCAATCTGTAATCAGTTGGTGTAATGGCTAGACAGACCGTGCAACAAGTCACATTATAAATAATCTCTACCATTGCTCATATGATAGGTTTAGATTTCAGTAAACCATTTTCAATGTGTAATACTAACATCTAATAAAATACATATTAATTATTAACAACATTTCTGGGCTGTAATATCTGTAGGCAGTTGCTAGATTGTACATTGATCCTCAATTAATTTTAAAACCTGGTATAATGGCATCAAAACATTTTACTCCCTTAAGGGCCTTAGCAAACAAGTAAAAGTTACTGACTACTAAAGATAAATGTCTTAGGGAATTTAAATAAATGATATGACTTCTGTAGAAACAGAACTGAAAATTGTAAAATAAACATAATACTAAGTATTGATTAACGACTGCAAGTAGCAAAGTATTATGTGTAAATTTCAGCAAAAATAAATGAGTGACTCAACAATATTAACCCCTTAACAATATCTCACATACCCTGTACGTCAGCTGTCATTTATTCTGTAAGGGGTTCAATAAAGCAGCTCACGCCAACAGTGGCGAAGCATGGCTATTGCCAAATACTTCCTGGCATTTAGTAAGTGAGACTCACGCTATTACAAGGTTAAAAGCCCCTTAAAGGGAAAATTCAGCCAAAAATATTCTCCCCTTTAAATTGTTCCCAATGATCCTTTTTACTTGCTGGAGTGTATTAAATTGGTTACAAGTAGCTCCTTTACTCCTATTTCAGCATTTGAAATAGCTGGTTTAGCCATTGTTATAGCCACCTATACTGAAAGTTTTGATACTGGAGTATATGCTATTGACAAGCCTAAGAAAACACAGTCAGCAGAAGAACTTACACTCTCAGTGGGATGCAGGATAGTTAATTAATAAAATCATAATTTTCCATTGTTCTCTCTATGTATTGAGCTTTGGTGTCCCAGACAAATATAAGATAAGGAAGCAAGTGTGTGTACACAAAGTGATAACATAATGAGATCTGATATTACCTTTAAGTTCAACCCATTGTAATAGGCTGTGGTTTCAAAGCACAAAACCAGGGACTGCATATACACAAATAAACCTGAAAATGCAATTTCTCAAATATTTTAAACTATATAATATATTTTAAAATACATTAATGGAATAACAATTTTACAGTAATCAGCTGCAAACTCAAGGAAAAACAATACAAGCTTAAATACAGGATGAGCCATAGCAGTTCCTGTGGTGAAAGTATATGCAGCTTTTCAGTGAAAACGTATTCCAGCTCACAATAGGTATGTAAAGAGTGGCACTCACTCATTCACCTTGCCGCTTTCACTCGCTACCTGTTCCTGGTATCACCCTCGCCCTTAGTTACTCGTTTCTGAGCTAATTAGGTAAGCTATGTCCTATGTGGCAGTCAGAGCGTAGGACCCCCTTGTGTATTTGTCTTTTCCCTTCAGACATAAACTCTACATCAAGAGCCCTGTGGAACATTAAAAGTAGGTCTACATAAGATAAAACAAACAGTCTCATAGCTTATGAGAACATGGCAGCTCGTGTTTCACTAACGCATTTCGGGCATCTCCCATATTCATAGTTAATGCAAACAGGTATTTGCCACATTTTAAAGGCAGATTGTCTCATTGGATAATAGAAACAAAGACGTCATAACAGGGGAGGAGTTGTGCTTGACTCTACCGTAAATATAAATATCCATTGTGACTTATGCTACTACTGCAAGAGTAAGATGATGTAATAATGGGAGGGTGCTATACATAAGACAGCTGGTTGTGCTTAATTGAAAAAATATTTTTTTTCATTTGGAATGAATACAAATACAAGTTATGACCACTGTTCCCTCTAAGGTGTGCGGCAGCGCGGCCGCGCACCTTCCCTCCCTGTGTAGCGCAGGCAGTACATCCGGCCGCGCAAAACAGGAGAATGTGGAAAGTGATTTATTTATTTTTTATTTAATTACTGATGGCCTCCAGGAAAACAGCATGAAAGAACACTGTGACCGTTTAAATAAAAAGTCTCTCCGGTCCGGTGTAGCACAGCTTGATCTGTTTCCTGTACACACTGAGGGGGAAGGACTTAAGCTGACAGTTGTGTGCATAAATCACACAGAGCTGTCAAAGACTGGGAGAATTCACACACCATACGTTAATAATGCAGATGGAATGTTTTTGTGTATATATTAAAATAATTTTTTATTCTTTTGGCTTTTATACTTGTTGGGTCTGGGGGGCATCCCCCTCTCGTGTGTGCCGCCGGTGGTGGTGGATTGTCACTCTTAGTGCGCAGCGTGGGTTCATATAATCAAGAAAGAAGGAGCTGAACCGGTAAGTAAAGTGACACAGTCACACACAACTTTAAATCCTGACTCCTGGCACTCACTGGCAGACCGAAGCCCTGCAGACTGCACCTGCAATATGTGGACCGGGTTCGGATGACTCCAGAAACCGGTCCACATATTGATTACCCTGTGACTCCCGGAGTCCTGCTCCGCTTCTCCCACCCATGCATCGTGTGCACACAATTTTAACTGCTGCAGCAGCAGCATAGTAGTGTGTAGCCACGTGTGGGGAAGGAGGACTGAGTCAGGCAGCAATGCGACTCAGGAAAGAGAAGGAGCTGGAGGCAACTTAGGCAAGTAAGCTCTACATCAGCTGGCCCTCTTCACACTTTATAAGTCTAACTGATTTGCCTATAACTTTCTACTATGCACAAAGAGAAGAGTGTAGATGTGGGATGGGAGGAGCAGAGCGGTAAGCCGGCAACAGAAGCTATAGAAGCTGAGCTCATGCTAAGGTGTGTGCGTTGCGATGCTGAACAGTTTGCCGCATATTCCCCCCCCCTTGCACTTGCAGATTCAGGCTCCCGGGTTGTTCCTTACAGGGTTGTTATATAGACTAGTGACTAAGGCCTAGATTTGGAGTTCGGCGGTAAAAGGGCTGTTAACGCTCCGCGGGTTTTTTTCTGGCCGCACCATAAATTTAACTCTGGTATCGAGAGTTCAAACAAATGCTGCGTTAGGCTCCAAAAAAGGAGCGTAGAGCATATTTACCGCAAATGCAACTCTCGATACCAGAGTTGCTTACGGACGCGGCCGGCATCAAAAACGTGCTCGTGCACGATTCTCCCATAGGAAACAATGGGGCAGTTTGAGCTGAAAAAAAATCTAACACCTGCAAAAAAGCAGCGTTCAGCTCTTAACGCAGCCCCATTGTTTCCTATGGGGAAACACTTCCTACGTCTGCACCTAACACTCTAACATGTACCCCGAGTCTAAACACCCCTAACCTTACACTTATTAACCCCTAATCTGCCGCCCCCGCTATCGCTGACACCTGCATTACACTTTTAACCCCTAATCTGCCGCTCCGTAAACCGCCGCCACCTACGTTATCCCTATGTACCCCTAATCTGCTGCCCTAACATCGCCGACCCCTATGTTATATTTATTAACCCCTAATCTGCCCCCCACAACGTCGCCGACACCTGCCTACACTTATTAACCCCTAATCTGCCGAGCGGACCTGAGCGCTACTATAATAAAGTTATTAACCCCTAATCCGCCTCACTAACCCTATCATAAATAGTATTAACCCCTAATCTGCCCTCCCTAACATCGCCGACACCTACCTTCAATTATTAACCCCTAATCTGCCGACCGGAGCTCACCGCTATTCTAATAAATGTATTAACCCCTAAAGCTAAGTCTAACCCTAACACTAACACCCCCCTAAGTTAAATATAATTTTTATCTAACGAAATAAATTAACTCTTATTAAATAAATGATTCCTATTTAAAGCTAAATACTTACCTGTAAAATAAATCCTAATATAGCTACAATATAAATTATAATTATATTATAGCTATTTTAGGATTAATATTTATTTTACAGGCAACTTTGTAATTATTTTAACCAGGTACAATAGCTATTAAATAGTTAAGAACTATTTAATAGTTACCTAGTTAAAATAATAACAAATTTACCTGTAAAATAAATCCTAACCTAAGTTATAATTAAACCTAACACTACCCTATCAATAAAATAATTAAATAAACTACCTACAATTACCTACAATTAACCTAACACTACACTATCAATAAATTAATTAAACACAATTGCTACAAATAAATACAATTAAATAAACTATCTAAAGTACAAAAAATAAAAAAGAACTAAGTTACAGAAAATAATAAAATATTTACAAACATAAGAAAAATATTACAACAATTTTAAACTAATTACACCTACTCTAAGCCCCCTAATAAAATAACAAAGCCCCCCAAAATAAAAAATTCCCTACCCTATTCTAAAATACAAATATTACAAGCTCTTTTACCTTACCAGCCCTGAACAGGGCCCT